>NC_082667.1:24459687-25081250 GCF_025265405.1 Mesoplodon densirostris | reverse complement strand
CACATTCCAGCATGGACATAATCTTCACTAACCTTAACTGGAGCAAAGCTCAATTTTGCTGAAAGGAATGAATTTATATATCTATTTTTTAGTGAAGTATCTGGTATCAGTCTGAGTGAAGTATCTGGTATCAATCTGCTTTGCTTTCATATGCTTATGTCACCTCACCAAAGGACTGATTTCCTCAGCAAATAAGAACGAGTGCAGAAGACCCAAGTGCCCAGAGACTGTGTTTAGACCTCTCAAGGTACAATTAATAAAGAGAATAAAGGATCAAAGGTGATTTGCAACTGACAAGGCCAGGCCCTTCTAATTAGTGAAAACTGCCCAACTTCCTTGCAATATTTTCTTTGCCAGGAGACAACTCCTATCCTAAATGTTTAAGCGACTTCTTGTTGATCTGGTTTCAGAGGATTAAGTTTAGTGTAATTTCATCTTTCCCAGGTGTGAGACACTTGTGTGTGCAGTAATATGATTCTGTACTGTCAGGGAAAGCAGTGTGTCTTTGTCAGCACTGTTTGACAGAGTCAAACTCCTGAATCACAACCTCACTCTCGACAGGCCTAAATTCTGTGTGGTTACCACTTGCCCCTCTGCTGAACGCTGCGAGGCTTCAGCTGATTGGCTTGCGGTCACACAGGTCAACGGGGCAGAGATGGTGTGTGCCAGCAGCCAGGCTGGACTTCAGAAAGCATTTCCCTTCTGATTCCTTTGGATTCAGCATCTAATGGCTGAGCGATACTACCTCTATTTTCATCAAGGGTTAAAAAAATGCTCAGTAATTAATTTGTGCTTGTGTTAGCTAGTAGTGAAGTCAAGTATTTTTCTGATTCTTTGGGTAGTGCTCTCAATGATGATTTCCTGATGAATGTTTGCATTTTTGATATGTAATATGCACCCTGATATAAAAAGTATTAGCTACCGTTTATTACTAATAATAGCTAAATTTTATTGAGTTCTAAGAGTCACGTACTGTTCTATGTGCATACATGGATTATTGCTTTGATGCCCACCACTGTAATTATCATGTCTATTTTACAGATTGGAAAGTGAAATACAGGGAAAGTTAAGTAACCTGACCAAGAGCTCAGGGCTAGTAAGTGGTGGATGTGGAATTCGAACCCAAGAGTCTGTGTTTAGCATTTTAGCACATAACCGCAAAGCTATCTACCATCATTTATTATATGCCAGGCACATGACAACCCTGAGAGGTGATGATTGTCATCCCCATTTTGCAAGTGGGCAAATAGAGCCTCAGAAAGTTTAAATAAGTTACCCAGGTCACACAGGTAGTTAATGGTTAATGCTAACTAGCTGAGATCCAGACCTGAGCTCTTAACTCACAAATCATGTGACCAAGGAAGGTGAATCTATTCTTGTCTTGGTCCACGTGGAACCTAGCACTTGCTGTGGACAGACAGAAATGGGCCGTATGGCTATTTGTCTGTACCTGTCCACACAGAGGGTAATTGGAAATGGGAGACAATTGTATTCTGAGCTGGGGATTACAGAAATTTATTTTAAGTCTCGCTGTCTTACAGGAGCAAGGAGAATCTTAAGGGATGGAACCTTAAATATCATAAGCCAAACCCCACAGTTTCACAGATGAGGAACTAATGTTTCAGGGACAGAAAGCAACTTATACAAAGTCACAGAGGAAATATTAGTGGCCTTGCTGGACTTAAAGCTAAAGTCTCCTGACACCCAGCATAGGGGGTCTTTCTTTTACACTTCCACAGAGTTTTCCTGACTCTTGTCCTACAAAAATACTGTGTGGGCCTGGTTCCTCACTGTATGGTTTAAGGTCAGTGTGTTCCTCAACATTGCACATTACTGTTCCTTATCTGAAGTTTCTATATTGGCAGCCCAATCCACATGAATTTGCTGCTTTTATGATTCAAAAAGATTGAATTTAGTCAGCCTCTTAAGATTCTACTTGATGGTTTTTCACTGAGAAAGTAGCAACTAGCCTAGTCTGCCTTGAACTTAGTACATCAAGAAATCATATTCTCTTATTGAATTACTTCTTTGTCCAAAGGCATCCCCTAAACCTATGTGAATACTTTCTAGTCTTTCTTTTCCATCCAGAAAGAAACATGTAACAACTTGAGACAAGAGAGGAGGGTCATCATAGGTAGGACTTGCCCAAGGCTACCAAGTGTGATGAGCCATTAATAGCCTCTGTGTTCCTGGCAATTAAACTTTAAGATATTTCTTCACTCCACCATCATGACCACCAAAACCAGGTAAAGCTTCTTTATCATACATTCTCATAGCACCATAGCTCTCTTTTGTAGCACTCTTCCATTTGCTTGTGAGATGATGTGACAAATTTCTTCCACCTCCGTAAGGGTAGGAACCTGACTGGTTTTGTTCATTCTGCACCTCTAGCACTTAGCACAGTGCACAGCACATAGTAGGTGCTCAACAAATACATGTTGAACGAATGAATAAACAAAAATAAAGCCATAATACTTTGTTTTATTCCTGTCCTCATCATCCAGCAACCTAATGTTAGAATGTTTTATTTAAATTTAAATCCAACAGTGGAAATCTATAGGAAGATCCCATCTTGATACTTTGAGAGGCTCACCTGTCCCATGCCAGCCAATGACCTATACCAGATATCAATGTATGCAGAAGGCAGCCCTGGAAAAGACACCCCTTGAAATTTCTTTGTATGGCCATGAAGCTAGTATGTAGATTTAACTTAAAATGTGGATCTCAAGCTTCAGAGGGCTTTAAAACCCATCAGCTAGACACAACCACAAACATTTGGTCATGATGCTTTCTCACCATTGGGACGAATATTCTGGCAACATCTCTCACCACCCTGACTGGCACATATGCACGCACAGCAGGTAAAAGGCAGACCCTGTGGTAAATCCAGCTATGTAGACACGGGCTGGTAGAGCCTCTCCAGCAAACAAGGGCAGGGTTGGAAGTGAGAGGAGGAGAAATGGAAGGTCCAGTCTCCCTCAGTGGAGTTAGGCCAACTGGGGCACAGTGGAAGATGCTCTGGAATAGATTTGGGATGGGAGCCCATTACTGTCTAGCCTTTCTTTGAGAAAATGATCTTACCCTAGAGTTAATCCAAAGCATGTCAGTGATTTAGAAGGCCAAATCCACACAAATAACCTAGATGTTGACATACCTGCATTCCAGAGTAGGACCTGACGTGAAACCTGGTGTCACTGCAGAGACTTTTAGTGATTGTTAATTTGCCTAAGCTAAGGCATAGAAAGAATGATCTTTCCCCAGCTGGAACAAGGACAGTGTGACCTTGCACCATAACTACTCTTAACCACCTTGTAATCTTCTACTTACGAGCAGGATCTGTGGGCTGGGCATACTAGATGTCTTTCCACTGACATCTCAGCAGGGCTTATGACCCACTCTGCTTCTGGAACATGAGAAAGCCAGGCCCTGAAAAACAGAGACAGATTGCTTGCTTGAGAAGCCAACTCATCAAACAGGACTTGGTTTAAGTAATTGGTCTAAGTTTAGGTTGAATTTGACAGCAGCACAGCCAGAATTCTCTGTCTCTGTCTTTTTACTACTGAACTTCTCCAATTAGTGGTCTATGCCTGCTTCTCAAGGTCTTCTCCTTGACCCTCTGACGTTAGCCTTCTATTTTTCAGTCTTCCCCAAGTTTGAACATCTCCTCATTTGGATCCAGGTTTGTTGGTTCTTTCTACACTTGCCTCTGCTGTTTCTCTTAATGGTTCCCTGCCTCCAAAGTCTAAGTAAGGGCAAGATAAAAATATTTTGTAGCCTTCTAAATTGAGGTGAGTCTGATGCTTGATTTATTCATATGCTGCTCTGGTTATGAGAGCCAGAGTCCCATTCAGCCCCAAGTTCTGAGTTGTGAGGGCTACTTTGCTTAAATTCCCAGCGCCGTGACTGAGCACATCCCCAAAGTTAAAAGGTTGAGGCATTTGGGCACTGAATGGGGGACCTAAATTGTTATTACAAATGTCCCTTTTATTGCCCTTCTTCCTACATCTTACCAGACGGGTGCATAGTGGGAGATTCTCACTCTGAAGTACATAGACACTGGAAGGGCTTATGAGGAAGAGCATATTGAATTTTGAAGCTTAAGGACTTTAGTCAAATTTCCTAGAATGCGCCAATTCTTTTTGCCAAATTCAAAAGTGCCCCCAAAAAGCAAAATAAAAAACCAAACTACTATTTATTAAGCAGTATACTTGACACTTTGCATACGTGATCTCATTTATTCAGTCCTTAAAGGAGGCATTTCCATCCCTACCAAAGGCACATCACCAATAAATGGTGGAGGTAAGACTCAGAGTTATGTATCTCTGAGGCTAGAGTTCATGTTTTTAATAATACTACCTACACTTTTTTTTTTTTTTTTTTGTGGTACACGGGCCTCTCACTGCCCTGGCCTTTCCCATTGCGGAGCACAGGCTCCGGACACGCAGGCTCAGCAGCCATGGCTCACGAGCCCAGCCACTCCGCGGCACGTGGGATATTCCCGGACCAGGGCACAAACCCGTGTCCCCTGCATTGGCAGGCGGACTCTCAACCACTGAGCCACCAGGGAAGCCCTACCTACACTATTTTTTAGCAGAAGATATTTTACCTTTTCTCTCCCTTTGAAACTCTCACATCTTAAACTAAATGTTATGCTCTTCTGGTTTTCTACTTACTTCCTCTTTTTCTATTTCTTTTTCTGGTTTCTCTTCTCTCTTTTACACTCTAGAATGTGCCCCGAAGTTTGGTGTTTCTCCACACCCTTGGAAAGATCATCTATATTTATGGCTTCAAAGAACACTTCCATGATACCATCAGAGTCTAAATACCAGGATAAGAGAGACAAGATCTGTCTTATTCACCAGAAAATCTCGAGGATCCTGCAGAGTGCTTGACACACAGTAGATGTTCAATAAATATTGTTGAATAAATGAATGGATGGAAGAATCACTGATTTGCTGAAAATTCTTCCATATTCTTTTTCCCAATGTCTAGACCCATATCTCCAGCTACCTAGTGGATATTTTCACTATAGTTTCCTGCCATTGCTATGAAATGGCAGTAAGAGTTTGGTGGAGCCACTGAGGGTTTAAACAATTTTCTGGGGCAGCCACACTAATTGGACTCTCTCATGGTTTACCATTGGAGGCAGCCATATTACCATACTGGGTTATAGACTTTCTACAGGGGAGAATAGAAGCTTGGTTCCTTCCAATGATGTGGGTTTGGGCTCCTTGGGGAAGGCCGCAGTGCAGCTGCTGGGTGGAGTCCTTGCTAAGTAGACATGGATGGAGAAAGATTGCTGTATCTGAAGCCACTTGTAGCTCATTTAAAGGTGACAATATCACTACACTCATTGGGTAAATGCATCTTTGTGTTCAGCGCCCAGGGAGACTTAATGCCAGGTCAAGTCTAGGCATGGAAGAACAATGAGCTTATAGCCATGAAGAGTCATGATCCTATCAGGGCCTTCAGATCTGACTCTTGGTTCCTCTTCCTGCTACAAGTCCTCAAATATTCCTGTAAAACTTGGCTATGAGTGCCAAAGTTGGTGGCTGTCCTTAGTTATTACAGGTGCAATCAACTGAAGATTTGTTTAGTCTGAAATAATTAATCAAATGACTTGTGGGAGGTGCTATCAGAGAAGCACATAGAAGCTGGATGACATCTACTGCCTGAGTTGTCCTGTCCACTTAATTGTCTCATACCTGTTCTACAGTACGTGCCCTGTGGTTGGCATTAACATGTGATTCAAAGCTCTTTACACTTCATGCTGCTGTCATAGGTCTCTCCTCATGCTTCTACCTCAGACCAATTTGATCCCAGTTTTTCAGTCTTCCTGCTTCAGGCACCTGAGCAGCCAGCCAGGCCATTTGCCACTGCCAGTGAGTCTGTATATATTTTAATGTTAAGCCACTTCTTTTGTCCAAGCAAAGTGGGTGACCACATTCATCACCTGACACTCTCCCCAGGGGAAGAATCTTTGCCTCACCACTATTTTTCTAGGTTACCCCTGGGTGAGGATATAGTGCAGCCTATGGCTATTTTTGACTTGTACGCACATGCTAACTTAACCATCCATAAGTCAAGCCCAGGCTTTTTCCTCCTCTGTCAGCTGGTTACGTAACTCACCACATGACCATAGGTATGAGATAAGGGAGAAGTGCTTGTGCAACAACGAATGTATAAAAGCCTGAGCTCTCTGCTACTGCAACTGCCCTGTGACCTCTGGCCCAACTCATGCTTGACTCCAGGGGTACCACTGCCACCTTATGAACTGTGGATGTGCCTAAGCGACGACTTGGTGGGTCTGATGAAACCCAGCTTGTGATGATGATGGGTGTTCTGGGTGCATGGTCACCTGATGTATCAGTCAGGGTTCTGTAGAGGAAGAGAACCAATAGAATGTGTGTGTGTGTGTGCATATATATATATATACGCACACACACATATATACAATACACACACATATATGTATATACATTTTATACATATACACACACATATATGGACGTGGAGAGAGAGGTTCATTTTAAGGAACTGTCTCACACAATTGTGGGTCTGTCATGTCCAAACTCTGCAATGCAGGCCAGTCAGCTGGAGACACCGGCTAAAGCCAGTGTTGCAATCTTGAGGCCAAAGGTCTCTGGAGGCAGAATTTCTCTTTAAAGCACTTCAGTCTTTTCCCTTAAGGCCTTCAACTGATTGGATGAGGCCCACCCTTATGTGGAGGGTCATCTGCTTTACTCAAAGTCTACTGATTTTTTTTTTTTTCGCGCTACGCGGGCCTCTCACTGTTGTAGCCTCTCCCGTTGCGGAGCACAGGCTCCAGACGCGCAGGCTCAGCGGCCATGGCTCACGAGGCCTAGCCTCTCTGCAGCATGTGGGATCTTCCCAGACCAGGGCACGAACCTGCGTCCCCTGTATTGGCAGGCCGACTCTCAACCACTGCGCCACCAGGGAAGCCCAGTCTACTGAGTTAAATGTTCATCACATCTAAAAATTACCCTCAGAGCAACATGTAGACTACTATTTTCCCAGCCCTCTGAGCACCACAGCCTATGACCAAGTTGACACATAAAATTAACCATCATCCCTGGTGTCTCTATGAGACACACCCAGGAGCACACTGTGGTTTTTCAGAAGGCAAATAATCCTCCATTGCAGAAGCCCGGGACCTGCATAGTGATTCTCCCCCTGGGACTTGCCATAAACTACACATGATAACTTTTTCCACCACGAATTCTCAAATATCATAGGGTCCTGTGGGTCCTATGGCCCAAGTAGCAGGGCTGCTTCCACCACAAGCTGGAGCTGCTGCAGAATTCTTTCCTGCTCTGGGTATCACTCAAAGCTGGCAGCCTTGCAAGGCAACAAGTGTATATGCTGGAGCAGTATTCCCAAGTGTGGAATACGTTGCCTCCAGAACCCAAAGAGATCTATGAGGCATTGTGTTTCCTTCTTCCTAGTGGGAGGTATAAGATGCAAAAAATTGTCTTTCACTTTGGATGGAATATGCTAGCATGCCTCTGACCATTGGACCTTTAGCATTTTTCCTCATGTGGTAAGCTCCTGAATCTTCGTGAGATTTACCTTGCACCACTGGAGCAGATGCTAGTTAGCTAGTTCTTGCTCACCTGGCTCATTTAGCATAATGTCATCAATGTAGTGGGTCAACATGATGTTCTGTGAGATATACAGAAAGTCCAAATCTCTTTGGACTATATATTGAGAGTGAGCACTAACACAGCCCTGGGGGAAAACTATTGCCTATGTCACATGAAGGCAAACTGTTTGTGATCCTCTTTTCTGATATAGAAATTGATGGCTCCATAACATGTATTTGAGGCCACATTAATCTTCTTTAGCAAAGATGCCATATCTGTCATGGCAGCTGCAGTTGGGTTTGTGATAGTCTATTGTCATCCTCCAGGACATATGACTGATTTCTGTAGGGGTCCCAATGGATGAATTAGGTGGAGATGAAATGGGGATCTCTACCATCTCCTTTAGATCCTTAAGGGTGGCATTAATTTCTGTCATCTCTCTGAGGATATGAATTTGTTTTTTATTTAATATCTTGGCTGGGAGCAGGATGGGAGTAGGTAACAGTTTCAAAGGCTTCTACTTGGTCTCCTCTACTCTGATAGATGGTTTTTACCCCATAGGCCAAGGATCCAATGTGAGGGCTGTATCATCTCCCAACTATGTCTGTTCCAACTATACATCTGAATATACAATGGGCCCACAGTCAGCCAGAACCTGGTCAACAGTCTGTTTGTAACCGGCTCTTCTGAACCCACTGTAAGAGAGGCCATGATACTTTGGGTCTCTAGCTACCAATGTTACCTCAGACCCTGTGTCCAACCGTAGTTAAGTGCTTGAGTATTCCCCCTTCTCCTACAAAATAAACCAACTCTCCCATAACCAGTCTTACATCCCAGCTTTCTTTGTCAAGGACCCTTGAAATTCATTCCCACAAAACTCCGCTGGCTCCTGCTAGTATCTGTAGCTATGTGTTGCAACTCCTTGGGCATCCATTTCCTCTCTAACCTGACCTAGCAAAAACCCTGGCTGGGTTATTCTGTGACTTAACCCTACTTATGTGCCTCGTGGCCAGGAGGGGAGGTAGGGACAGATCCTGGGGGATGCTGTCTTGAGTGGGGAGAGGCAAGGGAGGAGTGCCAGCTCCTAATAGGGAGGAGTGTTCACTTCTTCAGGCGCAGAACGGTCTGGGTATCTGGGAATTAAAGATTTTCAGGGACATCATTATTGACTTCTCCACTGAATGTGTTGAGGTCCCATTCTTTCCTAAAAAGAGTCTTGACCTTGTTATGGCAGACTGGCCTTCATTGAGTGTTGAACATTCTTTGAATCTGAGATACTATGATAATTAAAACCTGGACCTGTTCTTCAGCTTGCTTTGTTTTGCTACTGCAGGAGATGAGAGTCTCCTGGCTACCAAAGAAACCCTCTGGCTTTCACCGTTGGCTTTCAATTGTCTATTAATCACTGTCAGCCTTTTGTTATCTTTCACTGAAGCAATAATCACCATAGCCACCTAGTCCCATTGTTATGGTGACTATTTCCTCCATAATTTTCAAATGCCTGATATACCGTGTGTGCTACTGTTTTCTCTTCCTTGGTATGCAGCAATCCTACTTTACCATTGGTGAAAGTTCACAATTGGACTGTCCCCTTGTGTCAGGGGCTATTTGCTCCAACTATCACTCGATGGGGTCAGCAATGCCAATGTGGTGGTAAGAGATTCAGCTCTAAAACTCTCTTATACCTACTTTCTCAGATCACCCTTGCTACTAACTGTCACAGGCTGAGTACCGCAGGAAGCAGACTCGGAGACTGAGTTTGGTGTACAGGATATTTATTAGGTGGTGTCTTCAGGATCAACACATGCGGTTAGGGTGACAAATTCATCCTGGTTTTCCTGGGACATTTTTTATTTTAGCACTGAAAATCCAGCATCCTGAGAACTCCCTCAGTCCTTGGAAAACTGGGACTGTTGGTAACCCTACCTGTGGTAGAGAGGGGACAAAAACAGGGTTGAATGAAGGGAGAAGCCAAGCTGTAATCCAGGCCTGATGGCCTCAGCTAACCCCATAGACAAAGAATTCTGGAATTAAATTTGCCCTTCAGACATGTCCGGCATCAGGCTAAAATGGCCAGGCATTTATACTCCTGTTGCCTCAGACATTGAATGTGTGCTGCCCTGGGAAGGGCATGGCCTTGGGTGGACAGTCTCTGAATGGGACTGACAGCTAAAGGCTATCTGCTGACAGCACTTCTAGGAGTCCGGGCCACAAGCCCTTCCATGAAAAGGGATCTATGTGTTGCATCCCTGTGTCTAATACAGATGTATGTAGATATATTCTTATATTTGCATAGACTATCTGTGGAGGAATGCACAGGAAATTGGTATCAGTTGTTACCTCCAAAGAAAGGATATAGGTGACCAGGAGAGCAACGTAGAAAGAGGAAATGCTCTAAGGAGATAGTCCTTTGTACAGTTTGAATTTTTCTATCATGTTAAATGTATATGTACATTGCAAACATGAGCTTGAGTTGAAATATCAGTAAATAAATAAAAACTAAAATAAATAAAGAAATAATTCAGAATCTAAGGAAATAAAATGCTTTGTTTTTTAAAATACTTTCATTTGGCAGATATTTATGGAATACCTATTACATGCCAGGATCCTGGAGACCCAAAAGTGAAATATAGACAAAACCCCTGTTCTTATGGATCTAAAAATATACCACATCCTTAGTTAACCAAATGGGTACAAATATTTAATTCTACCAAGTTTATATTCTTATTTTTCAATCCAAACCAACATATCCATTTGGGTTGTATGAGATGAATAGTAATATTAATAAACTGGTTTGTTATAGAATTGCCACCTGATTTTACACAAAATCCAAAGAGTATATCCACAACACAGTGTTTTACAACATTCAGTTTTAGCTTTAACATTAACCTTTGATGTTAATGCCTGTGTTTCTATTTCTTCCTTTCCCTCCCTGTTCCCCCAAATCATCTTATTATGTAAATTTTATATGGTCCTGAATCTTTTCAGAATGAGTGTGGGTATATATAAATGAAATACAAATGCTCTAACACCGTATTTATTGTCCATGCTGTGCTGAATATAATAAGGCATATGGGATCAACAAGGTTGAAGCAGAACACTAAAAATTTATGGTGCCGTGTAACCAGAACACCAGTAAAAGCAATACTACTAATAATAAAAATGCTAGCAGTTAACTTGCTTCCAGTATTTGCACCAAGCATCACTGTTAATCATTTACTTCCTTACAATTCCATGGGGTTGCTCTTCTTCCTTTAAGACATAGGCCTTAGAGAGCATGTGCTTCTGAAAGACCCTGTTTTCAACAAATTTAGAAATCTGATCCAGTCTGAAGCCTTCACTCTTATTTGTAAGTTTGGTGAGTCAGAATCACTGTAATTGCTAAATGGTAATTCTTATTAAGCTACCTGGGGAAAAAGTATTATCCCTCACATAACACAGCAAGGTTTTAATAGGAATTCTTGGCTGGGAAGGGAAATCACTGGAAGTAAGAATTCAATTTTGCTTTCTGGATAAAAAGAAGTAAAGGAGAAAATTACAATAGGTTCTGAAATTTAGGAAAATGGAGGAAAGAAGTTTTTTTCAGAGACTTTCTATAAAAAGCACATGTGATTGCTGATATGACATTGATGAATATAGATTGAAATGAGTTTATTCATTCTATTTTGTGATAAGATCACTCACAAGTTAGAGATGCCATGCAATTAAATTAAATACAAAATTGCTAAAAACAAGGGAATTGAAAGGGTAGAATTCTACCTGACATCCTGTAAAATGAATGGCTTTGAAAGTGTCATTGGAAAGTGTCACTTAGGTGCAAATCCTTAGAGGTTGGAATTTAGAAGAGAATGAACACATTTCTAGGTTACATGAGACAGAGGTTATCAGGATCCTCATACCCATGAAGAACTATTAGAAGAAAATAGAAAGGGAAGAAATAAACAGGTTCATCAACTTGTATAAGTTCATTCTTAAGAATTGCAGAGGGAGATAGGGAAATAATTGCTTTTTTAATGATATCCTATATATGTATAAATGAATCACTGTGCTGTACACCTGAAACTAACACAACATTGTAAATAACTATTCAATTAAAAAAAGGTTAAAAAAAAACAGATGTCAATCTGAAAATGTCCCTATGTACATTATCTTGAACAATTAAAAAATTTAGGAATCAAATGCATATATCTACATTTGCTGAGAGATATTTGTTCATCCAGGTTGGGCAAATGTCACAGAATTTAGAGTCAAAGGCCTAGGACAAATTCCCACCTCTACCACTCACAGGGCTTGGACAAGTTAACTGTTTGGAACTTATGTTTTCATTTGTAACACGGGGAATTCTTCAAGAAACAAATATTTTTGATCGCCTTACTACCTGTGGGCTCAAGGATATGGAAATCCACAAAACATGACGTTGGTTTGCCAGAAGCTTGTATTCTTTGGCAGATGGTGATAACACTGAAATCACAGGATTGCTGAGATGACTAGAAGAGTGAAAGTGTTTGTTAAACTATAAGATTTTATGCAATTGTTATTAATGAATAAAGTGATTCATAGTTTGCTAATGGGAAGACATAAAAATTAGGCATTTAATAAAGAAATGTTAGATAAACTTTATTGCCTCACAAGATTTTATAATCCTGTTCTTCCCAACCCCTTCCTTTGCAATGTAATATAATACTGATTTGTTTATTTATAACTCTCCCTTTCAATTCTGTTCCAAACAGGGATTTAAGACTTTCCCAATCCTACTCCATTAACCACCATGACCAACTATGTCCATAATATAAAAGCTAACATGACATTCATTCTTCCCAGGCTCAATTCTTTCTCTGTGGAATTGGGAGGAGGAGGTGAGGCAGACATTTCATCTTACTCCTAATTACCATCTGCTTTAATATTGCTGGGAGGCCCAGAGTCATTCATTCAATATCTCTTCACATCTACTTACTATCCTAGGTTTGCAGCAATATCATTTGAGGGGTAACAATTTCCCATTTGGGCAGGAACACTCAGTGCCCTGGGGATGTGTATTCCATTCTCTTGTCCATGGTATATTCTTGTGGCATCTTTTAGATCATTTATATCAAGCTTATAAGCTCACAGATGGTCATCAGTGCTTTGACTAGGAACCTTACATTTGACACCAAAACAACTGCCTGCTTCAAGAGAGTACTTGCTACCCTAATATGTTGTTATTTCCTTGGGATATGGTATTTTGGTTTTGACCCAGTTTTTATAAAATAATATAAGCCTAAATGAGCATAAGATTTTTGTATGTAGAGCATGGGAAAGAAAAGTTTATTAATTGGAAAGCATGCATAAGGGAAGAGGACGGATCTTAGCTAGCCAGTGAGTTCCAATTACAGTGGTATTGAATCATGTTAAAGTTGACTTAAAGGGGTCATACACCAGGGCAATCCCCCCTTTTCCTTACTTATATTAAAAGTGATGGATGCAATGAAATGTGAAACCAAGAATGAACATTTGTGAAACCAGTGGAAATATTTGTGAGTAGTTCTGTTTCTTTGGGTTTTTTTTTGCGGTACGCGGGCCTCTCACTGTTGTGGCCTCTCCCATTGCAGAGCACGGGCTCTGGACACGCAGGCTCAGCGGCCATGGCTCACGGGCCCAGCCACTCCGTGGCATGTGGGATCTTCCCAGACCGGGGCACGAACCCACGTTCCCTGCATCAGCAGGCAGACTCTCAACCACTGCACCACCAGGGAAGTCCATGTGAGTAGTTTTAAGACACAGTGTTCAAGTAGTAGATAAATGTTTGGTGATGGCTTGATCAATATCCTTAAGAAAGGAAACAAGTAGGACTGAGGGCCATCGATAAACACGTACTATTGAAAGAATGAAAGAAACTAGGTTAAATTCACAAATTACACGTATAAGACTATATGGGTGATTTAAAGGATTTTTAAAGGTAATTTTGACTATTGGAGATTTTTACTTTACTCATTAACCTTCAAACCTAAGATAAAGCTCTGATGTATACCAATACAAGCAAAAAACAAACCAGTTTCTTGGTTTCGTTTTCAAAGATGTGGCTCTAATTGCAATAAAAAATAATATCAAGCATGAAAATAAAAGGTACTTAGTAAAATTATAAGTAAAATAATAGAAGAAAGAGAATATTTTATATTTTAAAGGGTAAAAGTTAATCATACAGTTGAATAATAAATGGAAACCCAATGCATGATTAATAAATGGTCCCCGGGCTTCCCTGGTGGCGCAGTGGTTGAGAGTCTGCCTGCCGATGCAGGGGACGTGGGTTCGTGCCCTGGTCCGGGAAGATCCTGCATGCCGCGGAGCGGCTGGGCCCGTGAGCCATGGTCGCTGAGCCTGCGCATCCGGAGCCTGTGCTCCGCAACGGGAGAGGCCACAACAGTGAGAGGCCTGCCTATCGCAAAAAAAAAAAAAAAAAAAAAAAAATAATAATAATAAATGGTCCCCAAAGAAATTTTGGGAACTATTAGGTCAGTAAAGCCAGAGAAGCTTCTTTTCCTAAGTCCCTAATGCCTATCTCAGAAGCTACATATGCTTAAAGAGGAAAACTCTCTTTACACCCATAAGAGCAATTAGTATCGTATTGATGAGATAAAAGTGAGTTGATGTGGGAAAGTGCAGAGGGCTTGCTGGGTGGTCTTGGTAACTTTTTTACTTGGGTAGTTTAACCTCTGAATTTAATTTACCTCATCAATTAAATGGGAGTAATAATACCTTGAAGGGCTATTATAAGAATTGGATGTAATGTATTTAAAGGTCCTTACCATAGTGCTTGGGCTCCTAAAAAATAGAGACTGCTATGATTATTACATTAACACCTGGCCTGGGCTGGGCACCAATATGATGACTTGAAATTCATTCACAACCTTTACTTCTAAATCAGAAAGTTTCAAGAACAATCATAGAGATTGATACAGTATTAATTAATGCAATATTTAATTGTCTTGCTTATTCTCTGGTTTCTAAAATTCCAATAATAAAAAATTATAGAATTTTAAACAAGAAGAAAATAAATGGAGGAAAACTATTTTTTTTCTTTAGTCAGGTTTACTTAATTTTCAGAAAATATACTTTCAAACAATAAAATTACATGATTAGCGACAACTATGACAAAGAGATGAACACAGCTTATAACTTAAAACCACAAAAGAAGAATACTTAGTTCAGTGATTATCATCCAAAACGTGATGACTCAGTGATTATAGATTATAGGGCAATGAAATGAAAACCAAATTCTGTTTGTCTTGTAGTCCTGTTTTAAAGAACTTTGGTGGGAGAATTCTTATTGCTTCTTGAAAAGTGATATTGATGTTATAAGTCCCATATCTGACTACCTTGACTGGAATTGCTGATGAGATATGGCAGTTTTCTTCATCAAAAGGGAAGTATTTGAGCCAGTTGAAATATAAGATGAAACTCTCAAGGTTATGACTTTACCGTTCTGATTGTTTGGGACATTCTTTGGGGAACTATAGTATTTTGAGTTGCTTCTCACAAAAGAGAACTGGGTTGGACCAGAAGGCTCTAAAATCATTTGAGAAACAAATAATACACTCTTGACTAAAATGTTAATTCCTTATTCAATCTGGGAGTGAATGGAATGTCCTGCACTTAATGAAATAAAAGTGTTTGACCTAGATCTCTTACCAGTTTAATCTTTCATTCATAACCCACCTTTCTCCTCCTTATTTAAAGAAGTGGGGATAATTGAGAGAAAAACAGTCACAAGGGCATGCAAAGAATGTCTGTTGCTCCCTTCCACAAATATTCACTGAACACGCATGTGCCAGACGCTGAGAATAAGCCCTCCCTGAGCGGTATGTGTATCACCTTTGGACCTCAGCTTCTAATGATCACATTATAGGGATCATATTCTTCTTTAACAACAACAACAACAACAACTAACTAGGAGATACAGACTTCCACCAGCTACGTGTCCCCCCCACCTCTAAATCAGGTTTTGCTCATCTTTTCGGTGTGTCTAGTAGTAAAAAAAAAATACAGTCGGAGACAGGCTGTACTACAGCACATCTTAAATGACTTACCTGCATTAGAGACGGGCTGTACTACAGCACAGCTTAAATGACTTACCTGTATTACAATTACCGCGAGGGCAGCTAAGTGAGGGGTGTTTAGGCAAGGAACTTTATAGTTTGAATGCACTTCTAGTATATGATAGGCACTGTGGTAAGAAGTTTACATCCTTTCTCTTAAATTCTACATATTTATTATTCCTATCTGAGCTCAATATCCTCATCTAAAAAAATGGGATAATACTTCAAAACCCTCTCAGGAGGATTAAATGGGACTTATAGAAAGGAAGGGGTAATTAATATTTATTGAATAACTACTATGGGTCAAGCCCTGCAGTTTGTTCCTTCACATACTTTATCTCTTTCATTAGCTCCATCTCAAGAATGAGGAAAATGAGGTTAAGCAGAAGTGACCAAAATTATTTTTCCCCAGTAGAGGAACCTTCACCAAGAACCCAGAAAACACATATTTATGAAGTGCTTACAATGTGTCAGGCATTTTTCTTGGTTGTAGTGAACAAGATAGAGGTCTGCCTCAAAGAGGTGTGGCGTACTCATCCAGAAAATGTTTGGGGATGAGAGGGGGCAGATAATGGCTCATACAGAAGAAAAATCAGTGGCTCTGTTTTGGGCCAAGGTAGGTTTCAGATGCCTATTAGACATCCAACGGGTGAGGCGTAGGAGGTGGAGAGATAGTCTGGAATGTAAGGGAGACATCTGGGCTAGAGATAAAACACTGTGAGTCATCAGCACCTAGATAATGTTTAAAGCTATGGTGCTGAATGAGATTTCCTGGGAAAAAAGTGTAGGTGGAGAACACAGTTAAGGGCAGAGAGTCCCGAGGCCCTCCAACATTTAGTCATCTGACAGATGAAAAGTATTCAAGAACCACAGACGTGACTAATGAGGTAAGTAGAAAATCGCATGAGTTCGGGGTCATGGAAGCCTAGAGAAAAGTTTCAAGGAGGGAGTCTTCACCAGTGAAGCTACTGTAAAGGTGCATAAAATTCAGAGAACTGGCCACTCATTTTGGCAAAAAGCTACCGTAAAGGCGCATAAAATACAGAGAACTGGCCACTCATTTTGCCTTTCACTGAACAGATATTTATTGAGTACCAACTCCGTACTAGATACTGCTCAAGGGACTAGAGATACACCTGTGAATAAAACAAAGGAAAATCCCTGTCCTCATGGAATTCACATTCTAGTGAGGGAGGAAAAAGATAAACAATTAAATTATAGTATGCTAGTTGATTCTGAGCCCTTTACAGGAAACGCAGGCAGAGGCGAGCGCTCTGGGTATGGAGAGTGGGGCTGCAATGTCAAATAAGCACAATCAGGCTCTGGACCCGGAGCTGGCACCTGTCTGTTGTTACATCAAGGAAGGAAGCTTCCCTTTGCTTCTGAACGGCACTCGGTCTCCTTCAATTGACTTGAAGGACACCGGGGTTGGGGGAGCAGGCGGCGTGTGTGGAGTGGGGAAGGACCCTTACTGGGGCCCTACTTGAAAGATTCAAACTTAGCAAATGGAATCTTGCCTATAGTGCTGGGAGGGCAAGCCCTCCTCGTTGTGTCGCTGGCGGTCAGCAGAGGATCCAATTCACACAAGGAAGACCTTTAGAAGATAAGTGCGGAGCCACACATGGGAAGAGCATCCCAGGAAGAGGGCCCAGCAAGGGCAAAGACTCCAAAGCTATGGAGCATTTAAAAAAATAAAAATAAAATAAAATAAAATAAAATAATCAGGGAAGACAGCACAGAGGTGATCTGTGAAGTCCTGAACAAGCAGAGGGAATGAGCAAGGCAGGTGTCTGGAGGAAGAGGTTTAAAGAGGGTAGAACACGTGTGAAAGTGCCTGGAAAGTTGTAAAGACTCAGGAGGATGCCAGAGTGGCTGCAGCAGAGTAGATGATGAGGAGAGTGACTGAATGAGGTGAGAGGGGATTGGAGCCTTCATTGTGAGACAGGAAGCCTGGGTTTTGAGCAGAGGAGTGCCATGCAGGCTACTGTGTTGAGCAGGCACTGTTGGGACCAGAGATGAGGGTGGGGAGCAAAGGCCAAAGCAGGGAAATTAGTTTAGAGGCAATTGCTATAATTTAGGTGAGAAATGGTGGGCCTTGGGCCAGGTAGTAAGTGAATGCAGTGAGAAGTTTAGAGCAGGGGTCGGGTCCCCAACCCTGGTTCCAGTCCGCAGCCTGTTAGGCAACTGGGCCACGCAGCAGGCGGTGAGCGGTGGGCAAGCGATGGAAGCGTCATCTGCTGCTCCCCATCGCTCGCCTTACAGCGGCCTGAACCATCTCCCACACCCCGACTTCCTGCCGCCCCTGTCCGTGGAAAAATTGTCTTCCACAAAACCGGTCCTGGTGCCAAAACTGTTGGGGACCACTGGCTTAGAGACTAGTCTCAATGTTAAAGCTGATGGGATTTGCTGATTAGCTGGATGTGGCCTGTGAAAGAAACTGCCAAGCAGGATGCTAAGATTATCTGCCTGGGTGACTGGAAGGATGGAGTTAAGGTGGGGAAGACACCAGGAAACTGGGAATTGTTTTTGGAATTGGGAGGAGATCTACTGCTTAAGGGGAGAGGCTGGCCTCAGTGGGAGTCATGGACAGTTCTTCACAAGAGTATATGCAGGCAGAGAAGAAAGCAAGTTCTTTCTTGGTGGTTTCTATTTTTTTCAGTGACATAGCAGTCAAGGTCATCAGCCAAGAGGGAATAGGCAGGGAGGTGTGTGAAGTTTGAAGAGAGACACCGTTGTCGAGGGGAGGAGGGGAATGAAGAAACCAGGGTAACAAAGTAAAATTCACAAGCAGCATTAAAAGGCCCACTTGACCTTGACATGGTTGTGTATCCCTTCAGCCATATTAAGGTGCACAGGTATGGGTCTGGAGTCAGAAGAGAGCTGGAATCATCTGTGACTGACGGTTTGCTGAGTACAACAGAACAAGGAGGAGGGGAAAGACATTTAGTGTCCAAGGAATTCACTCACCTCACTGCCAGGGGTAAGAGAGGAAGTGAAAACCACCACCACTGACAGCTTCAGGGGAAACTGTATCCCCAGGTGAGAGACAGGTTTCACTCAGAGCAAAGAAAGCAAAGGAAGTGTTCAAAAGGATGAGAATGCGGAGGATTTCTTATTCTTGGTAAAGCAGTTTCAGTGGCCCTGATGCGGCTGGATCGGAGTGGGTCAAGGAGCAAGGGAGAGAACAGAAGCTGACAGAAAAGCAGATAACCGTTTCAAAAAGCTTTGCTCTAAAGGTGCTGGGGTTAGCTGAAGGGTGGTTGAAGGCAAGGTTTCTGTGTGTATTTTAACGTGAAAGGTATTACAGCATGTTTTTATACCAGTGGAAGAGGGTAAACAATTAACAGTGCAAGAAAGAAATGGGGTAAATGTGGGGATCTTTGAAGAAAGCAAAGCCCTTGAGATGGTCAGCGGACATTGGATCCAAGGCATAAGTGGAAGAACGAACTTAGAATTCGGTAGAAGGAAAGAGGCAAAGAAGGCTGAAAGCAGGAAGGTTGATGGAAACGTGAAATGGGAAGATTTGTTAGTTCTTGGGAATGAATCTACTTATCTCTGAAAGTATGAGGAGGTTACCATCTGAGAAGTGATGGGGGGAGGAAGATTGGGTATTTGATGTCAGATAAATAAAGCTGTGAGGAGAAATGGTCACCAGGTAGGGAAAACGAACTTACTAGGGAAGTGTAGTAGGTTTGTTTGGCAGCATGGAGTGCCCACCTAAGCGGTGTGGTCATAAATCTGAAGTCAGATCAGTCAACATAGTTGGGTACTTTTCCCCATCAGGCCTTGCTGCTTTGGTACAGGTGCCAAGTAACTGGCTCACAAGGACTGTGGGTTTTGCCAGGTGAGTATGATGGGGGCTAAGATACAAGGGGGTTAGGATGTTTCCAATAAAGTGGTGAAAATGCTGGGCCATCATCTATGCTTCATAAGGAAGCAAGGATACGAAAGGAGTCATGAACAATGACAAATGGTAAAATCAAGGGACTGGAAGTCTGGATGAGGTTAAAGACTTGCTGGAGTGAAAGAACTGGGGTAAATGAACTCAAATGGTTCAAGACGATAAACCAAGAAGGGGGTGTATGAGGTTATAATTTAGGAGATGGTGTATTATTTTCTCTCCCAATTAAATAAAAGCATTAACCAAATAAAACCTTAAGATCAAGATGATGTTGCTTTTGGCTGCATTAAAAAAAAAGCACTTTCTGATTACATCTCTGGGTTGGTCACAGTTTATTTGGCTAGGAGAGTTTGAGTTAATATCACTTGATTTGAATTTTACAACCGATCCCAATATAAGATGAGTGCCCTGTGTTACAATATAGGGAAGCACTACAGCATATAGGGGAAATCTATAAAATTGTTTTGACATCAACATTGAGGGATATATATGTCCTTGACTTTTCATGTAAATTTATGATACCAATATTAAAATAAGAAAATGCTCATCCTGTAATTAAGTGGACATTTTCCAATGAATTCTATTATCCTAACAACTTTAAAGAGTAATAGGAATTCTCTGGGAGTATATATAAAAAAATTAAAGGAAAATATTTTGCTGTTAAGGGGTTTAGAAATAAACACAAAAAACATTCACTATAAAATTTTTACTCCATTGTATTGCCATTTAAAATACAAGAATATAAGCAAATATCATCCAGTGTCAGAAGATCTGCAGCATTTAGTGACAAATCAATAGCTTCATGGAAATTTTCAATTCATTTAAAAAAATACCTGAGTCATTTAAGTAATAATTAAGATGAGCTTTGTCTCTACATATAATAAACTTCCACTTGGCTTATACAATTCCATTTTCTCCAACGGGAAGCTGTGTAGGATCCAGTCCTACCTTCTTCATTGATACGGCAACATCAAATAAATAGTCATAACACTCACACCTGTTAAAAAATAAATAAATAAAAGCAAAAAGAACTAAAAGTGTTCAGTGAAAAGAGAGTTCTCCAA
The DNA here is from genome assembly GCF_025265405.1 of Mesoplodon densirostris. Lineage (NCBI taxonomy): Eukaryota > Metazoa > Chordata > Mammalia > Artiodactyla > Ziphiidae > Mesoplodon > Mesoplodon densirostris. The sequence continues at coordinate 25,060,609 of NC_082667.1, read as the reverse complement.
TCCTAACAATCACATTTTTCTTCTGCATCAAGTTAACCCTGTTCCTAGCAGATTTTTTTTTCTTTCCTCAATTCTAGGCAAAGTTTCTTAGTTTGTCTCCAACATTATTAAAACATGGAATCACACTGAATCATGCCACCATACTATACACTTCTCAGGAAATAAAAGGGAGTTTAAAATATACTACTTATGTAAATTAAAATTTTTTATTATGTGCCATTTTTTGAAATAAATACAGCAAATCTTTATGCGACTTGGGTTAGCTTTATTCTAGCCCTCAACTCAGAGAACAAGATCTGTATCTCCTTCTTTGTATCAAAGAGCACAGTGCCTTGCCAACTAACAGCTAATCTGAAAAATATTTCTTAACAAAAGAATATATAATACAAATAAAATATCTAGAAATAATTAATGATAAACTATTTAAATTTAAACCAATTTGACCAGTAACACACAAAAAAATCATACTCTGTTTTCAATCATAAAACATATTTCATTCTCTTTTAGAGTGTGGTGACTTGCCCCAGACGTTCTTTGGTTTCGGTTTACACTTACATGCTCTTAGCCTTCTCCCACGTCTCTCCCCAGACGTAGACTCCATGCCGTCTGACTAGTACTGCACAGGAGTCTGGGTAATCATTCATTGCTCGGGCCATTCGCTCTTCGAGGTCTTTCTCCTCAGGTGTATTCTCAATAATGGGTACTACTAACATATCATCATATCTATTAAGACAAAACTTAGTCATTTGCTTTCCTTTTTAAAACAAATAAAGACATTCATATATAAAATTTATAATTTTTTCAAATAACAAGTTAGACGTTCTCTTTATATCTGAAAAGCCACTCCAAATTAGGAACAGGACGTTGCATGTTATTCTGTGTATCTTGTATAAACAACTGTATCAAGAGACGCCTTGGGAATTTGGCAGGCATTGTTCCAATCCTAAGTATAAGTGGCAGAAATTTGTACAGGATACCAAAACCTAACAAAGAAATTATCAAGATCATACAAGTATTTCCCTGAAGGATAGAGAATCACAGTAGTTTTAACAGGAGATAAGAAATGATAAATTTCAGAATTAGAAGCATAGGAAGGATTAACAATTGAACTACTTATTAAAGCAGGAATTTCCCAACGCTACAAAATCATTCTATTCTATCTCTGCAGGACCCAAAAGTGTCTTGGATAGACAAATAAATAAATGCAGGTGTGGTTTATGGCCCTGGGATAGCAAAAACCTTTTGGAGCTAACTATTAAAGGTATGACAATATTTTCAGAACGTTCTCAAATCTGTGACATTAGAACCTCTTTACCTTATTTTTAGTAAGTACATGTGATGAAATCAGAATATGCATTTTTCATTTTTGCTTCTGCAGTAATATTTAAGCTTGTTACTGGTAAAACTATGTCTATTTGTGAGGTCATTTACAACCAATCAAAACTCAGACATGTTTTCCTTTTAACATGAATTTCTCTTGCTTTGTTAATGTTACATCTGCTTTTTCACTATCTTTGTGATGGCTAAACTTAACCAAAATAAGTTCTATCCATATATTATCAGAGGTTACTACTTTAGGGAAGGTACCGACTGAGTAGCTGTCATGTGATAAAGAACCTGGCCAACCATTTTCAGGAACAGTATGAGGTTGCCCATTATTTCACTTAAGTAAAATAGAGGTAATTATAAAATATCCTTAAATGTGGAGGGAATAAATTGCTAGTCCCAAATCTTTCCTAGTATTGGCGAGGAGAACCACAAACTTATATTTTCCTCTACCATATACCGAACAGTCAGAAATATCTCCAGGTGCAAAATAAGACCTGAGGAACAGAGCCAGGGTAGTCCTTTGACCATCAAACAGTATTCTTTTCACTCTACCATAGGCATGTTGCATCCAAAAGGTACAACAGCTATATTTAACATGGTAACCTCCCCCGATAAGAATTAGGCATTTGAAAGTTATTGTAATTTTTTTAAAGATGGACTTAAAAATTTAAAAAGTAGAATAAAAAATGTAAAAACTCCATCCTTTCTTACTCATCCACCTTTTATTGCCCCTTCTTTTAACTGGACACTTATAGGATTCTCCCCAAATACTGATGAAGTATCACTGCCCCTGAGCTGTGATAATGACCCTGTTACTGATTTCCCAGCCAGGTTCAAACAGAATTACAAAAGCATGTCAAAAAACTTTGTACTCTTTAAATTCTGAGACATTCAAAATAATATATAAAGTGTATACGTTGTGATGCATAACAAATGACATCTTTTCATTCATGTCATTTGTTTTTCCACAAAATTCCAAAGGCTCTCTATTGTGCTCCGCTCCTCTACCCACCATCTCACACGTTCTTCTGACCTATTTTTATTTCTTCACCAAAGCAATCAAATGCCGATGAAACTGATAGCACACATAATGCCTCTCCTTCAAGACCCAGATATGGAAAAGGCAATATGCGGCTATGCTTTTTTTAGTATGTACACTTTCATAATTTAAATATTTAACTTTTGTAAATAGGTGTTTCCCAGCACTGAGGAATGCTTTAGGCACACAATAAATATTAACTAAAATCAAGTCCAATTAACTTCTCAGCACACTAGTTTAAACACATACAGTCTATTATGTGCAGCAACAGTAAGATATTGCTGCAAGAACACTTTAGAAAAACTGGCACCCTTTTCCTCTAAACAAGGCAAAGTGGATTCAGCCCCTTTAGGAAACTGGGAAGGGTGAAGGCTCAGGAAAAAGAATGCTTGTATACTCAAACAAAATGCCGAGCCTGTCCCTGAGCCCTGGGAACGTGTTTCTTCATGTCACTGTATTCTAGATTGACGAATAATTGCTACATTTTTGTGGGCTGGTGGGTTTAGCTGATTTTATCCAGAAGGCCTCTGTTCTATACTATCTATGCCAGTTTCCACACTGAAAAATTATAAATGTATAGAGATCTACTTAATTAAAATAATTATAAAACTTTTTTAAAAATGAAAATATTCCAGAAATACTACATGAGATCAAAATGAAGCACAAGACTTAGTCAGAGCTGAAACTTCCTGAAGACAAAGTGAAGGTGAGGAGAGCTGGCTCTTGGGGTTCTTCAATAGACGAACACACTCTTTCCATCTCTGTAGATATCTCAGCCAGGATTTTTGCATTTTACTCTGACAAACATTTAATTATTCATGTTGGCAATAACCTACCAAGGCTGGGTTGGGGATGGGGAAAAGGAGGGAAGGCATCTGATTTGTGTCACTGAGAATAGATCTGGAAGTATAATATTGAGGGGGGGTACTGTCTAACATAGATCTACAACATTTCATTAACTACATAAAAGGATCAGTATCCTGTTTATTATAAGAAGGAGAAATACTGTTCAAATTAGTTAAGCAAAAAATAGGGGAAAATACCTGTAATACCCTCCCGAGATACATTTCTTTATTCCTTTGATCATCTCTTGATGTGTAATTTTAAACTCCCTTCCTGGGAAGAGAAGGGTGGCCATGACAGCAGCTTTAGAGTGGGTATGAATCACAGCACCTGCTCCTGGAGGGGGAAGAATACAGTTACATGCTCAGTGAAAACTAAATTGCACCTTTTAAAGAAAAAAATATATACACATAAACACACACACTTATTTGTATATGGCTTTGGACTTGTTTTTCTTGGCATGGAATAATAAGTTGGCAGCGGGTAGGAGGGGAGAAAGGAAGATAGGAAAGAGAACTACTGATAGAGAAGTCAGAAAGCAAAAGGAAAAAAAATTAAGCTTTATCCAGCATCAGGACAATGCACGATACTTTATACATGCTCAAGAAATATCCTTTAGATAGTCTGAAGTACAACTATAATGACTGTGGAGATCATAATCATACTACTACTACCACTCAGTTAGGGATTCCTATGTGCCAGGCACTGGGCAAATCCCCTTTATAGATGTTATCTCTTCATATCATCACAACAACCATCTCCCCCATTTAATGGTCAAGGACATGAGGTTCAGAGATGTTAAATAATTTGTCCATGGTTATTTAACTACGTTGTCCAACTGCAGATAGTAGTTGAAGAACTTGGATTTGAACCCAGTTTAGTCTGACCCTTAATCATCAAGATATGCTTCAGTGTAGGCCATATCTTAATAACATAAGGGGATGGTAGGGATTTTAAGATATAGATGCAAGGGATTTACCTAAAAAATAACTTGTATGCTATAAAACTCAGTAATGGCTATTTTTGCAATGGGAAGTTTATTTAGCTTTTTGCTAGGAAAGATTCATCATGCTGTTAGAACCTGTTGCTGAAGTTTCATCCTTTCAGTAGTAGCTGATAATGTCTGGGAACAGCACATGGCATGATTACTAACTCTATATTGATTCTATTCAGGGGCTATACTAAAGCATGGTTCTAATGACTCCATTGCTAAGGCTGAGCCAGTACTTCAGTTATACTTTCCTATTCTTACATTGTCCTCTAGGATCAACCTTTCCAGGTTGGTTTTCTACCACAATTTCTGGGAATTAAAGTAAGAGTCCTATTTTTATCATAAAGTAAATTTTTCAAAAAAGAGGATCACTCCCACTGAAGTGAAGGGCATGATTTTCCCTCATTTGTATTTTGATTAACTTCTACTACAAGTTCCCAGAGATATAACTCTGAACTAAGAGTAGGAATTGGATTGTAAATATAATATTTAGTTGGCTAATTTGACAATCTAGTGGAATCATATTGATCTAGGTTGGAATTTTGGCCCCAATACTCACTGGCTGGTTATTTTGGGAAAATCTTCCCAGAGCCTCTGTCCTCTCATATATAAAATGAAGTAATAATGGACCTCCCACAGAGGCTAATGTGAGGACTGAATGAGTTAACATATTTAAAGCCCTTGCACATAGCAGGTATTCAAGAACTGTGAACTACAACAATAATTGCCATTATTTACAGGAGCCTACTCTGCAAATATTCTTTAGGTTGAATACATTTTCTGCCTACCTCTCATTGTGTAAGCATTCATGAAAAGAGGAGTACACTGGCTTTTCTTAAGATTCTTATATGGCGGAGGTCCACTTATGTCCTGTTCATTGATGTCACAAACAAACATGTCTTCAGGCTATTTAGAGGGGGAAAAAGAAAAAAAGAAGGCTTATACAATATCAATTAGAAATGTCCCCTTTCTTGTGTGTGTGTATATATATATATATACATATATATATATGTATATATATCCACACACACATATATATATATACACAATTCCATTTATATATAGTATATATAAACAGTGCTAATATATATACATATTTAACTATATTTTAAATATTTATATAATTATAGTTTCTCTCTCAAAATTTTTTAGCCATTTTGAGAAATAAAAAAATGTTTTCTACTAATAAAAATCATCTCAAGAAAGCTAAAAAAAATCGACCTTTAGAATTTGAAGAAAAAAGTGATATGGAAAATTTAATATGCATGTAATGATGTTGATGTCATTTTATCAACTTAGTTTCTCAGCTTTGCCATGTAATTTCACAACTATATTTCAGAGAGACTATATAATCATCATTTTGTATGATGGGTGTTATAATTTTTTTCACATTTCATAATATAAGAGGAAAAATACAGAGTAAAAAAATACAGAGTAAAATTTTCTTATCCCTTGAGAAACTTAACTGGTACTCAGAAATGTTAATCTGGATGACGTACTCTATTTTTAAAGTTCTAAGGAATTATGTAGATCCACAGGTTTTTCCTAGTAATACATGCATATCTCTGACATGTAACTTTCGTTTGCCAGGGTTTATTACAAACTACAATATAAATGTTTTATTAATGAAGCACTATGCCTTAGACAGAATTAAGTATTATGTGCTTGTTTTAACTCTATTCTGGGTATTATTCTAGCATTAATACAGAATGGGTCTTCTCAAAATGTTGAAACAAAGTTTTATAACTTTAAATTGAAAGAGCTTTGCCATTATTAAATATGAATCAGTTTGGTCCATCTGAGACCACCAATCTGATTACCCTATTAGCCTGATAAAGGTGGTGTTATAATGCTGCAAAGTTAGAATCATTTTTTATTATGACTTAAGATTGCACTGTTCACTTTTGCCCTCTAGAGGCTGAATGAGAATTCAAAACACAGGGTTGCAAGCAGGATACTTACCACCTTAAAAAAATTTAATAGTTACTTAACAAATGTTTCTTTTTTTTTTTTTTTTTTTTAAATTTATTTTTTATTTTTTTTGCTGTACGCGGGCCTCTCACTGCTGTGGCCTCTCCTGTTGCGGAGCACAGGCTCCGGACACACAGGCTCCGCGGCCATGGCTCGCGGGCCCAGCCGCTCCGCGGCATGTGGGATCTTCCGGGATCGGGGCACGAACCCGTGTCCCCTGCATCGGCAGGCGGACTCTCAACCACTGCGCCACCAGGGAAGCCCAACAAATGTTTCTTGATTAGTTATTTAAATTATCACAATATAACCTCCCTTCAAAACTCAGATTTCTTTTAATATTAATTCCATTTCACAAAACAATAATCAAGTAGAGAAGAACAGACATTTGGGTTTAAGAAGTATCCCTTTACCATACCTGAATCCGTTCCTTTTGCACTCCTGAAGGAGCAATGTAGATTTCATTGCTGGTAACACAAAATACAGAAATTGGTATTTATTTAACTCGAATGTTCTGCTTTTGCAAAAAGACAAGTGTACTCTTGCAGTCCAATCATTAATTATCTTTATAAATCAAGTCATACAAATAGCTGCTTTATTTAATTAATGGTGTAGGCTGTATAGAAAGAATACCAAATTAATTTCTTTATAATGCTGGTGACACAGTAAAATGTTGATAGTTGCTTTTGTTACATTTTCATATATATTTCTTTATTTCCTTTTATGGTGCAAAATCAATGGTAACCAGGCTTTTATGTGGTTAGGGGAAATAAAAATCTGAAAACATAAGTCTTTAGCATCTTTAAGCACGAATAAGCAGAGTTTATCTTACTATACATGGAACACAGTTATTCTAAAGTCCAATCAGCGGAAATATGCTCACTTGGAGTAGATCTCTGCTTGCAAGAAATCAGGGTTAATTTTATTGTTTGAAATGCTCTTATTATAAAACATGACGCTCAGAGACCTCTGCTGGATGGTTTGTTAAATTACAGCATTAACACTGAGCTACTTTTTGGGTGGAACAGTATATGCTTCCTAATTGAAAAACACTTCTATCTTGTGAAAATATTTGCTAACAAAGCCAGAACAATTGCAGAAAGTTAGAAATATAAAAGGCATGGCTACATCTGGAGATCTCTCTGTTACACAGCACATTGTGCTAAGGGAGATGCTATAGCAGTACCACTTACCACAAGGTGCTTTCAAACTTGCTTTGGAAATTAATCTAAAATCTTCTCTAAATTCTCTCCACCCTCAACAAAGGTCCTTTGGCTCATGTATCAGTTTCAGTTGCTGACAGAGGGTGTTAAAGAACTGCCACATAATGCAAATGAATGAAATACCAGCACCTGCACGCTCCAGCTTCTGCCACTGAGGCATGGACGTAGGGACACTGAATAAATATTGTTTCCCAGTGAAAATGAGGATGACTGCCTATATTGAATTGAGCTGTCAAAGTTGGGGTTACTAATAAACCTATAGACTTGGAACTGACAAAAATTTAAGAAAGTTCCTTTAAGGATCTATTGGTAAATTAAGGTCTAGAAAATAAATGCCTGATAATGGGAATGAAATCCAAAGCAGTAAGCTTTGTTCAAGCATTCATTTTCACAAAGTAGCTATTGCTTTAGAACTTTGTTGCATAAGAAAACCATAAAGTGGCACTCCTCTGGAACCAGTGGGAATGCATAGGGATCATTACTGTTAAAACGGCCCCTTATAAATACCAGGGATCCAAATCTTTTGTCCTCATGTAACATGGTAACCTGAAAGAGACTCTAGAATCATGTGTGGTACCTAGTCCAGTCACCTCCGCTGGTAAGTGGACTTGTAGGTCTTCTTGTGTGCGGAGATATTTATGCAGTCCTGGGAACAGACTCAAATAAAGTTCGAAACAGTCTGCTGGTAAATAAACTCCACCTACAAAGTGGGAAAATCCAGGGTTTTTATTCAGTTTGTTCAAATAATTTGGTACGCTAAATGTCTTTTCTTTTTTTTTTTGGCCATGCTGCATGGCTTGTGGGATCTTAGTTCCTCGACCAGGGATTGAACCTGTGCCCTCAGCAGTGAAATAGTGGAGTCCTAACCATTGGACCGCTAGGGAATTCCCTGGTATGCTAAACCTACTTTTATTACTGCCTTTATAAAATGGAAATCAGTTGAGACTTTGATCAACTTTGAGTAATGAAAAGATTAGCTGAACAGGTTTTAGAAAAAACTATACCTACAAAGAAGGAGATACGTGGATAAAAATATTAATACAAAGATGACAGAGCTTTTATTTTAGGAGGGAAACATGCCAAAGACTAAAAGTGAAGTATTTACTTGGTACTCTAAGCCACAAACAAAAGCATTTTGAGTTTCAAGGTATTAAGTTTTAGAATTTATTTTCTCCATACTCCCTGATCTTTCACAATGTGGTGAGCAGGGGAACAAAACACAAGAGTTTATAATACATGTTCTATTTTTATTTACTTAAAAAAATCCTTTAAACCTTACTATGATTCAATTAACTTGTCTATAATATAGATTTATTAATTTTAATTCTAATAGCATACAACAGGATTAGTGTCTCTGACACATAAAAATATAATGCTGTGAAAGACAGGAATCTAGCCTAAGCACAATGGCTGCTCAGTATCCTGGAATTGCCTTGATTACTGTTATTTTCTTGGTCTTCCATTTCTTCCTTCTGATTTAACTCTTATATGTGTCTTAAGCTATCTTTTATTATGTACATTTTTGGCACCATACACCAGTAGCATAAGCTGAACTGATAGTAGCCAAACCTTGGAATCAGTAAATAATTTCATATTCCCTAAAGGGCTTAATGTTAGAATTATTCTGGAAACACAACCTATTGGGTTTGTGCTTCATTCCAAATTTATCCGCTCTAAGCATCAGATAAAGAAAACCAAACTTTCACTAACATGAGAATAATATTGCTGATAAAATTACTGATATGGGTCTATGAAGTCATTTAAATATTAGGGAGAAAATTCAACATGTTACTACAAATTACCCATTTTACTCTGTAAAGCAAAAATTTAGTAAGATTCCAAATACAGTGCCATAAAACTGTGGCTGTTTTCACCTGTGACCTCCAGGAGGCTCCACACCAATTAAGAAGCTGAGGAAAAAGCATTTTACAAACACAATGCAACTTCCCTATAAATTGACTGTAGTGCCATAAAGCCAATTAATTTTAAGAGGTGCCAGTGAGTGTTTTAGAGTGACCACACGTAATTTTAGTGCATGGTTCTACAAAGAATTTTAGTTTTACAAAGAACATAGTCTTTTATGTCTTTATGATCAAAAAAATTCCGTCTTGAGATCTGCAGTGGTCCCTTACCTGCATTCTATTTTTAACTTAGCTGTTTTTTTGAGCCAGTTGGAAAAGTTATTTTAACTCAGTTTGGTAAAAAGCTCTCTTTTGTACATATACAAACTATTTCTGCAAATGCAAAAAAAAAAGCAGTTAACTGAAGGCAATATTTAGAATATAATTTATTATAAGTAATACAGGCGAGAAACCAAATTACTAGGACTCAACTCCTAAATGAATAAATGAAATGATAACAAGTGTTGTTATTATAGGACTTTGCTGTGAACAGATCAACTTGAAAGTTTTGGCAAGATAACTTGAAAACCTGCAAAATGCTGATTGACACATTAGCACTGGGTTGATGGTAAGAGAGGATGCACGTGACGGATGTCCCATGTATTGATACCATGTGGAACAGGACGTTTCCAGACTGAGAGCCTCCCTACACATGAACTGTGACATTTGTTGACTAAGGGCTCTCCTGTCATTTCCCACAGTTTAATTAATATTTCATGAATTCCTTGGTAATTTGAAGCAGATGAAATTTCAATGGCATCATCTTGTGGTATGTTATAAAATCCCCTTTGTTCAAAATGTTCTGATTACATTTTACATTCCATTCTTTTCTAAACAATTCAACATTACATAAATATTGTAGTAATCCAATTTTGTTAAAGAAAGTGAATTAGGATAAAGAAATAAATCAAGTTACTCAGTTTTAACATTCAGCCTCCAGACAATATTATTCCTAAAATATTTCAGGAGCAAATACATTAATCCTGTTCCAGAAACACTTAAGAGAGTGAGATTCTACAACCTCTATTTTCATTGTTAGTAGGTTACTTATTTCTTCACCCTCTTAAAGGAAAGACGGTGAGTAAGTCTAAAGAACAATTAACTACTATTCATTCCTTCTGTTTCAAGGCCAGTACCTCTTGTTTTGTCCTGTGAACAACATGGACCTGCAGGTGCTATGTCCATTAATAATGATACATGTATTTAGAAAGGCATATTGCCTTTTTTTGGACTCAAAAAAATGTAATTTTTAGAATTTTAGGTGGTTAGTAATCTGTATTTAAGTGACTTTAAAATATGTATCTGAACCTTTGAAACAAATCCTGTCTATCTAGAGGGGACCCTTCATAGTTCCAGACATATGAACATACCCAGCAACATGTTATTTAACTTTGGTACTCCATGGACTGGGGACCAAATTATTCTGATTAGAAATTATGGTTCTTAAATCCTTAGATATTTATTATATCTGCAACATCTGCACACTTATTCCATTCAGTTATGCAAATACCTATTTCTCTATTTAGAAACTAAATACCATCAGTATCATAAAACTGATCATCGGTTGTTCTTTGTACATAATACATGTTAGGCTTTCTGTGGTCTACTTATATGGAGAATTCTCAGAAATGAAATCAGCCAGAAACTTACCCATGCTTCAAGCTAATTCCTCCTCCAGTCCCAGTGACCCAGCCCAAATGATAAAACTGTTTGCAGAGCTCTGGGATCAGGTATTTTGGATGTTCCTTGTCCTTAAAAAGAAGATAATGATTTCTAAAATAGACATTATTTTATCAAATGACTACTCTAGATGCTATCTCTATTAAGAAACCAATTTAAGGAAGTTTAAGAAAATCTACCATAGAGGGGGTACGGTGAGGGAGAAAATTATTACAAAATATATTTTGTTTTTAATGTTTGGAATGTGGATCTACTATATTATTTTGCAACCAGAATTATTCAGGGCCATACAGTCTAATATTATGGAACAGACTGCAAGAACAAGGTGGAGAAATGCCCAGATTATATTACAAAGTATCTCCTGAAATGGCTGAAATAAAATAGGATCTAGTGCTGAAAGGAACATGCTTCAGTCTGTCCAGAAAATTTCTTTACACATAACATCTTATTCAATTAAGGCATGATATACATGATATACTATCATAGTTATTTGTTTATTATCTGCGTTGGTTCAATTTTATTTTTATTCTAAAAATGTCCTTTGTTTCATAGCACTTGTATTGTTTTCTCTTATTACAAAAGCAATATATACTTATTATGGAATTATAAAGTCAAGAAAATAATATAAAAAGCACTCAGAAACAATCATAATACTTTCTAGGCCCAATCCTATGAAGATATATGTTGGGATAAACACTGAGCCTTATTTATTTATTTATTTATACTGAGGTATAATTGACATAGAACATTATATTAGTTTCAGGTGTACAATATAATGATTCCATATTTGTATAAATGGTGAAATGATCAGTACGATAAATCTAGTTGAAATAAGAGCTTTACTTTTAAATGTCTAATGATTACTTCTTTAGAAAACAAAACAAGGCATTTCCCCCTCTTTTATAAAGCTAAAATTAATGAAAACAAAAACTATAATAAAGAAATACAATGAATTCCATTTTGGCAGTATAATATACAACCCTTACCTTGAAAACAAGTAAAACTGTTGAATAAGTCATTCAAAAAATATTTCAAAATATACTGCTGAGCTGGCAAGAAAATAAGGTTTCACAGCCATAAAAGAAACAACAGTGAGTCTACCTGGGAGGAAAGTGAGATCCAAAGCCCTAATTTCCCTGAAGGTATTTGCAAATCTCTGGTGACCTCTTCAATTTTGATAGCTATGCATGTCACTAGAAACACAAGATAAAACCTAGGGTGTGCTCAAAATAGGGTATCTAATAGAAAATCCCTACATATGCATGGGACCCCAAGGGGCTATACCCTCCAGGTCAAAGTGAACAAGTAGTCACACTGTGCAGAGAAGCACAGCTAGCAAACCTGCATATATAAATCTTGGCACTGGGTAAAGGGGAAAAAAACATCTTTGAGTCCAAAGAGGGATTATTATTGAACAGATTAAATTTTCAGCTATTTAATTGGATTTCTGAAGTTATGATATTTTCCCAAATTCACTGTTAATATTTTACATAGACATTTTATTTTAGATAAGTACTACGAATGATCATTTGATGGAGTAGACTTAAAAATATAAAATTAAAAACATGGGAATGTTGACATTTTTTAAAAGTTCTGATTGAACACAGGCTTAGGAGTTAATGGACACAAAGGCAAATCCATATTACACCATTTATTGCTTACGTGACCTTGGGCCTCAGTTTACTCATCCAATAAATAAGAACTTTATGAGGATTAAAATGAGATATAATGGATACAAAGCATGAAGCACAATGTGTGACACAGTCAACATTCGTTTCCTTCCCATTTTAACGAGTTAAAAATTCCTGAATTAAAATTAAAAATAAAGTTATATTGGTCTTTATTATATCTTTCCTTATGAAATCTAGCCAAAATTACCCATGCCCTGTATAATTTGCTATTTCCTTTTTTAGGGATACGATATTTAATTACATATTAAATTACAGCTAATGAGAAGACTCCTGCAGTTTTCCAATCCTTAACCATCAACTTGCAGGGCACGTTGCAAACATTATAGAAAACAGTCTGTTATTAAGGGCCTCCCCTTTCCCTTTTGTCTTTCCAGTACTGAGGTATTAGAACAATTAGCCTGCTTCATGCTACAGGAATAACAATAGTAAGGCAGCTGTTGTTAGTAAAGTTTCATTCAATCGTTCAAACCCACAAAATTACAATTTCAAGAAAAATAATCACTTAGCAGCAGGAACCAACAGAGATATATTTAGTAAAAATGCAGTCATTTAAGTTATCCAGAATGATAAGAAAAATAAAAATTAAAATATGTATTTTAATAAGAATTCACAAGAAAGAAAAGGTTTAGTTAGTATTTAGCTCTTCCCTGAATATCAATATTACTTGTCTGTTATTGTTAGGTCTGCTAGAATAAGACTTTTGAAAGACATATCTAAAGATGGATTACAATCAACTTCTTACAGTAGAGGTTCCATACAGTGAGGAAGAAACATTTAACAGTATTTTGAATATACTTTCAAAACACTAAAGCCTAAACAGTTTTTGAATCAATACTTCATTTCCCCAATTTTTCAATCTAGTTATTTTAAGGAAATCAGCCTCGAATGTCACTGAGATACCTGCTCACAGCCAACAATGGCTCTAATCCCCTCCCCCACCTTTTCTTTCAATTTAAGCATAATAGAGGCATTATTCCTCAGAGGTTTTCCCAAGGGACTCTTACAAACATAAAATGAACACGTGTCAAATGTATTTAGCCCATCAGCTAAATGAGGGAACCAAAAAGATGATACAACGGTGTCCAAAGAGAATTCAAAACACACACATAAAACTAATCAGGAATCCTGGATTTACAAATAAATGATATAGAAAAACTGGACAATATCCGCTGCAGCAATAAGTTGAATCTCTATAACACGACTTGCATTTCTATGATAAATAATCATCTGCATTACTGTCAGCATTCTACAATTCACAGACCTGTAAAATAGCGTAAAGATAGCCCCAAGACACCTAGTAGTCTTTTTTGATCATTTCAGTCTTGCAGAATTTTTCCTCGCACTGGCCTAAGAATGGACTGGATACAGGCACAGTCAAGGTGTCAGCATTTTCTCTGTCTCTGGTCTTTGTTTCCTTCTGCACTTCTGATTCATTCTCCTTTCTGCACACTGGTTTTCTTTGCAACTTCACCTCCACTCAAAGCCCTATTTCTCCCTCCTACCTTCATTACACTTAAAAACTCTTCTTACGGGGCTTCCCTGGTGGTGCAGTGGTTGAGAGTCCGCCTGCCGATGCAGAGAACACGGGTTCGTGCCCCGGTCCGGGAAGATCCCACATGTCTCGAAGTGGCTGGGCCCGTGAGCCATGGCCGCTGAGCCTGCGCGTCCGGAGCCTGTGCTCCGCAACGGGAGAGGCCACAACAGTGAGAGGCCCGCGTACCGCAAAAAAACAAAAAAACCAAAAACTCTTACCAGTTAAGCACTGACTAGAAATCAGAAGACAAGGAGGCTGGCTTTAGCTTTGACCCCCACTACAGCGAGTCTGTGACCCTTTCTGGCTATCAGTGTCCTTATTTTAATAATCTCGATCAGTGATTCCTAGACTTCTGAATTTCAAGACCGGTAGTTTTTGTTGCTGTTTTTTAAATTTTAGGGACTGACATAAGGTTACCAGTTAATGACATTGGTTATATTTAACCATCCATTATCACATTTTTCAAAAAGGAAAGTGCATTTTTTACATAAAAAGAGCAGGAAGGGTAAGGTCGGAATGAAACATAGTCCTTTAAATGAATGCAATTAATTCTGTGAAATTCAATTTACCATCCTCCTTATTTTTCTTATTTTGCCAGAATTGAGTAAAAGCTCTCACGGACACATATTTGGGGAGGATTAAAGTTATTTTTTCCTATTTGGTCTCCTTGCCTACAATTTCTCCTTTTTCTTCTCTCTCTTCTCCAGCTTACCCTTCACTCTATTATTAGTACTAAAATAATAACACACTTTGATCGCTGAACTCCCTTCCTCAAATCATTTAATGTTCAAATATCACCCCCTGGGTCTCAAATATTTAAGTCCATCTGCATTCTTGCTCCAATTTAATTTTTCACATATTTTCTTTCACTTTTTTACATACATCTCTCAGTTCTAGTCAACCTAGTTGTGGTAATCAACTCCAGGATGGCTCTTAATGATCCCTGCTTCCTGGTATTCGCATCCTCGTGTAGAGTTCCATCCCACATTGTACCAGGCTGGTCTGTGTGAAGACAGACTAAGACGTGACAGTATGTCACTTCTGATGGCAGGTTACTAAAGCCTACAGCTTCTGTCTTGGTTGCTCTCTCTTGGATCACCTGCTCTGGGGGAATCCAGCTGCCATGATGTAAGGGTACTCAGCCTATGCAGAAGGCCATAGAGCGAAGAACTGAGGCCTCCAGCCAATAAAATGTGAGGAACAGAGGCCTGCCAATAACTTTGTAAGCTTGGAAGCAGATCCCAGCTGCAGTCAAGCTTTCAGATGCCTGCAGCTCCAGCTGACAGCTTGACGGCCAACTCATGAGAAACCTTGAGCCAGAACCCTGAGCTAAACTCTCCTGGATTCCTAATCATCAGAAACTGTGGGACAATGATTGTGCATTAAGCCTAAGTTTTGGGATACTAGCTGTGCAGCAATAGATGACTAAGACACATTTTCTTGCCAGCCAAGAATACATCTTTTTCTCTTTGCACTGTTAATGCTCATGCTGGATCTCCAATTATCCCACCTCTAGCTATCAAACTCTTGCTTGTCAGTCTTTACACCAGGCTTCCTACCCACTTCCCCTATGATTCCTTCTCTCATCTCCGCAGGAAGTGATCCTTCCTCAAACTCTGTGCCATGGCATTTGCATGGTGTACCTTTTTTTGGTATCTATTATATAGCCCTCTCATTCATTCATTCATTCAACAAACCTTTACTGAAGGCCCTGAAGAAATAAATACGAGTAAGAGAAAATCCTTACCCTTGAGGGCTCAAACTCTAGTAAAGAAGTTAACAGCTGTGAAACGACAAAGCAATATATAAAACAAGATGATCCAGGGCATTATGGTAACAGAAGCTACTGGTGGGAGGGGGCAGGAGTTGGGAAAAGCTTCATAGAGGAAGGGATGCTGAGCTAAGTTTTAATGAAGGATGGCCGAGCATGCAGGTAGGTGAAGAGGAGAAAGGGCATTTCAGTCAGAGAGAACTCTGAGTAGCTGGAACCGGAATTAGGTTCTATGGGATGGAGGGGGGAAGGAAAAAGACTGTAAGGACCTTTCATGCCATGCACAGGAGTTTGCACTTTATGCTATAGATGTTTGATAACTGCTGAGTAGTTTTAAGTAGAAGATGATAGGATCATACTTTGTTTTTGAAACGTATCTACAGTGGCAATAAAGAGGCTGAAGCATGACAACCAAGGAAGCAAAAGACCAGACCAGAAGAACGCTGTGGAAATAATTTCAAAATGAAATTGTAAGGTGGTGATGGATTTGGAAGATAATTAAGAAGTTAAAAAGAAAGGATGGGCTTTGGGTAAGAAGACTGAAAAAAAGGAAGGCTTAGAGGAATTCTAAGTTTCAGTTGGCTGAGTAGCTAAGTGGGTAGTGATATCAGTCATAAGTATTCCTTGAGTGTCGATGTACCAAGCACTTCCTGGGAATTCAGCCATGAACAAGACAAAGTCTCTGCACTAAAGGAGTTTATACGCTAGGGGGTAGTTTAAAAAAAAAACGATGTCGACTGAAAAAAAATGCACAATGTGACAGTTAAGTTTAATTGGGGGCAAATTGAGGACCATAACCCGGGAGGAAGCCTCTCAGCTCTGAGGAACTGCTCTAAAGCGGTGGGGTGGTGGGGAGGTCAGTAGAGACGTGGTTTTAGTGAAGGGGGTTACATGGAATCAAGCACACATTTTGGCAGATGCCTGCTATTAATCACAAGAAGTCTGCCGCTGGTCACGAGATGTCTCCTTTAATCCTTTTAGTGCTTTTCTAGATATAAGATGCAAGAAATTGGGCTCATAATATGTTCTCTTAAAAATAACTATCTGAAGTCCTGTTCTTCCTCGAATATCTCATTCCTACCTCCTCTCTGAACTCCTTTCAGGGTGTGTTTAAGGTCAACCACTCCAGTAGATAGTGACCTAAACCTTGTAGAGGCAAACAGTGTGCGACAATTTTTAGTTGGCAGTGAAAAGAGGAAAAAATAAATAAGCTGTAATAAGTGGGAAAAAGGAAACAAACAAGGAACCTTGCTAATCTGTGTTGTCACTTATTCACACAAGATAGTGGTTGACAAGTATTTCCCAATAAAATCTGTCATGTTACTACTTTTTAATTGGGGCGTTCAGCCCCGAAAGAGAATAACAGGAGGAATAAGGACTCTCCCTGTCTCCTAAGCAAGGCTTCTCACATTGTAATTGTTTATTCGTCTAGCTCTCCTCCAGACCCCAGGCCATTGTCTTAATCACCACCCTGAGCACGTGGGTGTTCCATAAAATTCTTAGAGCGCAGAAGTGAATGAAAAGTTATGTGCAGCCAGAGGGTGGATTTTCCTTTGACTTCTGCTTAAGGAAAAATCCTTTTTACGATCATCCCATAATCAATATAAACCGAGACAGGCAAAGAGCAACTGTGCAGATGAAAAGTGCCGGCTACAGTCCGCAGATCTGGCTCTGCGTACGTGTCCGAGTATCTACTAGGCGGCAAACGTCGGGCTGGTCGCCAGGGAGCAGAAAAGAAGCTCGAGAGCACAGTCTTAGCTTCATTTCCACTCCAGAGCTTCACGTTTCCCAACTTGGTCTGTCTTCATGTTAAGTTGTTTTGAAACACACACGAAAGACGCCCGACGCTCTCTTCCGTTATTTTTCCCTTTTCAAAGTCTGGTGCCCAACCCCCGCCATCAAAGAATCCCAGCGCTGGAAGGAGGCCCGCCTCGGGGCCCGGGGCCTCAGGTCTGCACGAGGAACTGGAGCGGCGGCGCGCGGCGGTCGCATCCGGACCGGCCTGAAGCCCCACCCGACCTGCACCTCGTCTCCTGGGAATAGAGTGCATCGGTGGCCCCGCCCCTACCTGCGCGCGACACTGCAGTGAGCAACAGCCTCCCTCCGGAGCGTGACAGCTAGACATGGCCCGGACGAGGGGTACCCGCGCCCTCCAACCTTCTCACGGCTTTGCTTCTGGCGCTCCGCCTGGGTTGACGCGGCAAGGGCCGAATTGCAATCAGGCGGCCATGAGGGCACCCCGGGGGCGGGGCGGACAAGGCGAAAGGCGGGTCTGGGAGGGCCTCGCTGCCTGGAGACCCAACCGCGGAGCCGCCTGACCGGGAGGCGGGGCCAAGCGGTTGGAGGCGGGGCTAGAAGAGCTTGATTCCAAGGCTCAGAGGGGCGGCTGGAGTCCAGGGGGCACGTCCAACAGGGTGGGAGGCGGGGCCTGAGAGGGCCTTGATGACTGGGCGATCAGGCAGTGCAGAGGGCAGCCCGGGAGAAGGCCGGGAAGATGGCGGCCTCCTGGAGGCGCGGCTGTGATCAGCGGTTGCTGCGTTGCCTCCTGGGCTTCTGCCGAAGCCCAAGGCTGGTTAAGGGGGCTTCTGGGTGGTCTGCCGGCCGTGGAGCTAGTTGGAGATGGTTTCACAGCACGCAGTGGCTGCGGGGTGAGTGTCTGGGGCTCGCTCAGCTTCTGTGTATCTGAGCAATGGGGCTGGGGCTGGAGCTTTTTGATTGAAGGCCTGTATCTGGGTGTGAGTTGCCAGGGGCTCACTGTTCCCTTGGCTTTTTCTTGGGGAGGAGTCTGCTGACTTGTCCTACTGCATGCCGCAAAGGGCTTTTGGGGAAAGTAGGAGAACTTGATTCCGTCCCTGCCCACCTGGTTGATACGGCTTCTCTGTGACCTTGCCTTGGAATTTGGGTTGTGAGGCATCTCTTAGGCCTTTTCCCAGTCACATTTCAGGTTTCTTTAGAGTTGTTAGGTTGACCAAGTTTGTTGAGATTCAGACGTCACCGTTAGCAGTTTTTATTCATTCTCCTGACCTGTCTTTGTTGGAGACCTTCGAGGCCACTTGGGTTGCTCCACGCGACCACTATGGTAAAGGACCTAATTTGTAAATGTCCAGCCATTAGACATAGGTCGGGAAGAATGTTTAACCAAAACATGAGCCTGAAAGAGTGAAAATTTAGGAGGGGAATCTTACCAAGAAGGTGTCGACTTAAAGACATACAACATAAGAGTTGTGAGTTTAAGTTTTATTCAGCGGCTTACTGACGGTTATAGCACGGGAGACAGCCACTCAGGTCCGAGGCACTGCTCTGCAGAGGTAGGGGGGAAGCCAGATTGTATATGAATTTTTTTTTGTCTAGGAAATACATACAGTCAAGCATATATCTTGGTAAAAGATTACTGCTAATCACAAAGAACAGATAACTCATGTTAATGGTTTTAGTATATTTCTACGAATAGGAAGATGTAAGAATCCAGGGTCATTGAAGTTCTTCCTGAGATATGCTTCGAACTATCTAAGGGCCTGTTTATCCAAAGCAGAGTGCTTCATCCTGAATTCCTCTCGGGTCGCACTGTGGCTGGGCAACTTGAGTGGGTTATGACTTAACCCTTGTAGAACTGGATAGTCATTGAAATTCTTGTTTGTTCACAAAATTTATTATAGAAAGTCGTCATTAAAGAGTGGTATTGACACAATTAACATAATTCTTACAGTGTTTGATACCATGTAATATAGTGTGCCCGGCATTATTTTTCTTCACATGGGTGGCGGGCAGGTACTGAGTGTATTATTACCTGCGCATCATTCAGTCACTCCACAGGATGAATTGTAATATAAAAAATTAGGTGCAGTAGGCATTGCCTACATATTCTGAGCTACTTTAGGCTCAGAAAAAAATGTTACACGAAGTTAATGTTAAGATGAGTGCACTGAGATTTTACGATCCAGTGATGAAACTTCTTTTTTTTTTAAAGAGATGATATATTCTGGTAATATCTACATTGTGAAATGGTATTTCAGCGACAGTCATGATATCATTATTTTAAATAAGATACTAAAATTCCAGACTGTGTATAAAGGATGGTAAGACCATTTAAGAGTTAAAGTATATGTCACTGACCTCTCTGTAAGTTTCTAAGATGATATACTCTTAAATACACCTTATTGTTGTCTTGAGCATCATTTGCCTTTACGAAAAAATGTATAAATCCCTAAACTGTTATGCACGTGTTCATTCTTTTCCTACACTCTTGAGTGGTGATTTCTTTTTGCCCTTGTTCCAAGATTGCAGAATAAACTGGGATTCATGTAGAATTTAAATTTTATAGTTTAATACCAAGAAGACTGATATTGCAAGCTGAAACCTCTTCTGAAGTGTTCGGTTTATTTCACCCAGAGAAAATAGTTCTGCAGCCATTCTGACATACCTTACAATTCCAGCAGGGTCTTTGTAAATGTATCATTCAGTACTAAGTGTATGAAGGAATCAACAGATTCTGTAAACAAAATGGAGTGTATGGTGACTCTTTTTATTTTTTGTACTTGGTAAGCAGTTTACTATAGCTGGTGATCTACTGGATACTTTTTTTCAATCAAGGTCCTTCTTGTGTTAATGAAACATTTCTAGGGAAGAATTAAGGTTGGTAAATTTAAATTCAGGAGAGTTTCTTTGGGAATCTACTAGCACTGACTTTTAGAGAGGCATAAACCTATTTGAAAACTGATAAAAACTATACCACTTCTTCAGAAAAATGCATACATGCAAAATTTTGTATGTGATTCCAGGGAACTTGTAGATCTCCCTGTAATTTATCTATAAATGCCACCTAGTCTCCAGGCTATTACCATGAACATTTTGGTCATTTCCTACAGAAAATAATTGTGCTACTTTGCAAGGGTATTTGCCATATCTGAGAACAAGAAAGGTGCATTTTAATATAGGGGTTCGAACTATAAACAAATGACTCTTCGATACATTTACCCAAGTGACTACAACAAAGGCAGTAATTTGGAAATTTTGGTTCAGATCTGGGTTTGGGCTAAGTTTGTGCATTTAGGCTCATCCGATCATTCACCTTTACCTAAACATCTGTACTTATCTTTCCTTTCTTTGCTCATGTTGTTCCTTCAAATGGAGTGACCTTCCTTGTGGTTTGAAATTTTTCTTGTTACTTCAATGCCACCCGCTTAAATCTTTTTACAGGCTCCTGGCAAGGGAATCGATGACACTCTAGAAAGGGGTAATTTGACGAGAGTTTTATAAGTGACTATTTTTGTGAATATAGGGTGTAGAGATGGTGCTGTACTAATGGGCTGTTTTTTGTTTTTTGCTTTTTGAGGTAGGCGGGCCTCTCTCTGTTGCGGCCTCTCCCGTTGCGGAGCACAGGCTCCGGACGCGCAAGCTCAGCGGCCATGGCTCACGGGCCCCACCGCTCCGCGGCATGTGGGATCTTCCCGGACTGGGGCATGAACCCGTGTTCCCTGCGTCTGCAGGCGGACTCTCAACTACTGCGCCACCAGGGAAGCCCCTGGGGCACTTTTTATAGAAAGAAAAATGTTCCTTTTGGAGCTATGGCATCTAATTTGGATTTTTGGGTTTTTTCTACTTGTACTCCTAACTCAAGTCATCCTTGACTCCTGACTTTCATATGCCACATCCAAACTATCAGAAATTCTTGTTGACTCTACCTTTTAAATGTAATCTGACCACTCCTCACCACCTCTGCTACCAACTAGACTGGTGCAAGCTACCACCACCTCCAATCTAGATTATTGCAGGAGTGTCCCAATAGATGTCTCTACCACCACCCTTGGCCCAGTACAGGCCATTCTCCGTGCAGCTTTCAGAGTGCTGCTTTTAAATTATAAATGAGATCATGTTACTCCTCTGCTGAAAACCCTCCAAGAGCTTCTCATTAAACTCAGAATGAAATCTGAAGTCCTTAACTGTGGTTTGCAAAGCACAATATGATATGAATCCTCCACCTCTCTGAGTTCAGCTCTGACCATGCCTCACCTCACACTCACTCCACTCCAGCACACAGGTTCCCTGGGTGAGTTCTGAACATACCAAGCATGCTCTCTGCACATTCTTTTTTTTTTTTTTTTAAACTTAAAAAAAATTATTTATTTTTAATTTATTTTTCTTATGTGGGTAAACATACAATTTATTTTTTCTATGTTCTTATTTTTTAATATTTTTAATTTATTTATTTTTGGCTGCATTGGGTCTTCGTTGCTGCATGTGGGCATTCTCTAGTTGTGGCGAGCAGGGGCTACTCTTCATTGCGGTGTGCAGGCTTCTCATTACGGTGGCTTCTCTTGTTGTGGAGCATGGGCTCTAGGTGTGTGGGCTTCAGTAGTTGTAGCACGTGGACTCAGTAGTTGTGGCTTGTGGGCTCTAGAGCACGGGCTCAGTAGTTGTGGCACATGGGTTTAGCTGCTCTGCAGCATGTGGGATCATCCCGGACCAGGGCTTGAACCTGTGTCCCCTGCATTGGCAGGCAGATTCCCACTGCACCACCAGGGAAGCCCTCTGCTCATTCTTGTGCTTGCTGTTTCCTCCATTTCGAAGGCTCTCCATCAGAGATTTGCATGGCTACCTCCATTCAGCTCTACTCACTTTGTCAGAGGACGCCTTCTCTGATCAAACAATAAAATAGTTCCTCTACTGCAACTGGGTCCCCTTCCTTTCCTTTCTTTTCTTAGAAGGATCTGGTCCTTACGTGCCTTTTTAGTCTCTCAGGACAAGTGTTCTAAGTCAGTAAAGGAGAACAGGTAACATGTTCATGGGTATCTTCACTTTGTATTTAAAATCCCATTATTTTAGCTTTTCTGCAGGGTTTATAGTTGTGACCGTCTCAAAGCATGTGCAGTTTTTCTTCGTTTCTTTTTTGTAAATTATAGCCTTGTGAACATGGCTATGTCTGTGGAACTGCAAACAAGTTCAATTTTTTATTGTTATTATTTCTTTTACTTGCTCGAAATTTTTTTCATGTCTTTCCATTGGTATTTAAATAATGTCAAACCCATTAACTAGGTGTTAGAGTGTATTAGAAGGTACTATGGCTACCTACTATAAGGCAGTAGTCCCAACATACTTTTTCTAACTTACATGGCCTACTTTTCATTTTCATTACGTTCTACTCTTTAGCCAGACTAAGCTGTAATTCCCACCTCTTTATTAGCATATGATGTCTCCCTCACCTGGAATATCTCTGCTGGTCCCTCACCTTGTTTTATTTGCTCAGCAGATTTTTAAAATTAAAAGTTATTTTTTATTGTAAAATATATATAAAATCTACCATTTTAACTATTTTTAAGTGTTTAGTTCCAGGGCATTAAGAGTGCTCACATTGTGTGCAGCTATTACCACTGTCTCCAGAACTTTTTCATAATCCCAAACTGAAACTCTGTACCCATTAAACAACAACTCCCCATTGTCCCCTCTCCCTAGCCCCTGGTAACCACTGTTCTGCTTTCTCTGTGAATTTGCCTCTTCTAGGTACCTCATAAAAGCAGAATCATAAAATATTTGTCTTTTTGTGTCTGGCTTATTTCACTTAGCATAATGTCTTCAAGTTTCATCCATGTTGTTGCAGTTATCTGAATCTCATCCCTTTTTAAGGCCGAATCACATTTTATTGGATGTATATACCACAATATTTTGTCTATGCATTCATCTATCCATGGACACTTGGGCTGTTTTCACCTTTTGGCCATTGTGAATAATGCTGCCGTGAACATGGTTGTGCAAACTCCTGTTCGAGTTCCCGCTTTCAGTTATTTTGGGTGTATACCCAGAAGTGAGGTGGCTTGATCAAATAAATGGTCATTCAGTGTTTAATTTTTTGAGGAACCATTGGGTTGTTTTTCCACAGAAGCTGCATTGTTTTACTTTTCCACCAACAGTGCACAAGGGCTCTAATTTCTCCACATCTTGCCAACACCTTGTTTTTTTGATAATAGCCATTCTAATGAGTATAAAGTGGTACTAGCACACAAATCAAGATTTCCTTTTTTGAACAGCTAGAATCTCGACTCTCAGCTCTTTGGCATTCTCACGGCATGTTTATATGCTACCCTCTAGTACTTGTGTATTTGTCTTGACTTCCCATTTAAACTATAATCCTTTGAGGTCAAGATTCTGGTCTTATGTGGGTCTAAGGCTAGGATAGCAGGAGCTCAGAAAGCATTTGTTGAATGCCTACATTTACCCTTTAGCTTTGGTAGTCAATATGACAGTACCACAGAAAGTAAAACATTTGCCAATGACATTAATGAGAGTTTGGTTTTCAAATGTGCAATACAGTTAAAAGAGAGTTCAAGAGTTAGTGTACTTTAGCAATGAGGACAAGGCTGGATAAGGTAAAGAGTAGAAAGGAAACTTTCATGTTTAGATTGGGAAGGTGAAAGGAACCTGTGAATCCATCGCTCATTACCTGAGGAAGGAATTGTAAAGTAGGATATTTTGCAATTCTTAATTAAATCTATATTCAGTGCTTACAGCAAACAAATAATGCTTAACTGAGAATTGTCCTATATCGTCCCATATTATGATTGTTACCTTTCTTACTTTTTGCTTTTTTCAAGTCGTTGCCTTTAAAATTTTTCCTTCAGTTTTCTCTGTAACTATTACTAATTCATCCCACACCATCTAATATCTTTTTAGCACTATTTCTGGTATTGTCAGTCACTTCAGCTGATCTCTCAGTTAACTTACTTTTGCAGTTTCTATATACAGTATCTCCAGGTGTGTAGGTTCATCCTCTGTTCCAAAGGTCTTCTCTTTTACCTCTGCAGAGGAAACAACCTCCAGTCTTCGGTTGAATGAGGGTGGTGTTACCCAGCACTTAAATAGCATTCACCCAAACCTCCCACCGCACCGCCCCCAGTATTTCCAGAGGTCCTCCGTACTGCCAGTTCTTGGGCCTTTGGGAAATTCTTGTATAAACCAGGTTGATTATCTCAGCTTTCTCCACTTCTAGTTTAGCATTCAGCTTTCTAGTCTCTCTTTAGTCAATTATTACTATCTACATTATTTACTTTTCTGCTTCCAAAATTGTGTTCTATTGTTCCTTCTTTTCTCCCTGTTCTTGTGGGTTTTTGTTTAAAAGTAGCAAGAAACAAAGAAATAAAAAGCAGGTATAATAAAACCATCAACTAGAGATAGGTACTATTGTCATTTTCGAGTATATCCTTTCAGTCTTTGTGTACATACAAGCTAAGCAGGTAGAAATTGGATTATGCCATGTATACTGTTTGTGGGCATCTTTCATTACATTTATTACTCTAAATGCTATTTTCTCACAAACTACTATGCATACATTTTCTATTGTTGTTCTTTGACATTTTCAATGTATTCTTATACCAAAATGTATTTGTGACATTTTCAATCTATTCTTATACCAAAGTAAGTATTTGTGACATTTTCAATCTATTCTTATGCCAAAATAAGTATTTGAACAAAGAAGACCCATATGACAAGCACTTATCTTTTAAAAAATTGCTTTACCTTTATTCAAAACTGCAGTATTAATATTATTCTATGCCCTGGTATTGATTTTGAAATTACCTTTACGTCTTATGGCTTTATTTCATCCAGCCTGCAGATGGCAGAATTGTTTAATTTAAGCAGAAATTTTAAAGGTCAATTTTATTTAATGAGTTCTTGCATTGGAAAGAGAGGTGATTAAATGAGCAGCATCTCTTCCTATTTAAAAAGAAGCAAATTAATGTAAGGAACAGAGAGCTGCACTAAAAAAGTACAGGGTAATTTATTTCTTCAATTTGTCTGTCTTCATTTCATGATTTTTGTGTTTGGATTATAGTCGTATTAATGGACTAGAGCATGACGTCCAAGCAGTACCATAAGTAAATTGTGGAATTTCCTTAATTACTTCAGTCAGAGTAATGGAGCTTAGATCTGCTTCATTATTAGCCACAAAGCTGTTTGTTCTGCATTTGTATTTTAAGAGTTTGCTTATATTAATCTTTTTTTAAAAAATCTGGAAACCTTTTAGAATTGATGTATACATCATCAATTTAAAGCTCTTATAGGTTTTGCTAAAGTACGAGTGTTTTGAGATAAAAGAAATACTCTAGAGAACAAGAAATTAGATTAGTGTAGATTGCTGTAAGATTCGCTGATTGATCAATTGCTCATGTGCCTGATAAGGAAGGTAAAGTAAAGCAGCAATATACTGAGTGAAAAATTTCAACTTATTGTGTCATTATATTGAGGCAAAAAAAAAAAGAGATTAAGACAGTTGTGATGGATTTGTGAGACTCTGCTGTTAAAATCAGTATATTTAAATATAAACTGGAACAATGTACATTACGGTAGTTACCTTAAAAGTTTTAAATACGGTTTTTAAATGCTATAGAAGGGCAGACTTTATAGGTATACTTAGACCATTAGGTATACTTTGTTAGCTTGATGAAAAGAAATAGAACACTAAAATGACTACAAAAGGGTTAAAGTCTAACAAAATTTGGGGTATTTTTTGAGTACTAATTGAAATAACCTGTATGACCAGTGGAGTAAAAAACTGCATTTCCTTTATTCTTACTATAGTTGTGCCCAGTTACGAGTAGGAACTGTAATTGGTGCCCATTTCAAGGCCTCCTCAGTTTGACAGGAAAAAGGTAGAATGTACTGCTTATTGGAATGAGAAGGGAAGCTACATATAATTCCTAATGAAATTAAACAACATTATGTGTAGGTTAAAATTCCAAGGAGTCTAGAAAAGCCAACACTATCTTCAGTAGAATTGATGGCAGCCATAAAGGCCAGATATTAGTTATATGCAGCCCTGTCATTCAAAACTGATATTATGATTATATAATTACCTTCCCACTGGAAAAAATATATTTGGAAAAGATGTATGTAATGTTCAGGTTGAAAGAGGATCCACTAGAAAGAAATATGCATTATTATTAATAAATTAATGCTACCTTTTAAAAATCATTTTCTAGCATGAGCATCTGAGGATAGGTTAGTTAGATTAATCAGAAAATACATTGCAGGGCTTCCCTGGTGGCGCAGTGGTTGAGAGTCCGCCTGCCGATGCAGGGGACACGGGTTCGTGCCCCGGTCCGGGAAGATCCCACATGCCTCGGAGCGGCTAGACCCGTGAGCCATGGCCGCGGAGCCTGTGCTCCGCAACGGGAGAGGCCACAACAGTGAGAGGCACGCGTATCGCAAAAAAAAAAAAAAAAAGAAAAAGAAAATACATTGCACATTGTACTCTCCATATAAGTCAGTATAAGCAATCAAGAGATAGTACCGAATAATGGAAATGTCCAAAATGTCTGTCTCTGGTTTTTGTCACCTTCATTTCAGAGTAAGGATAGTGATCTATTACAGAATTTTTATATTTTTCAGTCATTATTCAGAGAAGCGATTTCAGTTCATCTATGAAGGGTGGCTGTATGAGGAGTGATTATGTTCTTTTTATTTTTAAAATATGAAAATTTTTAAGGTTCTTGATGTGGTAATTCATAAAATGCAAAAAGTTTCATAATGAAGTACTTAGTGTCAGGAAAAATGTGAAGGTCTTGTAGGTGAGAGATTATAATAGGAGAGAGAATCATAAAATAAATATTAATTGTATCATGGTAACTAGAACCAAGGTATAAACATATTGAAGAGAGACTTTGTTTTGAGAGAACTGAGTTGATATTTGTCACAAATTGGAATCTGGACATAGAATCACAGAAGTTCATTTATTTTGCTTCTTTGTAGTGGAACTCTATTTGATGTATAAATTTACTGTGTATATGATTTTGAAATATTGCATCTCGTAATGCCAGGCTTGAACTTTTTGATAGAGAGGGATTGTTAGGCTGCTTGATTGGACACGTGAAGAATGCTCACATAGATTTGATATGTCTGGTTTGTTCTGTATGAATTTCTGGATGAATAGGCTATAAATAACCAATGATTAATTAGTTGATAATCCATAATGGTAAGGATCATCAATTATTGATGAGCAGTAGTACAGTGTAGGAGAGGACAGCCTTGAGAGTTAGGCAGAATTCAAATCCCGTAATCAGTGGATTGTAGTTTTCTCATTGATGAAATGGGCATGTTGACTTAGAATTTGGTTCGGGCTCTATCATTGTTGGGGTATTGAGAGTGATGATTCTACATTTCTATCCTTGTAGATTGGTACCAATTGAGAAGGCAAAAACCAGACAGATGAAGATCAAAGTAACAGTTTTAATGTTGATGGTTTTATTGTATTGGAAAATGTGACTTAAATCTGTGGCCTTTTACAGTTGGACTCCTCAGTACAACCCCTGTTTAGACTTTGGGCTTTTGTTTGAGAGAGACAGTTTGTATATACAAAGCAAACACACATCCTGAATTGCTTCCCAGCACCCACTGGGCCCTGATGGCAGGAATAGAGAGAGGTGGGCTTACTACCTGCCTTTGAAAGGCAGGTCCATTTATGCCTAGTGCATAGAAGAACTGAAAGGAAAATACAGGTTCCCTATAGGCAGGCAGGTCTTAAAATGAGGAAAAGGCTGAGGCAGATGTCTTTGCCTGGATCCTTTTCCCAGTCCTTTAGAGGGGAGTGAATGAACAGTGATGGGAGGATAGAAGCTTCCTTCCAAATGCTTCAGAAATGGCACTTCTTTACCATGAAGCCATAGGAACTCTCCATTTGAAATTACAATAACATTAGTTCAGTTTCCCAAAGGAAATATTTAACTACATTTAACATTAGTATTCAATTCCTTTATTTTTTAACACATCTTTATTGGAGTATAATTGCTTTACAATTGTGTTAGATTCTGCTGTATAACAAAGTGAATCAGCTATATGTATACATACATCCCCATATCTCCTCCCTCTTGCACCTCCCTCCCACTCTCCCTATCCCACCCCTCTAGGTGGTCACAAAGCACCGAGCTGATCTCCCTGTGTTATGGGGCTGCTTCCCACTAGCTATTTTATATTGGGTTGTGTATATATGTCCATGCTGCTGTCTCACTTCCTCCCAGCATACCCTCCCCCCCACCCCCATGTCCTCAAGTCCATTCTCTACGTCTGCGTCTTTATTCCTGTCCTGCCCCTAGGTTCATCAGAACCTTTTTTTTTTTTAGATTCCATATATATGTGTTAGCACGCGGTTTTTGTTTTTCTCTTTCTGACTTACTTCACTCTGTATGACAGACTCTAGGTCCATCCACCTCACTACAAATAACTCAATTTCGTTTCCTTTTATGGCTGAGTAATATTCCATTGTATATATGTGCCACATCTTCTTTATCCACTCGTCTGTCGATGGACACTTAGGTTGCTTCCATGTCCTGGCTATTGTAAATAGTGCTGCATTGAACATTGTGATACATGTCTCTTTTTGAACTATGGCTTTCTCAGGGTATATGCCCAGTAGTGGGATTACTGGGTCATATGGTAGTTCTATTTTTAGTTTTTTAAGGAACCTCCATACTGTTCTCCATAGTGGCTGC
The DNA here is from genome assembly GCF_025265405.1 of Mesoplodon densirostris. Lineage (NCBI taxonomy): Eukaryota > Metazoa > Chordata > Mammalia > Artiodactyla > Ziphiidae > Mesoplodon > Mesoplodon densirostris. The sequence goes on along the minus strand of NC_082667.1, from coordinate 25,031,164 downwards.
ATCAATTTACATTCCCACCAACAGTGCAAGAGGGTTCCTTTTTCTCCATACCCTCTCCAACATTTATTGTTTGTAGATATTTTGATGATGGCCATTCTGACCAGTGTGAGGTGATACCTCATTGGGTTTTGATTTGCATTTCTCTAATGATTAGTGATGTTCAGCATCCTTTCATGTGTTTGTTGGCAATCTGTATATCTTCTTTGGAGAAATGTCTGTTTAGGTCTTCTGCTCATTTTTGGATTAGGTTGTTTGTTTTTTTGATATCAATTCCCTTATTTTTAACCCTAAAACATCAATGGGAAAAAAAAAAGCCTTATTCTACCCTTTTCCACATTTGAATTATGTCAGATGTGGTGTGTTTTGCTTTTTTGGGTCAGAGAGTTTAATAATCTGAGGGGAGAATAGGTTTTGTGGAAGATTTCAGGCAATGTAATTTGTTACTATGGCTACTGCTAAATAAGCACTGGAGCACTCTGTGAACTATTTTATTAGTATAAACTTTATGTAAATTGTAATCTAACAGCTGTGCGCTCTTTAAGTATGGTCCTGGACAGTGGAATTATCGGGAAGCACATCTGGCCCAATATATAGCGTGTCTCCTTTTTTGATATCTAAGGGAAAAGTAGCTATGCTTTATTGAGAGGTCACCTGATTTGAGTCTATCTTTTTGGATCCCTAGCTGAATTGTGGTATGAAACACAATCTGAGATTAATTTAACTACTTAAGTTCACTTGCCCTGTCATTCTTGACAAAGCAAACCTCTGCTTTTCACACTTAGCAGCAAGAACCTTTGATTTCTGAATAGTGTAATATTAGATTAAAGTAAAAACACAACAAGTTTCTAAAGTTTAATCTTGATTATTCTGTTGTAAGTCTAATCTTAATTCTTCTGTTGTCGTTGATCAGAACTCTAGTTTTTTTTTTTTTTTGTCTTTTCCTTTGGTCATTCTACTTGTAAATATTTCTTGCAGCAACAAAAGGGAAGGAAAAGAAGATGAAACATAAATCAGCTTTTCTTTTTTTTAATCCTGTAAGCACCTGGCTTGAAAATATGCATAGAGGGCTTGGGGAACTATGAAAAAGGAGTTGAAAATATTCCAGAAAAGATTACTGAGCACTTAGTTTGACCAGTTGGGTGTCTTTCAGACTGGAATATTTTTTTTTCTCAAATTGGATTCGATATTAATTTACTTGAACTTTTTGTTGCTGCCTCATGAGGTGCATTATTTTTTGTGTTTAATCTTTTTTCCTTTTTTCAGTTTCAGCTGATCCTATCACGATACTCATGCCATCACTGTCTCCTACAATGGAAGAAGGGAACATTGTGAAATGGCTGAAAAAGGAAGGTGAGCAATGCATTTCTAACACCTGTGTTATTTGATCATTTTGTTTTTTTCCTAATCAGCTGGTTTACACAATACATGATATACATGAAATGATTGGTTCCTTTGCTTATTAATCTTAATTGTTTAAATAAAAATTTCTCATGGTAATGTAGCCAAGGTTTTCTGGGTTCAGCCTGTATCTTTTCACAAGCAGAGAATGGTAAACTATTTTAATGCTTTTTTCCAAGTTTTAGTTCTTATTCTTAGCTTTTAGTTTCAACATCATAAATTTGTCAATCCCCTAAAGTTAATTTGTGACTTTATAATGATTCTTTGTGTGTGCTTCCTGTGACTAGGCAAGCTGATTATAAATTTCATTGGAAAGAATAAATAAGTAAGAATAATAAGAAAAACTCTCATTAAAGAAGAGCAGCAGAGGAGAGTTGTAGACCTACTAGATATTGAAACATTTTATTAAGCCTTTATTAATAAAAACTGTGGTATTGGTGCTTGAAAAGACAGACTAACAGAACTGAGTGGAAAATGAAGAAATAGACATGAATAGTGTTTAAATAATGAAGGAAGATGATATTAGATTTAGTCTTTGTGCTATCCCAATGATAAATTACAAGTGAATCAGTCACTTAATATACAAAAATGAAGCCAGACAAGTACTAGGAAAAAGGCTGGTGAATTCTTCTGAACCTGGAAGTGGATAAACACTCTATAACTCAAAATCCAGATGCAATAAGGGAAATATAGATAAATTTTATGGTAAAAATAATAACTTTATTATAGCTGAAAACATAATAAATAAAGTAAAGAAGTGACAAATTGGAGAAGGATATTTTCAGTTTTTAATCACAAAGGGTTAGTATTTCTAAAAAATAGAGAATAAGAAAACTATCAACTCAGCAAGAAAATGGGCAAGATATAAGAAGATATAAGATGGTTTGCAGAAAAAGAACTGCAAATTGCCTCTAACATATGAAAAGCTATTTAATATTTGTACTAATAAATATGCAGATTAATACTACACTGATACATCATTTTTTACCAATCATATTGACAGAAATTAAAAAGTTTGACAAGTTATTCTGTTGATGAGACTGTGGAGGGAATGGGGGGAAGCAGGCACTCTCAAACATTGCTGTAGGAAATGCAAAATGATATAAGCCCTAGGGGAGAGAATTTGTCAATACCTAGAAAAATTACATTTCTGTTTACCCTTTCGCCAGGCAGTTCTATTTCTAGAGATCCTATCTCAAGGCAAAAATAAGAAAAGATGCACATATGAGGCTATTTATTGCAGTGGTGTTTGTAATAGCAAAAGTTAGAAACAATCCATCTGTTGGTCAGTACACAATTTGATGAATAACATATACTACATCCACAACTATAGAAAGGAATGGAGAGTGTCTCTATACTGTTGTAGAGTGACTTTCAGGGGAAAAAAGCAGGGTGGTGACTAATAGATATAGTGTGTATCATTCACTGAAGAAAGGAATGGGAATACTAATATTTGGAAATTTTTTTTAAAAAAGGATAAAACAAAAATTTAACAACAAAAAAATGGTTATTTGTAGTGTGATGGAGGAAACAGTGTGGTGGGTGGAGAGAGGAGTAGAAGCTAGACTTCTCTGAATACATCTTGTTTTGTCTCCTTAACTTGGAACCATATACATATTTTGCATAATTTTAACACAGAATTTAATTTTCAAAGATCCCTAAAAATGGAAACCAATTGAAACAGAAGCACCTAATTATAATTGAGTTGCTGATATAACAACCATGCAGGGAGGGGCTATTTCAAATGTCAACAAACTTGACTATCTATCGCTACTAGATTGTTATTAAAGGACAATGACATCTCTAAAAATATCTTAAACTGTTGAGAGTAATAGTATTATAGTGGTTATGTTGGTATTCTTATTCTAAGGTTTTTTAAAAATGTATTTTATGGGATAAAGCAAATGAGTGATTAAGATATTATTGGGAATCCAGCCTTTGAGTGTGGTTTAAAGGAAAAACAGATGAAAGATAGCTAAGGTTAAGGAAAGATCCTGTGATGGTAAATTTTCTAGCTCTTTTTCATGGCAGGGCCTGGAAAAATGACAAACCCACTAGCAATGAGCACCCCTAACAATGAGACTATAGTATCTAAATACCATTTCCTACTAAAGTAAACCAAAGCTCCTTGGAAAATAGCTACTTCCAGGTCTGGGGCAGGAAATGTACAAGATGAGCTTGGAACATCTTGTCAATTTAGAAAGGAAAACAGTTATAAAAACTCCTAAGGGTGTCTTAAAGGACTCAGGAGCCAAAAATGGGACAATTTGAGGATCAGTAAGAATAATATCTACAGTGTATTGAAACATATTAAATACATTTAAATTTGAAGCTCACAATACTAAAGAAAAATACTAATAGTTGGTCTGCTTTGGGGGATGCTAGTAAATTAACTCATTTTGAAAACTGGTAATAAGTAGAAAGACTCAAGTATTTTTCCCTACCTTTCCTATATGAACTGTAGCTTAAGAGTAACCAAGTAGTTGGTGATGATAAGTTTCTAATTATTGGCATATTCCAACTCTTAAAAGATGGAGGAATGATAGAATGTCACTGTCTCACAATTTTGCAATCTCTAATGAATTAAGGGATATAGCCAGTGACCATCAATGGTTGCTAATATCACAAAAAGAGAGAAAACCAGATAGTACCACCAGCTATAAGGTTGTCTTGCCGGAAAATGGAGCTGAATTGATCAAGCCTGTAGTTCTTGCTACCAATTTCCAGGAAATATAGGGGAAAGAGGCATGTATCCAATGACACCATGAGGAGTATATCAGCATAACCCAGACTGTGGGGATTTCTACAGGCCAATTTCATCAACAAATAAATGTCAAGGAATGGGAAGATGGGGAAAGGAAGGAGGTAGGGGAACCTGTAGCTTCAAGGAGATTTAAGAGACTGGTTCCAATGTAGGGACCTTATTTTGTTTATGATTCAAGCAAATAAAAACATTTGGGGAATTTGAAAGTTATATGTTTAATTACATTAAGGAATTAATCATTTTAGATGTTTAATGATACTATGCTAGTAATTTTTAAAATCTTATCTATAAGAGATATGAGTTGAAATATTTATGTATGAAGTGATAGTATGTCTGGCCTTAACTTCACAGTACCTCTGGTGGGAGGATAAGAGTATAAGTATTCATGAGTGAGTTGACAGCTGTAATAGTTGTAAAAGTTGGTTCATTAACTTTCCTTATAAATTTTGTGTATGTTTGAACTTTTTGTACTAATATATATTTTGTAAAGTTGTCCAATCAGTAGCCTTTGGGATATAACTTGGAGTGAGAAACTACTCTTTCCTCAGCTTTTTATAAGCTCCAAGTGAATTTGAATCTTGCTGTTACTAAGAAAATACTTGCTACAATACTACCTACAAAGCTATATTAATCTATTGTTTCTAGTAACCATTTTGCCAGATTTTTTTAAATTTATTTTTTTACTGAGGTAACATTGGTTTATAACATTGTCTGTTTCATGTGTACAACCTTATATTTCTACTTCTGTATATGCTATAGCATGCTCACCACCAAAAACTTAGTTTCCGTCTATCACCATACAGTTGGTCCTCTTTGCCCATTTTGTCCTCCCCTCCTTCCCCTGGCCCTTCTGCTCTGGTAACCACTACTCTGTTCTCTGTAGCTATGTGTTTGTTTCTGTTTGGTTTGCTTTGTTCATTTCTTTTGTTTTGTTTGTTATATTCTACATATCGTGAAATTCTACAGTATTTGTCTTTCTTTGACTTATGTCATCTAGCATAATACCCTCAAGGTCCATCCATGTCTTTGCAAATAGCGAAATTTTCATCTTTTTTATGGCTGAGTAGTATTCCATTATATATATGCATATCTCTCACATCTTTATCCATTTATCCATTGATGGACAGTTAGGCTGTTTCCATACCTATTATATGTAAATTGTATGCTATTGTAAATAATTATTTTGCCAGATTTTAATAGTTAGTATGGTGCTTAAAAAATAAGACTAAGGATATGAAGGCCAAAGAGATGAGGATGCTACAGCGCTCATGGTACAGAATGAGGACAGAGGAAAAATTACTGTGAAGGAAGCTGAAGAAGGAGACTTTTTATTTTTCTGGCAGCTGCTTTCTTTTCCTTTTTCCGTCCTCTGGTCATTGCCATATGTGTCTGTAGAGTAACCAGGTACTGACTGTGGGATGGATTCTTTTAGCCATCTCCCTATGCTTTACTCATTCTGCAACATGTTAAACTTTTGGGGAGATGAATCTCCAGTCCCTTATTAGGGCTTGTTGGACAGATGCACAGAGAAATTGACCAGATGAGTTCCCCATGGCCATTATTATGCTTCAGCGTGAGAAACGGTAAACGAAGTGTTAAAAATGGAAAGAGAAGAGGGAAGAGTGAGTTGAGAATGAAGGACATGGTCTGGGAGGATTTGACTGATTCCAGAGACTAGCCCTGGCAAGGACTTCTGGGGTCTCTATATGTGATTCGGTGGGCATGGGGGGTCATCCAGGCAAATGTTGGTATTGAGTGGTCCGGGCTAGCGCTTATAAAATTGTATAGATTAAAAGCTTTTGCACAGCAAAGGAAACCAAAAACAAGATGAAAAGACAACCCTCAGAATGGGAGAAAATATTTTCAAACGAAGGAACTGACAAGGATTAATCTCAAAAATTGACAAGCAGCTCATGCAGCTCAATATCAAAAAAACAAACAACCCAATCAAAAAATGGGCAGAAGATTAAATAGACATTTCTCCAAAGAAGATATACAGATTGCCAACAAACACACAAAAGCATGTTCAACATCACTAATCATTAGAGAAATACAAATGTAAACTACAATGAGGCATCACCTCACACCAGTCAGAATGGCCATCATCAAAAAATCTACAAAGAATACATGCTGGAGAGGGTGTGGAGAAAAGGGAACCCTCTTGCACTGTTGTTGGGAATGTAAATTGATATAGCCGCCATGGAAAACAGTATGAAGTTTCCTTAAAAAACTACAAATAGAACTACCATACGACTGAGCAATCCCACTACTGTGCATATATCCTGAGAAAACCATAGTTCAAGAAGAGACATTTACCACAATGTTCATTGCAGCACTATTTACAATAGCCAGGACATGGAAGCAACTTAAGTGTCCATTGGCAGATGAATGGATGAAGAAGTTGTGGCACATATATACAATGGAATATTACTCAGCCATGAAAAGAAACTAAATTGAGTTATTTGTAGTGAGGTGGGTGGACCTACAGACTGTCATACAGAGTGAAGTAAGTCAGAAAGAGAAAAACAAATACCATATGCTAACACATATATAGGGAATCTAAAAAACAAACAAAAAAAGTGGTTCTGATGAACCTAGGGGCAGGACAGGAATAAAGACGCAGACGTAGAGAATGGATCTGAGGACACGGGGAGGGGGCAGGGTAAGCTGGGACAAAGTGAGAGAGTGGCATGGACATATATACACTACCAAACGTAAAACAGATAGCTAGTGGGAAGCAACCACGTAGCACAGGGAGATCAGCTCGGTGCTTTGTGACCACCTAGAGGGGTGGGATAGGGAGAGTGGGAGGGAGACGCAAGAGGGAGGGGATATGGGGATATATGTATGCATATAGCTGATTCACTTTGTTATATAGCAGAAACTAACACAATGTTGTAAAGCAATTATACTCCAATAAAGATGTTTTAAAAATTGTATAGAAAGAACTTAGGCAGTGAGTAAGAGTTCAGAGTCTGACACAGTTATGCTGTGATTCTACGAGATGAGCCATTCACGGCAGTGAGGACAGGTGTTGGGCGTCGGGAAGAAGGCTGCAAGTATTTAGTAGCTTGGGAGTTTGAGAGAAGGCCTCAGTTCTTGCAGGTGGGGTGGGCAGGGCTGGGGTGCTAGGAAAGTCAACAAGAGAAATTACAGAATGGGCCTCACAGCAGGAGTTTGGGACTGTGGATTGGGCCAATATAGAGGATAGGACGTATGGCACAATGAGGCTATCCAGATGACCATGACTGGTCCTTGATGTGCTATGTACCACCTCTGATTGGAAGCACAACTTAATTCTGTTCCTTAGTGGCAAACATGTTGATATGTTTCCTTTTGTGGTTATGACTAGCATAGTAATAATCAATAGAACAGACCCAGCAGCACTGTATGTGGCTGATCAGTAAATATATTGGCAGAGGGGAGAGTAAGGCAAGAGCAGGAGATGTGACAGGCATCGAGAAGGCTTTACAGATGGGGTACTATTTGAGTTGGTCCTTATATAATACATGGGCTTTTTTTAAAAAAAAATGAAGGACATTATAAGTAATGTAAACAATTTGTCAAAATCTTGGAAGTAAGATGTCATGACATGTATTTTGGCAACCGTAGGTAGTTCTGGCTACATTAAGGGCATGGTGGATGTCAGATAAGATAGGTTACAGGAAGGATCTTGAATATCACGCTGCAGTTTATGAGTCTGTGAGTGTCCTTATCCTAAAGCCAAGAGGTAACGGCACTCATGGTTATTTTGTAGGAAGTCGTCTTTACGTGCTTTCTTGAGCCCTGACGGTAGCCATGCACTGAATGGAACAGGCCCTAGGAGTGCTCTGGTATCAAGAGCTACCTGTAGGCAATTTAAATAGCTCCCTTTACAGGCTCACATTGGAAAGGCCAGTCCTGAGGACTTCTAGTCAGTATGACCATCTAAACAGATGCGGTCAGGGTTCTCCTCACTTCTGGGTAGAAAATGATAAGACAGATTTTTTAAATGTAAGTTGAACTTAAACACAGGAAAGAGGAATCACCAAATCCAACAATATCCAGAATGGTGAGCAGGAGTTGACTACATGCCCTGCTGGGCCTGAGCTGGAAGGGTAGAATAACTGAGATTGGGAAACAGGGGTGTTTTTTTGTGGGCAGGCGGGGAAATTGAGAATTAGGTTCAGGAGGAAACTTGCACAAGCCTCTTAGCCTCATCCACCAGAGGGCAGAGAGCAGAAGAAAGAAGAACTCAAATTCTGCAGCCTGGGGAACAAAAACCACATTCACAGAAAGATAGACAAGGTGAAAAGGCAGAGGGCTATGTACCAGATGAAGGAACAAGATAAAACCCCAGAAAAACAACTAAATGAAGTGGAGATAGGCAACCTTCCAGAAAAAGAATTCAGAATAATGATAGTGAAGATGATCCAGGACCTCGGAAAAAGAATGGAGGCAAAGATCGAGAAGATACAAGAATTGTTTAACAAAGACCTAGAAGAAATAAAGAACAAACAGAGATGAACAATACAATAACTGAAATAAAAAATACACTAGAAGGAATCAAGAGCAGAATCACTGAGGCAGAAGAACAGATAAATGACCTGGAAGACAGAATGGTGGAATTTACTGCTGTGGAACAGAATAAAGAAAAAAGAATGGAAAGTAATGAAGACAGCCTAAGAGACTTCTGAGACAACATTAAATGCAACAACATTCGCATTATAGGGGTCCCAGAAGGAGAAGAGAGAGAGAAAGGACCCGAGAAAATATTTGAAGAGATTATAGTCAAAAACTTTCCTAACATGGGAAAGGAAATAGCCACCCAAGTCCAGGAAGCACAGAGAGTCCCATACAGGATAAACCCAAGGAGAAACACACTGAGACACATAGTAATCAAATTGACAAAAACTAAAGACAAAGAAAAATTATTGAAAGCAACAAGGGAAAAACAACAAATAACATACAAGGGAACTCCCATATGGTTAACAGCTGATTTCTCAGCAGAAACTCTACAAGCCAGAAGGGGGTGGCATAATATACTTAAAGTGATGAAAGGGAAGAACCTACAACCAAGATTACTCTACCCGACAAGGATCTCATTCATATACGATGGAGAAATCAAAAGCTTTACAGAGAAGCAAAAGCTAAGAGAATTCAGCACCATCAAACCAGCTCTACAACAAATACTAAAGGAACTTCTCTAAGTGGGAAACACAAGAGAAGAAAAGGACCTACAAAATAAACCCAAAACAATTAAGAAAATGGTCATAGGAACATACATATCGATAATTACCCTAAACGTGAATGGATTAAATGCTCCAACCAAAAGACAGAGGTTCGCTGAATGGATACAAAAACAAGACCCATATATATGCTGTCTACAAGACACCCACTTCAGACCTAGGGACACATTCAGACTGGAAGTGAGGGGATGGAAAAAGATATTCCATGCAAATGGAAATCAAAAGAAAGCTGGAGTAACAATACTCATATCAGATAAAATAAACTTTAAAATAAAGAATGTTATAAGAGACAAGGAAGGACACTACATAATGATCAAGGGATCAATCCAAGAAGAAGATACAACAATTATAAATATATATGCACCCAACATAGAAGCACCTCAATAGATAAGGCAACTGCTAAGAGCTCTAAAAGAGGAAATAGATAGTAACACAAGACTTTAACACCTCACTTACACCAATGGACAGATCATCCAAACAGAAAATTAATAAGAAACAAGCTTTAGGGCCTCCCTGGTGGCGCAGTGGTTGAGAGTCCGCCTGCCGATGCGGGGGATACGGGTTCGTGCCCCGGTCTGGGAGGATCCCATGTGCCGCGGAGCGGCTGGGCCCGTGAGCCATGGCCGCTGGGCCTACGCATCCGGAGCCTGTGCTCCGCAACGGGAGAGGCCACAACAGTGAGAGGCCCGCATACCGCAAAAAGAAAAAAAAAAAAAAAAAAAAAAGAAACAAGCTTTAAATGACACAATAGACCAGATAGATTTAGTTGATATTTATAGGACATTCCATCCAAGAACAGCAGATTACACTTTCTTCCTAAGTGTGCATGGAACATTCTCCAGGATAGATCACATCCTGGGTCACAAATCAAGCCTCAGTAAATTTAAGAAAATTGAAATTGTATCAAGGATCTTTTCTGACCACAATGCTATGAGATTAGAAATCAGGTACGGGGTAAAAAACGTAAAAAACACAAACACATTGAGGCTAAACAATATGTTACTAAATAAGAGATCACTGAGGAAATCAAAGTGGAAATTAAATACCTAGAGACAAATGATAATGAAAACACGGTGACACAAAACCTGTGGGATGCAGCAAAAGCAGTTCTAAGAGGGAAGTTTATAGCTGTACAAGTCTACCTCAAGAAACAAGAAAAATCTCAAACAATCTAACCTTACATCTAAAGGAACTAGAGAAATAAGAAGAAACAAAACCCAAAGTTAGCAGAGGGAAAGAAATCATAAAGATCAGAGCAGAAATAAATGAAATAGAAACAAAGAAAACAGTAGCAAAGATCAGTTAAACTAAAAGCTGGTTCTTTGAGAGGATAAACAAAATTGATAAACTATTAGCCAGACTCATCAAGAAAAAGAGGGAGAGGACTCAAATCATTAAAATTAGAAATGAAAAAGAAGTTACAACAGACACTGCAGAAATACAAAGCATCTTAAGAGACTACTACAGGCAACTCTATGCCAATAAAATGGACAACCTGGAAGAAATGGACAAATTCTTAGAAAGGTATAACTTTCCAAGACTGAACCAGGAAGAAATAGAAAATATGAACAGACCAATCACAAGTAATGAAATTGAAACTGTGATTAAAAATCTTCCAACAAACAAAAGTCCAGGACCAGATGGCTTCACAGATCAATTCTGTCAAACATTTAGAGAAGACCTAACACCCATCCTTCTCAAACTCTTCCAAAAATTGCAGAGGAAGGAACACTCCCAAACTCATTCTATGAGGCCACCATCACTTGATACCAAAACCAAAGATACTACAAAAAAGAAAATTACACGCCAATATCACTGATGAATGTAGATGCAAAAATCCTCAACAAGATACTAGCAAACAGAATCCAATGACACATTAAAAGGATCATACACCATGATCAAGTGGGATTTATCCCAGGGATGCAAACATTCTTCAATATATGCAGATCAATCAATGTGATACACCATATTAACAAATTGAAGAAGAAAAACCATATGATCCTCTCAATAGATGCAGAAAAACGTTTTGACAAAATTCAACACCCATTTATGATTAAAAAAAAAAAAAACTCTCCCGAAAGTGGGCATAGAGGGAACCTACCTCAACATAATAAAGGCCATATACGAAAAACCCACAGCAACCATCATTCTCAATGGTGAAAAACTGAAAGCATTTCCTCTAAGATCAGGAACAAGACAAGGATGTCCCCTCTAGCCACTGTTATTCAACATAGTTTTGGAAGTCCTAGCCACGGCAGTCAAAGAAGGAAAAGAAATAAAAGGAATACAAATTGGAAAAGAAGAAGTAAAACTGTCACTGTTTGCAGATGATATGATACTATACATAGAGAATCCTAAAGATTTCCACCAGAAAACTACTAGAGCTAATCAATGAATTTGGTAAAGTTGCAGGGTATAAAATTAATGCACAGAACTCTCTTGCATTCCTATACACTGATAATGAAAAATCTGAAAGGGAAATTAAAGAAACACTCCCATTTACCATTGCAACAAAAAGAATAAAATACCTAGGAATAAACCTATCTGAGGAGACAAAAGATCTGTATTCAGAAAACTATTAGACACTGTTGAAAGAAATTAAAGATGATACCAACAGATAGAGAGATACACCATGTTCTTGGATTGGAAGAATCAATATTGTGAGTATGACTATACTACCCAAAGCAATCTACAGGTTCATGCAATCCCTATCAAAGTAGCAATGGCATTTTTTACGGAACTAGAACAAAAAATCTTAAAATTTGTGTGGAGACACAGAAGACCCCGAATAGCCAAAACAGTCTTGAGGGAAAAAAACAGAGTTGGAGGAATCAGACTCCCTGGCTTCAGACTATACTACAAAGCTAAAGTAATCAAGACAATATGGTAGTGGCACAAAAACAGAAATATGAATCAATGGAACAGGATAGAAAGCCCAGAGATAAACCCACGCACCTATGGTCATTCAATCTATGACAAAGGATGCAAAGTTATACAATGGAGAAAAGACAGTCTCTTCAGTAAGTGTTGCTGTGAAAACTGGATAGCTACATGTAAAAGACTGAAATTAGAACACTCCCTAACACCATACACAAAAATAAACTCAAAATGGATTAGACACCTAATTGTAAGACTGGACACCATAAAGCTCTTAGAGGAAAACATAGGAAGAACACTCTTTGACATAAATCACAGCAAGATCTTTTTTGATCCACCTCCTAGAGTAATGGAAATAAAAACAAAAATAAACAGATGGGTACTAATGAAACTTAAAATCTTTTGCAAAACAAAGGAAACTACAAACAAGACGAAAAGACACCCCTCAGAATGGGAAAAAATATTTGCAAACAAATCAATGGACAAAGGTTTAATCTCCAAAATATATAAATAGCTCATGTAGCTTAATATTCAGAAAACAAACAATGCAATCAAAAAATGGGCAGAAGACCTAAATAGACATTTCTCCAAAGAGGACATACAGATGGTCAAGAAGCACATTAAATGCTGCTCAACATCACTAATTATTAGAGAAATGCAAATCAAAACTACAATAAGGGGGCTTCCCTGGTGGCGCAGTGGTTGAGAGTCCACCTGCCGATGCAGGGGACACGGGTTCGTGCCCCGGTCCAGGAGGATCCCGCATGCCGCAGAGAGGATGGGCCCGTGGGCAATGGCCGCTGGGCCTGCGCCTCCGGAGCCTGTGCTCCATGACGGGAGAGGCCACATCAGTGAGATGCCCACGTACCGGAAAAAAACAAAAAAAAACAAAACAAAAAACTACAATGAGGTATCACCTCACACCAGTTAGAATGGCCATCATCAGAAAATCTGCAAACAACAAATTCTGGAGAGGGTGTGGAGAAAAGGGAACCCTCTTGCACTGTTTGTGAGAATGTAAATTCATACAGCCACTATGGAGAACAGTATGGAGGTTCCTTAAAGAACTAAAAATAGAATTACCATATGATCCAGCAATCCCACTACTGGGCATATACCCAGAGAAAACCATAATTCAAAAAGACACATGCACCCCCATGTTCATTGCAGCACTATTTACAATAGCCAGGTCATGGAAGCAACCTAAATGCCCATCGACAGATGAATGGATAAAGAAGATGTGGTACATATGTACAATGGAATTTTACTCATCCATAAAAAGGAATGAAATTGGGTCATTTGTAGAGACGTGGATAAGTCTAGAGACTGTCATACAGAGTGAAGTAAGTGAGAGAGAGAAAAACAGATATTGCATATTAATGCGTATATGTGGAACCTAGGAAAATGGTACAGATGAACCAATTTGCAGAGTAGAAATTGAGAAACCGATGTAGAGAATAACCGTATGGACACCAGTAGGGGAAAGCGGCAGGGGGTGGTGGTGGTGGTGGGATGAATTGGGCGATTAGTATTGACATGTATACACTGATGTGTATAAAATGGGTGACTAATAAGAACCTGCTGTATATTTAAAAAAAAACAAAGCTGGAGGAAAAAAAGAATTAGGTTCAGGTTTGGATGTGGTAAAGTTTGAGTTCCTTATTAGATATTCAAGGGAATGTATTCAATAGACGGTTATAGGAGTTAAAGTTTAGGAGTGAAGTCTGACTTGATAGACATTTTAGAGTCACCACCATATAGATGGAATTTAATGCCATAAAAGGGCTAACAGACAAATATATTTATTTTTCTTGGAATAAAAATGCTTACCTTGTTGAAAATGTTCTCTCATAGGCATTTCTTCATGAGGCTTTGGGGTTCAGATTTGTAGTATTTGCATTTTCTGGGAACCCATATGTAGAGGTAAAGTGGTCCTGGGCTGATAATCTCTTCCTTGGTTACTTGGCAGAAACCATTATTCTGGAAGAACATAGTCTCTAATTCAACTCACACAAGATTCCCAGATAAAGTCCCACTTAACCACAAATTCACAGTTCCAAATTTAATAATTGACATGGAAGCTGCCCTTTAGGGGCAAACGTTATTAGGCCTAACAAGCAACAGGATTAGACCTCCAGGAACGTCAGCTAGTTGGAATTACTAGATACATAAAAACGTATGTTTGAAACGACAAAACGTGTAAGAGAAGGAACTGAAAATATGAAAAAAGACAAACGCTGTCCAAAAAGTCCGACAGATTTGAAAAGAACAAATAGAACTTCTAGGAATGAAAAATGTTGTCTCTCAAATTAGAAAATGAAAAACTCAAGGTTGGGTTAAGGTGTGATTAGACGTGTCTTACAAAAGGATTCGTGAAGTCCAACCTGTTAGCCTGCATGCAGTAGCAATAGATAAAGCAGTAGAGGATTTAAAAGAGCAGCTAAGACACGAAGAATAAAATGAGAATCCTCTACTAACCCAATAGGAAGAATTCCAGGAGAAAAAAGAGAGAATGAGGAAGAGGTAATATTCAACAAAAAAAAAATGGCAGAGTTTTCTAGAATTTGAGAAAGACATATGTCATATAAATGAAAGAGACAGTGCTTCATTAGGAAGCATTTTGAGTAATCGGCTCTGCATGGCGGCTGCCGTCTTCTAAAATAATTATCAGTATCTAAGAAAGTTTCACCTTTATAAATAATGCAGTCAGTTGGAATCTATTTTTAAGTTTCTTTTTCCTGATGAATTACAGAGCTTTGGCTTTTTCCATATCCGGTATGACAGAGTGTTGGTGTCATTAAAGAATGATTCAGACACAGACCAGCCTTTTAGGATTATTATAAAAAGATTAAATTTCTTCACACTTTGAGACCTTGATAGGCAAGTAGATAGGAGAATTCTCTGGACCACATTTATCTCTCAGTCTTCTAGCTCGCTGGCAGTCTGATAAGTTATTCACACCCATTAGAATATGGTGAGTATAATGCAGAGCCAGGAGACAAATGGTTTCATCATTCTGTTCTTTTTCCTTTTGATTACATGTGCTATTTTCATGCAGGACAAGCCAGGGTGTACTTTAAGGCCCTGGAGCCTGTTTCCTTGAAGGTTGCTTTTAAAATTCTGTGTTCTGCCAACTCAGAAGAAATGTTGTTTACCAGTACACATAAGTAATTGAGAGCAATCTAAATCGTTAGCTGTCCGTAATTCACTGGCTTTGTTTTTAGTTCATCACCTTTGTGATTTTTTTGAGCACAATTTAGTTTTTTTTAAGAATTTTAAAAAATATATATATTTATTTATTTATTTGGCTGCGCTGGGTCTTAGTGCCACATACGGCATCTTTGTAGTGGCGTGTGGGATCTTTAGTTGCAGCATGCGGGAATCTTTTAGTTGCAGGATCTAGTTCCCTGACCAGGGGTCGAACCCGGGCCCCCTGCATTGGGAGTCTTAACTACTGGACCACCAGGGACGTCCCTCGTAATTTAGTTCTTTAACATTTATGTATTGTACACATGGGTATGACTATATATGTCTAAGTATGTTTGGTGCTTGGTACATAACTTGGTTCAGTCGTTATGTATTAAAAACATTTATATTCTACAAGAAAACTTTTTATATACCTTTTTTCTTATTAGCTATGTTTTTAAAATTTTTTATCTTGAGATCTTTATTGTATGGTCACTGTTAGACCT
Organism: Mesoplodon densirostris; assembly: GCF_025265405.1. Lineage (NCBI taxonomy): Eukaryota > Metazoa > Chordata > Mammalia > Artiodactyla > Ziphiidae > Mesoplodon > Mesoplodon densirostris. The sequence continues at coordinate 25,015,205 of NC_082667.1, read as the reverse complement.
TCAAACATTAAGGGGATTGAAATTTTTTTCATGAAAAAGAATAGTGTTGTATCTGATTTTGAATCTAGTTTATTTTTAAGCTAATGCTAATGATCTGATAACCTTTAGTGGATGGCAGTTTGGTCTTACAAACCTTTAAGGCTTCTTGAAAATCTGAGACTCTGTAATTCACAACTGTTACTGATGTGTGCGTGTGTGTGTGTCTGTTTTAAGCCAAGGCAATAAGGGTGCAGTGAAAAGAACTCTAGTCTAGGTTTGTCCTTTGGTGTTCCCACTCTGTCGTGAAATATCTGGGAGTGAGTTGAATTAGATTTCTAAGATATATCCTTGACTTTAGAATTCTGTGATAACTCAGTTTCCTTTTCTTTTTTGAAGTCATAGCATTGTATCACAACCTCCTCAGGAGCTTCCTGGGTGTAATCTGAAATCAGCCCCATACATGGAGGGTAGGGAGAGATGGAAGAAAGAGGCTCCAGGTTGGTAGGTGGCAGGTTTAATAAGCAAGGGGACTTTCATGTGAGGCTTGCCTCTGGCAGCCACAAGATGGGTAGATCCCCACACTGCCTGCCAGAATCTTAAAAGTGTACAGAGGCCTTAACTGGGCTTGATCACGTATTCTGTCCAGGTGGTCTCAGCACCACAGTACTATCTCAAGGCTATGTCCTTGGGCAGCTTCCAGCACTGGGAAGGCAAGCGGAGCACACATTTCACGGATGGGGAGGGGTGAGTGACCTCCAGTTACTCTTGCCCAGCTAAGTGGTCACGTCCTCTTGATAACCTGTCTCATCACATGGAAACATGCAATAATACAGCATATAAATTATTCCCATCTTTGTTGATCTAATGAATGTTAGAAAAGTAGTTTTTTAATGAATATTAGAATACTTAATTTCAGTCTGAGGATTAAGTAAAGAATATGCATTATTAAGTTAGTAGGGAAAACAGTTCAAAAGTGCCAGATAACATGTACAGTTTCAAAACCTGAAAGGTGAATTGAGCCACATTCCACAATTTTATTACAAGCTTGTTATTTGGTGGGGGAAGTATGTGTCAGATTATTTTTAGTTTAATTAAAGTGTATATAGATTGTTTTTTTATCAGTTGTAAGGTCATATCTGTTAAAATAACAAAAAGGAAGAAAATACTCTTGTTCTACCCTTTTGTGAGAGAATATTTGAGGGTATGAAAAACATTGTTTTCTTTCTTGAGATATTTAAGAGCTTATCCTGAAACACTGGAACAAAACTAGGCTGAGATAGTTACCTGAGGTACTTGGCCACACATTGTCTGGAACAGACGTAGAACTTGCTTCCTTAGCCGTGTTACCGCTCTTGGTGTTTGTTATCCTTCAGAGACTGTCACTTTATGTGGGCTTTCCTTTTTTCATGGGACTGGGAATCTTGAATATTTAAAACAATTTTTGTGTAAATCTTAGATTGTATAATTAATACAGTGTGTAAAATTCAGAAGTAAAACTGTCTTAAAGGTGTTGATCGCTATTTGAATTGTTATCACCAGGTGCTACTAGAGAGTTAAATGGGTCTCTGGCTTCTATTGTAGATGAGGCTTTGGTTTCTGTTATTTCTGGGGATTTGTATACATGTTTGGATGCTAAAATGGAAAACTTCTGAAGTGTGCATTTCACAAATAACTTCAGTGTTTTTTCAGTACACTACTATTTTAACAGCTTTTGAGGTATAATTTACACACTATAACATTCACCTATTTTAAGTGCTTAATTCAGTGATTTTTTAGTGAATATATAGAGTTCTTCAGCCATCACCAAAATACAACTTTAGAACATTTATATCACCCCCAAAACTCCCTAGTGCTTGATTGCAGTCACTTCTTTCTCTTATCCCTATCTTGATCTGCTTTCTATCTCTAAAAATTTGCCTTTTCTGGGCATTTAATGTAAATAGAATCATGTATTATGAACTCTTTTGTGACTGGCTTCTTTGATTTAGCGTGATTTTGCAGTTGATCCATGTTGTAGCATGTATCAACAGTTCATTCCTTTTGTTGCTGAATAGCATTCCATCATTAGGCTTTTTTACATTTATTGTTAATATTTCTATTATGTCAGAATTATAGAATTGGTGAGTGGAATTGGTGAGATTACAGTATTATTCAATAGAGCTTCCTGTAGTGATAGAAATGTTCCGTGTCTGCACTGTCCAGTGTAGTAACCACTAGCCACATGTGTGTTGCGCACTTGAAATGGGTAATGCAGTGAAATTTAAGAGCCAGAAGGATGTAAGGGAGGTTAACTTTGCCTAGCAGTTTCCTTCTCAAACAACTACTCCTGCCTTGAGTCCTCAGAGCAGAATGCCCTCGGAGCCGGGTCGCCTGGGGTCTTGGGCCATGCAAGTAATATCTTTTCATGTGTGATGAAAAGAGTTGGCAAACACTGACTAGGGCCCCCTTCTCTATCCTCCCACGCTGCCGTAGGCACTGACTGGATGAGATTGGCATTGCCAGCTTGTTTGTACTCTTCCTCAGTCAGACTCTGTCTTATTTTATTATTATTTTTGCCATAGGGTCTTGCACAGTGTCATGCACATAGGGGCAGCCAGTAAATATTTGTTGATATACGATTGAATTATCTTTGTCTCTAATCATAGGTGTCATTATGGTTCACCTTAGCACTGAGAAGAGGTTTCTTTCTTTAACGTTCATGTAGATGTGACTTGGCCTCCCACCATTACCACCACACACACCTTTTAAATAAAGACTTTTATTCTTAACTTTCGACAGAACAAGATTATTTTGTGAAAGTCATAGGATGTGTTTAGTTGATAAACATCACCATTAACTGTGTTTGATCAAGACTACATTTCATACCCAGAATTCAAAAGAGAAAGGGAAGCCTCTGTATACTCCAGTCCTCAGCTCTGGCAGCTGCCCACCTGGACAAAGGCACAGGATGATGATGATGCTGGCTTCGGTGCTGGGGAGCGGCCCCCGGGCGGGCCTCTGCTCTGGCCCCTCCTGGGGCCCGCACTCTCGCTCCGGGCCCGCTCCACCTCGGCTGCTGACACGCACCACGAGGAGATGGCACAGGGACACGCAGGAACACGGCAAGGCTGCCATCTCCTTCTACAACCAGTCAGCCCTCAACGTGGCAGCTGAGGAGCCGTCTGTCACCTCACACCAGCCATGATGCTCTGTGCTAGCTTCTAAGTCTTCTCCTCTAGACTCTGAACTTGTTGTGAACAGAACCCTATCTTATTTTGTTTATACCCAGTGCTTACTTATAAATGCCTTATATACTAATGTATGATGAATGATCTGTCTGAGATGATGGCGTATGGAATAGGGAGCTAGAATGAGTCTTGGTTCTTAATGGTTATTAATAACATACCTAACTTTTTAATCTAAAGATGTTGTGAAGTGTTATTTGAAGAGGTTTGTGAAGAGTTAACATTTGCAGTTCCATGATTTTTTTTTTTATAATAGCTGCACATTCAAAACTTTCCTTAGAGTCAGAGAGATTAAGTAACTTGGTCAAGATTACCAGTAAGTGTCAGAGCTTGGGATAAACCTGTGTCTGAGTTGGAAGAGCTCCTTGTAACTACTGTGCCTTGCAGGTTTTCCAAGTTACAGCACTAAATTGTTGACCAGGGCTGAAACTGTATATTTGGAATCTTCATGGCTCGTTATGTCTCAAAATTTTTCTTTGGCGTTCACATTATGTTTGATTATTGATAGATAGAACCCTAGTTTTGTGATATTAGGGGTAATGTGCCTTATATAATAATACAGTGTTTTAAACCTTGCTGTGGTTTCTGGGGAAGGTTCACCACACAATAGATGCTTTTCTCTATGTTTCTTTACATTTTATCTCTCTCTCAGGATTCTCATATAGCTAATACATATATATGTTTTGTGAATAGGTGTACCTTTAATTAAAACAAAATAAAAAGGAAACAGGATACCTAAGTTTTTAAATGTCAGAAACATGCTACAAATCGAATGTTAGAACTGAAAGAAACATAAAGGACAGTTGGATGTATACCTTATGAGGAAATGAGGACTTGTGATATTATTGCAATTTTTTTCTGAAGTGTTTTAATCTCAAACTCATTATGTATGAGGCAATAGCTGGAGTCCTGGGGAATGAGGTAGAATGTAAAACACTTAAACTGTGTCCTGTTCCTATTATGAAGAAGTTCATAGTTTGGTAAATAGAAGAAAACCAATTTTTAAAAAAGTAATTAATGGAAGTTAACATAACATTTCATAGTACAATTTGTGATTCATTTCAAATTAATTACAATTACTATAGGAATTCAGGAATAGGAACAAAATCATCTAGGTTAATCTATGGCTGAGGAAGAATTTGTGAATCGTTCTCAAAGGGTGTTTGGAATTTGAAATAGGCAAGCACAAGTGATAAAACATTATTTTATTGTTTTCCTATGGCCAGAATTTCTTTTCTAGGTGTCTAAAAGAGGTATTTAATTGCTAGGTTGCCTGGTTCAATTGTTTTTTCCATGGTTACAGCAGAAACATATTAGGGTGTGATTCCTTTCCTTTTGAAATATAATCTGTCTTAACTGCCCTAGGACATCTGTCATATAAAGAAGTGATGTGAGATTGTATAATCTGGCACCGTAGCTTTCTCTGTATGACAGACAAGTTTCCCTTTTGGGTGGGATTTCTGCTTACCTCACCAGCCTAATCTCTCATCACTTCTCTCAGGTAGTATTAGCCACATCCTCCAAAGTTTCCTGTTTTCTTTCTTGAGAGCTTTGGGTGTGTTGTGCCTTCTGCCTGGATCACTTGCCCCTTTACTTGATTGTCTCCTCCTCATCTTTTCAGGCTCAGACTAGATGTCTTTTTTTTTTTTTTTTTTTTAAGGAAGGCTGCTCTCACCTTTCAAAAACTGAATTAGATACCCCTGCTGAGTGTTCCCATACCATCCTGACTTCACCTAATTCCACTGTTATTTCCAATTAATTTATCACAGGATAGTAAGGATGCTTCTTGAGGTCAGAAATCTTAACCACTTTTTTCCTCCCACCGCTGTATCCTCAGTGTTCTAATACATTTTCAATAAATATTGGTTGAGTAGGAAAATCTCTTTGGGGTTAGACTGAGCACCTTTCAGGTGTTTGATAAATATCTAACAGATAAGTTTATTTCATTAAAATAGTTTGTATTGGTGGTTCTGAACTATTTTAACTGAGATATAGTATAACCTTCTGTGTGAAAATCTTGATATACAGTGAAGGAGTTTCAGTACAGTGAACTTTTAGAGCATATTTGTTATGTCAGTGTTTTAGATTTTCCTTCATGTTCTTTTATTGAGTGTGCCTATTCATATTGCTGTACCAGCTGTTTTTGGTGTGTATATGTGAGGGGGTGTATTTGTATGCTTCACATTTTTCTATATCTTACTTTTTATTCTGTTTTTGTTTATGTCTGTCTCTTATAAGCAACATTTAACTAGATTTTTTTTTTTACTCATTTTGATAATCTCTTACTTTTAGTTGGTGGTTTTAATCCATTTATGTTAATTGTAATTACTGATATGTTTGGACTTCTACCATTTTTGTGTTTTCTGTTTTTATCCTTTGCTTTTTTCTTTTCATGCATCTGCCTTCAATTGGATAATAGTTTTTGTTATTTTCTGTATTTCCTGCTTTTATGAATACTGTAGGTTATGTTTCCATTTTTATGTTTTTTGGTATACACCATTAAGTTTTTAGGATACATATTTAATTATATATTGCCAGTGCAGTCTAGAGTTACCCAGTATTTTTTCCTCGTATCTGTATCAAAGTTCTTAGCATGTTTTATCACCTAAAAATATCCTTATCCGTCTTATTGTTTTTTTTAATGTTTGAGTTGTAAACTTTTTTAACCGCTCAGAAGTTACCTTTTAAATGATTAATAGTTAACCCTTTATCAGTTTCTGTGGTAACTTGTCTTGTGTAGCCCATGGTTCCCCTCTGCGTCTACCTTTCTTTTTGATAAACTGCATTTTGTAATAGCTCATCAATAAGTGGTAAATTTTCTTAGCTTTTATATGTCTGAACTTCTCCTTCGTTCTTGAATGATGGTTTGGCTGCATATAAAATTCTAGACAGTTATTTTTCCTCAGCTTTTTGAAGATATTACTCCGTTGTCTTCTGACCTCTATTGCAGCTGCTGAGAAGTGTGCTCTCAGTCTGTCATTCCATTGAGGTAATCTATTTTTTTCCCTCTGATAGCTTTTAAGGTTGTGTTTCAGTTGTTGAAAGTATGTAATTTCTATACAGTGTATGATGTAGAGTCATGTTTATACAGTCTAATACTCTTTTTTTCTGTTTAATTCTTTTTATCAAGGTATTACCTGCACAAAGTGTAAGCTCAATTAATTTTTACATACACATATATCCAGGTTACCAATACCTAGTCAAGATACAGAATATTTCGAGCAAGTTCCAAGGCTCCCTGTGCCCCCTCCTAGTCAATACACTATAGATAATCACACTCTAAACTCGTTCAGTACTCTTTCATTTTGAGGATATATATCTCTCTTTTCAACTCTGGGAAATTCTCAGCAATTATCTCTTCAAGTATTGCTTGTCCACTATTCTTTCCCATCTCTTCCCTTGGAACTCCATTGGACAAACACTGCAGCCTCAATTTATGTCCCTTAACTGCTCGTTTCTGCTTGTCCTTTTGTCTGCCCATATTAAGTTCCAGGTAGTTCATTGAAGCTATCTTTAATTTACTAAATTATTCTTTCGCTATGTCGACTGTAAAATATATCCCATTGATTGTTTCTTGTTATTTCATTCATTGTATCTTTCATTTCCAAGATTTCTAATTAGTTTTTTTCCTTTCAACCTGATGGTGCTTTATGTCTGTACATTATTTTTCTTTTTTATCTCTTGTTCTTGTGATGGATCTTATACCTTCATTTCGATATCTGAACATCCTTAAGATACTTATTTTAAAATCTTTGGTGGGTTGCACTAAATAGATTGCATCTGAAATGCATTTCTGTTCCAGTTACTGATTTTTGTGGTTTTCTTTCCTAGCATTAAATTTCTTCATCTTTTGGAACTTTGTTTTGCAATTTACTTTTGAGTGGAATGTTTCTGTTTTAGTTTTGATGTCTTCCCACCTGTCCCCTGAGTCTCCCTTTCCCCACCCCTCAATCTGGGGATTTTGCTATTGATATTTGGGATATTGGCAGATAAAGTAATGGAACCAGAGGGTGGCTTGACTCTGTTCTGGTATTGAGGTAGTGTTTTTGTTCCCTACCTTCTTAGACCCGCATTTCTGATATAAAGCCATAGTTCTGGTCAAAGGTTTTGGTTGCAGCCAGCCCTAGCTTTAAGCAGAGAATCGATTTGAGTCCCCTGCTTCAGCAAGCCACTTTTAGTTCCCTTTGCTCCAAAGGAAACTACTGTACTTCACCCTTCCTCCCCACAACCTGCTTTTAGCTCCAGAAACCAGCAAGTCAGGTCCTGCTCAGCATTTTTGAATATCTATACTGTTTCTGTTGCACAGAAATATTTATTTGACCTTAGCTGTGTCTTTGATTTTCTCTCTTTATGCTTAATATGTTTTTATTCATTTGTGCTCTGTGGTGCCGACAGGGTTTCTGAACTCGCCTACAGTGTTAACCCAGAGGTGTTATTAATTGTAGAACTGTCTTCTTAAGGAATAATAATCAAAATATATTAAAAAGGAAGAAATATGGGGTCTGGAATTGATTTGTTTGGAGGAAGATACACATCCCTTGCTATTCTCTATAAAATGTGATTTCATTTTTAATGTTTGCTTAATAATCTCTATAATCACTTTTTTATTATAACAGATATAATTTAGGTCCATTATTGAGCTTTTGGAAAATGCAACAAAGCATACACATATACACCACAGAAACACACATGCAATATGAGAATTACTTGTAATTCTACAGCCCAGAAATAGCTATTGAGTGTTTTGGTACTTATTATCATGTTTTACACATTTTACACACACCATCTCACATAACTAATATTCATATTTTAAAAAACAAAACAAACCCAGTCTTGTTTTCTAGGTGAAGCTGTGAGTACTGGAGATGCCTTATGTGAAATAGAGACTGACAAAGCTGTGGTTACCTTAGATGCAAGTGATGATGGCATCTTGGCCAAAATAGTGGTAAGTTTTTATTTTGATTGTCTTCAACAGGATGAAGATTTCTTAAATGTAAAGTTCCTTGAAATTGAGTTACTGTTTATTTTTACCTCTTTCTTTATAGTGTTATAGTATACATAATACATTTTAAATTCAGATGTTTAAAATATTTTAGTGTTAAGGTCTAATAGTAGCCAGTAATGATCAAACAACATAGAACTATTTCAACCATGGTAAAGATACTCAGTGTTTTGGGTTCCCTAGTGGAAAATGAGAAGCATTCTGGCCTGAGGGATGAGAGAAGTCTATTTGAGGTGGAATTTGAAGACAAAGAAAGCAATAGGTTAAAGCTTAGAGCTAGTAATTTCCAAGTTTATAGTTGGTAAAATTTTTAAAAAGAAATGTTTTACTCTAATCTCATGAAAGCAAGAAACCCTGTCTTCATCTATCCCCAGGACTCTGAAACCTGGAAAGTGTGTAAAGTGACTGTCTGCTCAGCTCCTTTCTCTAGATGAGACTATTTGGAGTCGTCCTATGCATAGTCTTGCTTGTGGGTTTCATAGCCACACTCAGTGTCCTGGTCTACTTCTTACTCTTTCTTACAGTTTTATTCATCCTTTACATTTTTATAATTATTTAAAAATACAATTATATAAAAAGATATGTGTATGGAATATTTCATATACTTGAATGTAGTTGACAATCTTATCTTTTGATAGCATATTTTCTGTTTCATGAGCAAAAGAAATATACTTGTGGGTCTAGCAAAACCAAAGTCATTTCCTTTTAGATCTAAATTTTAATACATTGCAGTAATTTTGAAGGCTCTTCTCTGAACAAACTTTGCTTTATAACTAATTAAAAATATGAAGCTGTAACTTGGATACTTTAGTGGCATTATTACAAGCTGAAGTTAGTACAACCCTTCAACCAAAATGTGTAGCAATACAAGAGAGGTTACTTAATTAATGGAAGGAAATACAGAATATCATGTAGCCAATGAAAAATTGTTTCTAGGGAAAAAAATGTGATTTCTTTATAAGTTAACAAAAATTCAAAAAATTTTTGGAAAAATGCTTTTACAATTGTGTGTGGACAGTGATTACAATCTTGTAGAACTTTAAATAAAAACATAAATACAGAAAAGATTAGAAAGAAGTGTTACAAAAATTTGAGTATTTGTGTTTGGGTAGTGGAACTAAGTGATTCTCCTGCTCTGTTTTTTTCTGCTTTTCTCTATATTCTACATTTTCTATAATAGGCATGTTATTTTTATAATGGAATATTAGAATTTATGTGAAAAGTAAAGTAAAATAAAATGCTTAAAGCCTGTTTAAGGTTACATGGTATACTCACTGATGGAGCATGTTTGTTTCTTAACATGTAGGGCATTTAATAGACAGCATGGTATAGCAGCTAAGATTGTAAGCTCTGGAGTCACACTGCTGCCTGATTCATATAGCTAATAAGTTCTGCGGGTTACTAGTTATGTCATGATTGGCAAATTCTTTAACCTTCATAATAAAGTGGAGATAACTATAATACCTAGGTAGGTCATGGGGTAGTAGTAGAGATTGAGTGAGATAATGCATATACACTCGTCACAAGACCTATCACCCACCAGGTGTCAATAAATATCACTGTTCCCATTATTATTACAGTTATTCATTCAGTCTTGGTGACCATAAGCCCCCATTTCAGTCTGTATATTTGTCTAATAATTTGTGTTGGTTGTGACTAGACACTAAGCATCCATTTATGCCTCTGTAGTTTGATTTGTACAGATAAACTGCACGTCTATTAGTAGTCCATTGTTGATGTGGTTTTAATTCTGGACTACCAGCTTACCTCTGCTTTGACCATGCATATAATGCCTTCCTTCATACATTCTATTCAAATACCATACCTTGGGATGTCATACTTGATATTTTATTTTTTTACATTCTAATTTGTCAAACTTCCTTTACTTGTCATCTTCAATATTAATAGCCATGTTAAAACACATTGTTGAACATACTTCCTAGGAGGAAATATGAATGGAAGGCTAAAATTTCTGTACCTTTATAGCTAGGAAAAAATAAATGTTCGTACCAGAGGTAGTTTCTTTCACTAATTTATGCAGCATTTTGAAACGGAAAAAGGTTGTTTGAATTACCATATGTAATAAACGCAACTACATTTTATTGTGTGTGCTTTTGTCAAGCTGTGTTTTTGGCCCTAGTTCTGGATTGTTTGGCTGTGAAAGTCTTCCAGAATTGACAGCATTTTCCACTCAGTTACTTAGTAATGCATTTCAGATTACTAATGATGTCATAGGTCAGTAGTGACTGTTCATCTGGCCCCAGAGCTCTGAAGCGGTGTGGGGGGTGTGATTGACAGCAGCTTTAGCGGCACAAATAGCTATTTCCTTGCCAAAGACTGTATGTAGTTTAGGGCTTTGTGCTTTATTATTATTCCACATGCATTTTGGATAATAGGAATAGGAGTATATTCATGTCACAGTGTGTGCAATTTTATGGGGAAAAAATGGAGAAAAAAATTATGGTGGTTTTACTGATAGTGTTTTTTCTTTGTCTTTGTTTTTAGCCTTTCACCCCACTCCATTCTCAACCACCCCACTAGCAAGTTACAACTTTGTCTTTCATTGTGGAATAATTCTCATATTTTAGCACACATAATAAATGATTTTTAAAGGGATACATATAAGAGATTTTTACTTTCAGAATCAAGGAGTTGGATAATTGAGCTTGTTAAAAGGCAAGTGATGATATAAAACTCTAGTTTTTAGTTTGCCCACATTTTGAAAGATTAGGAATTATAACCTATTTTGCTCTTCATAGGGATTTATTTCCATCGTCTGTGAGAGGTTTTTATACTCTCCCTCTCCTCCCAATTTTATTCTTTTCTTTGTACTCATAATTTTTACATCTGAATTCCATTTTAAATGTAAAATAATATTATTACATTTCAGTTAGAGCCAGAAAAAAAGCTTAGAAGCTCTTAATAATATTAATAAAGAATAATTGGTATCAGTGTAGATAATTTTATGATTTATTTCCAATTAAGTTAATTGGAGAGTTGTTAAATTCTCATTTAATCACTAGTAACTTGTCATGCAAAAACCTTAAATTATTACACATATATCAGTTCATAAGTTTAGTCTTAAATTTATTCAGCACATTGGATAGCAGGTGTTTTAAATGGTAATATAGAATATTAGGATGACATTTTTGGAGAGTTTATTAGAGATTGTGTAGTTTGGCTTCAAATGTATTTAGGGTTACTATATAATTTGTCATACAAGTCAGGATACTTTTGAGGGTGAGGAGGGCGTAGGATGTTAGGATTATTTAAACTTATATAATTAAAAAAATTTAAACTTACATAATTTTAGAAAATTTTAGTTTATTGACTGGCAATGCATTCATTGATAGAGTTTTATTTTATTGGTAGGCCGTTACTCTTCAAAACAATTTTCAAAAACAGAATTCTTTCTAAAACCTACCATCCATGCATATTAAAACAGATTTTTAAAAAACTATTGATCATCTGAATATTACAAAAACAACAGATCATAATTACTTTTGGTATTGTTCGTCAAATTCAATCAATTTCTTGATTGTTTCTCACTCCAGTACTGTGTCACTGGTGTTTTCGAAAGAATGGATTTTTTCGATAAGGTTTTATTTTTTTGTTAGATTCCCTCCTCCCCTCCATTATTTTTTATTAAATTGCCTGCAGTCTCCTTCAGCGTTGCATTTTGTAGTTTGAAAGTTAATGGTTGAAATTTGAAGTTGTAAGACCTTCAGTTGATTCTTCTCTGTAGACTATAATGTTTTCAACTAAGAAAATATCCTCTCAAAGCTCAGAGCAAATTCTACTAATTGGGAGATACTCTCAGTTCTAATTTTTTTATACTGAAATGGGTAAAGGACATTGAAGTAGTAAATGAGTCTATGTTCCCCATGAATTAAAAGCTAAATCATTTATAATCTACTCTTCTTTTTTAAGCTTCTTTGTACAAATAGTAGCACTGTCTTGAGGTGCTGTATGATCATTTTGATTGAGCGAATATAATTTACAGATTTGGTGCTGATCGTACTGAATGTTGTCTCTAGTGTCACACTGCACTGACTCCTTGCTAACTAGCCCTGTGATCTTGAGCAAGTTATTTAACCTTTCTCTGCCTCAGTTTCCTTATCTGTAAATGGGAATAATAATAGCACTTCATAAGGTTTATAAGATAATTAAATGAGTTAATACTGTGCTAGAATAGTGCCTGGCACTTGAGTACCAGTCAAACTCGTATTCAAGGACTTAGTGGATGTCTCTTCTCCCCTCTGCATTTTAGCTTATCATTGATTTGTTTTCTGCTTCATTGTTTCTATGTGTCTTCCTTTTAAACCAAAGTTCATTGTGTATATAAGTTAAATATATATATTAAAGAATAAAAACAAGTTAAAACTGTATAATGGTTCAAACTATGATGGAAAATCTGTACTGTTTGCAAACCAACGAAGCCAGTCATGTGACTCAGCTTATCTCCACTAACCATTGTGCATGCTCCTTCAGTACTCACTTAGCAGCTCTCAAACTGTTCTGTTTTAAAGAAGAAAAATATTTAAATAATTTATTAACTTACTGATTATTATTATTATTATTATTATTATTATTATTATTATTTTGTGGTACGCGGGCCTCTCACTGCTGTGGCCTCTACCGTTGCGGAGCACAGGCTCCGGATGCGCAGGCTCAGCGGCCATGGCTCGCGGGCCTAGCCGCTCCGCGGCATGTGGGATCTTCCCGGACCGGGGCATGAACCCGTGTCCCCTGCATCGGCAGGCGGACTCTCAACCACTGCACCACCAGGGAAGCCCCTAAAAATAAAATTTACTTGATATTTAGATATGGTAAAAATGGAAATGATACTAAATGCTCATTATTGCCCACTTGTGAAGGTGTCAATAAGTAGGGTATATACGGAATCATTTATATGATTTATTGTAGTAAATGAAACAAGGTGAGGTGTCAGTTTCAGATTCTATATAGTATCTGATTCAGGTTTTAGAAACCTATTGATATTTTTAAAATAAAACTTTCCTTTTTTTTAAAGAATGCTTTTTATTTGAGTGAGGTTCTTTGAACTTGGATATTGATCCTATTTCTGGTTCAATTTTGATAGGAATTAACATCAAGTGTACTTCATATCACTTAATGCTTTTTTCTATCAATTTTTTAAGAAAATTGATCATTTTACTTTGTGATTTTGAGTTACCAGTTCATAAGCAGGTAAATAGACATTTTCAGAAGAAGAAAAAGTGTTAACCCATTAGTAATCTTAACTCATCTTTTTGACATAGTAAAGAAAAATGAGCAGACCACAGAAGTGAAACTTTTTAGTATGTGACAAACAACTAAACAAATTGTTCTTGGGTTGTTCAGCATTTTTCTTTCCTCAGCCACAATTCATTAAACATCCTTATTTAGGTTTTTTTTTTTTTTTTTTTTGCGGTACGCGGGCCTCTCACTGTTGTGGCCTCTCCCGTTGTGGAGCACAGGCTCCTGACGCACAGGCTCAGCGGCCATGGCTCACGGGCCTAGCCGCTCCGCGGCATGTGGGATCCTCCCGGACCAGGGCACGAACCTGTGTCCCCTGCATCGGCAGGCGGACTCTCAACCACTGCGCCACCAGGAAAGCCCCTTATTTAGTTTTATATACCCATTTCTTATATATATTTACTGTTCTTCTCCATCAGTAGTTAGTAAACTTAGAAAGCTTCCTAACTCTCAGAATTTATGGCTTATTATTTTAATAGTGCACATAGTAATAAGCATGAAAATTACTGTTACTTAGAAAATGTCAAACCCATTCTAAGAGTTACGCTTTTACTTATAATTACTATATTAGTGACTGTCCTTCAGTCTGTCATTCTATTATTCATTAGATGACATCTCTAATGAACCTTATTTAAAGTCATTAAAAGGGAACAATAGAAAACTTTGAAGGAATGACATTTTCTTCCAGTACTGAACTTATATTATCATCTGAAGGTTCTCTAGGGACTTCTTTTAATAAGTAAATAAGAATCAACTCTTTCTTTATAAATTAATGCTGCTGAAATGCTTAAAATATATTTGAGTTTAAAAAAACCATCTTCGATTTTATTTATGTTTTTAGTTAGCAATATCTATGAAAAACTGGTCAGCTGAGACACCACCATGTTTCTCATGTACTTACAGAAAATTCATGAGGTTTTTATTTCTTAGGTCTTGCAAATATAAATACAAGGAAGAAATTAAATATAGAGAAATGTGGAAAGTATATTTAACATTATTAACCACAGTAGTTAACCAATTCTGTCTATACAGTGGGACGTCCTTTTTTCCAGAGACTAAGTTTACTGAAAAGATCTTACTTTAAATTAACTTTCATAAATATGACTTATTTGAAGGAGTTAATCCCTTATGAAATCTTGGAATTCTCTAAGCCATTGTGGAAACTGTCTGGGAAAGACAAATAGTTAAGATATGTTACTACAACTCCTGTTTTGGATTTGTACTGAATGACATCAAAAGGAAGATAGTAATGGTAGCTCTTATATATTTGAAGCCTGTCAGAAAGAGGAGAGATTCTAGGTTTTTTTTTTTTTTTTCCAGGAGGTAGAATCAGTAACTGGAAGGAGGAGAGTAGTGAAGAAAGGGGTAAGTGCGGGAAGGTAGGCAAGGCACATGGAAGGCGGAGGCAGGCTAGCTCAGATGTAGAATTTAGCTCACGTTAAGAGAGATTTCTGACTGGTAAAGAATTATCCAAGAGATAAACTACTTCATGAAGTCATGAGTCTTTCCATCTCTGCAATTATTTTCTTTTTAAAATATAGGTTGCTGAAGGATCTAAAAATATACGGCTAGGTACACTAATTGGTTTGCTGGTTGAAGAAGGAGAAGATTGGAAACATGTTGAAATTCCCAAAGATATAGGTCCTTCGTCACCAGCTTCAAAACCATCAGTGCCTTGCCCTTCACCAGAACCACAGATTTCTACCCCTGTCAAAAAGGAACACACACCAGGAAAACTGCAGTGAGTATGTTTATTTGAATGATGTTATTTAAAAAAAAAAAAAAAAGTTACAGCAACTTTTTGAGTATTTTAATCATTATCCTTTTTAAAACACCTTTGTATATTAAGTAGGAAGTTGCTGCTCTTCCCTTTTTTTCTCTTAGGAAACTGAGGTCTAGGAATGATTATTTTACCATCATTGTTTATTCCACAGACAAATAGTATTGAATACCTACTATATTCCAGGTACTGTGAAGGCCCTGGACACCTTGTGGAGAAAAAGACAAATAGTCTGTGTCCCCACTGAGCTTGTGTTAGGTTTTAGGATTCCAGAATGGAATTCAGTGTACCAAACTTCATACTGTGTTCCCATTCATGGAATCCTAATTACTGTAATGTGAATTACAGTTTCAAATGTATAGCTGATATAAAATGAAATTAGCATTTTAATATGCATTCCTTTTCTAACTACCCTGCATTTGAGTTTCTGACATGTATTAGAGCTCAGTTTTGTCCAGTTGTTCTGTAACAACACAGATACTTTGTAAACATCGTTTCACTTTAGCTTTCCATAACTTTAATTGATGGACTCTGAAAATTATGTTTTATTTTAATATTCTCTATAATTATATGAAATTCCTTTTTTTTGTAAAAAAAGTTCTTTTTGAAAAATGGTCCTGTTAAGAATGCTTTTGAGCGTAAATAAAAATGCAGACACTTTCATTTTTATATTTTTTTCCAGTCGTTTACCATTGTCAGTTCTTGTTAGAAGTTGCCAGTGTGTTTGAAGTACTGAGTTTTAACTTTCCATTATCATACAGTATTTCTGACTCCATTGCCTTGACTCCTCTTTATTTTCCATGAAAATCACAAGGTAGGCTCATGGATGCTTTGTACTTAATGCTCTTTTCCCTTTTGCAAAGGTAGTATACTCTGTGATTTTGCTAATATCCAATGTTAGAAATTTACATGGGTCTGAAACCCCATGGTGTAGTTTAAAAACCAGCTGACCTGTGAACCTGCACAGTGTTGGCCCATGTAGTGATTTAAAAATTTTTTTTTCAGTTTGTTTGTTACTAGTTAATCTTACATTAAAATCTAAAATTTCAGTTTCTCTTGAAAAATCTGAAGATTTGGTACCACTGAGCCCATATCAGCTAGAGCTGTTTCCCAGAAATGCAGAAAATGCCACATTTGCTCCTCTCCTTTTTGGAGTTATAAACTTCTGGATCTAGCCCGTTTTACTCATTTTTAAAAATCTGACTGTGTAGTTATTTGTGTTTGCTATTAGGCTTAAAGGTCTTATTTGAAGAGTAGACACTTAGTCATGTGACCTTTTGGTGTGTGTCTCAGTTTCCTTGTCTATAGAATCAACATAATTGTGTTTGCCTCTCTTCTTTATATATGAAGTAAAAATGCTTGCGTGTAAATACTAAAGACTTGAAAAAATATGTTAAGATGTAATTCAGCAACAACAACAAAACAACCCAATTTAAATGGGCAGAGGACTCAGGTGTGCATTTCTTCCAAAGAAGATGTACAGATGGTCAGTAAACACATAAAAAGATGTTAGGGAACTGCAAATCAAAACCACAGTGAGATATCACTTTGCACTAATTAAAATGGCAGTTATCTAAAAACAAGAAAAAAAAACCCAAAACAGAAAATAACAAGTGTTGCTGAGGATATAGAGAAATTACTATTTCTGTGCACTGTTGGTGGGAATGTAAAATGGTGCAGTCACTCTGGAAAACAGAATTGCAGTTCCTCAAAATATTAAAAATAGAATTACCATATTATCCAGCACTTCCTTTTCTGGATATACTCAAAAGAATTAAAAGCAGGGACTTGAAGAGATATTTATATACCCATGCTCATAGCATCAGCATTCACAATTGCCAAAAGATGGAAACATCCCATATGTCTAAAATGTGCTATATATATACAAGAGAATGTTAGTCTTAAATAGGAAGGAAATGCTGACACATACTGTAACATGGATGAACCTTGAAGATATGCTAGGTAAGATAAACCAATCACAAAAGGACACATGATGAATGATTTCACTTATATGAGTTACCTAGAGTAGTCAAATTAGTAAGGACAGAGAGTAGAATGATGGTTGCCAGGGGCCGGGAGGAGGGAGGGATGGGGAGTTACTGTTTAATTGGTACAGAGCTTCATTTTGGAAGAATGATAAAGTTCTGGAGATGGGTGGTGGTGATGGTTGTACAACATTGTAATTGTACTTAATCCCACTCAATTCTAACACCTAGAAATGCTTAAAATGGTAAATTTTACATATATTTTACTATAATAAAAAAAACATGAAGGAACAACATAGTTTCTTATTAATGTATGTGGTGAGGAGCCATGTGACAAGTGATTAGTCAAAATAGAAGCTTTCTCCCTATGAATATTTATTCTTATTAAAAGAGTGTTTTGAAATAATAACTAGTTAAATTTGTATGAAAATGTTTTCATAGTAAAGTAAACCAGGTTAGTACAGATTAATTTATTTGACTGTCACTATCTATGGGAGTCATTTTAGCTCTATTATGTTTCAATTTTTCTAATTATCAGCAAAACTGTGGACATTTAGAGATATTTGAATGAAATATAAGTGTTAATTGGTTCCATTAATTTTCATGTTTTCTTTAGGTTCCGTTTAAGTCCAGCTGCCCGCAATATTCTGGAAAAACACTCACTGGATGCTAACCAGGGCACAGCCACTGGCCCTCGGGGGATATTCACTAAAGAGTATGTGTGTACTTTTTGTAATAACCAGTTCCATTATTTATCATGATCATCTTTTTCTGAAAAGTATTTAAAGAAGGGCTTATTCACTGTTAAGATTTAAAAGGAAATACACTGTTCTTTTGTACTTTTAATTGCTTTTGTCGGCATAAAATGTATTTTATGCAAGGGTTGTTTTTTGAATAATTGCAGCATTACTGAAAAACAGTTCTAATTTGATAACTAAGCCAGAACCTTAGAAATGATGATAAATGGAGAAAATTAGAGTGCAGAATGGTGAATCTTTATATTGTTTTTAAGTTTGTATGAAATAATCATGCAATCACATTTAAATTTCTGAAGCATAGTTTAAGAAAAAATTTCATTCTTAACCCATTTGGATTTTGCTCATGTGTATGATTAAAGCAATTTCCATATGCAGTTGGGTCTCATTTTAGATTTTCTTTTCTATTCCATTGATCAGTCTGTCTGTGAATTAGTACCTCACTTTTTTAGGACCACACTCCTAATTAGAAATATTTTATAGTAAGCTTTAAAGTCTGATAGAGCTATCGTTGCTCTTGTTTTTCAGTAAACCAGTTTTCTTGGTTTATTTTTATTTTACTATTCTTCCAAATGAATTTTAAACAATTTGTCTAGCCCTACTGGTGGGGTTGGGCAGGAAGCCTATGTTCTTTTTATTGGGATTGTATCACATTTTAAATTAACTTTGGGAGAAGTGACATCTTTATGATGTTGAGTCTTCCTATTCAAGAACCTATGTGTTTCTATTTGTTTAACTTTTGTGTCTTTCAAGAATGTGTTAAAACAGATGACCCCTGCTCTATTGAAAATTAGTCTGGTGAGGAAGACAAAGGTTAATCAAATAGGCATATGAACTAATGTGAAATTGCTATAGAGGTGTCTGCCACATTTCTACTAGAGTAATATTAAATTTTCAAATTGAGTTAATGTTTTAAAGCAATATGCTTATTCCCTGTTTATCTACTATTGATAAAAGTGATCAGTAATATTGGCCAGAAATTTTTACAAGTTGAGGTAGAGCTAAGTTATGAAATTATTAAGTGGCAGACCAGGTGACTTTTCTCTCTTTTCATTGGATTATTTTACTCTTCATTAAAGCATTGGTTTATTGTTGGATATTTCTTTTAACGAAAGCAATACACTTTAATTCTTAGATATCCTCATTTATCTGTACTTCAGCCTTACTGATTTGTTAATCAGACAGGTGTGTGTGGTTTTCTTAAACATATACTGTGAAGTTTGTGCCAACATACTCACATGAGTTGGAAATCAGCTATTCTGACCCCTGGCTGAAAGGCAACATCCTGGACTGGATTTTTAATTAAAAGACTTAAAAGTTTCACTTAGCCATAAAAAATTAAAATAAAGAATCCTGATAGGTAGTTAAGCCTAGTTTTTTCCCCACATTAATCCTTATTTAGTATATACTACTTGTATCTTAATTTTGTTAATCTTCTACCAGTCCATACCGTATGAAAAAGTCTCTGTAAAAGTGGGAGAAAACAACTTTCTTTATATCATGGTAGACTTACCCATATATATCTGAGGGATAAGATAAAGAGTCTATATTTAATTCATTAATTGTTGAAGATTTGGTGAAATGTAAAATAATCATAGATGTAACTTAGATCAATTTTGCAAATTTGTGAAAGATAAATTGGAGCAGAAAAAGACTTGAGGTAAGGAGGTAAATTAATCGGCTCATAAAGTAGTCTAGCTAAGAGAGAATGAATACTCGAATGTGGGTAGGAACGTAAAAGAGAGATCACTGATGGATACCGCATTATAAGGAGAAAATCCAGAAGCCTGTAAAGGATAGAATGTAGAGCACAGACCAGGATAGCAACGAGTCAAGGGAAGAACTTGGGAATCTGTTCCAGGTGATGACATTTTGGCCCCATAAGTAGAAACAAGGGATTTGCGGAAGCATTTGTCTTGGTGGAATAACTAATGTGTTTGGTTTGAAGCTTATTGTCAGTGCTGACAAACCAGATTCCAAATATTAGAAGCAGTGAGGTGAAGATGCATCTTGGGAGATAGTTTGGTACTAGAGAGGTAGGTTTGATAGGTAATAAAGTGATAGTTACAGTTGAGATCATCAGTAGGTAAACATTTTAGAAGGCAAAAATTTCTGTGTTGGAGGATATCTAGGAGATGGATATAAGTCAAGGAGGAAGGGATCTGAGAAAAGGCTCTTGAAGTTGGTGATTAGTGACCGTTTAGAGGGCAGATCAGTGGTGTGACAGCAGTGGGGTAAAGAAGTAGAGTTTTCTTTTTCTTTCCCTTCTCTTTCCGTATGTGCTTAATACATATACGGTGAACAAGTATCTTTTTTAAACCCAAGTTGAAAGTGATCATAGTCGTCTGACATCTCCTAAGGAGGACAGAATGGTGTTCTCTTCTTGGATACCCTAAGGAAGCACTATTACAGAGTTATGTTTTTGATATCTTTGCTATCTTTGTCTGCCTATTACCCAGTCCTTTAACTCCCTACCATAAGAGGGTCAACCTTCGGTCTTTAAAATATGACGTATTACAAAAGATTTCATGAGGAAAGTGGATCCTTAAAGCATGCATTGTTGAGAATATTTACTTTGTATACTACTAAAGATACCTTGTTTTAAGGTAAACACTGAGGTGAGCTTTGGAAAAAAATTTGTCCTCGTGTCATCTACAGAAATGTCATCTTCTGGTAAGATTGACAAATTGCAGCCTTCAGCATAAGCTGTGCCCCAAATACCTTAGCACACATTCTTGAAATAATGAGAGACATCCTTCCTTCTTACCTTGTCAACTAAATGTGCAAGTAGAAGAGAAAAGTCAGTTGCAACAGCTGAGGAGGTGTCTCTGACCCATTGTGTTTATGAAGAAAACCATAAGTGTCACGTTTGCTATTTTAATGTTGCATGAAAGCAAGCATATTGCTCAGAGTGTATGTTGTGCAAAAACATGTAGACTTTGCTTTGCCGGTACATGTAACTGTTTTAGGAAAACAAGTGCCAGGGACACTGTTGGAGGTTCTTGGCCTATAGCCTAACTTCTTTGGCATATCTACGTCTTAAGTCATACTTGTAGCTAATGTTTGTGTTCGTATCACAGCATCACAAATATAGTAGGCATGACAGTCATGTCTAGTATGTTTTCAGTGTTACTTCTTTTTAAAACTACTTCTTAGCACACCCAAATGACTTAAGGGATCTGGTAGAGAAGGTTCTGCCTTAAGTGAATGCCCAAAGCAGAAGTGAATGGTGTATCAGATTTTCTCTAATTTTTATAGCTTTTAATATCTACCTGATTCTTCAAGCTTAGACTGATTAATTACTTAAGGGACAGAAATCATTAGAAATCATTCTCTGCATTACAGAAACTAAATTATTGGCTGTTATTAAACAATAATTAACATTCATACTTTATGAGGTATATAAGTGTAAAATCAGCAATAAAAGTTTACTGTGAGCCCATGGCCAGAATTGATTTTCTGCTTGTTTATGATTGATGACTCCTACTTACTTTTAGGGATGAACCTAAACTGCCTTTTCTTGATAAAAATAGTAAGTAATAGTAATGCTGATAGTGAAATAAGAATATGTCTATTTAGTGTGACCAACCTTTAAGTAGAATGTATTCAGGCATTATTTTAGATTTTTTTAGTCTCCTCAAGTGTTCATTGTTTTCTGTTGTTGTTTGTTGGTTTGTTGGTTTTTAACCGATTACTGAGGGTACACTAGTGATCCCTGTATAAAGAAATCAATGTGTTTTGTATATGCCATCCTGATGCTAAACTTTAAAACCCAGATTAATAATAGATTTTGTTAGAGAGGTGTATTTAATTACCTTATATGATGAAAGGGGACTAGTAATGTTAGATTGTGGCTTGTAACAGCTCTTAAATGCTAAATATCTTTTGTTGAAGGCATTTTTCTAAAACAAAAGGCCTTATCTTATATCAATGCTCACACTTTTATCTATGTGGCCAAGGTTTTGACTCATGACATAAATCCCCAGGAATTGTAGGGCAGTCGTTTACTTCACATGTAAATGTTATCACAATTAACTGGAAAAATGGTGCTTTGGGTTATAAATATCATAAGTAAATTTAAAATTAACTTTCAAATAGGAGTAAGCTTGGTGTTAAAAAGCCTTAAGAGCACATAAGCTCATTCCCCAGGACACTCAGTCTTTCTGCCGTTACCATCAGGTTTGTGGCTCATCCTTAGAGAACCAGCCTTGCCTCCAGTTATGTTCCTGTTACTTTTTGTGCGGTGGGTGAAGGGCCTTTGTCTGGAGGTCCTACTTTTAGCTACTTCAAACTGGGTAGATAACTATTCTTCATTCAATCACGGAATTGCTGTTAATCTGAGATATGTTAATCTAATAGAATAGATAAATTCTATTCTAGCCTTTTCTTCTGAGAAAAAATTCTTCCGACTCTGCCTAGTTTAATTGGCATACTCTGCACAGGTATTAGAAAGGTAGTAGGAAATACACAGGCTTTGGAGTTGGCCATACCCAGGTTTGGTCCCAGCCCTGGCAGCTCCTAGCTGTCTACCTCTTCAGCTTCATCTTTAAACCCTCTCCACTTTGTTCACTGCCCTCCTTCTATGCTGGGCTTCCTTCTGTTCTTAGAAGCCCTAATTTCCCTGCCTTTACACTTGCTGTTCTCTGCTTAGAAACATGCTTTTCCCAGCTGTTCTTGAGACTTGCTCCTTCATGTCCGTCCACAGAAATATTATTTCTTCAGGCCTTCCCTCACTGCCCTGTTTTAAAGTAACACCTCCTCTCACTCATGGCTCTCAATCTCATTACTCTGCTTTATTTTCTTCACTATCTATTCATTTGTTTACTTAATTAATGTATGACTCTCCTATAGAATAACACTCCTTGTTGGGAAGTGTTTTAACATTATATTTTCAACACCTACAGTAGAGTAGGTGCTTGAGAACTACTGACTTAGAAATGGAATTTTACCTCTTTGAACCTACTTACTCATTTATAAAGTGGGAGTAATAATACCTCCCTCACATGGCTGGTGTAAGATTACATTAACATAACCACAGTACATACACAAGAGGCTCACTTTTCCACTTTTATTCCCTCTTTTAGTAATTAAAGATCAAGGATGATACAACCTTTAAGATTTCTTTGTCAGTCTGACCTCTTATCTTAAATGTCAGATCTTTAATTTTGAAACAAGTGACTTACTTGCACTTAATGTTAAGTTTATGTATCCCTTTCTGGACCTGATATAAAAATCATAGACTCTCCTTCCTTAAAAATGTACCAGTACATATTGGGAGATCCCTCCCATGATGCCTCGCCAAGCTAGGGCATTCCTGCCTGTGTCAATTTTCTATTGCTGCATGACAAATTGCAACAAACTTAGTAGCTTAAAGCAATACCCACTTATTATCTAACAGTGCTGTGGGTCAGAAGTCCTGGTCCATCACGGCTGGGTTTCCAGCTCATGGTCTCACAAGGCTGAAATCAAGGTGTCAGCCAGGTCTAGGGTCTCATCTGAAGGTTGGAGCACTCTTCCAGGTTCACATGGTTGTTGGCAGAATTCAGTTCCTTGGGGTAGTAGGACTCTGTGCCCTGTTTTCTTGCTTGCTGTCATCCAAGGATTGCTATCACCTCCTGGAGGCCTCCTTCAGGTCTTTGCCACGAGGTCACCTCCATAGACAGTTCATAAATGCCTGTTTGCTTCTCCAATGCAAGCAGGAGAATCGCCGTTCAAATTTCTTCTTTTAGGAATTCCCTGTTCCTTTTAAAGAACTTATCTGATATGTCTGACCCTTTCAGGATAGTTTGCCTTTTGATTAACTCAGTGTCAACTGCTTTGGGACCTTAATTATGTCTACAAAATCCATCACCTTTGTCATGTAATGTCACCTAATCATGGGAGTGACATCCATCATATTCACAGGCCCACCCACACTCAAGAGAGATTATATGGGGTATGTACACCAGGAACAGGAATATTGGGGCCATCTCAGAGTTCTGCCTGGTATGTGATAATATCAAATCATTAACTGTGTTTAAGAAATTTTAAAAATATGATTTGCCTTTAGATTTGTGTTACCCTGAAGTTGTTTTTAGATTATGTAAAACCTTTTTCATTTGAAAAATTTTTAGATTTAAAACATTTTTAATATAAAACATTTTTAAGTACTTTAGAATTGTCAGATTAAAATTTTTGAAAAAGCTGTTTTGTTTAAGGAAGTACATGACTTTATACCACTGTAACTTCGAATGGATTGAGAGTTTGAATAGTAGCCTAATTATATCCTTTTAATAAACAAAGACACCTTTGTTTTGCAGAGTAATACAAAGGCAAGTCTGTTACTTGTTTAGTTATTTTTCATTCCAAATGCTGCTATGGGTTAGGTTTATTACATTAGATTGTGCTGATAGCATTTGAGGTATGATTTTCTGGCCATAAACAAGCTAATTTGCACCAGGATAAACAATGCTTTAGTAAATATTCTAATGAAAGTCATAGGTACAGTAAGCTTGACACTTTCTGAATGCTATATGAAAATTATTTCACAAATACCATGAATAAGGGTATGGCTTAATTTATGAATTGCTCATCTACCAAAAGACACCGCCCCCAGAAAAAAAGACTGATTTTCCTTTAAAAAATAACTGTCTACACCCAATGCTTTGATAAAATCTGTTTGTTGTTTTGTTTTTAAAATGTGCAAATATTGTAGCCATTGGATAAATATGAATCAGTAGAACAGGTAAGAGACAAGATTTTCTTGTCTAGCTCAAATCGTTTTGCGTTATAGCCTTGACATTAGTATATTTCTTCATTTCCCCTTCACATCTGGCCTCCATTTTCTGAAAGTTCTTATATTCCTGGTTGCTAATCATGGTATCTAACTCCCTTCTTATCTCCAGGGATGCTCTCAAACTGGTCCAGTTGAAACAGATGGGCAAGATCACTGAATCCAGACCCACCCCAGCCCTGCCAACCATTCCCACAGCGTCTTTACCCCCACCGGCCACAGCCAGGCCATCTTATCCCCGGCCAATGATCCCTCCAGTATCAACTCCTGGACAGCCTAATGTAGCGGTAATGTCATCTGAGTAGATTTTTATTTTTCAGGTTTAAGTGAGAGAGGAAATAAGAACCATTACTCTATGTTTCATGAGTTCTTTTACCAGTCCATTATAGTAGTAGCTCAAAGTGATGAAGACAGAAATTCGCTAAATGTTTTGTTTTGCACATTTCCATAAACCAGATTTGTTTGTACAGTGCTAACTTCCAAATAGAATTATGATTCAATTTAAATTTGCCACAAGTTCCACAATGTCAGTGCCATGTATATATGCTCTATAATCGTGATACTTTTCATGTCTTTTTTTTTCTTGGGTGTGATACTAATAATTGGTAGCTGACACCAGCTCCCTTTTGTGGATATGTTTTATTTTTTGACTAAGGGAGTTGATAGTCTTACTGTGAAGAACTATAGAGATTGTATAGCTAATCATTCTTTCCTTCTTGGATACATATAATAGCCCTTTTTTGTTTTCAAATTACTCCATTTTACCTCTGTCTCCCTTTCTTAGTACCTTTTATGTCATTTGCTTCCCATCAGAAGAAATGCAGGATAATCAGGTTTGTTTAAAGCTGAGTGGGCACTGAAATAAATAAATAAATAAACCTACACTGCTTTTTCTGATGGAGAAATATATTCCAATATAGTATTTTAAAAGAATTAAAAACAGTACAAGTTTCATGAGAAACAGATTTTTTAAATGTAGATTAATGATTTGTGGCTACATACACAAAAGTTTATGAGTAATCAGATCTTATTTCTTTAAAAAGTAAGTTATTCAAATTTGAAAGATA
The DNA here is from genome assembly GCF_025265405.1 of Mesoplodon densirostris. Taxonomy (NCBI): domain Eukaryota; kingdom Metazoa; phylum Chordata; class Mammalia; order Artiodactyla; family Ziphiidae; genus Mesoplodon; species Mesoplodon densirostris. Next base: position 24,989,385 of record NC_082667.1, on the reverse strand, counting down.
AACCTTTAAAATTCTTACAGTATGTAGACAGCATTTATTTTATTTGATCAAGTATTTTGCTAACATAAGATGTTTAATTCCCACAGAAAGCATTTATAAAAAAAGAAGTCAGCTGTACTTTTGGCTGATTTGTATTATCCTAAGTGATCGTAATCCAGTCCCAGAATGGAGTGAAGGACAAAGAAGGAATTAGACGAAATTTAAGGTCCATCATGTTTTTGTTAGAGGTTCAAGGAACAGAATGGAAAAGCTACAGTAAAGTTACAGGAAGATTTTATTATCCTGTTCATAGTTTATGAGTTTCTTGGAAATAAGATGCTCATGTGATTTTTTATTTTTAATTACAAACCAAGATAGAAATAATTTGGCAGATTATCTAGTATTTTGGATTACCTTTTTCTCATGTATGCCATTTTTATAAGTAAAAATTGCCTGTAATTGTTGATTTATTGATTGCTTTGAGTTTTATTAAGAAGTGATGTTTGTAACAGAAGCTACTTACAGGCTTGTAGGTGATATCTCAGTAAGCACACCCGTGAGGGGTTTATTCATGATTTGGTACATTTCTTTTTTTTTTTTTTTTTTTTTTTTTTTTGCGGTATGCGGGCGTCTCACTGTTGTGGCCTCTCCCGTTGCGGAGCACAGGCTCCGGACGCACAGGCCCAACGGCCATGGCTCACGGGCCCAGCCGCTCCGCGGCACGTGGGATCTTCCCGGACCAGGGCACGAACCCATGTCCCCTGCATCGGCAGGCGGACTCTCAACCACTGCGCCACCAGGGAAGCCCGGTACATTTCTTTTTAATCATCTTAAACATGGTAACATAGACGTTCCATTCACAACTGAAACATGAATTTTTCTGCTTTTTTTCTACAGTCATATGCTATAAAGTTAAAATTCCTCAGATTTCTTATATTTCTTCTTATACTAAGAATTTTTCATAACAGTTTTACTGTATTAATCTTTATTTTCATAAGTTAGGTCATTGAGACTAGATTTCAGTTACAGTTTGTTTGCTTGTTTTTTCCAATTCTATTTATGGTTTAATAGACATGTTATTCTTTGCAGGGCACGTTCACTGAAATCCCTACTAGCAATATTAGAAGAGTTATTGCCAAGAGGTTAACTGAATCTAAACGTACTGTACCTCATGCATATGCTACTACTGACTGTGACCTTGGAGCTGTTTTAAAGGTTAGGCAAAATCTGGTCAGAGGTTAGTAAAGTTGAGTTTATTTAATGTAATACACATGCTAAACTAACTATTATGAGATCCTTTATTTATGAAATGCACATTGTGTAGCTTTTTCCGTCAGTTTCATCATCTGTGCATATTTTAGCACTAGAAGAGAATTGGTTCTCTTTTCCTATAAGAAATAAATTGGTTCCATAGTATTGAATACGTCATACATTTTGGTATGATATGTGAAGAAGCAGTTCTTAACATTTTAGAAAGCATAAAATCCTAAACTGATTTAAGAATGTTTTAGATTGTAAATATATCTTAGATATCACTCTTTATACATTTTAATTTTTAGTTCCTCTTCAAAATGTACTTTCATGTTATTAAATTTGTAATGTTCCTTCTCCAAATCTATTAAAACTAAGGTTGCTAAGAGACATATAAATTTTTAGAATGATCTGATGTTTTACTTTTTTCTTTCCAATCTGTATGGCTTTATTTCATTTTCTTGCCTTATTGCACTGTCTAGGACCTCTGTTACAGTGATCAGTATGTGATAAAAGCAAACATTCTTGCCTTGTTCTTGATCTTGGGGGAAAGCATTCAGTCTTTAATGTTAGCTGTTGATTTTTTGGAAGATTCCCTTCTTCATGTTGAAGAAATTTGTATTCCTAATTTGCCAAGAATTTTAAGCATGAATGGATGTTAAGTTTTTTAAAATACTTTTTGTGTATCCTGTGAAATAATCTTTTCTTTCCTTGTTAATATGATGAATTACATTGGTTGATTTCAAATGTTGAATCACCTTTGTTTACATGAGTGATTCCTCATTAGTAAGTGAGATTAAAATTCATTTAATCATTAAAAATTTTCTCATATATTGCTTGATCCCATTTTCTAAAATTTAGCTAAGAATCTTTACACCTGTGCACATGAGAAATACTGATCTGTCGTTTTTCTTTTATTGAGTTTTTTTTTTACTGGGTTTGTTATCACAGAATAAGTTGGGAAATGTTTCTTACTCCTTTATTTTCTGGAAGAGTTTGAGTAGAATTGGTTTTACTTGTTTTTTAATTGTTCGGTAGAATTTACCAATGAAGTTTTTTAGGGCTGCCGTTTTCTTTATGGGGATTTTTAACTACAAATTCAACTTTTTTTTTTTTTTTTTTTTTTTTTTTTGATTTTTGCGGTATGTGGGCCTCTCACTGTTGTGGCCTCTCCCGTTGCGGAGCACAGGCTCCGGATGCGCAGGCCCAGCGGCCATGGCTCACGGGCCCAGCCGCTCCGCGGCATATGGGATCCTCCCAGACCGGGGCACGAACCCGTATCCCCTGCATCGGCAGGCGGACTCTTAACCACTGCGCCACCAGGGAGGCCCTCAACTTTTAAAATAGATTAAGAGTTATTATTTTTTCCTGAATGACCTTTGGTAGTTTGCGTTTTTCAAGGAATTTGTTTATGTCTTCTAAGTTATCAAATTTATTGGCATTAAGTTGATCATATTACCTTATTATACATTTAACATCTATGTATACAGTTGGCCGTTCATATTCACAGCTTCTGCATCTGTGAATTAAACCAACCATATATTTTTTAAATTCCTGAAAGTTCCAAAAAGCAGAACCTGAATTTGCCATGCACTGGTAACTGTTCACATAGCATTTACATCATATTAAGTATTACCAGTATTCTAGAGATTTAAAGTTTACGGGAGGATGCATGAAGGCTATATGCAAATACTACACCATTTCATGCAAGGGACTTGAACATTCTTGGATTTTGGTATCCAAGTGGTGTCCTGAAACCAGTTCCCCTCAGATATGGAGGGATGACTGTAAATGAAGTGAGATTACCATTTTTTATATGAGTAAATTGTCTTCTAACTTTCTTGGTCAGTCTGGCTAGAGGTTTATCAATTTTATTGATCTCTTCAAAGAATCAGTTATTTGATTTTACTAACTTTTTCTATTTCTATAGTTTTGTTTTTATTAATTTTTACACTCATCTTTATTATTTCATTTTTTCTATTTGCTTTGGGTTTAATTTGCCCTTTTTTCCCCGAGTTTCTTAAGGTGAAAATTGATGTCAATATAATATAATAAACTTTATTTCTAACATAAGCATATGATACTTTTAAGTTCCCTTTAAGCAGTGCTTCAGCTTGTATCCCATAAATTTTGGCATGTTTTATTTTCCTTCCTACTCAATTGAAGATGTTTTCGAATTTCCCTTGTGATTTCTTCTTTAATTAATCAGTTATTTAGAAGTATAAGTTTAATTTCCAAATATTTAGGGACTTTTCGGTTTTCTTTCTTTTATGATTTCTAGTTTAACTCCACTGTGTTTAGAGAGCACACTTTGTATGATTTAAATCTTTTTAAGTTTGTTGAGACTTATTTTGTAGTCATAATGTTACCTGGTCCAAGCTCATACTGCTCACTGCACAACAGGCCAATAAATTGAGAGAAGAGATGTTAGGGCAAGTAATAGCACTTTATTCAGAAAGCCAGCAGACCAAGAAGATGGCAGACTGTGTCCCAAAGAACCATCTTACCCGAGTTAGAATTCAGGCTTCTTTTATACTAAAAGGGTAGAGGATGTGACTGGTTGTTGCAGTCTTTTTGGTGCTGGAATCCTTTGTTCTTACAGTGCCAGGGTGGGTCTGGTCACAATGTTTCTGTAAACCTCCAACAAAGCAATTGGTTTCTGCTCTGCAACTTTTTATCTCTATGTGAATGAAAAAGTGTTACACCTTTAAAAGTTCAAGCCTCTGTGGGCAGAGCATTAAGAAAAGGCTATTAGATGCATGAGGGAGGGGATGTGGGAACAGATGTATATGTATGACTGATTCACTTTGTTATAAAGCAGAAACTAATAAAAAAAATGGAAAAAAAAAAAAAGAAAGGGCTATTATGTATATTTCAGGCTATAGGCAGTATTCTTTTACAAAGGTGCAGAGCCAGCACGACTAAGCACAGGCAATGGAGCACAAAGGTTAGTGTCCTTGAAAAGAACGTGTGGTCTACTTTTGAGGAGTGTTTTATGAATGTTGGTTAGGTGAAGTTGGTTGATACTATTTTTCTTACCTTCTGTAAACTTACTGATTTCCTCTTTGTTTTATTAATTCTTGATAGAGGAGCATTAAAATCCCTAATTATAATTGTAGATTTGTCTGTTTCCTCTCTTAGTTTTTATCAGTTTTTGCTTCATGTATTTTGAAGGTCTGTTATTAGGCATATACACATTTAGGATTTTTATGTTTTCTTGGTGAATAGACCCATCATGTAATGTCCTGTCTGTTCCTGGTATACTATTCCTTAGCCTCAAACCTCCTTTGCCTGATATTTGTATAGGCATTCCAGATTTCTCTGATTCATGTTTTTATGTTATGTCTTTTTAGATCTTTTTACTCTGAATGTATGTGTATCTTTATACCTCACAGATATCATGAGTTCAGTTCCAGACCACCACAATAAAGCAAATATTTCAATAAAGCAAGTCACACTTTTTTGGGGGGGATTTTCCTGTGTATATAAAAGTAATGTTACGCTATACTATAGTCTGTTAAGTGTGCAGTAGCATTATGTCTAACAATACTTTATTGCTGAAAATGCTAACCACCATCTGAGCCTTCAGCTGGTGGAGGGTCTTGCCTTGATGTTGAGTGCTGTGGACTGATCAGGGTGGGAGTTGCTGAAGGGTGGGGTGGCTGTGGGCATTTTTAAAAGAATAAGACAGCATTGAAGTTTGCTGCATTGATTGACTGACTCTCCTCTCACAAACGACTCTATGTAGCAGCGATGCTGTTTGATAGCATTTTGTCTACAGTGGAGCTTTTTTCAAAAGCGGAGTCAGTCTTCTCAAACCCTGCTGCTGCTTATCAACTAAGTTTATGTAATATTCTGAATCCTTTGTTGTCATTTCTACAGTCTTCACAGCATCTTCACCAGTAGATTCCATCTCAAGAAACCACTTTCCTTCCTTATCAATAAAAAGCAACTCCTCATCTGTTCAAGTTTTATCATGAGATTACAGCAATTCAGTCATATCTTCAGGTTCTACTTCTAGTTTTCTTGCTGTTTCTACCACATCTGCAGTTACTTCCTCCACTGAAGTCTTGAACCCTCAAAGTCATTCATGAGGATTGGAATCAACTTCCAAACTCCTGCTAATGTTGATATTTTGACCTCTTTCTGTGAATTACAAATGTTCTTAATGGCAGCTAGAGTAGTGAATCCTTTCCAAAGTTTTTCAACCTACTTTGCCCGAGTCCATCAGAGGAATCACTATATATGGCAGCTGTAGCCGTATGAAATGTATTTCTTACAAGGACTTGAAAGTCCAAATTATGTTTGATCCACGGGCTGCATAATTGATTGTTAGCAGGCATGAAAACAACATTAATCTTGTTGTACATCTCCGTCAGAGCTCTTGGGTGACGTGGTGCCTTGTCAGCGAGCAATCATATTTTAAAATGCATCTTTTTTTCTGAGCAGTAGGTCTCCACAGGGAGCTTAAAATATTCAGTAAACTGTTCTGTAAACAGTATGTAAACTGTATGCTGTCATACAGGCTTTTTTGTTCCATTTATAGAGCACAGACAGAGTAGATTTAGCATAATTCTTAAGGGCCCTAGGATTTTCGGAATGGTAAATGAGCCCTGGCTTCAACTTAAAGTCACCAGCTGCCTAACCAGAGAGTCAGCCTATCCTTTGAAGTTTTGAGTCCAGCACTGACTCTTCTCTAGCTATGAAGTCTTAGATGACATCTTTCAATAGAAGGCTGTTTCATCTACATTGAAAATCTGTGGTTTAATGTAGCCATCTTCCTTAATGTTCTTAGCTAGATCCTCTGGATAACTTGCTACAGCTTCTACACCAGCACTTGCTGCTTCACCCTGCACCTTTATGTTATAGAGATGGCTGTTTCCTTAAACCTCATGAACCAACCTCTGCTGGCTTCAGACTTTCCTCTGCAGCTTCCTCACCTCTCTCAGCCTTCACAGAATTGAAGAGTTAGGGCCTCGCTCTGGATTGGGCTTTGGCTTAAGGGAATGTTGTGGCTGGTTTGATCTTCTATCCAGACTACTCAAACTTTCTTCCTATCAGCAATAAGGCTGTTTTGCTTTCTTATCATTCATGTGTTCTCTGGAGCAGCACTTTTAATTTCCTTCAAGAACTTTTCCTTTGCATTCATTTGCAACTTGGCTAATTGTTCAGCACTAGAGGCCTAGCCTTCGGCCTACCTTGTCTTTCAACATGCCTTCCTCACGAAGCTTGATCACTTTTTGCTCTTGATTTAAAGTGAGAGATGTGTGACTCTTCCTTTCACTTGAGCACTTAGAGGCCATTGTATGGTTATTAATTGGCCTAATTTCAACATTGTTGAATCTCAGGGAATAAAGAGACCTGAGGAAAGGGGGAGAGACAGGGGAACAGTCAGTGGAGTAGTCAGAACACACGCAAATATTTATCAATTAAGTTCACTTTCTTCTATGTGTGTGGTTCGTGGCACCCCGAAACAATTACAATAGTAACATCAAAGATCACTGATCTCAGATCACCATAACAAATATAGTAATAATGAAAAAGTTTGAAATATTGAGAGAATCACCAAAATATGACACAGAGACATGAAGTGAGCAAATGCTGTTGAGAAAATGGCACCAGTAGACTTCCTTGAAGCAGGGTTGCCACAAACCTTCAATTTGTTAAAAAAAAAAACAAACACCACAATATCTGCAAAGGGCAGTAAAGCAAAGCACGATAAAATGAGGTATGCCTGTATTTAGATGGTTCCTTGCAGACAGCATATAATCGGTTCTCACTTTTTTAATCCAATCCTGTGGTTTCTGTCTTTTTATTAAGATTTAAACTATTCACATTTAATGATTTGTTCTTTGTTTTTCCTTTGTAAAATTTTCTTTCGTACCATTTATTGTCCTTTGTTTTTGTCCCATCATTCTTCCTGTTTTTCCTGTTTCTTATCTCATTTTGGATTACTTGTTTATTTATGATTCCATTTTATTTCTCTCTTTTTACTCTCTCTCCTCTCCCTCATTATTTATTTATTTATTCGTGTTTATTTATTTTTGTGGTTCCTTTAGGGTTTACAGTATAATTCTTTATCACATCTACCTTCATATTTTTATTGCACTACCTCATGTATAATGTAAGCACCTTACAGTATGCCTGTATTCCCTCCCTCATCCTTTATGCTGTTATTCTTATGCTTTACTTCTACATATGATGTCAGCAGAATATATGTATAATTTTTTTTTTACTTTAGCAAATCAACTATATTTTAAAGTTTTAAAAATGAGGGGAAAAATGTCTTTTTATACTTGTATGTATTTTTACCAGTTTTGTCATTCTTCATTTCTTTGTACAGAACCAGAGTGCTAGCTATCTGCTATCATACTTCTGCCTGAAGAACTTTCTTAATGTTTCTTTTGGTACAGGTTGGCTGGCAAAAAATTCTTTCAGTTTTTGTCTGGAAAAGTCTATTTCTCCTTCATTTTTTTTCCATACCTTGAATTATGAATTCTGGTAAGATATGCGTAACATAAAATTTACCATCTTAACCATTTTTACGTATACAGTTCTGGGGTATTAAGTACATTCATATTGTTGTGCAGCCATTGCCACCATGCATATTCACAAAACTCTTCATTGTGTAAAACTGAAGCACTGTACCTGTTAAACAGTAACTCCCTGTTCCCCTTTCCCCTCAGCCTCTAGCAGCCACTATTTTACTCTCTGTCTGTATGAATTTGACCACTCTGTATCTCATTTGAGTGGAATCATACAGTACTTGTCCTTTTGTGACAGGCTTATTTCACTTAGCATATTGTTCTCAAGGTTCATTCACAATGAGCATATGTTAGAATTTTCTTCCATTTTAAGACTGAATGATATTCCATTTTATGTATATACCACATTCTATGTATTCATTTATCTGTCAGTGGACACTTGGTTTCTTCCACCTTTTGATTTTTATGAATACGCTGCTGTGAACATGGATATACAAATATCTCTTTGCATCTCTACTTTCAGATCTTTTGGTTATATCCCCAGAAGTGTTACTGCTGAATCATATGGTAATTCTAACTCTAACTTTTTGAGGAACTAACATACTGTTTTCTGTTGTGGCTGCATCATTTTACATTCTTATCATCCGTGCACAAGGGTCCCAGTTGCTCTGTATCCTCACTAACACTTTTTATTTCTGTGATTTTGATAGTAGTCATTCTAATGGGTGTGTCTCCTTCATTTTTGAAAGATATTTTTGCTGGGTATAGAATTTTGAGTAAACAGGTTTTTTCCCCCAGTATTTTTACTTAAAGATACCATTCCATTATCTTCTGACTTGCAGAATACCTGCTGCCATTCTTAATCTGTGTTTCCCTGTATATGATGTTTTCTTTCTCTCTGGTTGCCTTCAAGATTTTCTCCAATAGCAGCTTGACTATTATATGCCTAACATGTTTTGTTTTTTGTTTTTTCCCTATTGCATTTATCCTATCTGGGTTTCTCTCAGCTTCTTGGATTTGTGGTTTGTTGTCTTTCATTAATTTTGGAAAACTCCCAGATACAGTTATTTTTAACTATATCTTCTGCTTCATGTGTTTTCTCCTTGGAACTCTAATTATAAATGTTAGACATAATTGTAAAGCTTAGATGTAACCTCAGCTCCCTAATAAGCTCAAGAAAGTTATGATTTTGTAGTTTATGTTGCTTTTCCTCCCACCCTATTTGGATGGGCACAACTTTCTCTTACGGCTTTCTACATCCTAAGTGAAAGCAGAACTGAAAAATCAGTATAGGTACAGGCTTTCAAACCTGACAGATTTTAATAGTCCAAGGAACTAAATGGAAAGCTATTTTAGACAGAGTGATCAATGTTCAAAAAGTTAACCGTGGAAGCTCCCCTTACAGGTTTCAAATCATACTTGCTAGTTATGATATAGAGGTTATTGTGGGAAAATTTTTCCTGGTTCCTTCCTCTCATGAGGCAGGAAACAGTACTATTTCATTGGAGGTATGGATTAGTGTAGTATCTTTGCATGGACCAGGTTTGGTATGTCCTTTCAATTAGGGATTTTTTGATGAGTCTTCATAGGGCCCACATTAAAGGTTATAATATATAACATTCTATAAGTATGTTCCACACTTTGTTTTGTAACAATATGCAAAGGAGAATATTTGATATTCCCTGACAATGTATTTCCTACTCTCTTCTTAATAAATGTTACCAGTGGTCTTTCTGTATGTTTGAAAATGTCCACAATAAAAAAAAAAAAGCAAAAAAAACCTTTTCTGTATGTTTTAAATTTTATTTAAAAATAAAGGAACTTGAAAAAAACCTCCTTTGCACATATTAGATTTGGGATGCCTATCAGACACGTAAGTAGAAAATGTCATGTGAGAAAGAGGGTGTATGAGTCTGAAGCTCCAGATACACCAGGATTCAAGATAGAATTTGGAGGAATCATTATCATATAAATGGTATCAAACTGAAAGTTCTCACCTAGGGAGATGTCAACATTGAGAGAAAGGGACTGAAAGTAAGTAAGCAGAGAGTGGAATAAAACTAGGAGAGTCTGTGACACAGAAGTCAGAAAGAGAATGTGTTTCAAGATGAAGAAAGTGGTCAAATGTAGGAGTATGATGAGGGCAGGGAATTTTAAGTGGGGACTATGGACTTGGGCAGTAGATTTGGAAATCATCAGCTGGTAAATGGTTTGGGAAGTCTTCATTGTGGACACCTATGGATAGTAGGTAAAGTGAGAAGGAGGCTGAGAGAGGCATGAGAGGTAAGCACAGTGTGCTCATAAAATATTCTGTCTGCGTGTTTGAATTTATGCAGACCAAATTTTCTGTATGTGGGTATCATTAAGTCTCTAAGCACTGGAAATCTGTTTGTTTTTCTGCTCCCAAAGGAGTTTTAAACAAACAAAAATGTTTGTGTCTCTGGAAATCTGAATTGTAAGAGCTGTGTATTAGAAGAGCAGCTGACAGTTACCATGACAGTTTGACGGTGTTTAGGTTTATGGTAATACATCTAATCCCTTTCTGAAATCTTAGCATGCCTTTGGAATGAGATATCATTCATGTAAAATTCCATCATAGTAGAGTAACAGGATTTGTGTATCCTGCCACATACCATCAACTGACTAGATACCGATCTTAAAGTCTTTTTATAGAAGCCCTTGCAATAAAGAATCAAATGTAGTTTACATTTTCAACACTTTCATATGCACTGGGAAAAGCAGAGGTATAAACAAAATGCCTTCATTAAGATCAGCTCTTTGGGAAGGGAGGAGACCCCAGCTTTATCTTAAAACATTATACTGGAAAAAAATTGATTTAAATGGATTCACCATAAAACTAGACAGAGAACCTCATTTTATGCATTGCATTAAGACCCACGCCAGCATTGCTTCATCTTTGGCATTTGCTATATCCTGTTTTGTTAAGTTAAAAAGCAGCTCTTACTTAATGCAGTGATCTTAAATTTTTTCATTGTACACTTTGTTAGTAAAAAGAAATTTCTGAACATCCCCTCTCTATATATATATCTATGTTTGTTTCTTTAAAGTGACTACAGCTACCACTGTTCTAATATAATCCATGTATTATAAAGAATACACAGAATATGGACGTTTGAAAAGGATGTGGAAAAAAAATGAATCATCTTGTAAACTTCCTGACTATGCCATGGACAGACCATTTGTCTTTTTCAAGACATGGGACTTGGATCTTTTCTTTCTGATTATGGTTGTCATGTATCTTTTAAGTTTTTGTGTATGATATCTGAGCAGTTTAAAAGAACTGTAATCAGGATCAGGAGAAAACTTTTATATTCGTGGTTAATATTATTTATCCAGGACCTCATGTAATGCAAGTTTTTCTACTCAGAGGAACCATGACTAAGCGAACAAAACCTGTAATATTTTTTATCATTGTTTGTCAGTGCAGTCCATAATTTAAAAGTTTGAAATCATAATGGTTAATTTAAAAGTTTTATTATGAACACTAATTTTAATACACTTGTTTTTCTTTCAGATGACATCAAAGTATCAGTAAACGATTTTATCATCAAGGCAGCAGCTGTTACCCTTAAAGTAAGTAGCAAACCCCAGATAATTTTGGCTTCCAAAGTAGTCTCACAAATTGGGATTTTATGTAATAACTAGAATCCTTATTTTTAAGTGAAAAAAACTTTATAATTTTAATGCTAAAAATATTCTGTTTTTTAATCTCACTCAGTTTTGCAGATGGAGAAACTGAGAATCACAAAGGCTTACAACTAATTACAGCAGAATAAAGACCATTTATTCCACAAATACTAATTGATCCCCTAGCATGTGTTAAATACTAGAGATATAGTAGTGAGCAAAAGCCTACATATTTTATGCTCTCATGGGGCTTATATTTCTAGTTGGGAGAGGCAAACAAATATATATGTCAGATAGTGAAAGTGCTGAGGAGAAAAAGAAAGCAGGTTAAGGGAACAGAAGAACTAGAGGTGTTCTTTTCAAAAGTTAGCCAAGGAAGGCTTCTCTGGCAGGATGATAACTGAGACAAGGCCTGTGGAAAGAGAGGGAGAAAACCATGTAGAGATGTGGTAGAAGATGCTCCAGGCAGAGGGAACAGCAAACACAGAGGCTGTGAGGAGTGGATCGTGTCACCCAGAGACATGGTGCTGGGGATGAAGTGTGCCTGGAGTGGAATTAGTGAGAGTAGGAGGGTAAGAGATGAGATTAAACATAAAAGAAGAGGGAGAGGGGCTAAGGGGGTCCCGAAGTACACGAGGCCTTGGTGACCATGGGAAGGAGGAGGAATTTTATTACGAATGAGAAGGAAGTCTTTGAAGGGTTTTGAGCAAAGGATTAACATGATCTGACTTAAAACTTTAAAAAGAAAAAGGAGAGCCTGCTGCTGCGTTGTGTGGAACTCAGCTTGTGGAGAGGCAAGGGTGGAAATGGTTACATTTCAAAGGCAGAACCACCAGGGTTAGCTGGTGGATTGGATGTGGAATGTGAGAGAAAGAAGGACAAGGGTTTTGGTCCAAGCAGTGGGAGGAATGGAATTTCCCAGGTACTAAGAGTGGGAGAGGAGCAGGTTTGAGGCAGGGAATCTAGACTTCAGTTTTGGACAAGTTAAGTTCAGGAAGCCTCATAGTATCCCAGTGGGGTGGCAGGAAGGCAGGTGAACATCAGAGCCTGCAGTTCAGCGAGGTGTCCGACTGGAGATGTAAATCCAAAGCCCAGGCTTCCTGAATCCCTGCTCAGCACCATTTGCTGTCATGCCTTCTTTCTATAACTACGCTATTTTCTGCATCACTGCTTACTAAGTGCTGTATTTAAAGTATTTTTATAAGGAATTTATTTTTAGTTCTTGGAGAGTACAGCTATAGATAATTTTAAAGGCATGCCTTTTCAGTCATTTGGTATCTCAATGTTCATATGGTTTTTCTTTTTTGACCAAATAATATTTTGATTTATATTAACGGTCTTCTCATGAATCATTCTTGCCTTCTTCAAGTGAGTCTCTAGTGGTCCATTAACTACTTGTTAAGATTTCGTTTTACGATTTTGTATCAGAAACCGTAAGTAAGTGTAATTTAAACTGTGTGCTCACTTTTTCAGGCTTTTCTTTTTTCTAAATCATTTGCTTCATAAAATGAATTTGGTTGTATTTTTCCCTTTCCTTTCTCTGTGCTTGTTTCAGTATTACAAAGATTTGTATTTCTTGAAGTTTTATAGAATTCACCAGTAAAAATATCAGAGCCTAGTTCTATTTTGAGGAAGGGGCTTTGGCAGCTTTCCCATTTTTTTCCCCTATAATTATCAAGCTGTTTGGTTTTCAGCTTTTTCTTTTTTTTTTTTTTTTTTTTTTTTTTTTTTTTTTTTGCGGTATGCGGGCCTCTCACTGTTGTGGCCTCCCCCGTTGCGGAGCACAGGCTCCGGACGCGCAGGCTCCGGACGCGCAGGCTCAGCGGCCATGGCTCATGGGCCCAGCCGCTCCGCGGCATATGGGATCCTCCCAGACCGGGGCACGAACCCGTATCCCCTGCATCGGCAGGCAGACTCTCAACCACTTGCGCCACCAGGGAGGCCCTCAGCTTTTTCTTGAATCAATTTTAGAAATTTACATATTCCCAGGAAATCGTTCATCTCACCTGGATTTCTAAACTTATTAGCCTAGAGTTATTTGAATTTGTTTCTTATAATTATTTTAATGTCCTCAATGCCTGGGTTTATTCTGAACTCTCTCACTTCTATTATTGCATATTAGCTTTATCACTCCTTTTACATTGTTTCATTATGTGTTCCCTCCTTCATTTCCCTAGGTTTATTTTGGTTAGAAATATCTTGTTAGAAAACTTGAATGTGTAATTCATTATAATTATTTTTTATTAATAAGAAAGTTTAAGATGAATTTTCCTTTGAATACAATTTAGGCTTTATCCTAGAGGTTTTTTTTTTTTTTTTGCGGTATGCAGGCCTCTCACTGTTGTGGCCTCCCCCGTTGCGGAGCACAGGCTCCGGACGCGCAGGCTCCGGACGCGCAGGCTCAGCGGCCATGGCTCACGGGCCCAGCCACTCCGCGGCATATGGGATCCTCCCAGACCGGGGCACGAACCCGTATCCCCTGCATCGGCAGGCGGACTCTCAACCACTTGCGCCACCAGGGAGGCCCTATCCTAGAGGTTTTTGTTACATAACTTTCTAATTAAATTTATTTGCCAGACATTCTTCATTTGTGAGGGTTTGTTTGTTTTCTTTTCTTTTCTTCTTTTACTTCATTGTCCATGAAGAATTTAAAATCTTCTAGGAGATTGGGACTTTATTATTTTGACATAGTGGCATTGTTGAATGAAAGAGTTAAGCCTTGAAAGAAGAAGTGAAAATTGCAGTTGAACAGTGGTGAAATAGAAATGAGTGTAGCATAAGACTGAGAAGCCTGAGTAAAGTGGAAATTCATCTTAGGGGAGTGGTCAGGAGTAAAATTAGATTGGATGGAATCAAATTGTGGATTGCCATGCTTAAATGACATGCTGGGAGGCTTGGATCTTACTCTGCAGAAAGCAGTGAATTTTTGAGAAGAGAAATCAGTTTTTGATTTCTGTTTTTCAGCATCGTTTTCTCCGGTGATGTCTGGCAATGTTATCAATACACACTGTTTCCAGGCATTTAGTCATCTCCTCTGGTTTTTTTCATCCTCGGTGTAGTTGTATGTATATTAAATATATACATGCTCATATATAGTATATAGCATATGTTTATGAAGCCTAAGAAATCTCTCTTAAATAGGGCAGTCATTTATTAAGGGCCTGCTAATATTTCCCAGGGCTGCACTAGAAAGTCAGGCATCCTCATGCCATAGAAGTAATGTGGTTGGATGTCACTACCCCTCTGCCCTCCCCTCTTCTCCTCAAGGTCATGTCGGTCATCATATGAGACAGGAAGGTTAACAAACGTTAAATACTTCCTAGCAATTAGGTTTAACAAAGGAAGCCCTTTTCTTAACCATGATATAAAGAGATCAAAACATGTGTACATCATCAGAATTTCCTCAAGCTTGCTTCAAAAAAGATGGTATGTTTAATTATTCTTCCCAAGCATAAAAGATATTTAATATAGAGGTCCAAACCACTTTTTTCAACTCAAAGTTTTATTTATTTCCTTCAGTCTAGCTATATTCACTTTCAAAACTACATAATAATGTTAGTTATTTTTCCGTAACAACTTTGGTCTAAAGCTACTTCTTTAGCAACATTTTTCCCTACTTCTGCTTTCTAGCAAATGCCGAGTGTTAATGTAAGCTGGGATGGAGAGAGCCCAAAGCAACTGCCCTTTATTGACATTTCAGTGGCTGTGGCAACAGATAAAGGGTTAATTACACCAGTCATCAAAGATGCTGCTGCTAAGGGTCTGCCAGAGATTGCTGACTCTGTGAAGGTAGGTTAGCATACTCTGCCACACTGTGAGATAGGTGTGTGTGTGTGCGCATAATATATATTTTTGGTATTGCCAAGTGCTTATCAATTACGTATATAGACTTTTAAGCTTTTATCCAGGTACAACCCATTTTAAGAACATTTAACATTTAAAAATTCAGAAATAACATGCGTATAAGTTAGGGCCAGCTGTGTTCAAGTTGGCTGCTTTGTTTCCCAAAGTCTATAATGCAACTCTAGAGATGGTATTTTAGATAAATTTTAAAGTTAAAGCTGAAACTATATCTCTATCAGTGTGGTAATGGACAGACCTCACTTTTCACAGCATTTTATTCTTAAAAGCTTATTAATTTCCTCTCTGCAGTCGAGACCACTAGAAGTACTTGGTATTCCAGAAGCAAAAACGCTTTCTTTTTCCTGGGGTCCAATATGGAAGAGTCAGCTCTCACCAAAAACATCACATTGAATAGGCGGAACACAGGCAGTAGGCCAGCTTCAATAGTAGGCCAGCTTTTAAGAGGCAGAGGCAAAGTTTAGCTCCTTAATACCCAGTAAATTTTTTGAATATATTAGTAAGGCATGTGATATATTTTAGAAATATTTGCTAGTCAGCTTGTATTATGTCTTGTCAACTGGATGGTTCAGAAAACACAAGCTTTGATTTTTAAGTTCACATTCCCAGGAAATACCAGTGAGAATTAGTTACTTTCATAACCAGTTATCCTCATCAGAATCTATTCTTATTCCACACTCTTAGGAGTTCATTGACAGGAATATCCTGCTGATGTTTTGGGTCTATAGAGATTTTCTTAAAGTGTATTACGTGTGTTTATCATCTGTTGGTTTTTTTTTTTATGAATATGTTTTTTATTTGTTGTAGCCTGGTAACTCATCAGGATGTGTTACAATCATCTGCCTTTAGAGAGATGCCTTTTAGAGTTCATGTGATATGTGCGTGTTCAAATCATGTGAAGTTATATTGCTTAAGGCAGGAGAAATGCATTTGTAGATTGTCCTCTCTACTAATATTCCAAGGACTATACAAGTCTAAATTCATCTCTTTTTTTTTTCATTCTGGATCTAAATAGTTTTATGAGTAACTATATCCAAATAATATAAATCTGTAATTGATTCATTTGGCAGTAAGTCACAGTGATATGTTGAGATCATTTTTTGATTTTTAAAGAATGTTTTATTTTTCAAAAATTAAATCATCTATGGTTCAAAATTAAGTAGTTTTCAGTGGGGATTGTAATTGTACCTTTGTTAGCTATACAATACAGAATATTAAGTAAACCCCAGATTTATATCATCTACCCAATGACAGTAGCTTATCTCTACTCTCCCCCTCATAAAGTAATTCTTCATTAATTTTTCGTATGTAATGACTCAGTCTCTGACCCCTTGCTTTTGAAGCATTGAAAAATAAAAATTAAGATGTGTGGTTAATTGCAAATAGAGGGAAACTCAACTACTTTTCCTCATATAGCTCTCAGAGTGTTATCTGTCTTTCCCTCTGTAAGTTTTTAGACATCAGTTTTGTCAAAGGTGTTATGAAATTACTACATTTTTACATTCCTTGTAGCAGGGTAGACTAGCTCACAGGAAATGTTTTAGCTATAGGATCAAGAACAAAAAAAAAAAAGTTCATTTTCGAGGGCTTTGTAATTCCATTTCTGAGAATTTATATGAAGGAATCCAAAAGAAACAAATGAACCAAATTACAACACTAGGAAAATGACTAAATTGTGGCAGATGCAGTATTTAGAATGTTAAACAGACATTTAAAAATCAGTTGTAAAGACTAACAATACAGACGATGCATATAATATTGAAAAGTAACTATAAAGTTCTGTTTTTTTTAACAACTGTTTGAAGTTATATATATGTTATGGGTGAAAAAGAAGCAAACACTGAAATGAAAATCGACATGTTGGTTGTGAGATTGTTGCCGTTGAATAATTTATTTAAAAGCTACTAGAGTAACAAGAAGGGTTCTTCTAATACTTTGTCTTACAAGAAAAAATTTTATAGGCAAAATGGAAAATTTCACTGTATATATAAAAAACACTGAAATATTCTGCATAGTGTACAAGGTAATTCCAATATTTGAAGAATTTTTAAAGGGAAATGATTTTTCTAGAGTTCTGATTCACATGTGTATAGCTTCTTGGATTATCTGTGCTCTAACTTACTCATTTTTTTAAGTGTGTTAGAGAAAATTTTATATATATAATTTTAAAATATATATATATACATACGTATGTATATATAGTCTCTTATAAAGTCAGGTCAAGGCATATCAAAGATGAGAGTGTACCCTATAAAAATATTTTTAAGTGACAAGATCAGCCATATAATGTAGTGTTGGTTGTCATGCTCTGTTTGTATTTTTCTCAGGCTCTATCAAAGAAAGCTAGAGATGGAAAATTGTTACCTGAAGAATACCAAGGAGGATCTTTTAGGTAAAATTTAAACTTAATTATTTGTAACATCAGACATAAGACTTATGAAGTCCTTGTTAACCTGTTTTCATTTATTTTCTGAAGAATTTCTTTAAAAATTTAAGCTAAATATCATACTTTATTTAGACAAGAGAATATGTGAAAATGTTCTTCAGACTAGTTAGTCTTTCATATGAATCAAAGCTAGTAGGAAGCCATCAGGGTTAGCTAGTTAACCCATTTAGATGTTCATAGAATGACATTCAGGGTCTGACATACAATAGATTTATAAACGTCAACTATTTTTTTTCTACTTGTGATTAATTTTAAGGTCCTTTGGGGTAAAATATTAACACATAAACTCTTGAGTTATTATCAGCTCTATTTTTGTTTTAAGTATAACTTACAGTACAGTACACGGAGTGTAGCTGGAATGTTTTATAAAGTGAAGAAAGCTGTGTAACCAACCAAAGCAAGATAATGAATATTATCTGCATCCCATAAGCCTCCCTTTGCCTTTCCTAATTCTCACCCCCTTGAGGGTAGCCATGATTCTGAAAATTAACACCAAAGTTCTTTGGTTTGCCAACTTTGATCTTTACATAAATACATATTTTTCAGTGTCTGACTTCTTTTGCTCAACATTAATGTCTGTGAGATGAACCATGCATGTTGTTGTGTGAAGCAGTCATTTATTTATTATTGCATTATAGTATTCTGTAGTATGCTGTATAAATATGCTAGTGTCCATTTCACTGTTGGGCATTTGTGTTGTTTACAGTTTGGTGCTCATGAACATTTTTGTTAGTATCTTATGGTGACTATATGCACATATTTTTGTTGTAAAGACCTGAAAGTAGAATTGCTGGGTTTATAGCTTTAGTAGATCCTGCCAGATAGTTTTTCAAAATGGTTCTACCATTTTTTTCTTCCATCAGCAGTCTATGAAGAATTCCCGTTGCTTCATGTTCTTGTTAACTCTTAATATTGTTAGGTTTTAAATTTTAATGAATCTTGGTGTGTGTAGTGGTACTCTTTGTGGTCAGAGGAATGCAAATTAATGATGTTGAATACTGTTTTCATTTAGCTGTCAGCCATTTGGGTATCTGGTAACTAGTTTCATTTACTTGTCAGCCATCTGGGTAACTCATCGGATAAAATACCTGTTGAAGTCTTGTGTCTGTTTTTAAAAATGTTTTACAGTAGTTCCTTTTTCCTGATACACAGACTTTTATAGGATATATATTATTTGAAATACCTTTCCCACTTTTTACCTTGCCTTTGAAACTTTCTTGATGGTGTTTTTTAATGAACAGGAGTTCTGAATTTTAATAAAATTCTATTTATCAGTATTTTTCTTTATAGTTAGTACTCTTTGTTTTCTGCTAGGAATTATTGTCTATCCCAGAGTCATGAAGTTATTCTTCTGTGTTATCTTCAGAAGCTTTGTAACTTTTCACATGTAGGTTGCAATTCATCTGAAATTAGATTTCATCTTTGATATGGAGGTAAAGGTCATGATTCTCTTTTTTTCCCTTTGTGGATAATTAATGGACTAAGCCTCAATTATTGAAAAGATTACTACTTCTCTGTAGCATTGAGAAGGTAACCAAGTGTGTTTGGTCCTTTTCTGTATTCTCTCTCCTTTCCAATTGACCTGTTTGTCCTTCCCTTGCTTAATACCAGCAAACTATAACTTTTGATATATGATAATGAAAGTCTTCCAAATTTGTTCACCATCAAGATTGTCTTTCCTGGCTTTGCACTTCCAAATAAATTTTAGAATCAGCTTGTCATTTTTCATACACACACACACACACACACACACACACACTAATCTTGCTCAGATTTTTATTGGGATTGCATTGAATTGTTTGATCAATTTAAATTTAAGGAGAATTGACATCCTTATAACGTTGAGTCTTCCAGTGAATGAGCATGGTATAAACCATTGTTTACTCGTTCTTTGATTTCTTTCAGTTGTGTTTTATAATTTTTTGTTTAGAGGTCTTATATATGTTTCATTAGATTTAATCCTAGATATTTTGTATACTATTGTAAATGGTATTATTTTCTAATGAAAGCAACTTGTATATAGATATAAATTTTTATATTGACTTATTATCTAGTGACTTAGCTAAATTCATTTATTAATCTTACTAGTTTATCTATAGAGGCTTAGATTTTCTTTGTACACAATCAGTTCATCTGTGAATAATAAAGTTTTATTTCTTTTTTCTAGTCTTCATACCTTCTATTTCTTTTCCTTGCCATATTCCTCTGCCTAGGATTTCGAGTTCAATGCTGAATAAATGTTTACATTAGATACAATATTTGTGTGTTTATACTTGTTTTTTTGATCCTACTGTAAATGGTATTCTTTGTCTTTGGTCTTTGAGTAACTTGGAATAAGGTTCTATGGCACAGTTTTTTAATAAAGTAAAAATATATGACTCAGGAAAAGGGTTCTTTGATCAAGGACATGCCATCTTCAGAGCTTTTTGTTTTCCCTTAGTATTTCCAACTTGGGGATGTTTGGCATCGATGAATTTACTGCAGTGATCAACCCCCCTCAGGCCTGCATTTTGGCTGTTGGGAGATTCCGACCTGTGCTGAAGCTCACTCAGGATGAAGAGGGTAATGCCAAACTTCAGCAGCACCAGCTCATAACGGTCACAATGTCCAGTGACAGCCGAGTGGTAGATGATGAACTGGCTACCAGGTTTCTGGAAAGTTTTAAAGCAAACCTGGAGAATCCTATTCGACTTGCCTAATCCTCAAAGATGAGACGTTGGTCTTTGGCTTAGTTAATTGTATCGTTGTTACTGAGAAACATACACTATAGGAAAACAATTAGGTATTTAAGTGTGAAGTGAATGAAATGTTTATTTAGGGTGAAAGAGTTTGACCTGAGTTGTCTTCATTTTCAGTTTGGGTTCAGAGTTATATAAATAAATAACAAACTGTAACTAATGAAAGGAAGAGAACATTTGGTCAGTCAGATGCATTTTTAATTTAACCACTGGTGTTGTACAAAAGGGATGTTCAGCTAGATGTAAATTAAATTAGATGTTTGGCTCATTGGAGCATTTTAGAATATTCAAGGATGTATGATAAGTTGTAAAATCAAAAAATTTTAGAACTCTACCTTAATTGTGTTGAAATTAGAAGTGGTCTTCAAAGAGATGCCCATTAATGTAGCAGTGGGACGTCACTTTTATAAGCACTGCTCTAGATATACTTGAACAATTTAATATGTACAGAAGTTTATTCTGGATACTAGTAGATAAATAAGAATCACTCTATAGGGGTTGTAGCAACATTATTGAATTTTTTATGTATATAAAGCCATATGTTTTAGAGTGGTTTCTATCAGTCTTATTTTACACTTCTATGACACTGTAAACTAAAGAAGAATTAAAAAGAATCAAAGGTGAAGAAAGAGACCAAAATATTTTGTTTGCTTTGATAATAAACTACAGTTAAAATATCTGAACCTTCAGAAATAAGCTGCTCACCTTCATACTGAGTTGGAATATATTAAAGTAAGTTATGCTATTTCCTACCTAACATTTTATGTTAGTGTTGATTTAAACACATGTTGTTACTTAGTGCATTTTAATCAAGTTTATACTGTGCAATAAAATATGAGAAAATATAAAAATTTCTATTGTATTTTAAATGTTATGACACAGAAGTTTAGTACCTGGAAGTATATTAGTAATTTCCCTGGAATAGCTTAAAAGGGATTCTGCAGGAGGAGAGAAGGAATTTAAAATCACAGTTAACCCTTGTGAGGGTGAGGGGAGCTGATCCCAAGCAGTTGAAAGTCTGCGTTTAAGTTTACAGTTGGTTCTCATATCCATGGTTCTGCATCTGGGCATTCAATCAACCGGGGATCAGGTAGTACTATACTAGGCGTTTATTGAAAAAACTCCACGTCTAAGTGGACATGCACAGTTCAAACTCCTTCAAGGGTCAACTGTAATATGACATTAGGAAAAAATGGATGTGAAATGTAAAACTTCAGAAAGAATAGAAGGCCTGTGAAGCAGGTGAGAACTATCCTTTTTATTCCATTGATAATATGAAAATTTGACTAATTGTTGTAAAGGTTAGGAGAGCTTATTTCTCTCTTTTAACAACTCTGCTACGACTGACAAGCTAACTGTAACTGGAATTGGATGGTGATTTAATTAACTAGTCACAGAGTCGTGTTACTCTCTGCTGATGAGAATCACCAGAAGAAAGACTATGTGATACAAGTTGTATGCTATGACATGATGAACTACTTATGCTCTAACAAAAGAGCTTTCTAAAATAATTAGAGCCCCAGTATATCAATTGCTAAGAAGTTGCTTAATCCAATTAGTTTTGACAAGCTGTTCTTTAAAAATAGTCTTCAAAACTTTTGTCATATTACTGAAAATTGTAACCAAATGCTGTTTTCAAAATAACTTTCATGAGTTAAATTATTTTCAATCCGTTTTAACTGAAATTAGTATTTTTTTTTCTAATTTTTAAATCTGAGGAATAGAACGTGAGACAGCTGTAAATCACCCTTGGCTTGGAGTTCTGTTTTTCCAACGGACTGACATGCTTAAACTGTAGTGCATCTGTTTCCCTGTAGGTGAAATGGGCGGTGATACCCGCCCCTGCCTGCCTTACAGAGCTGACATGGACTACACAAGAGAAATGCTCTGTAAATTCAAGACATTTTAATTCTTCATGGACATCACAGCCAGGCTTTTCATATAATCAGTTGCCTCTCATGGTTTGACTTTTCATGGTTTGACTTCTCAGCTGTTGGTACAAATGCCCATTCATTCTGACCAAAAAATATTTTCTATAATATTTCTATACTGCTTAGGTTTATGTAAGAAAATCATCATTTCTAAAAATAGTTCTGTTGCAACACGAGGTCATAGAATAACACTGATTTGAGAAAGGGGTATGGTGTCTTGACTGGGATCCTTAAACAGAGGTGAACTGTGTGCTGTATGAGCAAGCTGTCTTCCACGTTATAAATTTATACTTACTTGTAGTACTGATAGGGATCACACTGAGAGCATGTGAAAATGAAATTTTATACCTTTTTTTTTCTTATTTAAACACGGAAAATGACCAAAATGTTGGGAAGACTTCTAAGGAAAAGGCAACACACATTCTAGTTAACACTTGGGCATGAAAATATCAATGAATATTAGAATTTATAAGTCAAAACGGCCCTACTTCTCCCTGATTGTGACTTCGAGTTAACATCCTCAGGCACAGTTTGTTCACTGACTATTTTGTGGCAGATTAATATCTTCAGTATACTGCTGGCCAGACTCCTTTGTTTGAAGCATTACTAAGAAATTGATACATACTGGTATAAGTGTTTTATATACATGTCAAATGGAACTTCTATTTTTAGATTTTTTTTTTTCCTTCCTGCATTTAAACTTAATTTCACACAAAATTGTACAGGCCAGATATTGGGGCATTATGCTGAAAGTAAAACTAGTTTCCTAACCTTTTATTGAAAGATAGGTGGTGCTGTGAGTTAATATATTGTAGTTAGAGTGTGGGAGAAAAATAAAACTGACAATTCTCAGTTTTCAAGGAAAATTTGTCCTTATTACTCATTGCATCATGATGGACTTTTTCTCAGGTGCAGTGAGGAAATGAAAGGACCAGGCGTATTGCTGGTAAGAATTAACCATTATTTTAAATGTGATGTTATTAATGGGAAACTTTTGTTGACTTTTGAAAAAGGAAGTAACAGGGCAGAATTACTTTCAGGTTAATCTGGCCACAATATGCAAGGTAGGTCAAAATGGAGAGGACAGCCGTCAGCAGGACCAGGTGGAAGCTTTTGCTATAATGAAAGTGTCCATTGATTAGATTCTGTACCAGGTCAGGGGCTTTAAAGAAGGGAGAAACTTAAGAATATTCGACATGTTCATTTGCTGTGTATATTATGAATATGTGGGGTGGGTGTGTGCTATAGGATAATGCAGCAACAATGATGCAGTTTCCCAGTCCAAAACACCACCCTCCATGGCCCCCATCACCAGTGTACAAAAGGTTAAGATTCTGGTAAGTTATGTACAGCAAGTGGTATATTTCAGGAAACATTTAAACTTTTTGTAAATGGGAAACACAACAGTTTTCTAATCATTTGAAATAGTTTTGTGAATTTTTAAAATTTATTTTCTAGTGTCTGTTGATTTCAAGAGATGGGGACGGGGAGAACTGAAGGAAGGTGTGGTTTGTCTAGACTTGTAATATTGAAGACACCATTGAATTGAAATTGTAGGGTACAAAGATGTATTTTGAAAAACCATTTGCCTCTGTTAGTGGCAGTCTTTTATTTCTTTGACCATACAAAGTTTACTTTCACATTTACTTACTTATATTTTTTGCAACAAATCCAAGCAACCTTATTCTTCCTAGCAAAGTGGCTACTTTTTAAACCTCTAATTTAACCTCTTCTATATATGATATATACAGTTAAGAGAAACTTGGGCTTTTATTAAAAGTTGAGAAATTATTAGCAAAATTATTAGTCATGATTTTCCTTTATTCACACCTAAAGTAATTTATTTTTTCTGAAATTCCTTAGTCTATGAAATTACTACTCCTATAACTAAAAAAATAGGTCTTTTAAAGATAAGGCTACTGTGGTCCGATTAAATTATATTAGTCATAGCACTTTATAAAGCATAAAGTATTATATGAATATGTTAAATTTTTAATCACGTAAATTGCACTTGTTCTACACTTCTTATGGCATTTGTCAGGCAGCTATAATTTATTATTTACTTAATAAATTACTATCCTTATCTAATGGAGCTACTGGTCTTTAGTACATAGTTCATTTCCCAAGTTTGCATGCTTAAATCAAGAGTATTTTAAGCCTAGTTTCAACTTTATCTGTAAATTACTGTGCTTTTGGTAAAAACTTTATCTCTGTGCCTCAGTATTCTCTTACCTATAAAATGAGGAAACAGGAGGGAAAATTAATCACACTAATGGTTGCTTACCTTGTTTAATCTTCTCAATTTTATAAGGTAGGTATATCTTACTTTATAACCATCATCACAAGACAGGATAAGGAAAGAAACTCAGGGATTATGTTATTTGGCCAAAGGCACACAGCTCAGAAGTGTCACAACTGGGATTTGAACCTAGGTCTTTGCAAGTGCCAAAATTCAAGCTCACCACACTGCAGTATATAACTTTCTAGGTTGTGTTATTGCTGCAGGTATAGTTCTGTACTAACAGATAGCATTTTCTACTTGCAATAATTGGAAGGTCCTGTTCTTCAATAATAAAATGTGTCTACTACATGGCCACTCTTAACTCATATTTCTCTGTAGTGTAGTAGTTCGCTTTGTGCCTTTCTGGTGATTGATGCAGAAAGTGCTGAGGAATTTTTGTTTTCATTATGGACAACTATTAACCTGCAATGCTGAAGTTAAGTGTTGTAACTTCTACCTCCAAATAGAAGGCTTAGGAAAATAGAAGCTTAAAAAAATTAGGGGCTTGGTTTCTCTAAGGATAAAAAACATGATATAGGACATTTTACTTTAATAAATATCTTTGGTCCGAGTTCAGAGCCAAAGGTAATTAATTACCTCAGTTTTTATTTTGGAAGCTCCAGGCTTCTATCTTGACAGCTGTATCCCAGGGTCAAGCCTTCTATATTGACCACCTTATCAGTCAGCATCCAATATTTGCAGCCCACTGGGTGTCAGAGAAGTTCATTGCATTGCCCAGGACAGATCTGTCTGCAGTCGCCAGGGAAATATGAAGCCACCCACCAGGGCGCGGGTCAGCCTCAGCTGAGAGGGTCACAGTGCCACTGCGGGTGGGAGGCCTGGAGCACCTGCTGTTTGTGTGGGGAGGGCCATGTGGGAAGGTGGTCATCAGGCTGAGCTGGGGCTGCCATTCTGGGCACAAGGCAGGGGCAAAGCATCACTGTGTGTTCTACGCCCACTGAGCAGTCTGGCAGGAGCTAGAATTGGCAATGTCTCCCAGGCGCCTTCTGAGAAACTTACTGTGCTTGCTGTAAAGGAGAAATGCTTAGAAGAATCATCGATCAGTGCAGAAGTTCAGAGCAGGCATTGAAGGGTACAATTGAATCCGAGAAATTAATTAGTGGCTGGCACAACAACCCAACCAGACAGGCTGGGAAATAAAATGTGATCTTGTAATTTGGGATAACTCCAAATGATAAGACATCTTAGTAAGGGGTAGCAGTCTATGTTAGATCTACTTTGTGGGTAGGAATTATTTCAAGTAAATTCCCCTGTTAGGTGAAACATTGATTAAAATGTGAAACAAAAGAAGATGTTGAGATATTATTCATTCAACAATGGTGAGCATCTACTGTGTGTCGGCACTGAGGATTCATAGTAATGGCCCTTAACCCTCAAGCAGCTTAAACTACAGATAAATGCAATTCAGAGTTGCAGTAATCAGAGTCTGCATAGGACCTGGGCTGAGAGGACAGCGTCACAGAGGAGGTAACATTTGAACCAGGTTTTTACATTACTGGTTATAACCAGCTCCTTATGGTTTCTGGTTTCTCTAATTTTAGTAACCAAATATTTAGCACTTGTCATACAAGCTCAGCAGTTCATTTTCCATGACCTTGACTCAGTACCTGTACCTATTACTATAATAACTTTAATCCCAACAAAGCTTAGAAACTTAGTTGGGAGGAAAGCTACCTAGTGGCAAGTTGCATGGGCAGAGAGAGCTTTACACCCTACTGCTCACAAAGAAAATATTCTTTGCCAGCTCATCATGCCTAAAGAAAGAGGCTGAGTTTGGAAGAAACAGTCATGCTTTGTATGATGGAAATGTGTTTCATACCTCCACTCTCCTACCTCTTCTCCAGGCCCTACTTTTTTGAAGGTGTCTTGTGTGTGCAAATGCATTTTGTTAATAGAATAAGTCATCTGCCAGGACAGCCACTTCTTTAGGTAATCTTCACACCCATTGTTTTGCTTCTCAAGGGACTATCCGTCGAATTTATTTTCAGAGAATCAGGATCCTATCTTTTGAGTTCTCCAGCTGAGCAAAATTATAGGAGCAGGTAAAAATCAAGTTTTACTTTTACCATTCGGTATTTCTAATGCTAAATATCAAGCTAGTTCTTTAAATTTATTAGTTGAGAACGAATGCTTGTGAAGTGGAAGCCAACTTTACTCAGCAGTGAGCACATGTAGCTCTTGCCGTGCTACACAGCCACCACTGTTAACTAGGTTTCATTACTTAGTAAATAATTTGTGGGCATTCCATTTTGATGCCAAATCATCTATTAATTATTGATGAATTAATAAGAATGTATCTTATCTCAACCTGTTAATTAAGTACCTGTTAATTAAATAATTAGAATATGATGTTGAGTTTACAGGTATTCTCTTTATACCTATGCTTTGATGCAACTTTAGAAGAATGGAAATAGATGCTAAGATGTATAGATGTAAGTGTTCCTGAGAGCAAACTCTGTCCTTTTAAAATTTCAATTTCAGTCATTTTTCAGAGAATGCTTAAAGTCATTATTCCTTGCAGGTGAGAGTATATGAGCCTATGAATTAGGCAAAATTGGAAACTTGATATTCAGTGGGGTCACGGGGCTTTTGTATGTTTTGTTTCCTGAATGAGTCATCACAACTTTGGAAAATATTGGGAATAGCTTCCTAAAAAGCCTTAAAAATGGAAAAACTGGTAAAATAAATTAATGTTTTTAAAGTATCATTTGAGAAATTCTCTACAGTACTCTTATTTTCTAGGTAGGTATTTCAATATAATTTTCGAGTTAACTTCGTTCCCACTAAGTAGATACAGACCTTTTCTTCAAACTATACATATGCTGACCATGAAAACATAATAATACAATAGTAATAGCTAACTTAGTGGGTTTCAGGCACTGTTCTCCATGTTTTAGATGTATTATTAACTCAGAAGTTTTCATCATAACCTCGTAAGAAAGGTATTAGTATTATCAGCATTTCACAAAAGACATGTTAAGTAACTTGTCTAAGATTACACAGCTAACAAGCGACGATGACAGGATTCAGACAAGCAGGTTGGTCCCAGAGCCTCACAAGAGATTCTTCTTTTAAAAACATCAATTTAATAGGAAATCCTGGAGGTTAGCACATTAAAAAGACTTATGAGTTGGGGAAATGCCTCTCTATTAATGTAGTGAAAACACCTTGCTGAACTTCTCGGTAGCACCTGCTACAGGACTATAGAAATAAGAATATTACAGAAATAAGTCTGTAGCTAAAGCCACAGAAATCTAATGTCCTCTAGATTTTAATATTAATGAATTATATATTCCTTTAGCCTTCTGATTCACGAAGAGGTGGTAACTGGTGTGGATTAATAATTAAGGGTCCAACAGGAAAACACCTCAGTGTTCTCACTTAAAGGGCAAGTTATTGGGTGATGACCAAAAAGTTCTTTAGTTTTGCTATGAGATAATGAGCTATGGAAAAAGAAATGTCTAATAAATTTTAATTTAATAAATGTCTCTGTGGTTGAAAGTACATGTTCTTTCTATACAGATACCAGAGCTTGGTAAGTAGAAATATCTCCTCAATTTTCCCCAGATTGTTTTGCAAATGTCTTGAATATGTTTTTCTTTGAAGTGTATTGCTCCTCCACCCTCATCCTTACTATCACCAATGCAGTTATTAGTTTGTAAAATATAACACAAGGCTCATACCTTGTAGGATGCCAGGCTGATTGGGTTTCTCCCACTCTTCATCTTTCGCAGCCTCTAAATGTGTCAGTTTAACCTTCACCAAACACATTCCTTTTTTAAGGACCTGAGGAATCTTGTTGGAGCAGTTCTGTGCCTAGGTTTCAAGAACATGCCGATTAAGTAGAAGTATTAGCATTTGTCAGGACTAGCCCATAATGTTGTGTTTTCTCTAAGATGTTCTGAGGCCAGTTTCCCTTTTATGGTGGGTAAATATGTGAACATTTTTATGATGGTAGCATTGACTCACCTTTTATTAGGAGGTTAGAGAAGTCTTTTTGTGCGTTTATATTTGCAATACCATAAGACATTCAAAAGGAATTTACCGGAAGACTCCTTATCTGCATCAGTTGTGTTTTTTCATAATTGAAAAATTACACTTTAGTTGGAGGATGGCTTTTTTTTTTTTTTTTTTTTTTTTTGCGGTACGCGGGCCTCTCACTGTCGTGGCCTCTCCCGTTGCGGAGCACAGGCTCCGGATGCGGACGCCCAGCGGCCATGGCTCACGGGCCCAGCTGCTCCGCGGCATATGGGATCCTCCCAGACCGGGGCACGAACCCGTATCCCCTGCATCGGCAGGCGGACTCTCAACCACTGCGCCACCAGGGAGGCCCTGGAGGATGGCTCTTTAGTAGAAGTTTCTACCACATGGTACTCAGATAAAAATAACAGATATTTGGTGGACTTTTGCTTCTTTAGTTTTTAAAGAAAAATTAAGAAGTTGGAGAGAGGATAAGACTGACAAATGTAAAAGTACTCATAATATTGAATAGATTCATGAACTAGGACACACCAGTAACATGGACAGTCAGAGATCTGATTTGATTAGGGACAAATTTTGTTAAAACTTTAAAGTTTCATTGCAATTTTTTTTTTCCAGCGCTAAAGGAAGCTCCTTAGTAGTTAGTGTTGGCTATTGGCATTGGCCTAAAGTTTCAAACAAGATTACCACGCAACAAAATTTTTAAAATTTCTATACATCTTGGTTTGGTAATTGCATTTTATTTCACCTTTAGAAAGATATGTTTAAATCATAAGCAATGACAATATTCGTGTACACTTTGCTTGGTGAAAGGTGGAGATGCTCACTGACCCTTATGTACCCCAAACATGTTCCAAATTTGACAAAAGATCAGACTCCTTATTCACTACTTTGACGCCTCTACCCACCTCTCCTCTGCTCCCAAGGAGCCACTGATGTGGATTCAAGGGGGAGGACATTTATTAGGCTATGGTGCCAAGACTGCCTGCCACCTGTTAGGATTCTCTTTATTTTTTCCACATGGCATGTGTGGTCAGATCAGCCTAAAGCTGTCCCTACTTGGAAGACAGCCTCCTTAGGAAAGGCTGGATTAGGCAGATTCAATTATGTGCTTTGCATCTTCAGGAAAATCTCTTTTCCTTTTGATTTGTGTTCTTGTACAATTCTTTGTGTTTTTCTTGACAGGGGAATGGTAAACTGAAGAGCTGAGATAAGGGCGTGGACCTATAGGAGGGTAGAAGGCATAGAAGCTGTTCAACCTGTTTTTGTTCTTGGGTTAGGCAGTGGTGTGCTGGTAAATGTTTTAACAACCAGCTCTCTGGAAAACAAATGTATATACATATATAATCAAATGTAAGTCTATTAGAAATTCTACTAATATACAAAAAGTAATGTATACAATTTGCAAATTTAATGGAATATACAATACTATTAAACAGTATATTATAAATACAGTAAGAATTCAGTAAAATATACAAGTCACACACAATAGAATGTACAATACTCTATTGTAAATTTTTTATAGCTCACCAATTCTCAAAGAATGCTTTCATTGATTTTATGGAAGCCTTGTATCTGTAGCCAAGCTATGATTGCAGTTGATGAATAAGTCTGATTCCTGACATGAATGTTGGTTGATGTTTTTCTTTACATGAAAGAGTAAGATGATAGTTAAAACAACAAAGGTGTCATATTTTGGGATTTCACTTGTTAATGAAGAGAGTAGCATCCTTTCTAAAATCAGACAATTTTCAAATATTTAAAGAACATTTCCTCAAATTTTGTGCTATTCACAATGTACCAGCTACAGGCATGACATCTTTTAAAGTTTAAT
Source organism: Mesoplodon densirostris (assembly GCF_025265405.1). Classification (NCBI taxonomy): domain Eukaryota; kingdom Metazoa; phylum Chordata; class Mammalia; order Artiodactyla; family Ziphiidae; genus Mesoplodon; species Mesoplodon densirostris. The sequence continues at coordinate 24,958,929 of NC_082667.1, read as the reverse complement.
CTGCATTATTTATATTTTTCCATCACTTTAAGTCTATAGACAACAATAGATCAAGCCCCAATTTTTTAGCATTTGCTGATTTCCCATGATATAAATGTTCTGATCTCAAACCACCAATGTGTTGTCACTGAACATGGAGTTGGGAAGAGATGCATGGCCATGCACCATTATATAGCATTTCCCACCAGTGCATATACAACAGATGTAAGAACCTCAAGAACATAGATAATAGTAAAATGTAGTAAGTGATTAGGACATGATGAGCTTTGCATATTAGCTTTGTTTTTGATATAATTTATTGAATAGTAAGCTTATATAATTAACTTTTGATAAGGGTTTGCAAAATTCCTGAAAATTCAACAGTCGGCTTCTGTGAGCTGGTACAAGCCAGTTTCAGCACACTACTGGCCTTACACCTTCCAACTCAGATTAGTGGTCCCCTAATGCCAGTGGTGATGGGGGCAGGAGAAGACATGCCAATATGCCATGCTTTTTAAAATACAGAATCCTGGCCCCCACCCCTGGAAATAAGTCTGAGATGAGACTTGACACTGCAGTTCAGAACAAAACCAAACCTCCCTGGGTGACACCTATGTGCGACTACATTTAAGAACTGTCCCTCTGGCAAGAGTGCTTATAGTTCAAGCCAGCTCACCAGGAGAGTCTTGAGTCAGGAGTCCCGTTAACAGTATGTCTTTCTTTGCCTGGCCTTGCTCTCTGCTCATATATTGTTTCCCTTTGGAACCTCAGCGGGGAGAGAGGAGAATGGGGTCTGAGGAGAACGAGTTCTCTTTTTTGAGATTCTGGGGCTCAGCCAGTTTTTCTTCCCCTGTTAACACGGGGTATCTTGGCTAGCACCACTATGGATCCTACAGAAGTAGAATCTACCCCGCTTTCTCAGTTCCTGGCCAGAAATTAGACTCTTAAAAGATACTCAAAAAGCAGAACTAGATATGAAAGGCTGTGGGCTAATTAGTTGGAACCATGAGATCTTTGGCTGGCTACTGACTCATGGGGAAGTTCTGTCTCAGTAGCCCCCATTTTCATGTCTTTGTTTAGTAAAGTTTAACAGCAAAGCGTGATTGGCTCTTGTGTTGCCGTGGAGCCTGCTCAAACAAATGTAAAACAATGGTGGCCTCCATCATTTTTTTGAAATTCATGAAAACCTGAAATTAGAACACATGAAGTAGGGAGTGATGTCATTGTTTCAAAAGGGCTTTTGCTTTATGAAAAGGAGAAAGTCACCTAGAAAATACCCTTCAGATAATTTTAAACAGTGCTTACAAAATCCTCACTAATGTATATATTTGTGGAAATACTATAGCATTAAGCATACTGAACCTATGTTCATTGTACAGTATCCAGAACCTGTTTTCTTATAGCTGGGAAATAGAAAATATGGTCCAGTTGGGGCAGGGTGGGGGTAAGGGGGAGAATAGGGGAATTACATACTAGCATAAGTGTATCTTTGGAGACAGTCACACCACCAAAACCGTCTTCTTTGCTAGGCTGAGAGTTATTTGCAGGCAACGAGACTGAGCCAGCAATTTTGAAACTGCTTTTGTCCCTGTAACACATCCTGGCCAATGAAATTACTAATGCAATTAAGGAACCTTAGCTTGAGTGAAAGTTTTAAACTTTTCATTTAAATTCTTGAAAAATCCATCATAAAACATATATATGAGGGAAAAGATTATGGGTTGTGGAGCAGGGAGGCCAGTGCATGAAGTCAGATAAACCTAAAATTGCATGTACTCATAAAGTTCTGTTATTTATTAATTCACTTTACCCAAAACCTCTCATGGACAATTTAAAAAGCCAGTGTCCAGGGGTGGGGCGGGGGGTGATCTGTCCAGGACCATTAGGAGTCAAATTGTTTTCCTCATCAGTTCCCAAGTCCTCTGGTGAGCCTTAAGTACATTAGTGCACATGAGCTATGCTACGGATAGAAGCGAAAATAGGAGATGATTAGGGCATTACTTTTTTTTTTTTAAGTAATGACATTTCTATCTAAAAGCTTCCTTAAGATCTGTGAATGCATAATTTCAAAGGGAGAACGTCTAACCTGATATGACAGGCAGGCTGCTCTTGGGCAATGGAGAACAGATTGGAAGCAAGAGCAAGCAAACTATGTGACTGGTTTTACTGATTTGCTAGTGCCTCGCATTTGTGCTGAGACCCTTTACTCTAGTTCCTTCTACCTTAGCTGCTCCAACTTGGACATGTGTAATGTTCTGTGCAGCAATGTGGTCGTGGGACAAAGGGAGCCAACAGATCTGATCCCTTTCACCACGTTTCCTACCTCTTCCCCTACGCCTCTGTATTTCACATGTCACACGTGGGGCTTGCTGACCTGTGTCTCTGCCTCTGTGCATCCCCTGTCTTCCCATCTACAACGGCTCTCTGCCACCTGGATCCCTCATTTCATGACCTTATGCAAAGAGATCTTGTTCCAGGAAGGCTTCCAGGATAATCACTATCCTGTAACCCTCTGCAGACCAGACTACAGAACAAGCACAGCTCTGTCTGCGAGCCTGAGGAAGGTCATTGCTACAAGACTCTTGGAGAGGTAGACTGATGTCATGAACTGGTGGTAAGTCCTGACTAGTCGCCACATGCTCTGTATGCTGTCCCTGGGGCCAAGAAGCAATGCCAGATGAAGCACATGGGGACACAGAATCTTATCATGAACTTAGCAGGGATATTGTCCTTTCATAATACCATTCTGTGTTACAATCCTGCTGTCTCTTTCCTTCGTGGCTCCTTTTTAAGATAAAGTTAAAATTTCTTAGCCTAAGGGACAAAGCCCTTCATGATCTGGCCATGACTCTCCAGCTTCTCCCTTAATTATGTCCCTCTGCTGCATCCACATAGATCCATCTGTTTTTTGGATTCCCCCGAAATGACCACTACTTGCCTTTTAAAGTAAAGTTCAGGCAAGCATCAATTCTTGGCTCTTTGATGTATTCTTCTGGGATCTTCCAGGTGGAGTCAAACAGTCCTCTGCACACCTATAAATGCCTTGTGGATCTTTCCTTAGAGCCCTTCTTGCTTTGTCTAATCATGACCTTTCTTATTCACCATATTGTGAACTTGCTAAAAGCAGACCATGTTTTTTTAAACTATCTCCAGCACCCAGGCAGAAGTGCCAGACACGTGGTAATTCCTCAACTAGTGGCTAAATGATGTCCTATTGCATACCTGGGAATTAAAATTAATGAATATGAAGAGAGGAAAGAAAGAATAAAGATAAGAGATTATCTCTGAGCCCAACTCCTAAAAGACATCAGAATTTTAACACTGTTCAGTGACCCGTGGGAGTGACCCCCGCCTGTGACTGATGAGTGCTGGCAGTCTAACAACATGTGACTCAGGTATTCCTAGGAGTAGAAAACCTTGAGAAAGGGCAAACACACTAGTCAGGAAGAGCTTGAAATAAAAATTATCATTAAACACTGAGGGAGAGCCGCCTTTGATAAGAAGTCATGCCCTAAGAATTCATCAGGATTCAGAACAAATAAATCTAGATAAAGAAGAGATTGTATCAAAAGGAACCTGTTTCGTTAGCTGGAAAGGGAAGCAGGGTGATTCATAGCTCTCCTGAGTTGACAAAGTACAGGAGGTAAATCAATGACATGGTAGCAAAGAACCTACAGCTTCTTATTACAGTGTACTTTTAGCTCAGGAGAAGAAAGGTATTTCATTCAGTATGATAGCATGTATGCCACATGGCCATTTGGTTGATAAGGTCAAAGAAAGTATCAATATATAGGGCTTTTTCCAAGTTGGTGGTAGTACCTATCAATGACCACTAGCAGCCTAAAGCTGCATAAAACAGCACAGTTGTGTTGGTTTCCCCCAAAAGGTAGTTTTTAACTTGTGGATGTGTTGGGTTGCATAAGGACAGCTGCAACCAGAGTTATATTGTGGTGTTCCCAGCCCAGCCCCACCCTGCTCCAAAAGGATTAATGATGGAAAAACCCGAAGGGCACAGAAATAAACAACACTCCGTTTAACGAAACTGTTCTACAGCAATTAAGCGTTGAAAAGAGGCCCAATTCAGGATCTTGGGCCCTCACGCTATGAGCTTAGACTCCAGATAGGATAAATTTTCATCACTACCTTTCTTCAGTGAATTGGCAAGAACTTTCCTGGTAGAGAGTCTTGCGGTTCTTACCGGATGTACTTTAAAAATGATCAAGCATGTTGTCTTTTCCTCGGCGAAGATCTTGCGGGACTGGTGTTGGGCTCAGTGAAAGGCACTTGCTTTTGAGGAGGCTAAAGCGAGGAGTCCAGAATAGGGCAGTTAGCACCTCAGTGGCTTTGTTTGGAAGACCCCTGGAGACAGCTTATTTTTCTAAACTAGTCTTGAAAGTAGCTCTCTTTGCCTGGCCTCTTGTGTTCCCTCGTCTAATATCATTTGACTGTTTCCCCCAAACCACATCAATGCACTGATAGGTCAGTAGGTGGCAAAGAGATCCCAAGCTGATCAGTTTATTTTTTAATGATTTTAGGCTTCACTGCCAGAATCATCCTAATTTACACCATTGCCATGAAGTGCTTGTGTTTGTCTATGGTGATGTGTGCGCTGAATAATGCAGGGAAATCCAGCAGGTGATAGAGGGGGTGCTGTCTACCTTTTGTCTTGGCTCTTTGTACATGCTGTTGAGGTAAACTGCGATTCTCACACTTCCTCCTAAGCAAGCAAAGAAGAGGGAAGCTGAGTCCTCCAATCTGCCTGTTATCCTGTATCCATGGTTACAAGCACTTAGAGCCAGACTGCCTGAGTTCCTACCCCCACTCCACCACTACTGTGTAACACAGGGCAAGCTGCTCAACCTCTCTGACTTTTACCCCGTCTGAAAAATTGGGGTCATCATTATAATACCTTCCTCATAGGGTTCTAGAGAGGATTAAATGAGTTAATATATGTAAAGTACTTGAATGTTAGGTACTATTATTTTTAAGCCCTTCTGGCAGGCACAGATTCTCAGATCATCAGCCTTGCCATTGCAAAACATAGAATTTATAGCTGAAAGAGATAGGGCTGATTGTCTAGACAGCTTCTCTTTTTTAATAAAGGAGAAAACTTAAATCCAAAGAAAAGACAGGCCTTTCCTAAAGTCAAATGGATGTTAGGAATAGAGGGAGGACTGGCATTTGGACTCTCTGACATCCGAGGCATCTTTTTAGTGGTCCATGGCTCTTGGACGGTGAGAGGATCAGACTTCCATAGAGTAAACTGGCTATTTCTCAGACTAACTAGTCTTGTGTGCTTAGGCTTTCTGAATGGGCATAAAGGGGAGGACTTTATAGTTTAAGAATATAATGCCAGAGTCAATGTGCAAACTCAGGAGACACAAAGATTTCATAGGGCAAAATTACAAATAGCCAGTGGCCAGAACTCCCATACTTAGAGGGCCTTGGAACTCTGCTTTGATAGGAACTGATGGCTGCATAGGGACCAAGGTGGGCTGCATAGGAGGAGCAGGAAGTGGATTTGCCAGCCAGGGCTTAAAAAAAAAAGACCTGTGGTCCATACACATATTCAGTTTGGCATCCAGGCAGTAAAATCAGTGTCTTTAGTTTATAGTCCTGTCTCACATATGACCTACACAAAATCCTCACCATCCCTCTCCCAAGATCGTGACTATCCATATCAATCAGACAAAGTAGGCATTATGGCCCTCTTTACTGCCTGTTCTTCCCCCTTCCCCCGTTTGTGGCTTCTTGACCACCCTTAATGTCCATTTCAGCGTGACTGAACCTCAATATAAAGATCAGGATGAGGCACAGTGTGAACTGCCATGATAGGAAAAAAAGAATTAAAAATCACCCTTTAAATAAAACTAGTCCACAGGCCCAAGTTGCAAGTGGTTACAGGGGTTATGCTTTTTTGTGTGTGGGGGAAGCTGTCAACCTTGCTGGTCAAGTGGTGTCCCAGAGCCAGGGACAAGGGGTTACCCCCAGGACAGACAGGAGGAGAGTTCCTCTCCAAGACTGCAGAGCACAGCATTCCTTTATTTTTGTTGCATCAAGATAATCTCTTCATCCACCTGCAGGGTGAGGATAACTTACTGTTTATCTCTTGGGTTCTCAGGAACTGGCATTTACCAGATTTTGTCAGTTAATTTAATTCTTTATGCCTCTCTGAGCCCTGACAGGTTGGGAAGTAAGTGTAGTGTTTTCTTCCGCAACTGAGCCTGCGGACCTTTTGCAACAGCCTAGGGCAGCCCTGGTGTTGGCTCCCAGGAAGAGGCATGTGGGGTTCCCTCTTTCCCTCTGAGGTTGGGGCAACCTCCAGTAGACCTTCTCCCCCTTTCCTTCAAACTAGTATGTTGCAGTTGAAGGTGAAGCTGGTATGAAAATGATTAGCCTGAGAAAGCCCAGCAGGATGTGAGTAAATTAAAGAATTGGGTTTTTTTCCTTTGGGTTTTTAGGCAGGGGGAACATATCTACTATCAAAACTAAATAAAAAGTACCAACATGAATGAATGTAGGGGCAAGTCCAAAGCCAAGATACCATTTTTGCTCTAAGTAAATCCACAAAGGGAATTTCCTCCCTTTAAAAAAAAAAAAAAAAAAAAGCAAATTATTAGAAACTACTGCTTTCACCATTCTCTCTATGCCTAATTTTCCACTTTCTTCGGGGGTGGGGGTGGGGGGGTAGGATGGGGGGGGTCTTGGAAGCTAATCAAGGAGAATACTGTCGTTGGGTTAGATGGTTGGGGAAACTAATAACCATATATTTGGAGCCTTTATTGAAGGGGAAAGCAACTTGCTGCAGTTGACATGGGCCAAGGTGCTTGAATACAAGGCCAAGGCGACAAAATAAGGATGAGGCCGCAGTGAGGGAGTATACCACTATGTTACAAATGAGTCTGGTGGCCCCGATTTCTTAGAGGGAGAGGGCGTCTAGATTTGGAGTTGCCTGCCTCAAGCATTAGAAAACACTTTACCTGCTGACTCTGTCCAGAGAGATAAAACTGGTTAAATATCTCAGTAGCCCAAATTCTAGGTCCCTGTTTGTTGAAAGAAGTCAGCCAGCATTCTGACCCTACTCAAGTTCCTAATTACTTTGAATTAGGTGGCCTGGAAAGCCCCAGAGATTTCACATCTGATATCTGGAAGTCAGTTGAAAGAGAAACTTAGCAACAGGATCCTGAAAGAAAATATAAAAGTCAGCACCTTCTAGCAGTGGGTTCTTGGTCTCTGGAGTTTGTGTCTACACGTGGCCAGCGCCATGAGGAGTCATGCCTCTTGGTTTGGGGAAGGGCACATGGCATCATCTCACACTGGGCAGTATAACTTTTACTTTCTCTCTAAGATTTGCCTGCCTGAGAGAGATGTTGCTTCCTTTATTGTTGTTGCTTTGAAACACAGTTGTCTTTTATTTTGCTCTTGCCATGGAAACTGTAATAAATGATTTCTTAATGGTCTCCATCTTCAGATGCACTTTTCTGCCTGATTACATCAGAGCATGTAGCTCATGGGAATAAAGAAAGGGGAGATGGAAGGTGAGTATTGGCAGGACTAGGTAATACATTCATGTCTGGAAAACAGTGTACTCTTAGGCCAGTTTCTGACATTTGGTTTGGTTTTGTTTGCAAAAGGATATGGTGCATGCATTGTACAATTTAAAAAATTTTTTTAATTGAGTTAAATCCAATTTTTTTTGTGTGTGTATTTTGGCTATCCTTCACGTAACTTTCTTTAGGGGGGTGGTTTTCAATTACTTCAGCGTGGTGTTGCACAGACTCATTCCAGTGGAATCCAGTTAGATGGTCCAAATGCTTTTGTTCCAGAGGTAGACATGTGTTTTGATTTACATTGTGCTTGGATGGACCATGTGTATGCTTCATTCCTATGGAAGACATAATTTGCAACAGAAGACTCAGAATAGCAGCATCCTGCTTGCAAAGCTATTGAAGGAAAAATAAAGAAAAAGAACTTTCCGATTAATTCCGAAATCTAATACTGCTCTTCAGATAGGTACCATTTCAAGTAGTTAACCCAGTGTGATTCTCAATTCTGGGTCTACGACGACCTCACTTGAGTGCAACATTAATCCCGCCCACCCTTATTCTACCCAGCCCCATCACTCCCAGTTCCAGAGAGTCCCAGTCTGTCTTGGGTAGGGGCCTTGGGATAGATAGGTAGGTAGATAGATAGATAGATAGATAGATAGATAAATAGATAGATAGGCTGATTGATTTTATTAAACACAGGTGAGTTTGAGCCTCAGCCATGGTTGAGAGACTGAGTTTAAAAATGTGGTTTTTTTTAAAGGCAATTTGCTTTAATGACAAATAATAGATAAACCTAAGGATACAAAAAGAAGGAGATGTTTACAGAAATAAAGACAGCCAAATAATGTCTGTGGTCACAAGGCATCTTGCTTTTATAACCAACTGCTCCCTTATCTCGTGGGGTAATTTGACTTTACATAAAGGTAAGTGCTATAAAACTATAAAATTCCATTATGTTTTTGAAATCAAAAGCATGGAAAAAAGTCACCTCCAGCCATTAAAAAAAAAAGACTGCCATTTCACTGGGCTAAATCTGGCTTCACATACCAAGGTGACATGTATTAGTCTACAAATAAGGAGTGGTTAATTATCTGGATAGTGGTTGGCTGGTTCCTGGTAAATACAGTTTCAGTTGGATATGGACCCAAGCTTTATAAGGATTGTTTGGTACATACAACAGATAACCTGATAACAACTACTTACCGTGTGCTGGGTACTCTTCTAAGGCTTTATGTACATCACCTCCCAACAGCTCTACAAAGTCGGCATTGTTATTCCTACTTTACAAATGAGAGACTAGGTACAGACACTTGTCCACATCCTCTTGGCTAGTTGGCAGGGATTGGAACTTGGATCTGTATGGCCCCAAAGCCGTGCTGCAACCACCGGACCACTTTGTCTCACCCTTGCCCCGTGGAGTGGACCACAGTGGAACAATAAAGACCATGGAGCTGACAGCTATGCAACCACTTCAGAGAGAGATGTCAGAGATTTACACACAAAGGTGTGTTCTTAAGACATGTTATAGCAAAAAACCAAATATTCTTGTAAATGTGGCAGTGGTGACTGAAGGGTTTTATTAAAAATATATTAAGTATGTACAATGGAGTGTTAACCTCTGTTAAATCTGGGTGGTTTTATTTACCTCTCTATTTTTCTGTATGTTTGAAATATTTCATGGCTAATCATTCTTGGGCAAAAGGAAATGGAAGAAAGCTGATAAACTCTTCTGCATTGAGTTACTCAGGTAGTTTTGCATAAACTGGAGGGCAGATAATTGCTGATATGACCTCAAAAGAGATAAGGAAGAGAAAGGAATGTTTGCTAATTAGCTACCAAGAGAAGAGAAATGTTAGAAATAATTAAATCACCTGGTTCTGTGTACTCTTCCAAAGTATTCTCCCTGTGTGTCTCTTCTGACCTAATAACAAAGAGCAATCAGCCAACAATACACTCTGGGAGAAAAGAGATCTTGTTAAGCTTTGAATATCATGCCAGTAATGCATGTATTTTTTTCACAAATTACATTAGTGCTCATGAACTGGAATTGCTCCACTTTAAACACTCAAAATTATGAGACCAGCTGTCCCTAGTGGTTGCCTGGTGTTTGCAGTGAACCTCAAAGGCAATCCTTGGCTAGGAAAGATTCTTCCAGATTCCAGCAGCTTTTGTTAAAAGCAAGGCATATCTTATTTATGCTTCCTTCCAAGTTCAGTGTAACACGGATGGTTGTGCTTTGATTTTTTTCTTTTGGTTCATGGAAGTTATAAATGAAGTTTAATTTTCTAATCTTGCCCTTCAGAGCAGCTGACACATCTCAGCCAATGTTTGTTGTACGAGCAAAATATAAAGAGGGAGTAGCCGCTTCTCAGTGTATTTGGCTGTGGGGCATTAATGTGCATGTCTTGTTAGTGGGAGCTGTTGATTTTAAGAAAGCTACTTATATAAATAAGCTATGACAAAGGGAGTTCGTCCAAGTTTTAATGAGACATGTCAACTCTCCCTCTGCTAAATTAATACATCTACTTTGAGATTTTAATCTCTAGGAAAAGTGACAACAGAAAGAGCAGTTGAAGAAACACTTCTTGTACACATTCAAGATATTAATTTTTACAAAATCAATGCTTTACTATAATTCCACTTTGTCTAAAAAAAAGTGTATAAATGCAATTAAGGCTAGAAGAATATACAAACCAGAATGTTCATAGTGACTAATTTTCTCTTGAAGGTGATATTTTAGATGATTTTTATTTGATTTTACTTTTCTGTGTTTTCAAATTTCTCTATAACAAGCCTATATAACTAGTTTAAATGGAGAAAAAATACAAGAAATGTTTAAGGGTCAAGAGAAAAAGAAATATAAATATGCCCCGACATGTGACAGCGAGACCATTTCTAGTGCTGGAGTGTCTCAGGCTTCATTGCTCCCTTTGCAAATGAAGAACACAATGCACCTGTGACAATAGCTACTGCGATGGCCAGGAGTGACTTCTGGCTGCCCTGCAGCTTCTGCAATGGAAAGAGTCTAGACAAATCTTCCTCCGCAAGGAAGGCTTTGAGGAGTGGAAGCTTCAGGAGGAACAGGCAGAGAGACGTGTATATATATATATATATATATATATATATATATATATATATATATATATATATATTCATATATATATATATATTCATATATGTGTTACACATGCAGAGGTAACGAAAACTTGATTTACCATAAGATATTCATTTACAAAATGAAAAGATATCACAGGTTCTTATCTGCCCACACTGGTCCTGCCACTGTACTTGTAGTCACAGTAATATTACCTATAATTATACTGATGTCTACACATATTCAAAAACAGTATTAACAATGAGAATTGTTATCTGTGGGTACAGATAGGGTTGAGCAGAAAACAGTGGCCCTTTCTACCCTCTTGACCACTGCACACATGTAGGCTGTTTCCCCCCCATTTTGTTATGAACATTTTCAAACAAACAGTACAGTTGAAATAATTTCCTAGTGAACACTCTGTATCCACCACCTAGGTTCTACCATTAACCTTTTTTGTTATGCTTAGTTTATCCCATTTATATCTATTCTTCTCTCCATCCATCAATCCATCTTATTTTGTAAATTACAAATGTCAATATATATCACCCTAAATATTACATCATGCATATTTTTAACTTGTTACTTTGAGATAAAATTTATATACAGTGAGATGCACAAGTCTTATGTGGGCATTCACTGAGATCTGACAAATGCATACAGCTGTTTAATCCAAACCTACCAGGCTATAGTATATCACCATCACCGCAGGAAGTTTCCTCATGCCTCTTCCCAATCACCCCTGTCCTCACTCCCCAGGGGCAACAAATGCTGTCATCTTTGTTCTACTATAGGTTAGTTTTGCCTTTTGTAGAATTTTATGCAAGTGGGATCATGCTTCCACTCAGCATAACTAACGCTCTTACTAGTGAGCTCAGATAGAAGAGTGTAGGGACAATTTACTTCCTTCTGGTCTCCAGTGTGTTGAGACACTCATTTGCTGCTGCTGCCACCCCGGCTGGCCACTTGATGTAGCAGCTAGTTGTGGGTCTTGCCACAGTCTGTGAAATTGATGATAATGCCAGGCCACCATTCACTGGGATCAGAGGAAAATGGAAATCCTAATTTAGGCATTTATGGAATGCGTGCAGGAAACAGACACTGCCCAATCCTACTGGAGAGTACATAGGGAGGAGTCAAAATAGTCTGGCGCAGTGGTTTTTGTCATTAATCAGGTAGTGCAAACCTGCAACTCTCTTATTGTTTGATAATACTTTTATTTTGCAATAAATCTGGGCAACAATGAGCCGATTTTTTTAACATCTTTATTGGAGTATAATTGCTTTACAATGGTGTGTTAGTTTCTGCTTTATAACAAAGTGAATCAGCTATACATATACATATGTTCCCATATCTCCTCCCTCTTGCGTCTCCCTCCCACCCTCCCTGTCCCACCCCTCCACATGGTCACAAAGCACCGAGCTGATCTCCCTGTGCTATGCGGCTACTTCCCACTAGCTATCTATAACTAAACTAAAAGTATACATTTAGTGAACAATTAAATACTAAACTTCTGTATCTCAAGAAAAATGATGATGAAAGTGTAACGTGCACAAAATGTGTTTGGCATTTACTATCAAATCCCTCACTACCAAGGGTAAGATCCCTTTTAATTAGGGTGTCATAGCCATATCACCAACCACTTGAAAACCAGAAGGCACAAATCTGCTGCAGGAGAAGCATCAGCATCTGCTTAATCCTAAGTGGATATTTAAAGAATGTGCCCATAGATAATGACTACAGCTACAGAATGTACATTTACAAATCACTTTACGAAGCATAGCATTTTCACTTAGATCAATGGAGTATTTTCCTAAATTAATTTTACTTGTTTGCACTTTCAGGTTTCTTGTGCACATTTGAAAAGTAAAGTATTGAGCAACTGAGAAGGGAAAAAATGGAGAACTTTGCAAACAGTTAAATAATTCCAGTTTTACCACTGTCACTTGATACTTCAGATAGAAAATCAGTTTAGTTATTTTCTGTTATCGGATTTCTTTTTAAAATCCGATTCATGGAGTCCAAGGAAAGCTTTGGAAGCTCATCCTGTCCAAAGGGAAACACTGGAGGATTTTTTGAATGTTACTATAAATTCAATTAAAATGCTTAACGACGATGATAAACTTATTTGCTTTTCCATTAATAATATAAAAGCAAATTTTGGTGAAGCATAGCCATATAGTAAAAACTGTTCTTACTGAATGAAAACAGCCTGTGGAGCCAAATTGTACTCAAAATTGGTTGGGTGAACACATAAGCCATAATTTTGTACAAACAAGTCACAGTATTTTACCAATTTAAAAAAAGCTGTAATTGTCAAACTTTATGCACACACATACACACACACAACAACTAATCTACCAAATGTTTTGTGACAAGGTTAATGTTGAAATTTTAAAAACTCCAACACGTTGGCACAGTAATATGAGCTTTATCTCCTTGCTGCTCGTAATCAGATTTAAAACATTTTTAAGTCTTTAAATTTTTATTTTATAAATCAACCTAAGTGTCCTATAATGTATTGAATTTTTGTTTATTTATTTTAAAATGAGAGCTCTAAAATTTGATTGAACAATTTAAAATCAGTTGGAAATCTTTAAAGTATGCAATAAATGGAAAGCTCCCAAAGTGCAACTTTTGAAACTTTTGGAGAACTGCCATGAATAAAAGGAAAGCTTGCAAACAAGAAGATCGTGAAATATTTTCTTATTAAAGCAAAGATGGAACTAAACAAATAAAATAATGATCACTCAAACAGTATATGAGATTTGATTTGGAAAATTGGTAATTGAGTTTGGAATGTCTCAACATGTAGGAAGAATAATTTGATGGGGCTTCTGTTTTTTTATTAGATAAATTGGTATTCTGTGCCAGAATGAAGTAAAAGTAAAAAAAAAAACCTATGATTTTTCACCATTTAAATCTGATGAAGCATTAAAAATAATAATAAAATACAGGCAATCTTTACAGTAAATTTTGTCTTTAAAAATATTTGTAAAAAAAAGTTACTCCAAATGGAAGCTGAAAGATAGTATCTGAAATATTTAGGCTGAAATATTTAGTTCTTTAATATAGAAAAATATTTTTGAGAATATCCTTCATCCAGCAAAAATCACCTTGCTCTTACCAGCAAGGTGGTTCTTCATCTATAAGTTATTTTCTCAATTAAAAATATTTTTTTACTACAAATGACTCAGCTGAATATGTCAAGAATTTCTAATTAACCATAAATTACAATTTGAAGATCTCAGAAATCTTATGAAAAAATCCACGCAAAAATAGAAATATACTGAAGGGACTTCCCTGGTGGTCCATTGGTTAAGAAGCTGCCTTCCAATGCAGGGGACACAGGTTTGATCCCTGGTCAGGGAACTAAGATCCCACATGCCGCAGGGCACCTACTGAGCCCACGTACCACAACTGGAGAGCCCACTTGCCGCAACTACAGAGCCCATGCACTCTGGAGCCTGCACGCCACATCTAGGGAGAAGCCCGAGAAGCCCACGCACCGCAATGAAGAGCCTGCACGCCGCAAGGGAAGATCCTGCATGCCACAACTAAGACCTGAAGCAGCCAAAAATAAATGAATAAATAAATATTTTTAAAAAGAAATATACTGAAAAAAATTCTTCGGAAAAATACCGGTGACACCGTTTTAGAGTTTAAAATGGATAAGAACGAATAAGCAGAGCACAGAAGATTTTTAGGGGCATGAAAATACTCTGCCTGATACTATGATGGTGGATACATGTCATTACACATTTGTCCAAACTCATTGAATGTATGCCTCCAAGAATGGACCCTAATATAAACTATAGACTCTGGGTGGTAATGATGTGTCAATGCAATAAATGTACCACTGGTGAGAGATGCTGATAATGGGAGATGTGGGCATGTGGCGGGGGGCAGGAGGTATAAGGGCAGTCTCTACACCTTCTGCTCAGTTTTGCTGTGAATATTACTCAGCCATAAAAAAAAGAACGAAATTTTGCCATCTGCAGCAACATGGATGGACCTGGAGGGTATTATGCTTAGTGAAATAAGTCAGACAGAGAAAGACAAATACTCTGTATTTTCACTTATATGTGAAATCTAAAAAGTAAAATAAGCAAATGTATATAACAAAACAGTAACACTCATAGATAGAGAACAAACTAGTGGTTACCAGAAGAGAGAGGAGTTGGGGGGAGGGGCAAGACAGAGGAGGGGGGTCAAGAGGTACAAACTTCTAGGTATAAAATGTTAATAAATAAAATACAAAGATATATGCAGCACAGTGAATATAACCAATATTTTATAATAATTTTAATATTTTAAATGGAGTATAATCTATAAAAATATCAAATCACTGTTATACTCCTGAGAATAATATAATATAAATCAACTATACTTCAATAAAAAATATTTTTTTTAAAGGATAAAAATCATTAAGGGGCTTCCCTGGTGGCGCAGTGGTTGAGAGTCCGCCTGCCGATGCAGGGGACACGGGTTCGTGCCCCAGTCTGGGAAGATCCCACATGCCGCAGAGCGGCTGGGCCCGTGAGCCATGGCCGCTGAGCCTGAGCATCCAGAGCCTATGCTCCGCAACGGGAGAGGCCACAACAGTGAGAGGCCCGCGTACCGCAAAAAAAAAAAAAAAAAAAAAAAAATCACTAAGAAACTGATTGAAGAACAAGG
Organism: Mesoplodon densirostris; assembly: GCF_025265405.1. Classification (NCBI taxonomy): domain Eukaryota; kingdom Metazoa; phylum Chordata; class Mammalia; order Artiodactyla; family Ziphiidae; genus Mesoplodon; species Mesoplodon densirostris. The sequence goes on along the minus strand of NC_082667.1, from coordinate 24,943,629 downwards.
ATATGTACCAAGAATAACTATTCTAATTATTATTTTTAATGGTCATAAAATCAATATTTAGACGTTTAAAGTTTTTGCATAAATATACATGGATACATGTTACTTTCAGTTTATTAGAAATAATTTTTGAAAATATTTTTGAACAGGAGTTGTCATTCTATCAATATAACAAAACTTTTCTCAGTCAATAAATATTTCAAAAATATGTAACAAATTATTTTAGCACTCCTTTCTCCTCTCTAAAGTGTGTTGTCATCCTACTTTTGAGGGCAGTTAAAAGAATGCTATGCATTCTGAAAGCAGTCCTAAAAAGGGAGCAAAGGCAATGGGATAACCACCGCACTTCTGAAGCAAGACACTTGATGAAGGACAATAGTCATGTAGAACACCCAGCATAATAAAAGAAAAGGTCGTTTACATTGACTCTGTTTTCTTGTCTGAAAAGAAAAGTTTGTCTTAAAGTAGATCCTACAAACCAGAGTGTGGGAATCACCTGGAATGCTTTAAACAAACACTGAACCCAAATCTCCATGAGTGATGGAGAAAATGCAAAAAGACGCATTTTCAAAAGCTCCCAGGAGATGCTGAACCAGCTGTCTACTCAATAGTGTGCATATACATATGTATATGATATATGTGTGTGTGCATGCACACAGACGTATGTGTGTGTGTATATATATATTTAATGGATATACACCAAAAAATTAGCCATAGTTACCTTTGGATGGCAAACTGGGTGATTTTTTTAATGTATTTTTCTCATTTTTGTTTGCCCATATTTTTTGAATTTTCTACAAGGAGCATCTATTTCCTGTGCCATGTTGTAAATTTTCAAAGATGTTCTTTATTAAATGGTTTTTAATAAAAAAGCAAACAAAATTTTTCCATATGTGTATAAATACTTTATTTTGACCTTTTAATTTAATCTCTACCCCTTGAATTACTTTTCTGTGGAGAATACTTGGATAATTTTTCAAGTGATGGTAAAATACACATAACATAAAATTTACCATTTTAACCATTTTTAAGCGTACTGTTCCGTGGTATTAAGTACATTCTCATTGTTGTGCAACCATCACCACCATCCATCTTCAGAACTCTTTATTGTGCAAAACTGAAACTCTATACTGATTGAACAACTCCATATTCTCCCCTTCCTCCAGCCCTTTGCAACCATCATTCTGCTTTATGTCTCAATACATTGAGTACTCAAAGTATCTCATATAAGTGCAATCATACAGTATTTGTTCTTTTGTGACTATGATTATTTCACTTAGCATAATGTCCTCAAGGTTCATCCAAGTTGTAGCATGTGTCAGAATTTCCTTCCTTGTTAAGACTGAATAATATTCTATTGCATGTATATACCACATTTTCATTATCAATTCATTCATCCATAGACACATTGCTTCCATCTTTTGACTGTTGATAATAATGTTGCTATAAACATAGGTGTACAAATATCTCCTTGAGTCTCTGCTTTCAATTGTTTTAGGTATATACCCAGAAGTGAAATTGCTAGATCATATGGTAATTCTGTTTTTAACTTTTTGAGGAACTGCCATGTCAGCTTCCATAGTGACTGCACCATTTTACATTCCCACCAACAGCACACAGGGTTGAAATGTCTCCACATACTTGCCAACAGTTGCTCTTTTCTATTTTGTTTTGTTTTTGTAGCAGCATCCTAATGGGTGTGAAGTGGTATCTCATTGTGGTTTTGATTTGCATTTCCCCAATGATTAGTGATTTTGAGCATCTTTTCATGTACTTTTTGGCGGTTTTTATAGCTTCTTTAGAGAAATGTCTATTCAAGTCCTCTGCCTATTCTTTTAATTGGGTTGTTTGGCTCTTTGTTATTGAATCATGGACATTTTTTGTATATTCTGCATCTTAATGCCTTATCAGATATATGACTTGCAAATATCGTCTCCCATTCAGTGGGTTGCCTTCTCACTCTTGATTGTGTCCTTTGATGCACAGAACTTTTAAATTCGGATGTAGTCCAATTTATGTTTTCCTTAGTTGTCTGTGCCTTTAATGTTATATCTAAGAAATCATTGCCAAATCCAATGTCAGGAAGCTTTTCTTCTATGTTTTGTTCTAAGAGTTTTACAGTTTGCTCTTATATTTAGGTCTTTCATCCATTTTGAGTTATTTTTTTTTGCAGGTGGTTTAGATAAGGTCCAACTTCATTCTTTTGCATGTGGAAATCCAGTTTTCCCAGCACCATGGATTGAAACCACTGTCTTTCTCTCCCTATACGGTCTGGGCACCCTTGTCAAAAATCATTTGACCATATGTGTGAGTGTTTCTGAGCTCTCTATTCTATTAAACTAGTCAAATGTCTGTCTGTATGCATGAACCACACTATTGATCACTGAGTTTGAAATCAGGAATTGTGAGGCCGCCTGCATTGTTCTTCTTTGTCAAGTTTGTTTCGGCTCTCCAGGGTCCTTTGAGATTCCATATGAATTTTAAGATGGATTTTTCTATTTCTGGAAAATACATTGGGATTTTGAGAGAGATTGCATTGCATCTATAGATCACTTTGGATAGTATTTACATCTTAACAATGTTAAGTCTTCTAATCTGTTAACACTGAATGTCTTCCCACTTTTTGGTGTTTTTTTAAATTTCTTTCAGCAACATTTTGTAATTTTCAGTGCATAAATCTTTTGCCTCCTTGGTTAAGTTTATTCCTAAGTATTTTATTCTTCTTGATGCTATTGTGAATGGAATTATTTTCATTTCCTTTGAAATTCCTTTTTAGTATATAGAAATGAAACTGATTTTTGTGAGTTATTTGGGGGTATTTTCCCCCTTTTTTTGGAGTTGGAAATGTTCTATATTTTGATATGAGTGGATTACACTGAAGTATACTTATATAAAAATTCACCAATCTGGACAGCTAAGATTTTTGTGCTTTACTGCAAGTAAATTAATCCTCAAAAAAGTAAAATGTTATGAAATATTCCAAGCATCAAAAAAAGTGTGAAGGGGCTTCCCTGATGGCACAGTGGTTGAGAGTCCACCTGCCGATGCAGGGGACATGGGTTCGTGCCCCAGTCCGGGAAGATCCCACATGCCGCGGAGCAGCTAGGCCCAAGAGCCATGGCCACTGAGCCTGTGCGTCCAGAGCCTGTGCTCCGCAACAGGTGAGGCCACAACAGCAAGAGGCCCATGTACCACAAAAAAAAAAAAAAAAAGTGTGAAGAATCATCCTTTTACAGAACACTTTAAAAATAACAACCGAGTCCGTTGAAGTCTTAGGTATAGACAGGTTCTTTCCCACTCAATCCCAACCCATGCCAGGTAACCTCCAATCTGAAATTGCTGAGTATTATTCTCTTCATGGTTATTTTAATGGTAAGTTCACATTATGGGTTCTCCACCCAAACCTAGAAGTCCTTATTACTTCTTCTATTTGAAATTTTAAGGTCAATTATTAAGTTCAATGATGAAAGTTATCAGAATACTTTTCCTGAAAATTATTTTTTCTTAGGAAAAAAAAAGGAAAATCAAAACCCTCTCAGCATAGCCTCAAATGCTGTACAGTCAAGTCACCCTGCAGATGGGGATGGGCTGTTGGTCATTCTCTGGGTCAGAAGAATTATTACTTGGACCATTCTCTCCTCAGCCTCTTGCTCCAAGTCACCCTTATACTGGCACAAAGCCTCTCTGACCTCTATGTTTTGGCAGCATCTTCTGCAACGGGATCTCAGATATGTCAAGATCATGATTTGTTTTAAATCACTGTTTCCCACTTAATTTTTTCCTGCTTGTTGTTCTTCTTCCACTCATTTCTTTTATTTGACATTTTTCTTGTTTCCTGAGGCAGGCTTGCATCACTATAAACTTCCCTTTTAGAACTTTTCTTGTGCCCCACATATTTTGTATCATTGTGTTTTTATTTTCATTTGTCTCCAAGTATTTTTTTATTTCATCTTTGATTGAGTCAGTGACCCATTGATTGTTTAGTAGCATTTTGTTTAGCTTCTATGTGTTTGTGTTTTTGAAGTTTTTTTCCTGTAGTTGATTTTTAGTCTCACAGTTTTGTGGTCAGAAAAGATGCTTGATATGATTTCAATTTTCTTAAATTTACTGAGGCTTGTTTTGTGTCCTGGCACATGATCTATCCTGGAGAATGTTCCATGTGCACTTGAAAAGAATGTGTATTCTGCTGCTTTGGGATGGAATGTTCTATATGTATCTATTAAGTTCATCTGCTCTAATGTGTTGTTTAAGGCCAGGGCTGCCTTGTTAATTTTATGTCTGGATGATCTGTCCATTGATATAAGTGGGGCATTAAAGTCCCTTATTATATTGTGTTACTGTCAGTTTCTCCTTTTATGTCTGTAAATATTTGCTTTATGTATTTAGAAGTTTCTATGTTGGATGCATATATATTTACAATTGTTATTCCTTCTTGGATTGATCCCTTGATAATTATGTAATGTCCTTCTTTGTCTCTTGTTACAGTCTTTGTTTTAAAGTCTACTTTGTCTGAGATAAGTATTGCTATCCCATCTTTATTTTTGTTTCCATTTGTATGGAATAACTTTTTCCATCCCCTTCCTCACTTTCAGTCTTTGTGTGTCTTTAGATCTGAAGTGACTCTCTTGCAGACAACATATAGATGGATCTTGTTTTTGTATCCATTTAGCCACTCTATGCCTTTTTATTGTAGCATTTAGTTCATTTACATTTAAAGTTATCATTGATAGATATATACTTCTTGCCATTTTGTTATTTGTTTTGGGGTGGTTTTTGTAGTTCTTTTCTGTTTCTTCTTCTTTTCCTGTCTTCCCTTTAGATTTGATTACTATCTTTAGCTTTATGTTTGGATTCCTTTCTCTTTTCTGTCTGTGTATCTATTATAGATTTTTGGTTTGTGTTACCATGAGGTGTGTGTGTGTGTGTGTGTGTGTGTGTGTGTGTGTGTGTGTTTTAAGTTGCTGATCTCTTAAGTTTGAACACATTTTAACAACCTTGCATTTTCACCCCCCTCATCCCCACATTTAATGTTTTTGATATCATATTTTACATATTTTGTGTGTGTGTATCCCTTAACTACTCATTGTGGATATAGATGATTTTACTACTTTTGCCTTTTAACCTGCCTACTAGCTTTATAAGTGGTTTGTCTACTACCTTTACTGTATATTTGCTTTTACCAATGAGATTGTTCCTTTTTTAATTTTTATATATCTAGTTGTGGCTTTTTCTTTTCTTCTTAGAGAAATCCCTTTAACACTTCTTGTAAAGCTGATTTGGTGGTGCTGAACTCTTTTAAATTTTGCTTGTCTGTAAAACTTGATCTTTCTGTAAAATCTGAATGATAGCCTTGCTGGGTAGAGTATTTTTAGTTGCAGGTTTTTTTCCTTTCATCACTATAAATATATTGTGCCACTCCCTTCTGGCCTGCAGAGTTTCTGCTGAAAAGCCAGCTAGCTGATAGCGTCATGGGAGTTCCCTTATACATAACTAGTTACTTTTCCCTTGCTGCTTTTAAGATTCTCTCTTTCATTTTTCTCATTTTAATTACAATGCATCTTGGTGTGGTCCTCTTTGGGTTGATCCTGTTTGGGATTCTCTGTGCTTCCTGGACATGGATGCCTGTTTCCTTTCCTAGGTGAGGGAAGTTTTCAACTATTATGTCTTTAAATTTGTTCTCTGCCCTTTTTCTCTCTTATCCTTCTGGAGACCCCTATAATGTGATTGTTAGTATGCTCGATGTTGTCCCAGAGGTCTCTTAAACTGTTCAAATTTTTTTAAATTCTTTTTTCTTTTTTCTGTTCAGCTTGAGTGATTTCCACTACTCTCACTTCCAGTTTGCTGATTTGTTCCCCTGTATTCTACTGTTGATTCCTTCTAGTGTATTTTTATTTGTTGCTGTATGCTTCAGCTCTGTTTGGTTCTTCTTTATATTTTCTTTTTCTTAAACTTGTCACTGCGTTCATCCATTCTTCTCCCAAGTTTGTAAAGCATCTTTATGATTGTTACCTTGAACTCTATTGGGAAGCTTGCTTATCTCCACTTCACTTAGTTCTTCTTCTGCAATTTTATCTTGCTCCTCGATTTGGAACATATTCAGGTGTTGCCTCATTTTGCCTAATTCTCTGTTTTTATTTCTATCTATTTGTAGGTTGGTTACACTTCATAATCTTGGAGAAGTGGCTTTATGTAGAAGATATTTTATGTGGCCCATCAATGCACTCCCCTTTGGTCACCAGAGCTATATGTACTAAGAGTGCCCTCTAAGTGGGCTGTATGACCCTTCTGTTGTGGTGGACTGACTACTGTGGGCATGCTGGTAGGTGTGACTGGCCCCTGGTCTGGCTGGTTGCTAGTCCCTGCCTAATGCAGAGGCTGCCTGCTTCTGATGGGTTGGGCCAAATCCTGGCACAGCTGGCTGCATGGCCCTGGGTGTCCTGGTCCTGAGGCCAGCTCATTGTTGAGCAGGGCTGTGGAGCACTAGGGGTCTTGGGGCTAGTTCTGGCCCACTGATAGGCAAAGCTGTGTCCTGGGGTAGCTGGCTGCAAGTCTGGAGGTCCTAAAGCTAGTATCATCCTGCTGGTATGCAGGGCCAATTCCTGACATGGCTGACTGTGGGGTCCTGGGCATCCTGGAGCTGGTGTCAGCCCACTAGTTGGTGAGGCCATGTCCCTGGGGTTGTTGGGGGCTCAGGGGTCCTATGGAAACTGGCCTGCTCATGGATAGAACTGTTTCCCTGCCTGGCTAGCTGCTTGGCCTGGGGTGTCCCAGGACTGGTGCCTACTGGCTGGTGGGCAAGGCCAGGTCCTAGTGCTAATAAGCTACAGGGAGGATTCCAAAATGATGCTTACCAGTACTAGTGTTCTCATGTTAAAATGAACTCTCAAAAATGGCTGCTGCCAGCATCCATGTCCCCAGTGGGAGTCCCAGTTGCCTCCTACCTCTTCTTGAGGCTCCCCAAGGTCAGCAGGTCAGTCTGACCAAGGCTCCTTTCAAATTACTTCTGCCCTTGGTTTCAGAGCATGTTAGATTTTGTGTGTGCCCTTTAAGAGTGGAGTCTGTTTTCCACAGCCCTCTGGCTCTACTGAAAATAATTCCTGCTGGCTTTCAAAGCCAAATGTTCTGGGGCCTTATATTCCTGGTGCAGGAGCCCTGGGCTGGGGAGTCCAATGTGGGACTCAGACCCCTCACTCCTTGAGGAGAACCTCTGCAATTGTAATTATCCTCCCATTTGTGGGTTGCCTACCTGAGGGTATGGGTCTTGACTACATTGCATCTCTGCCCCTCCTACCCATCTCATTGTTGTTCCTTTTTATATTTTTAGTTGTGGAAGATCTTTTCTGCTAGTTTTTTTCTGTAGGTCATTTTCATAGATAGCACTCTGTAAATAGTTGTAATTTTGGTGGGCCCATGGGAGTAGGTGAGCTCACTGTCTTCCTACTTTGCCATCTTGGTGACCAGAGATGTGTGTTGATTTTGTATCCTGCAACTTTGCTGAATTTGTTTGTTAGTTCCAACAGTTGTGTGTCTGTGTGTCTCTGTGTGTGTGATTTTTAGGGGTTTTACATAAAAGATCATGTCATCTGCAAATAGAGATAATTTTACTTCTTCCTTTCCAGTTTGGATGCCTTTTATTTCTTTTTCTTGTCCAATTGCTCTAGCCAGGACTTCTAGTATTATGTCAAATAAAAGTGGCAAAAGTGGGCATCCTTGTCTTGTTGCAGACCTTACAAGAAAAACTTTTAGTCTTTCACCATTTAGTATGATGTTATCTGTGGGATTTTTATATATGGCCCTTATTATGTTGAAGTAGTTTTTTTCTGTTCTTACTTCCTTGAGAATCTTTTCTTTATCATGAAAGTGTGCTGAATTTTGTCAAAGGTTTTTTCTACATCATTTGAAATGACCATGTGGATTTTTTTCTTTATTCTGCTGGTGTGATGGATTACATTCATTGTTTTTCATGTGTTGAACCACCTTTATACTCCAGAAATAAATCCCACTGGTCCTAGTGTAAAATCTTTGTAACATGCTGTTGAATTCTGTTTCCTCATATTTTGTTGAGGACTTTTGTATCAGTATTCACCAGGGATATTGGTCTGTAGTTTTCTTTTCTTATAGTGATTTGTCTAGTTTTGATATCAGAATAATGCTGTCCACAAATGAGTTTGAAAGTGTTTCCTCCTTTTCTGGTTTTTGGAAGAGTTTGAGAAAGATTAATGTTAATTCTTCTTTCAGTGTTTTGTAGAATTTACCAATGAAATCATCTGGTCCTGGACTTCTCTTTAAGAGGTTTTTTGTCACGAATTCAGTCTCCTTTCTAGTTATAAGTCTGTTCAGATTTTCTATTTCTTCATGATTCAGTCTTGGTAGGTTTTGTGTTTTAGGAATTTGCCCATTAAACAAAAATGTTAAAGGGGTAATCAGTGGTATAATCAGTGAGAAGTTTGCTCTCACTTTTATCCTCATCAATTCAGTTCCTACATTCCTCCACAGGTAACTAATTATATTTATTCCTTGGGTAGTATTCCAGTGTTTTATATACCATTACTATGAATTGAAGTATATAGTTACTTTTCCTCCTTCCTAACACAAAAGCACCTTTTGCTTTTGTTTATTTTCTATTTAAGAATGTATTATGAGGCTCTCTCCATTGTGAGCTTCCTTTGTGTGAATAAATCATACTTTATTGTTGAATGAAAACATATCTTGGTTTAGCATTCTTAAATGACAGAACTGTTGCCTCAGCACTTTAAAGATAATGATTTCATTGTTCTATGGCATATATTGTTGCTGATAAAAAGTATTCAGTCATTTTGATTGTTCATTACTTTTCAGGTAATCTTTTTTATTTCTGGTTGTTTTTCATTGTCTTTGGTGTTTTTCATTTTCCTCACAAATTGTTTAGGTGTGAATTTATTTTTATTTATACTGTCCAGGACTCTTCTGTACTTGTTCTGTCTGAGAACTGAGAACTTGTGATTTTCTTCAGTTCTGGAAATTTCTTATTTATTATCTTTTTCAAATGATCACTTTATCCTGTATTCTCTAGTCTTATCTTCTGGAATTCCTATCAAATAAAGGATGACATATAAAAATTCAAGCAACACCATTTATGTTGGACACCTTATGAAGAGTAACCTTTAGAACTGTACAACATAGCAGCCCGATGTTATATCTGCTGGATTTTCTCACTCCACCCTCCATATTTTCTATCTGTTCATTTGTATTTGCCATCTGTTCTCTGTGATATAGTCTAGGCAGTTTCCTCAGTTTTATCCCACAATTCACTAATTTTCTCAGCAGCTTTGTCTAGCCTTCTATTAATTCTTTATTTTATTGACTGCATTTCCTTTCTGTTCTTTGTCAATGTATCTTATTTTACTGTCCTCTTCTTTCACTTTGGATCATATTTCATTTTCCCCTGCACTTCTTAAAACTTCTTAATTGTTTGAAACATACTTACTTTGTTGTCTCTTTTAGATTGTTCTACTAGGTCCAGCTCCTAGGAGGCTAACTTTTTTGTTTATGGTGCCTTATGACTCCTATGGTAGCTTATTTACTCACATAGTTTTTCATTTTACTGCTTTTGATGTTGTGTGCTTGTCTTCAGCAGGAGGCCCATGTACTCTGGATTTTGGAAGAGGGCTTTCAATAGTTCTACACCAATTTTATGTTAATTCCTTGGATAGGATTTCTGCAAAACACAGGTAGTTTAAATCCAATTACCATACCCTTGCTTTCTACAGTCTTGGAGTATTTATATCTCAAGTACAAATTTATTCATCACCTATGACCTTGACAAATGACAGGCTTCCTTTATCTTTTTTTTTCTTTCTCTTTTTTTACTTTTATACAAATCATTATACTTTCACACAATGGATATACTCTTGAAATTTTTCATGAATATCAAAATCATACTTTAAATGCAATGGTAGATGTTTTCAAAAAGTAAATGGGGCCTCCCTGGTGGCGCAAGTGGTTGAGAGTCCGCCTGCCGATGCAGGGGATACGGGTTCGTGCCCCGGTCTGGGAGGATCCCATATGCCGCGGAGCGGCTGGGCCCGTGAGCCATGGCCGCTGAGCCTGCGCGTCCGGAGCCTGCGCGTCCGGAGCCTGTGCTCCGCGACGGGGGAGGCCACAACAGTGAGAGGCCCGCATACCGCAAAAAAAAAAAAAAAAAAGTAAATGATCACTTTTTACTCTACCAAAAAGTAAATAAGGACCCAGTAAGTAGGATGTTGTTTTAAATTTAATTTGGTATTGCTCATTTAAAAAGTGATTGGGCCATCTTGATATATCCCCCTGTACCCCTCACACCACCCCCCTACAAAGCAGAAAATTCAGCAGAAATTTGAATATTGTTCAGTGACTCTCAGCTGTCATTAAATACCGTGGATAGATATTCACCAAAAAAAAAAAAAAAATGAGGAACTAAGGGTTTGGGTTTGCATATGAATTCAGAAGTAGCCTGGGAATTTGGGGTTTCCTAACTGTGGGTCCCCTGAGCCCTCTTTTTGGTGGTACTGACAGCTTCTTGTGAAAAGTCAAAATGCCTGTGTTTTGGGTGTGGCTCCCAAATTTGCTTCTGTTACTAGTGTGACTCATTTGTTGGGCTCACTTAATATATAGTTGTGGGAAGTTGTGGGAAGTGAGCTACTTACCAGGAGAAAAATATAGTACTTTGGGGGTTTCTAATGGCTTTCCTGAGACAAGGTGTCTGCTGAAATGAAATGGCATTAACACTTTGAAGGGTGTGTTCTATGCCTGGCAGAAGACCTGAAGCTAGTATCATCTGACGACTTCCACTGGGAAGGAAGGAAACTGACACTGATTGAACACCCATCATATGTAGGATCCTGAGCCAGGTGCTTTGCATTAAAAGATATTATTTTTTAATCCTCTTAAAAACTTCATTTTATAAATAAGGGGATTAAAGTTTAGAAAGTTTGACAGTCTTGTTCATGGTCACACAGCCAGCAAGTAGGTAAGGGAGCTGGGATTTTAAAGTTCATATTCTTTCTGAGTCCACTGGGCCTGGAAGGATGTACAGTAAAGTCATAAATTAAATTCACTGCTGGGAAAGTATGTAAAGGGCTGAAATTAGCAACTGTACCACCTTAAGAAAAATTAAAGAGAAACTGTGTGTGGTGAAGGGAAATTTTTTCCTAGTAAAAATTGTTATCACTTTTTTGGATTTCCTGTGTCTGATGCCCTGTCTTCATAGTGAGGCCGGGCCCAGCATGAAGTCCTTGTGCTCCGTGAATATTACTCGTCTCTAATGTATTCCCTTGGTCCTTGTATGAGGCTGAATTCTGACACCTGGGATGAGCCTCAGCAGACGTCAAACTGGTGTGTCATTTTATGAGTGAGAGCTTCTGAGTTAACTCCCATGAGCTGTGACTCACTGGGCTTCTAAATATAGCTTGTCATGGCTTCTCAGATAATGGGTTTGTCTCAATGGCTTCCAGGGACGGATTAGATCAGTCCTATATTTTGTGGGTCTTGGGTGTTCAACAAACTCGTGATACTCTTTGTGGAAATAGAGAAAAATCTGACACGCTGTCCAGAATTTGAGTGGTGTCTCCAGAGTTTTCACAGTGACTTGACAATGCCTCTTAGCAAGTGCTCCCAGGGTTCAGATGTCAGTGGTGGAGTTTGGCAGTCTTGCTTCAGGCCTCAACACAGGAGTGTACAAATCCTGAAAGAGCTTTGGTATCACAAGGACATTAATACCCCATGGCTGTGATGGTGGTGATGGGCGATAGACTTTACACCCCACAGATGCAGCAACTCAGGGAACAACAGAGTCAATAGCACTAGAGAGGGTGAATAGAGGGCAGGTTCAGAAGAGGAAAGAGTGTCATCTGTCCTGTGGAAACTGACACAACGTGTACTTGCGGGGCACCTCCTGGTGACTTTGGGAGTAACTGGGGAGACACTGCCGGCAGTTAGTAGCCCTGAAAAGCAGATAACAACAGCCTCTGAAACACAGGCTACATTGCCACACACTGCTGCGTCTGAAAGGGACCTGAGAGGTCCAACCTTTAATTGTCACCCTTTACAGATCAACCACACCTCACAAAGGCTAAATGATTTTCCAGCATTACACAGCTGGTTAGGAGCCACTACTTTTCAAGCCCCCAATTAGTTTTTTGTTTTATTGTGTGTTTTTTTGGCTGCATCGCGCGGCATGTGGGATCTTAGTTCCCCGATCAGGGATTGAGCCCACACCCCCTGCAGTGCAAGCACAGAGTCTTAATCGCTGGACCATCAGGGAAGTCCTCCCAATTAGCATTTTTGATGCACAACAAATATCTAAGTTTTTCCTCCAAAATTAAAATATTTTTCTGTGTTTCTGATTCAGTTGACTAAAACTGGGTGGGGGGGAAGTTGGGGTCATTTAAAAAAACATGGACAGGGGCTTCCCTGGTGGCGCAGTGGTTGAGAGTCCGCCTGCCGATGCAGGGGACACGGGTTCGTGCCCTGGTCTGGGAAGATCCCACATGCCGTGGAGCGGCTGGGCCTGTGAGCCATGGCCGCTGAGCCTGCGCGTCCGGAGCCTGTGCTCCGCAACGGGAGAGGCCACAACAGTGAGAGGCCCGCGTACCGCAAAAACAACAACAACAACAACAACAATAAAAAACATGGACAGTGTAATTCAGTGGTATATTTCCAACTGTAGAATCTTCAGAATGTGACACCATGTCTAAAGCTCTGCATTTATACGGTTCACACAGAAATTTTTATAGTGGGCTCAGAACTCAGGATTTGGAGGATGAATCTGCACTGAGACTTCTCCTCTTCTGTCATTCGTATTGCCCCTACTTTACCTCTGCCCCTCAGATGCCTCATCCAACCCTGAGCAAATAGCTGAGACAGCTCATTATGGGGTGGGGACGAAGAGGAACCAGACAAAGGGCAAGAGGGACCTGGGGGCAAGTCTCAGCCTGAGTCAGACTTGAAAGAGACCAAGACCATATGCTAAGTGTAAAGGAACAAAGTCAAAGTAGATGCAAACTTGGGAGCAAGGCAAAGACAGAGTTCAAAGAGAATAGGAGCAAGCAAAGGAGAAGGGTCTATGGAGGGAAGAGCAGAGAGATTTCCTATCACTTCAGCAGAGACATTGCCAACATTTATCAACTGATAGGAGCTACTAGAGCAATGGATTAGGGATCAAGCTTGGTGGGATTGTTCTGTAATTGACCAGTGATGTCTGCTCTGAAAGACAAGCACAGTGTATTTCCAGTATGTGGGAGTATAGTCAGCTGGTTAAAAGTGCGAACTCTCCAGACTTTCTCATTTCTACCCCTTATGGCTGATGACTTTGGACAAGTCACTTACCTTTTCAGTGTCTTATTTTCCCCATTGTAAAATAGGATTAAAAACCCATAAAGGTTTTGTGAACATTACATGTAGTAACGAAAGTATATTACCTAGCACGATGCCTGATATGGAGTCAGCATTCAATAAATGTTAACCGTTATTACAGTGATATCCCTTATCTTGGACCACCACCCTGAACAGCTTTGGGGTGTTCATAATATGTAAGGATGAGGATCAGATATAAAAGGCCACAAAGAACATGAGGTTAATTGGACAACTTCACTTTTTCTGACAATGCTTATAAGGCATTTTGAGTCTAGAGTATTTAAAACAAAACTTAAAAGTATGTTTTAACCTGAATGCTGGAGCAGGGGGGTTGGGTTGTGGGGATGCTCTTAAAACAATGTGGATTTCATAAAAGCAGCCTCCACCTAATCCACATTGGTGCTAAGTGTGGGTTTTTGTTTAAACCAGTCAGGACATTTAATTGGCTTGCTCTCTGGTTATTTTTAGTCTTCAAACTTTTGAAAATCCTCCCTCTGCACTGGAATTAGGGGGGTGGGGAGATGGGAGTGAAGAAGCTTTGACCATGCAGGCTTGGACCTCATATTGTGTAACAGATTTTGCTGTGTGCAGATGGGGCTTGAAGGTGGCGTGACCTCTTCTCTGAACACTTGTTACCGTACTGGGACTGGCAGCCTGTGAGTCCACCACTCACCTCCAGGTCTCTTACCCAGAGATTTTGTTCACTTACACCCCTCATACTTCAGGTCAAAGAGGGAAGGAAGCATCCCATTGTTCCCACCTGTCCTTTTTTAAAATTTTTATTTTACTTTTGGCTGCATTGGGTCTTGGTTGCTGCGCACAGGCTTTTCTCTAGTTGCGTTGAGCAGGGGCTACTCTTCATTGCGGTGCTCGGGCTTCTCTTTGTGGTGGCTTCTCTTGTTGCAGAGCACTGGCTCTAGGTTCGTGGCCTTCAGTAGTTGCTGTATGCGGGCTCAGTAGCTGTGGCTCATGAGCTTAGTTTCTCTGCGGCATGCGGGATCTTCCTGGACCAGGGCTCGAACCCGTGTCCCCTGCATTGGCAGGCGGATTCTTTTTTTTGGGGGGGGGGGGTTCTTAAAAACTGTGCCACCAGGGAAGCCCTCCCACCTGTCCCTTTAAGATGTATGCTGTCGTGCTATTTTCTCTCTGTCCCTCTCTTTCTCTCTTTGCCTTTCTCTGTCTCTCTGTCTATCTTTCAGTATTTCTGCCCTCAATGCTGGCCATACCTTGTTTTCTGAGGATGTAAACCTCTGCCTTCCTCTCTAAGTCAAATCCCATTGTTAGTCTCAGTGACGCAACTTTCAGCTGGACATTTACTAGTTCCTTGTGTTCCTAGTTCCTTGGTTCCTTGAATCCCTCATGACCAATGACCACCCCTCCACCCCACCTCAGCCACCCACCCATCTTTTTGCTGTCATCACCAGAGAGTATACCACCTTTGAAATCTGTCAATATCACTCTTTCTGACCATCACCTCTTACCTTCCATCTCACCTCCTCTATCTGAGATATACTTTATCTCAGAGACAAACCTTTTATTCCCCACCACTCCCTCCCTACTCAGCAGCTCTTTCCTTTACTCACATCCCATCTTATCCTAGCTTAGATTTCATGGCCCACCATTTTAATCTCTCTTGCAAATACTCTCAACTTCCTTGTCTCATCCTTTGTCCTATTCACCTGACACAACTCAAACTCCTTAACGAATTCAGCTTTCTATCTTCTGCCTTCTCTATGCTTATATATGAACAATTGGACATTGCAGGAGAAAAATAAAAGAATGCAGTTCACTGGTTACACTATAAATTCATGATCACAATTATAAAAGATATCTAGTAACCCTACCACTTTTTTTTTTTTTTTTTTTTTTGCGGTACGCGGGCCTCTCACTGCTGTGGCCTCTCCCATTGCGGAGCACAGCCTCCGGACATGCAGGCCCAGCGGCCATGGCTCACGGGCCCAGCCGCTCTGTGGCACGTGGGATCTTCCCTGACCGGGGCATGAACCCATGTCGCCTGCATTGGCAGGCGGACTCTCAACCACTGCGCCACCAGGGAAGCCCCTCCTACCACTTTTTGAATAGAAGTCTGGCCTTCCCAGTTTCCAAGGTGACTATTTAGTATTCAAAACACACTGTCTTCCTTTCCTTATTTCTGGGGTCCCTCCCCTCAAACTTCACTAATAAAAGTGGCCAGACATGCACAACCTTTATTTCCCTAACATAACATAAAAGCTACAATCCTGTCTACGTGCTGTCCTTCTCCAAACTTCCTGTTTCAGAGCACAAAGTGTCTCATCTAACCAAGGGCCACTCTTTCTGGTCTTCTCTCATTTTATCAAGGATACTTTACTCATCTCCGTTCTATATTTCTAATGTATCTCTCTTCTACCATGTTATTCCCATCACTATATAGATATAATGTAATAGTATTTACCTTAAAAAACAAAACAAAGAGAAAAACTCCCATCCTTCATTAACCAAACAGTCCTCCACCAGTTCTGCTCTTAGCCAAAATTCTTGAAAAGCTCTGACATACTCTGTCCTGTATCTTCTTCTATTTCATCTTCAACTCATTCTGGCTTCCATCCCCACTTCTTGAATGAAATTGTTTTATCAAAGTTACTGATGACCTTGAAATTCAAGAGATACTTTTCTAGCCTCTTCTTTATCAACCCAGTTGAGCATCTGCTCCTTGGAATGCTTTCTTTTGCTGACTTTCCTTACCTCATCACCTGACCCTTCTCATTCCCTCAGTATCCTAATGATAGGACCAAAGGTTCAGTCCTAGACATTTTCTGTCTACACACTCATGTCAAGACCTTAAGGGTCATCTATGTTGGCATAGCCATCTCTATGACGGTGGTTCCCAAATTCATATGCCCCACTTTGATAGCTCGCATGAGTTCCGGGTTCTAACAATAACAATAATATTAACTACAGTAACAACAACAAAAGTAACTAACACTGGACTGCTGACCACATGCCAGCCCTGTGTGAAGCACTTATATGATCGAATCGTTGATCTTTACCACATAGCTTTGAAGTAGATCCATTCTAATCCTCACCTTATAGATGGGGAAACTGAGACACAGGTGCTTGTGTATCTTGCCACCCCCAATTTGTAAAGCGTAGATCTGGAATTTTAAGCTAAGCAATTTATTTCATCTACCAGACAGAAATTTTAGTACCTATCCATCCAACGTGTTTTCATGACATGTTACACAAGACAGAAATCTGAAAGCCATCTTTGGATTATTTCTTTCTCTCACTCTCCACATATAATTTCTTTGGAATTCCTGGTAATTTCAGGTTAAACACACATCTTGAATCCAATTACATCTTCCCATTTCTCCTGCCATCACCTAGTCCAGGTTTTGTCTACCTTGGGACAATTTACAACATTAGGGGTTGGATAAATCCTTGCGGTGGGGACCTCTCATGTGCATCTGTAAGATGTTTCGCAGAATCCCTGGCCTCTCCCACTAGAGGCCAGCAGCACCGGCCCCCTCCCCCAGCCCCAGTCATGACCACCAAAAAGGTCTCCACACATTGCCAGGTGTCCCTGGAGGACTGAGGACCACTAACTTAATCCAAGTCCTCACCAGTTCTTGACTGAAGCTGCAACAATAGTCTTCTGCCTGGACTTCTTGCTTCAAGTTTTATTCCTATTTTTATTTTGTCATCCACAAAAACAAACAGCAAATGAAAATAAGGTTACAGTATCCTTCTGCCTAAAATGCCTTAATGGTTTCCTAATGGTTTCCTAGTTTACTTGGAAAAAAAAAGTTTAAGGAAATCTATCACATTTTTCAAAGGCTTTGTGTGATCTGGCCTCTGCAAATTCACCAGTCTCATTTTATATTACCTTCCCTTTTGCTTCAGCCACGTAAGATTTCTTTCAGCTCCTTGAATCAGTTGACTTTTCTACCAACATGCTCTTCCCTCTGCCAATAAAGCTGCTGCCTTCCTCACCACACACCCACCACACACCCACCACACACACACCATACACACCACACACACACCATACAAACACCACACACACCACACACACACCATGCACACCACGCACACCACATGCACACCATGCACACCACACACGCCACATACACGTCACACAGACCACACACACCATACACACACCACACACAACACACACAACACAGACACCACACACACACCACACACCACACACATGACACACATACCAAACACAGCACACCCACCACACATACCATACACACACCACACACACACCACACACACCGTACACACCACACACCACACACACCACACACACCATACACACCACACACACACCATACACAAGACACACGCCACACACCACACACACCACACACATCACACACACCACACATACCACACACACCACACACACCATACACACCACACACACCATGCACACCACGGACACCACACACCACACGCACACCACACACGCCACACACGCCACACATGTCACACACACCACACACACCACACACACCACACACACACACCACACACACCATACACACACCACACACACCACAGACACCACACACACCACACACGTCACACACGTCACACACACCACACACACACCATACACACCACACACACCAAACACACAGCACACACACCACACACACCACACACCACACCCACCACACACACCATACACACACCACACACACCACACACACCATACACACCACACACGCCACACATGCCATACACCACACATGCCACACATGCCACACACGCCACACACACACCACACACGCCACACACACCACACATACCACACACACCACACACCCTACACACCATTCCTACTCTATCCTGTTTCATAAAATTGGTCCTTGTTGGGCTTCCCTGGTGGCGCAGTGGTTGAGCGTCCGCCTGCTGATGCAGGGGACACGGGTTCGTGCCCCAGTCCGGGAAGATCCCACATGCCATGGAGCGGCTAGGCCCGTGAGCCATGGCCGCTGAGCCTGTGCATCCGGAGCCTGTGCTCCGCAATGGGAGAGGGCACAACAGTGAGAGGCCCGCGTACCGCAAAAAAAAAAAAAGAAAAAAAGAAATTGGTTCTTGTCATTCTTCAGGTCTCTGCTTTAATGTCACCTTCATGGAGAGACCTTCTCTATTTACTCTATGAAAACATGTTCCCATCGCCCCTCGCGTTATTCTCCATCACTGCACTGCACTCTGCTTCTTCTGTTATTTCACTCACTGTAGTTATGTATTATTTGTATGCTTTCTGTCTCCCACATCAGATTGTAAGTCCCATGCAGGCACAGGACATGTCAGTCCTGTTCACTGTGGTGTTCCTGACATGCGGCACAGGGCCTGCCACATACAGACAATAGTCACTCAATGGAGACACTGATAAAATGCATGGCACTTAGAATGACTAAATAATTTCAAAGACTTCCCCAAAACCCCTGATGATGGAGCGCAGTGCAATTTGGGAATAATGATACGAGTAAAGGAGGGGAATTTAACCACAACCAGTTTCATCAGAGCCAACATGGTTTGTCTTGGAAAAAAGGAAATCCTAGCTGGGTCACCACTGTGCATTCCCCAGCACTGGTCTCTCCCAGGTCAGGCTTGTTATTTCTGGCCCCAGTTACCCACTGGCTAAGTCCTTGGGTAGCATGGTTTTTTCCCTTTCAGTTTGTGGTTTGTAACTTGGGGAAGTACCCCATTATCAGTTCTGCTGGGCCTCCCATTCAGGATGTTAGGAAACGGGAATCAAGTATAACTCCCTTGGGACCGTTTTAACAGCTGTGGTTTTTGAGAAAGTTTGCCTCTCCCAGAGCCAGCCTCAGAGGAGAGGAGATGCACAGCAAGGACAGTATTCTATGACTTCTTCTGGGACTATCACATCACTCCCGCCATCATCCCTGGTGTGGTGTGTGTGTGTGTGTGTGTACACATGTGCGCATACGCATATACTAGAAGTGGCCTCATCATTTCTAAAGCTGGAAGAATCTTTAGGCATATGTAGCATAACCTTCTCATTTGATGGAAAGAAATTTAGGCCTTGAGAAAATTGACTTGTCTAATGTCCTGCACCTAGTTAATGAAAAAGCTGGAGTCAAACAAAAGTCAGGCCTCCTTCCACCGTATCTCACTGTCTGAAAGGCTCATTTCAAAACAGAATATTTGATTATTTTTTCTGATGATAGAGTAACATGTGGTGGAAGATTCCGAGTGCTCTGGGTTCAGTTAACCCTCAGAAGGACCACTTCCAGCTTCCCTTCTAAGAGATGGCCCTTGGCAGAGGCATTGTCAGCAGGAGCCTGTCTTTAGGTGAAGTCCCAGCCTTGTTCTCTGACCTCAGCCCAACCCTTACACTCCTACCCTGTTGGTTTCTTTGTTTCAACCATGAGTTATCAACCACCAGCCGGCCTACTGGGGTTCCTCCTCTGGCCCGTTGTCAGTGGTCCTGCCTTCTCCACCTGGCCAATCCCCGCCACAACTCCAGCCCCTTTATCTGGCCTAGTTCTTGCTTATCCTGAGCATGTACTAGTCACACGCGACACCTTTGGACGGAACCCATCAGCCCTTTTCCTTAAAACACCTATCAACCCAGACCCTCGATCACCAAGGGAACACAAGAGCCCAGGCTGACACCCCCTTCCTTGTCAGCCTCCTGCTTCCCTGGAAGTACAGAGAGAGAGGCCACCATACAGAGCACAGGGCATTTTACATAGGTACAAACTGATTTGTTTCCATTTTTCATTGAACTGTTTTACCGTGCATGAAATTTTGTGAGCTGCCCCGAATCCTCCTCTGAGGCGCCCAAGGGAATAATAGATGTGAGCATAAACAATTATTTATTGTGCCAGAATTTGCTAAAGGGCACCAAATAATGTGAGAGATAAGGGCTATACCCTACAGCTCAGAACGGGCCTTTTGATTTACACAATATCAGATCATAAGAAGATCCAACTGCAGAGACTGTTGTATAAGGAATGAACTGTAGATTTGGCTGTTTTGGAGAAGATTGAAATATGTGGTGGACACTTACCCTTCTGTTTTTTGGGGTTCTCTACCTTTCTACTCCCTCTATTTTGGGGCACTTTCCCACCCTGATGTGTTTTGTGTTGGTAGAACCCAGTACCCTACCTCTTCCTATAGAAGTTGAAAGAGGAAGCTTCTGAGTTTTGCCACTGGGGCTTGTAGCCTATACTTATCCAATCAGATGCTCCTCTGTAGGACATGGAGTGTGACACAAGGCTGGAGGTGGGGGGACACGTAGAAAAAGTTTATCACAGCAGGAGACAAGAGCTACACCCCTGGCAGTATCCACAGCATGTCTTAAAGTAGTTCTTCCTCAGACGTGATCTGGACAGTGCTTACTGTTCCCTGAAGCTCAGGAGCTGCTCTTGTCCTCGCCTTTTTCCAAACCTCACTCTCTCGCCTTCCTTTCTATTCTGTGAACTTCCCTGAACTCTTCTGCTTCTGTTAATTCAGAGTTGATTTCTGTTGCTTGTGCTTAAGGACCTCGGATCATACAATGCAAGTGAGGTGAATTAACCCTCCCCAGAACTCTTCTATATGGAATACTAGAGATTCTCAAAGGCACACTTAAGTCATTGGTTTTAGAAAAGAAAAAGGGGGGCGGTGCTAGAGAGGTGCCTGTATGATCTATGCTTTCCAAAGAGATAAGAGAATTGTGGGCATCAATAACAGTTTATCCTCAGATCTACATGATTACAAACATAATATTAATTGAATGAATGAATAAATGAGTGAAATCTGTCTCCAGAGAAAATTTGGCTCATATCTGAGTTTCCTGCCCAGTTGGGAATGACTGTACCTAGCACTCCGTATCTTTATAAGTGCCTCATAGTCTTACTTTACAGCAAAAATGCTCTTTATCTGATAAATGTCTTGAGATGCAGAAGGCAGCTGGATCCTGGAAGTCCTGATTCCTTAAGCTCTGTTTCTTTCATATGTTCTAGAAGTAAGTCATCAGAAGAGGGGTGGATTTGCCTATGGTTACTTGAATCATTGTCATTATCTAGCACCAGGCTTACGACATATTCATGGATCAACCCTGAAACAGGCTTCTGTACTCCTGGGAAACTCTCCCGAGTTGGAAGCTAATTCCTAAATATGATTGAACACGTTTCAAAAAGGACATTATATGACCTGCAGTGTACCATCTGGAAGCAACATGGAATACAAATTCTTCTTTGAGACCTGGTGACTAGGCAAGCAGGCTACCTCCAGGGGCTGTACCCCAACAATAACCCCACCAGCATCATTTCTGGTGAAACATCTCATTTCGTTCATAGGGGACTGTTTCACACACCCTCCTTTTCTGTTTGTTTTGTTTTATTTCAGTGGTCTTGTAATGGGCATGTGTGGGAATCCCTTACCAAAGGCGAAAGATGGCATTTTCTCTAAAGTCGAAGCCAAGACATGAAGAAGTTCCGGAATATGAGAAGGCACTTCCTTTTCTGGAAAATGAAGGTGTGGTGGACTAAAGAATTTCTCAATACATTCCTCCACAAAGGCTGGTGCACAACTACTCATCAGCTCTGAGGAGTTTTAAAGGCACAGGCTGCTACACATGCTTCCCTCCACTTCCCAAATCAAAGAGCCAGGCACATCCTGGGAGAGGTGAAACCTGAGGGCATGCTGGGGTCACTGCTGGAATCAATAGGGAACAAGCTTGGTCTTGATCAGAGAGGTAGGGGTATGAGGGAGTATGCTGAACTGATTCTGAGTCATCAGGAGGCTGACTTCTCAGCTGGG
Organism: Mesoplodon densirostris; assembly: GCF_025265405.1. Classification (NCBI taxonomy): domain Eukaryota; kingdom Metazoa; phylum Chordata; class Mammalia; order Artiodactyla; family Ziphiidae; genus Mesoplodon; species Mesoplodon densirostris. The sequence goes on along the minus strand of NC_082667.1, from coordinate 24,921,486 downwards.
GAGGGATCTAAAGAATCAGTCCAGAGAAAAGGGAGTGTCGGAAGCTAGGAACACTCAGTTCAAGCTGGTTCGTTAGGAACCTGGGAATAGTTAGGAGGACAGTCTGACTGATTTTGCTGAAAGCATCTTTCACATCTACCACATGCTACTCTTGAATCCATGTCTTAGAGGGGCTGCCTTGTGTGGATCTGATAAAAGAGCACGTACACATATTTAACATAAACATGTGAGAACTTTCATCTTCAGGTATCCACATTTAGGTCTCTTGCTGCTTCTCACTGGGGCTGGGAGAATAGAGTCAAACTCACTTAGCTCCCAATTCACAGGAAGCCTTGGCTTGTCTTTAGTATATTATTTAGCTTATAAGATGGAATTGACCGTGGTCTCTCTATTTTTACTGTGCCATTTCTCTAAGGATCTCTGAGTCTTATTTTAACAGCAGAAGTGTGTTTTCCTTTGCTGATCAAAAAAAAAGTCTGAGATTCAAGAAACAATGGATCCTGAAGAGTCCTAGTTCCTTAAGCTCTGCTTCCTTCAGAAAGTTTGGAGGGTAGGCATCAGAAGAGGGATAGAGAGTCAGAGGGTTTTGGGAAGGTGAGGAGGGAATCCCCCCTTAAGAGTCTGTTTACGCACATGGTGGCCCAGACCTACGCAGATCTGGGTAGAGACAAGGGTGAAGTAAGACTGTGTTTTGGAAACTGTGGTAATAAAGAATCGATGAGTCAGTGCTTACTATCTCCAGAAAAAGATCACTGGGGAGGCTTTGGGGCAAAGCCTGTACATTTATCTGGGGGTGGGGTTGGGAAAGGCAGATTGGCAGGTGGGAATTTGGAGGGAAAGGAGTGGGGGGAGAGAGTGTGAATGAACAAAAGGTGGAAAAACACATTGGAGAAATAGTACTCAAAGTGGGACTCCAAGCAGAAAGAGCTGTCAAAACAGAAACAGAACTCCTGTGTTGTGCTGACAGTGCAGGGAGATTTGCAGGTTGTATGGGAAACCCACAGACTTAATTTCATTTTTTTTCATGCTTCTAATTTTAATTTATTTTCAATCCAGCATGTGTGAAATAATTGTTGTTTAGAGCAATGTTGTCTTGGTCACCTTAGGGCTATACTTAATGTCCAAGTTTAGGGGTTAACCAAATATAGCATACCTGGAAACAGTCCTTTATTTATCGGTAGCTGAAATAGAAGCTGAGTCACAGAAGTGACACAAACACATCTGGTGCCTGTCTCAGACCTCCCGATTCCCTGGGGTGCTGATGAGCTTGCTCTTCACTTGCTTGGGTCTTCAATTCTCCTCTCTGTTGATATCCTCACACCTGGCTCAGGGATGATCCCCCTTACACTGGTCTTTCTCTAGTTATTCTCCCAGACATCAGTGATTAGATATTTATGGGTGACTTTCAGAGTTGAGCTATAGGGCCTCTGATTGACTAAAGTGTCAGCAATTCCAGTCACCGGTCTAAACATGGATGATGGAATAGAGCTCAGCTTTGAAATTTCAACTTTGCTTAAACTGGATTTCATCTGTGCTTGAAGGGAAGGAGGAAGCAGAATCCATCTGGCTTGGAAAAAAATGTGTACCCTTTTCCCACCTGGTAGTAATCAACTACAATCACTGTAGTTGATTATCCCCCCAGGCCCTAGCGCTTGTACAGAGGAAGGAATAGGCTGGGATGGAGAGTACCACTATCTCAGTGGCTCAGAGTCCATTAAAAAAAAGTGGGATGGATTTACATCTGTAAGTCATGGTAGGTCATCTCCTTATTTCCCAGACAGTCTTTCTATCACAGATAAGACTGTGAGAATGCTCCAGTGTAAGATTTGCCTACATCAGGGGAAATCAAGATGATCCCCTGGGTGCAAGAAAATACTAGAGCCTCTATTATATTCATTTTTATCTTACCCTTTAAAATTTTTTCTTTTTGTGTATATGTTATAATACGCATTGCATATTACTATATTGGTAGATGTATGTTATCTCTCATCTATCTATCATCTAATATCTCTCTATCTCATTTGTCATCTATCTATCCATCCTTCTATCACAAGGTTCGTTGAGCAGCATTTTTGGAAAGGCAAATTCATGTGAGATTCTATTTTAGTAGGCTTCAGGTAAGACCTAGGAAACTGTAGTTATCTGATTCATTTATTTTCATTAAGGAACCTTTCCTTAAAGGTAACCTTACATAAAATCCTACCATGTAAAGGATAAAGCTGGGACCACTCTTTTGAAGGGGGGCTGAAGGCAAGGGTAGGGGATGGTCCCACCCTCCAAAGTTTCCCTTCCATTTGTTCTCCCCTCTGCTCTCCATGGTCTGTGTAAACTCCCACTTGGAAACCACCTTGGTAGCTTCTGAAAGATGCATCTTTGGAGATTAACTGGTTCAGTGTTTCAAACTGGACTAACAGGACATGGTTCCATTCTCAGGTTTGATCTTGTAAATATTTCCCATTAGCCGGATCCATCCCAGTCTGTTTTTCATGCCACGTGCCAAACACCCCCTCACAGCCCAGGCTAAGCAAAGGGACTGACATCGTAAATAGACTCCTTCTTCCTCCTAAGAAAAGGCCCCTTCCCAGGTAATTTCCTTCCTTGCAGTTACTTCTTCATTTTTCCTAACATAGTGACTTCCCCACAGTAAAAAGCCAATGTATTCATGAAGAGTCATGTTCAATGCAGAGTATGATCAGACTTCTGCAGCAAACATTTCTCTGATCTTATTTCAGACTTGCAATTAGCTCCCTCTGCAGAAGGAGATTCTGCTTAAACTAAATGCAACCCCCTATCCGAGGAGCACCTCATCCTGTAGCTAATGCAATTATGCTTATGCATGGTTACAATTTTCTTTCTGATTTTATTTAGAGATTGCCTATTTCCCAAGGGCAATTCACACTGTCATTTATAAAGTTATGTTGTCTTCATGCTTAAGCTTGAGGGAGAAAATTGCCTATAGAAATAGGGGAAAACATAGGGTGTAGCAGACGCAGATAAAATACTCAGATCCCTGGGCTTCCCTGATAGCTCAGTGGTTAAGAGTCCGCCTGCTGATGCAGGGGACATGGGTTTGTGCCCCGGTCTGGGAGGATCCCACATGCCGCAGAGCGGCTGGGCCCATGAGCCATGGCTGCTGAGCCTGGGCGTCCAGAGCCTGTGCTCCGCAACGGGAGAGGTCACAACAGTGAGAGGCCTGCGTACCGCAAAATAAATAAATAAATAAATAAATAAATAAAATAATACTCAGACCCCCTTTCCAGAAAGGACTCACTGCCCAGCTACCAGGAGGATAACTAGGTGACAGCCTCTCCTGTTAGCAACTTTTGAGCTAAATTCACACTCTGCTCAGAGTGGCCCTAGCCCATAACTGAGCAGGGCCATGGGATAAAGTCATGGCCATTTCCACCTGATGGGGATGCACTCCAACAGGTAATCTTGCTCTGGAGAAACCTTTGGGGCTAACAGAGCCTGTACCACGATAAAGTAGCTTCCTCGTGGCCATTCCTGCTACCTCATGTTTCCCTTCACAGGTGTTACTCCCCACAAGTCCTCATGCTTCCTAATTCTGTGTTAGAGTCTGCTTCCCGGAGAATTAGAGGTTGAGGGGGAGGGGGAGGAAGCAAGAACCAAATACAGGTTGCAATGTTCTCCCAGGTTCCTTGAGTTTACTATTCCCAGACTGTGGATATGAATAGCTCCTGGGGAACCTCAGAGTTATTGCAAGGGGTCTGCAAATATACCCACGTGCCCAACATTGCCTATAGCCCGAATACATAATATGTCCAGGTATTTTGAATAATATATGTGCTATTTTTCAAATATATGAATAACAATTCACTAAAATAGTTTTTTAAAATAGTGCATTTTTAGATCAGTGGGCTCTAATAGTTATACACACATGCACATATGCACATCAGGGGAATTTTTTGCATTGAAGAGGTGTCTTCATGTTAAAAGGGCTGAGAACCACTGTGTTAGTTGATGTGGCCCTCTGGTCTTCAGACATGAACTGGGAATTTCCAATGTAATTTCCAGATAAACTTTGGGAAAGGCTGTGTAATTCTCAGATGGAACAGCTCTAATTTGACAAATGTTGATGGCTGAGGGGTGCTAGAATGGTCAACTTTAAAGGGTAATGAGATATCGTGTGGCCTCTTGGTACAATATCAAACCTCCTAAAACGTGCTTATGTTCTGACCTTCCTGTTCAGAGACATGAGTAGGTAAAAAGTGTTTCACTTGGGTTCAACATCTCTATTTGTTTTGGGATAAATTGCCTTGTCTTAGCATACAATAGTTATCTTTAGGGAGCAGGTACCATGTAATTTGAGATTATTATTTAGGTAGAATCTTATAACTGAAAGAGACCAGCCTTCCTGTCCTACAGAGGAGAACACTGAGACTTATTCTGGGGAAATATAATAACTTGTCCAAAGCCACAGCTAATAAGTGGCACATGTCTCTCTTAACAGTAGATAGGAACCAAACTATGGCTTATGATTTGAAGTGTAAAATTTATTAGCTCTAACAGTCAGGATGTGCTGAACTATGCTGCTATAACAAATAATGCCAAATGTTAGTGGATTAACATGAAGAAAGTTTATTACTGTTTCAGCTAAAGTCCATTGTAGGTCTGAATTGTTCTCTAGGACACCTGTGCCCCAGGGATCCAGGCTGCTTTGATCTTATGACACTTCCATTTCAACAAATGACTCCACAGTTGCCACAACAGAGGAACAGCATGCTGGAAGATCTCTCACTGGCAGTTAAACACCTTGGTCCCTCATGACACAGGTGATAGACCGTATCTATAATAAAAGGTGAGGAGAGCTGCATAAAAATAAGCACTCAACTTCCCTTGTGGCACAGTGGTTGAGAATCCATGTGCCAGTGCAGGAGACACGGGTTCGAGCCCTGCTCCAGGAAGATCCCACATGCCGCAGAGCAACTGAGCCCGTGCACCACAACTACTAAGCCTGCGCTCTAGAGCCCACGAGCCACAACTACTGAACCTGCATGCCTAGAGCCCGTGCTCCACAACAAGAAAAGCCACCACAATGAGAAGCCCACGCACCACAACGAAGAGTATCTCCTGCTCTCCACAACTAGAGAAAGCCTGCGGGCAGCAATGAAGACCCAATGCAGCCAAAAATAAATTTTTAAAAAAATCACCACCTTGAGCATTCTCAGAGAAGAAAATGGCTATGTTGTTTAAAAAAAAAAAAGTACTCAACATCCCTACCATATCAGCCTCTCAGAGTACCAGAAAAATTTCATTAGTTATTTTTAGGGTAAATTTCACAAGTTCTCTGAGAATACTAATTTATTAAGTCATTATCACTCAATAGCATACATCATGAATTAGTTTATCAGTTTAGGTTTAGTCACTAATACTTTGAAAAAATGGACATCTGTGGTGGAAATACACTTTAAGAGCCTCTCTTAATAAAAGACAGCTGAGGGGTTTGGGCTGGCCAGACAGAGCTGTGTGGGAGAAAATTGGGAGGCCCCAGCTCTGGTGATGGATGGTAGTTGAGGGCAATGAGCGTCTGAAGGAGAAGACTTTCTAAGGGCAGACGGGGCATGGAAAGATGGTAGAGGCTGCCTGTGACCAGCTTCCTTGAGTTCAACACTTTGCCCCAGGCTGCTCAGGTGAGCAAAGCAACTTGCAAATGTCCGTGGATGTATTTGAATGATACCAAGTCTTATCAAACTTTTGATATTATGTTTGTCTCCAGTCTGCCTTCCCTCTGTGGCCGTCAAACACTGCTTTGAAAATAATATGTTGCTAACCTAGACTATTGGGTTTCCTGCCACATTTTGGTGTCTGCAGTGCTAGGGAGACCAAAATGGCAGAGAGAGACACTGCAGAAGGAAGCCAAGCTTGGTTTCAGCGTGAATTACTCCTTGCCATTTTCCAGGCTACTACTTCCATTGGCCTGGCTCACTGAGCTGAGGCCACTGGTCTCCACTGGGAGCTTTGAAGTTTTCGAGCTGAGTGTTTACCTAAGTTCTTTAAGCCATCTGGGCCTATGGAATGGACTTGGACACCATCTTTTTTGAGATCTTCTGCATTTTCACTCTAAGCTGAAAATATTAAAAAGTGAAGAGCCACTTCTGTCCCTAGCGGATATGGGATGTTTACTCTCAGACTAAGACATGTTACAAATGAGAGTCAGATTAGAACAGAACAAAGTCTAAGGGTCTGGCCAATTTACTCTAATGGAATTTTCCTTCAAAAATGGGCCAATAGACATGTGACTTTCTAGTCCAGTTCATGACTTTGGAGGCAGTCTGCTTGGGCTCATATGCAGACTCAACTATTTACTAATTATGTGTTTGTAGAAAGATTACTTAATCTTTATGCACCCCAGCTTTTCTTAAACTTTAAAATAAGAACAACTGCGTCTACTTCAATAAATTTGAAGCCCATAGGGGCTCTCAATAAATATGAACTATTGTTGTTTTCGTAGTGCTTTAGAGAGATTTGGGGGGAGAAATGTGATAATTTGACGTCTAAGACCACCGTTGTTATTGTCAGTAATAATACTACAACATCTAATGTGATATACTGGCAGGTACTTCTGTTTCCTCACCCATAAAGTGGGACTGATGTTGCTGGCCCTTCCTACCTTAGTGGATTGTGTGGTGCATCAAATGAAGTGAGAGATACCTTGAAAAATAAACACATACTATGGAGATAGGAGAACTTGTCCATGCTGTGCAAGTAATAGCAACGATAGCAGTGGTAGTTGTAGAGTGTCTTTGTCCATCCTGTTGCCACTTAGGTTGATGCAATCTCTGCATTTGACTGTGATTGAAGAGTTGGATTTTGCTGGGGTAGGTGGGGCTAGTTCTTACTGCACTGCTTTGACAGAACCTCGTGCTGATGAGGGCGTTGCTTTCTTTTTCTTTTTTTCATTTTTGAGTAGTATTTATGGATTTTTTCCAATCTGAAAGTAACACATAATCATTATTGAAAAATTTTTATATATGGAGAAGCTTAAAGAAGGCAATTAAAATCACCCATAATCCCATTACTAGGAGACCAGATGACTTCTGTGCTCTCCCACTCTGCTTTCCCCTTCTGTTTCTGGTTCTGGTTCTCCGTGCATGCACACACACACACACACACACAGGCATCATGCTGATGGTGCACTTTTACAGGCTCTTGTCAATTAACAGCATGTCAGGGGCATTTCTTACCTTGCTTAATATTTTTCACAGCATTCCTTCTCCTCACCCACTCTCTGAGTATATGGAGCCCTACCTCCTAAGGAAGGTCCTCCCACCACCACCCCATACCTCCGTCCCACCCCTCTGGACTTGCACACGTCTGAGGGCATTGTTTTCTGACACCCAATACTTCTGTCCATGCAGTCAGAGGCGCTTCTGCTAGGAGTGGTCCGTCTCTGAGAGGTCAATGCCAGAGCCTGGTTTCCAGTTCAGAAAACCACAGGATGAGCAAAGCCAAGTCCAGCAGCAGCAATATACCAGGCTCCGGGCTGGGCTGGAGCTCAGCCCTCTGAGCTGAGCTGGCCCTCACTCTCTCTCTCATCTAAAGAGTCTTTCTGAGGCTGGATTTGCTTGGCTGCCCCTGGTTGGGAAATAGTAAGAAGCTTGCATTCGTGGAAAAAGGAAGGAAAAAACAATCACCAATGCTTTCATAAAACCCAGCCTGTCACAGTTCCTGTTTAAGGAGGAGGACTCATTTTTCCCTAAGTTGAAAATATTTGAGCCAGGATGGGAGGTGGGGGGATGGGGAGAGAAATTGCTCTCTGTCCAGAGCCAGGCAGAGATTTGCATATACAGTGAAATATACTGGGGCTCTCATTTTAGGGGGAGTTCTTTGGTTCCAAGCAAAAGAAACCAACTTTAACTAATTTAAGCAAAAAAAAAAAAAAAGAAAAGAAACTAAAAATACACACACGTATACATCATGACATGCACACATACATGTTAGAGGGCCACAGAGCAGCTTGCAGAATCAAATAAAAAGCTAAAAAATCTGGCTTTGTATGGGACAGGAAACTAGGGGATCTAGGTGGGAGAGACTAACGGACTCTCCATTAGTTAGGGATCCCTGTGTCCCTTCACCCAGGATTTCTGTTCCCTGGAGAGAGTACACTGGCCTTGCTTGGTGACATGCCAACTACTTGACCCACAGAAGGTGAGACACCTTGCTTCAGGCTCTGTTAGAAGGGAGGATGGGATGCTGAGTAGGCCATAGAGCAGATGTCTACCAGTCTGCTTTTTATCATCAGCCTCTCTGCTATAATTAGTTGCCCAAGGCTGCCTGGATTTACATTCATCTAAATGGAATTAATGTGTTTCTGTTTTATAGCATCCTTGATAAAAATTAAACCATGTTAAAAGTGGACTACAGGGGCTTCCCTGGTGGCGCAGTGGTTGAGAGTCCGCCTGCTGATGCAGAGGACACGGGTTCGTGCCCCGGTCCGAGAAGATCCCACATGCCGCGGAGCAGCTGGGCCCGTGAGCCATGGCCGCTGAGCCTGCGCGTCCGGAGCCTGTGGTCCCCAATGGGAGAGGCCCACGTACAAAAAAACAAAAAAGTGGACTACAGTCTACTCACTCAAGACAAGATCTCTGCCTTGTCTTTGTGGTCCACCTGGAGAAAAGGCGCTTAGGCCTTCCTGAAGCAGTCTCTTGCTTCACCTGGCTTCCCTTTGATAGCTCCATGCTCTGGATTCTGGAAGTTTGTGCCCCAAGAGCCCTGGTTATCCAGCCTAGTTCTTGCTTTAGGCAGAAAACTAAAAATAAGTGTCCCCAGTACCATTCGTGTTGGCAATGACAGTTGGGCTGCCACCTCACCACAGAGACACTTGTCATTTGGGGGTTTGGAAAAGGGAAACACTTAAGTGCTAGTTTATCAGCCAAAAGAAGCTACGACCAAAAAAACACAGCACCCGTCCAACCCACAGACTTCTGGTCAGAGTATCAACTTACAGGGGAAAGTTTAACCTGTTATAAATTAAAGACATAGAGGTGGTTCTTTATTTACACATTTGCAGGGGGAAAGGGGAGACAATGTGAGCCCACAGCAGCTGCCTTTTAGAAGTTTCCAGGGAAACTTTAAAAGAGAACAAGCATTTTTTTTAAAAAAGTGTTAGAACATTTTCAAAGTATCGAGGAACAAAGAAAAGCCTGCAACAATGCACAGTATTAATATTTTGGTGTGTTTCCGATCCTGGCTTTTAGATCCGGAGGATGAGCTTAGGGGTCAACTTACTTCCACGCCTGTCACATCTGCTCTCACTTGGGAATGAAGCCTGGAATCAAGTAAAAGTTTAATCAGTGTAGCTAGTATGCTGACAGGTTTTCATGCATGACATTCATAGGCCTCCTTTATCCACTTAATATAACATAAGGTTTTCCCCATGTTTGAAAATTTCTTTGCCAGTTTTTTCTCAATGGCTTTATAATATTCCATCAAATGGTTGCTCCATAATTTACCGAAGCAGGCCTTTGACATTGCACATGAAATATCACAAGTAATGGGTATTTTTGTGCCTAAACTGGGGCCACGATTTGTCAAAGTCCAGCCTCACAACTTCCTGGGTGTGAGGTTTTTATACTGTCACTTTTTTTTCTCTTAAAAGGCAGCTCTTCACTGGACAAAGTCTAATTATCCAGTTCATAGGTGATTCTACACTAATTATTCTTCACTCTTTTCCCTCCTTTTATGTTTCTGGAAGTCATTTCCCAGATTGTTAGCAAGGGTACTAGAAAATTAAAGAGAGGACGAACTTTAAGTACTGGGGCTTCCCTGGTGGCGCAGTGGTTGAGAATCTGCCTGCCAATGCAGGAGACACGGGTTCGAGCCCTGGCTTGGGAGGATCCCACATGCCGCGGAGCAACTAGCCCCGTGAGCCACAATTACTGAGCCTGCGCATTTGGAGCCTGTGCTCCGCAACGAGAGGCCTGCGCACCGCGATGAGGAGTGGCCCCCACTTGCCGCAACTAGAGAAAGCCCTCGCACAGAAACGAAGAACCAACACAGCCATAAATAAATAAATAAAATTAAAAGAAAAGAAAAGAGGCAAAATTCCTTAAAAAAAAAAAAAACTTTAAGTACTTATTGCTAAGTCATAGAAAAAATTTCCTGGGGGACTGTAAGAGCCAGAGTGAAACTTACTTAGGAAATCCATCAGACAGGTCTAGACACTGCTTTAAAAATATGGGAACTGCTTTTATAGTTTTTCAAAATATATTTTATATTGCTATTGTAAAACATGCTTCTGGTAGGCACATGGTAATTGTGTGTGTGACAATAATAGCAATAACATTTTTTTCTTTAAAGGCAGAGAAGAGGATTTACAAGCCCAAATTTCTTTTCTCTCTAGAAGTTTCTAACCTTCCTCTCTTAGAAGCTCCTGGGGGCTCAGATATTAATAGTGTCCATCTTTCCTACTCCATTTATCTAGTCACCTAGGCATGCAAATTTAGAGGATTTACTAGAACAACAATGATCAAAACAAAAACAAGAACTCTCATTAACTGAATGCTTGCTGTATGCCAGGCACTGGTCTAAGACTTTGAGAGAGAGAGACCTAACAGAGGGAGGATGTATACAGCAGATTCAGTGGACTTTTTGAGGTGATGACAGCCACAGGAAGAGTGGGGGGATAGGATGCTGGCGTGGGTGAAGGGTCCCAAGTGTGGAAGAGCATGACCTATTCTGCCATGGACGGGGATTAGCAAGAGGGCAGGAAAGTGGCATCAAATATAGCTGGAAGAATATTTAATAAGAGAGGGACAAGATCCAATTCATATCTTAGGAAGCACATACACATCTATATGGAGATAGATTGCAAGGGAAGTAGGGTGTGCACAGGAATGAACTGTGAATGTGTCTGGGGCAGTGGATGGCGGTGGCCTGGACTCAGGGGCTCTGGTGGAAACGGACCGAAGCAGATGGACTTGGGATGCATTTTGGAGAAAGAATTGACAGAGCTTGCTGGTACATTGTAAAAAGGAGGTAGGGTAAGGGAGACATAAAAGCCAAGTCCTGTGTTTTTCTATTTGAGCAACTCGGCTATGGTGGTGCCATAAACTTATGATGTGAAATCTGGAGGAGTAACTGATTCATGGGTAGGAAAATGGAAGTTTCTATTCTTACCTTGTCATTTGCCAAAATAGACATACTGACCAAAGATAGAAAAGAAAACAAAACAGAACTAGAAACTTAATGCTTTAATCGTTTTTGTGTAGTAAAAGGAGACCAGACAGACCTAGGACTGCTATTTTCAAGTTGTACGATTTAAATTACCTAGCCACCTGCCACTGGAGGCTTTAACCTCCTAATCTTTAAAAGGGAATTAATATTGTCTGTCATGCATGTTTGTTGACGTAATGTATGCGCAGCTCCTAGCCCAGTCTCTGGCACATAGTAATTCCATTTCCTAAATGTTAGTTGCAGTACTTAGAAATAGCCTGTGCAAGATAGAGCTGTCCTATGCAATAAACCCCTCCTTGTGAGGGTCTTGTACACACCTTAGCCTGAGTGACAGGATATAGCCCTGTTACTTTCTGTCCAAAGTCCCAGATATAAATGCTTTATTCCTTCAGTGGAAGGCTTTTTTCCTTACTGAAATACCAGTGGTCTTGAAAAGAGAATAGTTTAAGGCATATCTGTCAATAATAGAAAGTCATCCTAATGTAGTGATTAAGAGCATGGATTCTGGAGCCAGACTGCCTGGGTTTGAATCTTATCTCTGCCACTTATGAGCTGTGTGGCTTTGGGCAAGTTCCTTGACTTCTCTGTTGCTAAGTTCCCTCATCTGTGATATTGGGACATTAATGATTCCTACCTCATAGGGTTGTTATGAGTTTTGATGCAGCTAATACATATAAAATCATAAAACAATGCCTGGGAAATAGTAACCATAATGTAAGAATGTGTTAAATAGTTAAGGTGTTAGAAAACATGGCTTTGAGAAGGTGAGGAGAGAAGGCTGAGGTCAGGGAGGAGAAGGAGGGCAGAAGAGACTGGGCCTCTGGAGGAAGCAGAAACAGTAGGACACGGTGGGCAATCACGAGAAGAGCTAAACACAGGCTTTTTTGCTTTTTGGTTTTGTCTTGTCAAGCCCCCAGGGAAAGAAACTTCCAGAATGGCCCCAGCCCCAAATATTAGATCTAAGTTTTCCTCTCTTAGAAGCAGCCTTTAATCCATGTTGGGCTCACACAAGGTAACATGCACAGAAACACGCATTTCTGCTGCTGCTGCTTCTGTCGGCAGAATCTCTTTGCCTGGCCTTCATAAAGATCGTGTCAAGGTGTTCCCCACCCATCGGATTTGGCCTAACTATGTGGTTTCCTATGGCTTGCCAAGGTCTCAACTGAAATCCGGCCACAGACTGCTCCTCCAGAGCCTCAAGGGATGGTTCATCATTTCTGGCATTATTATAAATGGACTGGGGAGTCCAGGAAATGTGTACGTTTCCTTTCTTACCATCCTTTCTTCAAGGAAAATGCTTCATGGGCTGTTGCATCTAGATGGCAGTTGGCTTTTATCATTAATTCCCATCTGAGCCAAACTAGGGACAGAGCATCAGCCTTTTTGAAAAATGGGGCAGCAGAGAGGATGTTAGTGAATCCCAAACTCACCTGGAACTCTAGCAGCATCTAAAGACTGTCCCTCAATTTTTCCAAGTGTGGTGAGGATGCAGAGAAACTAGATCACTCATACATTGCTGGGAGGAGTACAAAATGGTACCACTATCCTGGAAAACAGTTTGGCAGTTTCTTAAAAAAATATATATATATGCCAACTACCACACCACCCAGAGATTGCACTCTTGGCCCTTTATCCAGGTGAAATGAAAATTTAGTGTTCACACAAAAACCTGTACTGAAGTTTAGCAGTTTCACTGGTAATAGCCCCAAACTGGGAACAACCCAAGCGTACTTCAGTGGCTGACTGGTTAAGCAAACTGTGGTCCATCCACACCTTGAAATAGTACTCGGCAAGAAAAAAGGAATGCACTATGAATTATTCATATAAGCAACAACCTGGATGACACTCCAGAGAATTATGCTAAGTGAAAAAAGCCAGTCCCCAAAGATTATATACTGTATGATTCCCTTTATATGATATTCTTAAAATGACCAAATAATTGAAATGGTGAACAGGTTAGGAGCTGCTAGGGGTTAAGGAGGTGGTGGGAACAGGAGAGAAGTAGCTGAGGCTGTAAAAAGATGCCATGAGGAGTCCTTATGGTGACAGAGATCTTCTGTATCTTGACTGCATCAGTGTTAATATCTTGGTTGTGATATTGTACCATGGTTTTTACAATGTACCATGCGGGCAAACTGGGTAAGGAAGGGTATCTGCATCATTTCTTAAAACTGGATGTGTGTCTACAATGATCTCAAAATAAAAGTTTAATTTTAATAAATAGAGACAGGATAAAGACTGTTAACTCATCCCCAAATTCATCCTGAGCTCTACCAGGACCTAAGTAATGCCCTTCAACTTTCCCACATTCCTTGCTCTAAAAAAGTTTTTAGTTGTAGAAAGATGTAACCAGATGCAAAATTAGGTGAACATTGATACATTGTTAGATACATTGCTTGCCACACAGAGGCCCTCAGCTCACCTACTGTTCATTTTATCACTCATTCATTCAACAAACATTTATGGTGCCCCTCCAATGTATCAAAGACTATTCTAGGTATTGTGGATACAGGGAGACAGATAACAGACTCTGTACCTGAATGGAGCTTATATTATAGTGGGGAAGACAGATAATGTATAACACATACATAAAAAGATGATTTTAGAGAGTGGTAAGAACTAAGGATGCAATAAAATAAGGTGATGTGGACAGTGTCAGGAGAGGGGAACCTCTTTCAATAGGGGAGTGAAGGAAAGGCTTTCATAGCGGACAATTTGATCTGAGAGTAAATGATGGAACAGGGCCCCAGAGCTGGGGAGAAGAGTATTGCTGCATTACCTTTACAAAAATCACTCTTTTGATATGAAGAACACAATGACAGGAAACAAAAATGAGAGTGAGGGGACCAGTTCACAGCCATTTCAGTGGCCCATGCCTGCAGTGAAGGTTTCCTCGACTAAGGTTTAGCAGTGGAGACAATGGTGCCATTTTCCAAGATGAGAAAGACTGTGGGGGAAGAGGGAATGCGGTTGGTTGGGAAAAAGAAATGGAGAGTTCTGTTTAGTCACGTTCATTTTGATATGTCTCATAGACATCCATCTGCACTGGGCCATGAACACTGTTCATCCTCATTCTTTGTCTGTCTCCCCCCAGCCAGTGCTCCAGCAGCTCTGGGTCACCCTTCCACATCCAGACATGAATGCAAAATCACACCATGAGTTGGTTCCCAGCACGTCAACAATGGTTTGGATTCTGCACACAGGAAAGATAGAGTTATCTCCCTAAGGGTGAACCTTGAGCAAGGGGGAATGGGAGCTAGAAGGGAGCCAAATGGATAAAGTCTCCCTTTGTCCCTCTCCTGTGGGCTACTCTAAGGTACAATATCTTCAAGCAACTCTTCTAGAGAAGTCCCACATGCTGAGTGAACACAGCCTCCAAGTGACAGCTGGGTCTCTTGGCAGCTCTCTGCGAGGTGGAAGCCAGGATGGGAGTGCAGCTCATCATATTATATCACACCTTCCTTTGCCTCCTTACCCTTTTTCTCTTACACCTAATACCCTGGACTTGCACCTCCCATTTAAACTGTTACTCTCTTAATCCTTGCCTCGGGCTCTGTTTTATAGAGGACTCAATTAAGACAACATCCAAATGGAGATGTCAAGTAAGAAGTTAAAGTCTAGAGACTTCCCTGGCAGTCCAGTGGTTAAGACTTTGCCTTCCAATGCAGAGGGTGCAGTTTTGATCCCTGGTCAGGGAGCTAAGATCCCACATGCCTTGTGGCCAAAAAACCAAAACAGAAAACAGAAGCAATATTGTAACAATTTCAAAAAAAACCTTTTAAAAAAAGTCTAGAACTTGGGAGAGAAGTCAAGATTGGGACATCTAGCTTGGGAACCATTAGGAAGAGATATACTGTATTTAGGGCTGCAAGGCTGGCTGGTGCAGTCACTTACAGAGAGTGTGTGCTCAGAAATATGGGTCAAGGAGCAAACCTGAGGCACTTTAAAATCTACTGTTTAGGTCAAGGGGTGTGGATCCAGCTGAGGGGAACTGAGAATTATTACTCAATGAGTTAGAAGAAAAGCTGAGGGGGTGTAATGACATAGGTGAAGGAAGAGGAGAATGTCACAAGAAAGATGAAAATAATCAGGTGGGTGGACTCTAGCTAAGAGGTCTAGTAACATGAGAGACAAAGGAGACCGTGGGGCTGGTAACATGGAAGTTGCAGTGGCCTTGATGAGAGCAGTTTCAGTAAGGAAGTAGCATCGGAGTGGGTCAAGGAGAGAAAGGGAAATGAGGAAGTAGAAACAGCTAACATCATAGACAAGTCTTTAAAGAAATTTAAACAGAACTGGTGAGGAAATAAATTGGGTGAGGAAGTCCGTTTGATGGGTGCTATAACTAGGAAATGACAGTTTGAGAAATGTATTGTCTGGAAGTCAAGAGACCTATGTTCTAATCCTTCTTCTGCCATTAACCAGCTGAAGAGGCCTTGGGTAAATCAGTTCCCTCTCTGGGCATTAATTTCCTTATTTGTCATATCAGATATCTCTCAGATCCTTCAAGCTCAGAAGAGCTGTGTTCTATGGAGATATTGATGCTGAGAGGGAAGGGACAGTGAGAGGGGAAAGAAGGATCCTTGGGAGGATGGTGTAACTCCTTAAGGGGCAGCAAAAGGGTACCTACTTCCTTGGGTGGTAGGAAGGATTAAATAGATAATGCATGCAAAGCACTTAGCACAGCACTTGACATAATAGTAAGAACACAATACACTTTATTGCTAGAAATAATAGAGGTAGTATTGGTAGCAGAAACTAGCAGGGTATTGGGTGCATTGCTCTACTGCACACACTTGGAAGTGCCATTCGGAGGTAAAGAAAGAAAGGACGAGAAACAGGGATGGACCAGGTAGTGCCTGATGTGCAGTGAGGACCACCTTGGAGACAACCTGTGGATTAAGGGGTGGTATGGACTTAATGACATCAGCTCAGAGCTGGTGGCTTGCATGATATGAAGGTCCACCAAAATGGGAATATATTTTACTTTTAAAGATGCTTTCTAGTCCATATTAAAGTAAGGTAGGGATGCAAAGAGCCATGAATAGCCAAGACCACCTCAAAGAAGAACTAAGTTGGAGAGCTTACTCAACCAGATATCAAGATTTATTATAAAGTGACAGTAATTAAGGCAGTGTAGCGTTAGCACAGCAATAGGCAAATAAAGCAATGGAACAGTGTAGATAATCTAGAAACACGAGCTTCCCTGGTGGCGCAGTGGTTGAGAGTCCGCCTGCCGTTGCAGGGGACGCGGGTTCGTGCCCCGGTCCGGGAAGATCCCACATGCCGCGGAGCAGCTGGGCCCGTGAGCCATGGTTGCTGAGCCTGCGCGTCCAGAGCCTGTGCTCCGCAACGGGAGAGGCCACAACAGTGAGAGGCCCGCGTACCGCAAAAAAAAAAAATCCAGAAACAGACCCATGCATATTTAGGCACTTGCTTTATGAAAAAGGTGGTACCTCAGAGTGATGGTACAAACTTATCAAAAAATAATCTTGTCAATAAGTGGTGCTGGATCAAATAGATATCCAAATGGAAAAATAAGAATAAAACCCCACCCCTGCCTTTTACCAGAGCAAAAAATATCAATTCTATGTGGTCCATAGATTTTAAATATGAAAGCTTTTAGAAGATAACACAGGTCAAGAATAGCTTCTTTAACTTGAATTGGCAAATATTCTTAAATAGGACACAAAAAGTACGAACCATAAAGAACAATATTTACGTACTGAACTTTATTAAAATTAAAAACTTGGATTCATCAAAAGATACCATTAAGAAAGTAAAAAAAAAAGAGTCAAGTTACAGAGTGAGAAAAGATATTCACAGTACATATAACTGATAAAGGGCTCAATTCAGAATATATAAAGAGCTCTTATAAAAGACAGACCATCCAATTAAAAATAAATCAGCATCTCACAAAAATAGAATGGCCAATGAACACAAGAAAAGGTGCTCAACTAGTCATCAGGGAAATATACATGAAAATTACATTGAGATATCCCTAACCACCCACAAGAGTGAAAGCAATTAAAATGAAGAACAATACCAAGTGGCTGTGAGGGTGTGGAGCAACTAGGAGACATACATTACCAGTGGGAATTTAGAGCGATACAGCCATTGGGAAAAGTTTGGCAGATCTACTAAACCTAAACATAATATGTTCAAAACCTGTCAAGTCTATTCCTGGGTATACATCTGACAGAAATGAGGGCTTATGTTCATCAAAGACATGCACAGAAATGTTCAGCGCAGCATTATTCATAGTAACCTCAAGACAGAAAAAACTCACATGCCCATCAAGAGTAGAACAGATAAATACACTGTGATGTATTCATAGAGTGGAATACTGTACAAGATGAAAATAAATTAACCACAGCTACACACGACATTGATGACTCTCACAAATATAATGTGGAATGAAAGAAGCTAGTTACAGAAGAATGCATATTGTCTGATTGCATTTATACAGGGTTTGAAACCAAGCAAAATTCACCTGGGATGTTGCAAGTCAGGAGAGTGGTCCCTTTAGGGAGCAAGAAGGAGGTAGTCATGTGAAGGGGTGGGAGGAGGGCTCTGGGTGCTGGTAACGTTCTATTTCTTGACCTGGGAGGGGGGTACATGAGTGTGTTTACTTTGCAATAACTCATCAATAGTTCATTTAAGGTCTGTGTGCTTTTCTGTGTGTATGCTCTACTCAAAAAAAAGTTTATCTAAAAAATGAAATGGGAAGGCTGATCTTCACTTTAAGAAATGATTAAAATGTTTCTCCCCTCTTTGTTTCTGACACCACTCCCCCATCCAAGTTCCCCACTGCATGGGAACTTGTTCTCACCAAATGAATCAATCATAATGGAACAAATTTAATGGATTTCCAAAGATTTTTTTTAAGTGTAATGTTTTCCTTGTAAGGTCATTAAAAAAACCTCTGCCTTTAAATAAAACCATCACACCTCATCCTCCCTCCCTTTATGGTGAAGAAAACTGAAATGCTAGATCCAAGAACAAGAGTCATTCTGGGACCAGAGGGTGAAAATGGATTAGAAAGTCATTTGACATTTATTAAGCAGCTGCTAAACATCAGGCATTATTCTCAGCACAGCAGATACAGCAGACATGAGAGAAAAGATCTTTGTTCTCGTGGAACTTAAAATATAACCCCCAAATGAGCAAATGTCATGGAGAGAAACAAGTCAAGGGGCATGGGATAGTGGGGTAAGTTTTGCTGTTGTGTAGAGCGTGGTCAGAGAAGGCCACACCCAAAAGAGAGAGACCTGAAAAAGAAGGGAGATGGCCATGCAGGTGACAGGGAAGAGTGCTCCAGGCTGAGGGAGCCTGATGTGGGAACAGTTTCTGCATTTGAGGAACAGCCGGGAGGCCGGTGCGGCAGGAGGGGAGTGATCAAGGATCAGAGCAGCAAGAGACAGAGTCAGAGTCCACTAGGGCCCCCCAGGCCATTGTGAGGGCTTTGGCTTTCCCGCTGAGTCAGATGGAGCCACTGGAGGGTTTTGAGTAGAAAGAGAGACATGATCTGACTTAGATTTTAAGAATCACTCAGGCTGCAGGCGGAGAATAGACAGAAGGGGGGGTAAGAGCGAAAACACGGAGACCAGGAAGTCATTACAGGGATACAGGTGGGAGACCCTAGCGCCTTGGAGGGCCAGTGGAAATGGGGAGAACTGGGTGTATTTCATGGCAGAGACAAACAGGGTTCAGGCGGCCTTCGAGAAGGGGCTTGGAGAAGAGCTGTCCTACACATTTTACCCATTAGCTGAAAATCTCTCATAACGTTTTCCATTCCCCTTATAATGAATCGTTAGATCAGCAGGGCCCCTACTAGAAAGTTTATAAAAACCTCACAGGATTTTAAGGTCTGAACAAAGAGAAGAAATGGCTGACTGGGGCCGTGGCAGGCTCGAGTCAGAACCTCTTTCCCTGGCTGGTCTTTATTTCTAAAACTGGATTACAAGGGAAATGAAGAAGAGTGTTGGGGAAGAAGCTTTTGAAATGCTTCTCAGTTTTCTCCCTTCCTTGGCTTTACTGTCACCACTCAGGCTCCCCAGGACTCATCTGAGGAAGTCCCAGCCAAGAAAAGCACCAACAGAGAGGAGGAAAATTGGAAAAAAAAACAATAGCAGCAGGGATGGTGTTTACTGACCTCAACTTTCCAGTGTCCCATCTCACTTTCCAGAGACACCCATTGTTTCCCCACTTCCGTTACCATCCTTTGGAACGATGCTAGCATCAACCTGATTTCCCTACCCACTCCCTCCCACTCGCTGCGTGACCCATCTTTTCCTTCTTTTTCCTCTCTCTGTGGTAAAGGAGCAGTGGACAGACATAGCTGTTCTATGGTCTCCTGAAGTCTCCATCAGCTGGTGCCTCTCTGAAGACCTCCCCACCCTGCCTCTCTTCACACAGTCACTAGAGACTCTCCTCTCCTCTTTTCCACCTGAGAGGGAAAGTGGTCCAAGGAGCCCTTTACCTGAAAGTGAGGACGGTGTTTACGCAGCTGTGCCCACCTGTTTCAGGATGGGACTCCCACTGGGTCAGCTCTTGGAACGTGGCACGCAGCAGTGAAAACTGGGGAGTTTGAGATCCCTGGAGAATTGGAAAGAGGAACTCTCTTTCTCTAACTTTCAACCAGGATCCTAGAACACAAAAATGAATTACAAGTCACTTTCTGCTTCTTGGAGGTGGTGAGAAAGTAACTGTGTTCCGTGTAGCTACACTCCTCATACAAACACTGATGGAAGTCAGTGGAAAGGGTACATTTCTTGCCCTTCTTCCCCATAATGTTCCCTAATAGGTATCAGGCAAGCATTAAAAATAATCTTTTGTGCTCAACAAAAATTAGTGAAGACATTGATAATACTAGGTGCCTTTTCCATTCCAAAGGCTTCCCTCATAGTTCCCTCATCCGAAATTTTCATTTGCTCATTTATTCATTCAATATATTTTTATTGAATGACTACTGTGTCCCAGGCTGGCTGCTATGTGCCTCAGAAAGAATGGAGAACAAGGTAGATAAGTCTTACAGTAAAAGTGATGGGAGAGGCAAATAAGTAAACAGATACCTCTGAATAATTACGTATTTTAGCAAGTGCTATGAGACCTTTGTGGGCTGCTAGCCCAGAGGGTGAGGTTCGAAGAACTACAGGCTAAACATAGAAATAAAAGGAAGTTGCATTTTTTAATGACTTGCTTTTACATGTAACTTAGGAAATATTCTTTGGAGAGTCACAGCAGAATTTAAAAATGGACTTGCTTTCCCTGGAACTAGGACATCAGCAATACCCATGATCTCATGAAGGCAGATTGTAGCTCCTAAAATGCCTTCAAATGATGTGGCTTTGCCTCTTTGAGGGAAATAAACCAAAGGAACAACCCAACAGCCTCAGCCATAGACACTACTGGTTGTCTACCCAACAGCTGTTCTCTTACTTGCCTGCCCCCTTTTCCATAATCTTGTGGGGAGGTCTTTGTGACCTTGTCCCTGCGAGAATGGTCTAAAGCTCACTACGGGTCACCCATTTGGGAGAAATGTGTATCACGCCATCTCCTTGAGAGAGATGATGTTATGAAGGTCCAAAGGAAGTGATGTGGTTTGATACTTTCTCTTCTCACCTTGCTTTCCTGGACGTAGAGAATGAAATCTATACCATAGCCCTCTGCTTTCTCAGCTCCTCTTAAAAGGACCCAGAGCCACCAATTCTCTTCTGTGGCAACCTGGCCAGGTGGCAATTTTCCTACTCTCTGATAGCTTACAACTGAGGTTCTGCTTGGTAGATGGGGATGAGTAATCCTATTTTCCAGAAACCCATAAACCTGGTTGCCTTCCCAAGCCTTCCCATTTCTGGAAAGAGGATGGAGATGATTCTATGGTAAGTCAGGGTAAGAAAGCCAAACTAAAGCTTCCCTCTGTTAGGTAGGGAGATGGCCTCTGTCTCCACCCAAAAAGATGTCTCTTTTTTCTACTCTTTTCCTGGTCCTTAAAACTATCCCACCAGCTCAAACCACATCTCTATGCCTTCTTGTCCTTAGATCCTCACAAGCAGCACCCCCTGATGTTTGAACATTTTGACCATGACCCTGCCTTACTGTTCTCAACCTGCTTCTATTTGAATCCCATCAGACCTGATCCTACAAGTTCAGTCTCTAGTCCTTCTCTGGCCCCTCCAGTTTTGTTATTCTTCCATGACTCTACTTGCCCTTATTTGAACCCCCTGCTTTAGTTCTAGGGAGAGCTCTATACTTGACCCCGCTTGACACAAATCCCATCAGCCCAGGACTTGCTAACCAGCTTCAGCTCTTTCCTTTCTTCTATGACACCACTGCTAGATGTGAACTTAACATGAGTGTTGCTTTCCCTGACCACGCACACCAAGCTGAGCATAAGAGGGATGCCACAGTGGTTGAGTCATGCTTGTAAAGTTCATTCCTGAACTGGTTTGCAGGCTTTCCACTTCTCCCCGTATCTCGATGGTCTCCTTAATATGTTGGCAGCCTACCAGTCCTGTCCTGGGAACCTCTCTGCCAGCTAACTTGCTCCTCAACCTGCAAGCTCTGCATCTCAGACTCAGACTAAAATGTTCCCTCCTGACCCTGTGCAGTGGGCTTTTGTGTTTAGCTGTTCAGCATCCTTTGTTAGAGAAAAAACACTCCTCATTTCTTTCTCCCCTCTGTCTCTGTCTCTGTCTGTCTCTGTCTCTCTCCCTATTGGTGCTTAGTTACAGGGTCTCGTCCACCTTTAGCTATAAGAGTGGGAATGAGGACAATTATATAATTCAAATTTGAATCTCTCTGACTTCAAAATTTAACCAGTATACAATCCTGACTCTATTGGTGAAAACTCGGTAGAAATGGTTAGAATAGGGCTGTGCTGATAAACTCTGTGGCTGAACTAAATGAGAAAGTGCCCACTGAGTGCTGTAGATGACACGGCAGCCAGTGGCCACTTCTCCTGGAAACGCCACTGGGGCTGGTTCTCCATTGTGGAGTAATTTTGTGTTTGGAAAGAAGCATCTCTTTATATTTCCTGCTCACCTATAACCTGATCTAGAATCTGCTGCTGAACCACAGTACTGCTAAGGATAAGCTCACATCTGAACAACTGTCCTATAAAGAATCATCTCTGGGGAGTGACTATGCAGCTATTAAAGTACCTCTTAGAGTACACTGTCATTGAAGGAACTTTTTTTCGTTGTATTTTTTCGGTACGCAGACCTCTCACTGTTGTGGCCTCTCCCGTTGCGGAGCACAGGCTCCGGACGCGCAGGCTCAGCAACCATGGCTCACGGGCCCAGCTGCTCCGCGGCATGTGGGATCTTCCCGGACCGGGGCACGAACCCGCGTCCCCTGCAACGGCAGGCGGACTCTCAACCACTGCACCACCAGGGAAGCCCTGAAGGAACTTTTTTTCTGGACACGGGTTAGTAAAACTTTTTTTCTTCCAGTTTTATTGAGATATAATTGACCTGCAACACTGAATAAATTCGAGGTGTCCAGCATAACGATTTGACTTACATACATCATGAAACGATTGTCACAGTAAATTTAGTGAATACCCATCATCTCATATAGATACAAAATTAAAGAAATAGAAAAAAATTTCCTTCCTTTTGATGAGAACTCTTAGGATTTACGCTCTTAACTTTCATATATAACATACAGCAGTGTTGGCTATATTAATCATGTTGTTCATTACATCCCTAGTACTTATTTATGTTACAACTGGAAGTTTGTACCTTTTGACCATCTTCTTCCAATTCCCCCTCCCCACAACCCCTGCCTCTGGTAACCACAAATCTGATCTCCTTTTCTGTGATGTTGTCTGTTTGTTTTTGAAGTATAATTGACCTACCACACTGTGTTAATTTCTGTTACACAATGTAGTGATTTGATATTCCTAAATTCTCATTTCAAAATGATTACCATGATAAGTCTAGTTATAATCCATCACCATACAAAGATATTACCTAATTATTGGCTATATTCCCCACACTGTACACTTCATATTCATGACATTTATTTTTCAAGAGGAAGTTTGCACCTCTTAATTCCCCTCACCTATTTCTCCCCTCCCCCCAAACCCCTCCTTTCTGGAGACCACCTATTTTTTCTCTGTATCTATGACTTTGTTTCTGTTTTGTTATATTTGTTCATTTGTTTTGTTTTTTAGATTCCACATATAAATGAAGTAACACAGGATTTGCCCTTCTCTATCTGACTTACTTCACTTAGCATAATACCTCTAGGTCTATCCATGCTGTCACAAATGGAAATATTTCATTATTTTTTATGGCTGAGTAATATTCCATTGTGTGTGTGTGTGTGTGTATGTATATACATATATATATTTACCACATCTTAATGCATTCATCTATTGATGAGCACTTAGGTTGCTTCCATATCTTGGCAATTGTAAATAATGCTGCAATGAACATAGAGGTGGGTATATATTTTCTAATTAGTGTTTTCATTTTCTTCAGATAAATATATCCAGGAGTGGAATTGCTGGATCATATGATAGTTCTATTTTTAATTTTTTGAGGAATCTCCATACTGTTTTCCACAGTGGTTGTACCAATTTACATTTCCACCAACAGTGCACAAGGGTTCCCTTTTCTCTACATCCTTGCCAATACTTGTTATTTGTTGTCATTTTGATAATAGTCATTCTGACAGGTGCAAGATGATATCTCATTGTGGTTTTGATTTGCATTTCCCTGATGGTTAGTGATGCTGAGCACATTTTCATATGCCTATTGGCCATCTGTATGTCTTCTTTGGAAAAATGTCTATTCAGATCCTTTGCCCACTATTTTTTTTTTTTTTTTTTTTTTTTTTTTTTTTGCAGTATGCAGGCCTCTCACTGTTGTGGCCTCTCCCGTTGTGGAGCACAAGCTCCGGACGCACAGGCTCAGCGGCCATGGCTCACGGGCCCAGCCACTCCGCAGCATGTGGGATCTTCCCGGACCGGGGCACGAACCCGTGTCTCCTGCATCGGCAGGCGGACTCTCAACCACTGCGCCACCAGGGAAGCCCTGCCCACTTCTTAATGAGGTTGTTTGGTATTTTTCATGTTGAGTTGTGTGAGTTCCTCATATATTTTGGATATTAACTCCTTATTGGATATATCATTTGCAAATATCTTCTCCTATTCAGTAGGTGGCCTTTTTAATTTGTTGATAGCTTCCTTCACTGGGCAAAAGCTTTTTAGTTTGATGTAGTTCCATTTGTTTATTTTTTCTTTTTTTCCCTTGCCTGATGAGACAGATCCAAAAAAAATATATTACAAAGACCAATGTCAAAGAGCATACTACATATGTTTTGAACAGCCACTTCACCAAAGAAAATATCAACGGACATATGGTCACCTTACCTTTGATAAAGGAGGCAGGAATGTACAGTGGAGAAAGGACAGTCTCTTCAATAAGTGGTGCTGGGAAAACTGGATAGGGACATGTAAAAGTATGAGATTGGATCACTCCCTAACACCATACACAAAAATAAGCTCAAAATGGATTAAAGACCTAAATGTAAGGCCAGACACTATCAAACTCTTAGAGGAAAACATAGGCAGAACACTCTATGACATAAATCACAGAAAGATCCTTTTTGACCCACCTCCTAGAGAAATGGAAATAAAGACAAAAATAAACACATGGGACCTAATGAAACTTAAAAGCTTTTGCACAGCAAAGGAAACCATAAACAAGACCAAAAGACAACCCTCAGAATGGGAGAAAATATTTGCAAATGAAGCAACTGACAAAGGATTAATCTCCAAAATTTATAAGCAGCTCAGGCAGCTCAATAACAAAAAAACAAACAACCCAATCCAAAAATGGGCAGAAGACCTAAATAGACATTTCTCCACAGAAGATATACAGACTGCCAACAAACACATGAAAGGATGCTCAACATCTTTACTCATCAGAGAAATGCAAATCAAAACTACAATGAGATATCATCTCACACCAGTCAGAATGGCCATCATCAAAAAATCTAGAAACAATAAATGCTGGAGAGGGTGTGGAAAAAAGGGAACACTCTTGCACTGCTGGTGGGAATGTGAATTGGTGCAGCCACTATGGAGAACGGTATGGAGGTTCCTTAAAAAACTACAAATAGAACTACCATATGACCCAGCAATCCCACTACTGGGCATATACCCTGAGAAAACCATAATTCAAAAAGAGACATGTACCAAAATGTTCATAGCAGCCCTAGTTACAATAGCCCGGAGATGGAAACAACCTAAGTGTCCATCATCAGATGAATGGGTAAAGAAGATGTGGCACATATATACAATGGAATATTACTCAGCCATAAAAAGAAATGAAATTGAGCTATTTGTAATGAGGTGGATGGACCCAGAGTCTGTCATACAGAGTGAAGTAAGTCAGAAAGAGAAAGACAAATACTGTATGCTGACACATATATATGGAATTTAAGAAAAAAAAATGTCATGAAGAACATAGGGGTAAGACAGGAATAAAGACACAGACCTACTAGAGAATGGACTTGAGGATATGGGGAGGGGGAAAAGTAAGCTGTGACAAAGTGAGAGAGTGGCATGGACATATATACACTACCAAACGTAAGGTAGATAGCTAGTGGGAAGCAGCCGCATAGTACAGGGAGATCAGCTCGGTGCTTTGTGACCGCCTGGAGGGGTGGGATAGGGAGGGTGGGAGGGAGACGCAAAAGGGAGGGGATATGGGAACATATGTATATGTATAACTGATTTAATTTGTTATAAAGCAAAAAATAAAAAAATAAAAAAATAAAATAAATAAAATAAATAAAATAAAAAAAGAAAATATCAGATGTCCAATAAACAAACAAAGGGTTCAGATCTGAAAAATATCAAATGTTAAGTAAGAACATAAAAAGGTTCTCAACATCATTAGTCATTAGGAAACTGCTAATTAAATCATAATGAAATACTACGAAATGCATATGAGAATGGCTAAAAAAATTTTTTTTAATGGCTATACCAAGTGTTGGTAAGAATGCAGAAAACTGGAACTTTCATATATGACTGGCAGGAGTTTCCAAAACACTTTGGAAAACAGTTGAAATATTTTGTAAAAGTTTAGACAGATCTGACATATGATCTAGCCATTTTATTTCTAGGTATTTACCGATGGTAAGTGAAGGCATATAATCATATAAAGACCTATTTATGAATGTTCATAGCAGCTTTATTTTTAACAGCCACAAACTGGAAAAAGCCCAAATGTCCATCAACAGGTGAATGGATAAACAAATTGTTTTCAGACAAACTGGAATATTATTCAGTGATGAAAATAAGTGAATTGTTGATGCACATTTCAACATGGAACAATATAAAAATAATTTTGGTGAATGAAAGGAGCCAGACAAGAAAGAGTGCATAGTGCATGGTTCAATTTATATAAAATTCTAGAAAACACAGAAAATAGATCAGTGGTTACTCAGGGATTTGAGTAGGGGAACATATGGGGAGAGATAGGAAGAAGAGATTTAAAAGGAGCATGAGGAAATATTTGGAGGTAATGGAATATGTTCATTGTTCTGATGGTAGTGAAGTTTCATGACAAATTTATACATATGTCAAAATTCATCAAATTGTATGCTTTAAATATGTGCAGTTTTTGTACAATTACTCAAAAATACACCTATTAAAAAGTTCATGCTAATAAAGTTTTGACCATTGATCACAATTATTACAGAAACATTTACCTCAGTTAGTATTTGTTGAGCACCCATTTCATGCAATCAGCTATATCAAACCACAAAACAGCAATAATATAAAGATCTGATAGTTTTAGATTTATTCCAAAGTCATAACAATTAAGTTACAATTGTTGACTGGTTTGAAGGAGTTCAAATAACTCAGAAAGTATTCTTCCTAAGCAAGTATAGATAGTTTCAATTTGGGGATATAATGGTTAATAAAAATTTATTGTAATGAAAGAAAATAAATAGAAAACAACATTTTTTTAAATGAGGGAAGGAAGACTCCAAAATTAAAGAATAAGTTCCCTATTTAAAATAAGATTTGACTTATAAAATCTTCAATTTCACTCAACTTTTGAGAGAAATACTTATCCCATAAAGTAAAAAGATGTGTAGAACAAAATGGTCAGACTGATCCAGAGCAGCAGCCTATGTCAATTAACATTATTTGAAAAGGCTTGTGCAGAGTTGTTTCAAAACTGTTGTTTTTTTCTAATTTAAAATCTTATTTTTGAAATTTATGAATTAGGTCCCAAAGTCCTACCCTTGTGAAGAAGTGGATTTAGTCATATCCATATTGAATTGCTTGTGAAGTTTGTTTTGCATTTTCATACCATAGTAAGGTCTTTCTAAGGTCATGGTGTTCTTTTAATAACAGCATCAATATTATTCATAATGTTGGTTTTTCTTCATCCTGAAGCACTAAATGTGTAGTCTTGAAGCCATGTACTGTGGCTGCCTTTACCTGGTTTTATCAGGGTTTTTTAATCATCTAAGAGAGAAGGGTTTTCTCTAAATCCATAGGTATTATAAGACAAACCTTTCCTAGCACTGGCAGGGTAGTCCCATTGACTTTTATGCAACAGTGATGCACAGAGATGATTTCTCAGGCAGATGTCCAAAGAGAAGACATAACCAGTCCAAAGTGTTGGCAACAAAATCTTGAACTAAGATAGTGTTTATGGAAAGAAGGAGAGTGAATCCTGGCTGCAGTGTGGAAACAAAAGCAGATGTTGGCTCACTTAAGTGTACTCATTCTCTAGACATGCTGGGACCTCAGAGGCTGACAGAGGGAAAGATAACAAAGCAGGGAACTGCCAGGTCCAAGACTAGGGCACCAAGATTGTAAAATAGGATTGGCCCCTGATGGGGCATGGAGCATCCATCAAAATCCTGTCTAGTAGAAAAAGCTCTCACGAGCAAATAGGTCAGCATCCACATTTAAGTGGAAATTTTGGGGCAGGAAGAGCAAGATCACAGGATTTTCTAGAACAAGGGTCAGCAAACTATGATCCGTATGCCAAATCTGGCCCATGACCTGTTTTTGTAAATAAAGTTTTATGGGAACACATGTCTGTTCATGCTACAATGGCAGAATTGAGTAGTGACAGAGACTTGGGGTTTACAAAGCCACAAATATTTTCTATCTGGCCCTGTACAGAAAATGTTTGGCAACCCTCGTTCTAGAAGAGGGTGAGGCTTGGAATCAGCATTGTGGTCCCAGGTGATATGTTTGGTTTGGAGACACACACCAGGCTTGGGCTGAGAGGGACCCATGATTGAGGCAGGATGTCAAAACCACAACTGAATGGTTTGGAGTTCAGGACCTCAGGTACAGGCAGAAACCAAGGCAAAAGCTCGATCCTATTGACTGGACAAACATGGTGGCAATTAAGGAAAGAATAAGGCTCAGTAGGCTTGTGGGATCCAAGTTCACCTTTAGTCATAGAAGATACCAAGTCTAGGACAGCAAGTCCAATTTCAGTGACCTGCTGATGGGTTTGAACCAATGGTCAGTTTGAAATGCTTAGTGTTAAGCAGAGCTGGGAAGGCAGAGGCTGACCCAGAAGGAAGGAACTTTCAAGTCCAGATAACCTGGCTCTTTCTGCTAGAAAGTAGGAGTATGGTGCTATACTCTCCATTTCCTCTTCAATATGTAGCTTATCACCCTCATCAATCCAGTGTGATGAGATTGAAATGTCTCCTGGCTTGGGTTGCCATATTTAGCAAATAAAAATACAGGAGGCCAAGTTCAATTTGAATTTCAGACAAAGAAAAAATTTAATAAATAAAAGTATATCTGAAATATTTCATTGGACATGTTTACGCTAAAAATTGACTCATTATTTGAAATTCAAATTTAAGAGACTTCTCTGGTGGCGCAGTGGTTAAGAATCCTCCTGCCAATGCAGGGACATGGGTTTGAGCCCTGGTCCAGGAAGATCCCACATGCCGCGGAGCAACTAATCCCGTGTGTCACAGCTACTGAGCCTGCGCTCTAGAGCCCACGTGCCACAACTACTGAAGCCCGTACACCTAGAGCCCGTGCTCCGCAACAGGAGAAGCCACCACAGTGAGAAGCCTGCACACTGCAATGAAGAGTAGCTCCCGCTCGCCACAACTAGAGAAAGCCCATGCGCAGCAACGAAGACCCAACACAGCCAAATAAGTAAATAAATAAATTTATTAAAACAAACAAACAAATTTAACTCGAGTCCTATGAGTTTTCTGGCAATGTTATATCCAGGAAACTGGCCATCTTTGTGGTAAATCATGACTAAACTAAGCAATATTTTGACTCCTGGGACAGCAAGAAATTTCTAGTCTTTTGGTTTCTCCTGTAGTCTCTTTGTCTTCTCCCTTTCTCCACATACAGACTTCTTTCCCACCTCCTTCCATCTCTTCTCTACCACTTCTTTTCCAAGGGTTGTACAGGAGAGGGGACCAATTGCATTTATCAACACTTCCAGTAATTATAATATAGCTTCAACTGCCATTGGTTAAACCAGAAAAGGGCTGAAAACTGAGAAAGAATAAGTCAATCTTTTTAAAGTGACTCACAGGAAGGAAACCTGGTGAACAGACAGTTAGATGATTGGCTTCTGACTCATAGGAGCTTTCTTTTTCTTTTTTTTGCCTATTTCTTTTATCATCCATTGATGATTCTTTTCTTTTAACAACCATGATTTATTCTATTTTTTTGAATTTTATTTTATTTATTTTTTATACAGCAGGTTCTTTTTAGTTATCTATTTTATACATATTAGTGTATATATGTCAATCCCAATCTCCTAATTCACAGGAGCTTTCTTTGCTAGAGATCTGTAGTCCTCTATCACCATTAGTTTGCTATCAACAAACCACTGAAATTTCCCCAGCAGCACACAGATCACTGTCTTGGTAGAGGACTTGGGTTTAGATAAACGGCGTGGCACTTGCTGGTTCCAAATGTTGAATTAAAATGGACATCTTTTTAAATTTACAAAGAGCCTCTTAGATTAAATCAGAGGGCTCTGTAAAAGCCATGCTCATGGTTTTAAAGCATTATGCCAGCACTGTGTTCTGTGAAGAGGTTCTTAGGAAAGTTTCAAGAACAGTCAAATTGTTTTATGCTGTGGTCACAGTGGATTAAAGCTCACCTGCAGGGAAAAGGATGTGGGCTAAGATTGTGCTCAGTGATGACTTGGGTAATATGTAAAACATGTAGAAAATATCAGTCTGATACGATTTGCATTATTTCCCCCATCAGTCATTTCTCTAACAACCTTCTCCCCATTGTAGCAGTATTAGAGGTGCCCATTTGGGTCTCCCTTCAAGAAAGAACTTGCTGTTCAGCAGTAAAAGATGCAGTTAGCTTACAGCCTCCAGCTGTCAGTACCTTAGGATCCACTACACCTTTAGAGCGGGGGCCATGCTCTTCCTGGGGCAGCCCCCAGCCAATGACTGAGCACTGAGTAGGTACTACGCCTGGCCAATTCTTCAACATGGTACTCCTCTGATGAGCAATCTTTGTTCTGGAATCCCGCATTGGGTTGGCCAAAATAACTCAGATCTGCATCGTGATCTGAGGCTTTCCCTGTCCAATTGTACTTTCTCCCTCTTATCTTCACAAGTGTTACTCCCCCAAAAACTCTTGCAATCTTAATTCTGCCTGTGTCTGTTTCCCTGAGGGCACACTTGACCCAACCATGATGGACCCAGGGAAGTGGATGGAATAGATACCATTTTAGCAAGGAAAAAGATATCTTGAGGGATACATTCTTACCCGAAAGGAAGAGGGGCAAAGGGCATACTCATTCTTGTCCAGCAGAGCACAGGAATGAAAAAAGAGGTGGACGCAAGCTAAGACCCTCACATATCAGAGTCTTGCCTTGCCTCTTCCTTGAGGCCAAGACTTTTTGGGGGAGGGAACTATGAAAACATTCAGAAAGGTATGGAGAGACTAAAAATATTAGGGCAAGTGACCTACTTTCCCACACACAGCCTGGAATAGGCTGAAAGCAACTAAGGAGAAGCCCAACATGTATCTGGTACCATGTCTAACATGGCTTGGGTGGGACAGTGCAGCATTAGCAAATGGAGGGACCTTGGTAGATAACAATGAGATGTACCCCTGTATTCCCAGATGCCCTGGTGCAGGTCAGGGAGGTTCAAGATGGATCACTGGAAATGCAGAGGACTGAAGTTGGAAAGTGGAGGCCATTGAGATCAAGTAGTTTGACTTCTAGAGGCAATAGCAGGGTCAGTGTCCCATGGGTAAGTTTGTCCACTGCATGCCAATGAACAAACTAGACTGGGAGTAACTCATGGGACACCAGCACAGGACCCAAACACCCAGCAGGGATGCCCCTCAAGACCAGAGGTCACCATGGTGGTTTCCACACCCATAGCCACATGGTAGCAACACCCCCACCAGCCAAAGACCCAGGTGCTAACATCAGGAGGCCAAGGGACACCAGAAGAGGCCAGGATATACTGGCTGAGTACGTATGTCCAGTCTTTTCCTTCATGTTCCATAAGGTTGAGGGGATACAAGGAAGATTTGATCAGTTCTGAAAAACAAAGGAGCTGCATGTGTTGGCACGTCTGAGTGTGTGTTAATCACTCGGTGACCCCACTGCACTTGTTACATTTTGAATTTTAGTCCAAGCTATGGAGTTAAGGAGGGTCAGACTTAGTGTCTCTAAGCCATATCTGAATAGCAGGTTCTAGCTGAGAACCTCCATGGGCCAGATAAATTATAGCATCCATGTATGGGAATATTTGGTTTCTCTCTAGACCTCATTTTCCAAGGGGTGGGAGATAAACCATTGGTGATAGCCAAGATGATTTTAGGTTGTGTGCAAACACCTTTCATTAACACTGAATCACACCCAAAACATCCCATTTCCAGTTTTTCTCCATCCTCCTGATCACATAAGAGGAAGTCTGGGTGCCTGTCTCTACCCTCCCCAAAACTTGCCAATTCTACTTGCTAACAAAGTGAGAGCAGATTTCAGATTCAGAGTATCAGCCCCCTCCACCCTCAATCTATTCTTCATGAAGCAGCCACAATGATCCTTTAACAGAAATCAAATCACACCACTTCTCTGCTGAAGACCCTCCCATGCCTCCTCATCTAATTCAGAGGAAAAGCCTGAATCTTTCTAGTGGCCCTCAAGGCCCTACCTGATCTGACACATCACACTCCAGCCTCACCCTCTCTCCTCCCCTCTCGCTCACTCTGCTTCAGCCACGGTAGCCTCCTGATTGGTCTCGGGATGCTCTTTGCCCAGATACCAGCCCAGCTCAAGTCCTCGCCTGCCACAACTTGACTCAGAACCACTTCTGTAGTGAGGACTCCTTTGGTTCTCCTCTCCTGGACCGCAGCTCCCTGACCTCCATCTTGCTTTATGTCTGTGTGTGCACTCAATACATTTTACATGCTCATCATGTTTTGTTGTAATGTTGTCATTTGAAAAACTAAATTTGTCATCTTTATTTCCTGCCTCTCACTTGAATGTAAGCTACATGAAGTCAGGAATTTCTGCCTGTTATGTTTACTGCCATATATCCAACATCTAAAACAGGGCCTGGTAAGTAGTGGATGCTCACTCAGTATTTATTGAATGGATAACTGAATTCTTGGCTTATTCCTACATGTTATTATCAGTATCATATCTTTCCTTTCTCAGCCTCCCTTTTAATTCTCCTTCCTTTCCTGGCAAAGCAAACACAAACGAATGCAAACACACAACAAAAAAACCCACAAGATGCTATTAGTTACCCCTTCTCAACTTAATGGGAGTTCTAATAATCATATATATTTTATATACACATATTTATTATATATATTTTGTTTTTGTTTTTGTTTTTGTTTGCAGTACGTGGGCCTCTCACTGTTGTGGCCTCTCCCATTGTGGAGCACAGGCTCCAGACGCGCAGGTTCAGCGGCCATGGCTCACGGGCCCAGCCGCTCTGCGGCATGTGGGATCTTCCCGGACCGGGGCACGAACCTGCGTCCCCTTCATCGGCAGGCGGACTCCCAACCACTGCACCACCAGGGAAGCCCCTACATTGTGTTATATATATATTTTTTATCTAACTAGATACATACACACACATTATATTTTCCTTTCAGATGGGAGATTTGGGGTGTGGAGTGCCAAGGGAAAAGAATTTGGGGAATCCTTGACCTGGCTGACCTCTCCCCTTCTCCCAGCTCCCTTCCATCCTCCCTCCGCCCCTGGCCGCCACCCTCCTCTCACATTCCTGCCTGGTGAGTTCTGCTCCCCAGCAGCCTGTAGCATTTGGGCTGGGATGGTTGGAGCCCGCGCGGGCTCAGCATTTCCAGGATCCCCTCACTGGCTGAGTGGGGAGCACAAGAATCACATGTGTCGGGCTGCTTCTTCTCAAGACCAGAATTTGGCGTGGCTGTTCTGTGTGGTTGAATGACAAATCACGAACACACATCTAGACCTCCGGAATGGAGAGCGAGCTAGGTGGAAGGAGAAGGAGGCCTAGCTCCCCACTGCTGACTGATCCTGTTTGCTGTTTCTTGTCACCACAGCACCATGTCGGGTTACCAAGGAGACAGAAAGGAACAGACCTATGAGAAGTTCTCCGCTGGAGCGTGGGCGGCAGCCGACTGTCACTGAGGGCAACACCCTCATTCTGGGCTCCGCCCTTCCTCCCACACCCCAAAAGAAGCCACACAGGAGCTGGAATTTCAGGAGCTGCCTTAAGAATGCAGACCAGAGCTTGCCCACATCTACTCTCTGGCCCTCTTTGAGGAGGAGGATCTGCAGGCTTGCATCTTGCTGCTGGATCTGCGGGCTTTTCTAAGCCTTGGGGATGTATTTGTGTTGTAAGAAAACACCTGGGTTTTTACAGGGGTCGGAAGAGATTGGTGGCTGAGCTGTTCTGCTCTCGTGTGGATGGAAGGCTGTGAGATGGGGCCCTTGATCACCACGGAGCCCCTGGGCAATTGGAAGGAGAGGTGCCAAGAGCCAGGCCCCAAGGCCTGGATTCCTCATCTGAGCTCGCCTGCCTTCAGCAGGACAAAGTAATAGCATGCGGACATCCACACCGAACTTTGAGAAGGAACAAGGCTAACTCTGATGGTGAGCCGGCCCCGTTTGTACATGCCAAGGCCTAAAAGACCATGTTTGCTTTTGACAAGCCTTTGGGAATATCCGGTAATTACGGTAATTCCATAATCATGCTACTAAACGCACCTAATGCTTTCATCTTTATAAAGCTTGTGTCCATTCTCTGTCTTCTCCCCTAGAGAAGAGGGCGTTATTTCCCCTACTTTACAGATGAGAAGGTAGAGGTGGAGGAACTTTCTGCTACCATAAAAGTAGCAGGAAAGCATTTCAAACCCAGATCTCATGACCCCACATGTGGGGTATTTCCACTTGTTCCTGGTTAGAGGAGTTCCTGAAACAGGAGCCTCACGAGTCTGAGGCCTGAAACTACAGGGCTTACTGATGTAGCTGCAAACTGCAGCTCTCAGACAGCAAGAGAAAAGTCAAGAAGAGAAAACGCATTGAGCTGGAGGACCTTAGCATGTCTCACACAGGCGGAATATTTACATGTGTTCCCCACACGGTCTCCATAGCAACTGTCAGAGGTGCAAAAATGCGTCATCAGTATTTGTTAGAGGATGAGAAGAGATCCTCTTTCTCTCAGCGGGCAGGGCTATTTCCATCCACCAGCTTTGTGACTTCTCCCAGCAGCCAGTTGGCAGGAAGGTTTCAAACAACAGGGAACCCGTGGATCAATCCAATCGGCATCTGAGACTTGCAGGATGGAGGGACCTCACCTTCTGCTCCCTCTTCCAGGCAATTAAGCACGGAGTCAGGAAAGAATTTTGTTACTAAGAAGTCTCAATAGAAAGGAGTTGAGAAGTTGTGGTTTCCAGCTTTTAACCACAACATTTAAGTCGTGGCTCCATTTTCCTTATAGTTTCCAAGTGCGCATCATTACCTAATTCTCCCTGGAGAATCGATATTGCTTTACGATGCATATGTATCAGTGATGTGAGCTAAGGCTCGGAGCCAGCAAACAATGTCTTTCTCATAAACCCTCCTCCCCAGCCTCCTTTCCCATGTTGCACCTTGAAATGATGCCTTCTACCCTTTCTACCTCACATGCTCCATGGGCTCCTTGGTCAGGAATGAAGTCTACGTTGCTGCAATGAAAACTGTAATTCAGTGTCCCCTATGTGCCCAGAATATTTTATCTCCAACATCTCAGTTTGTGACTTGTCATATATGATTTATGTGCTGTTGGTTAGTGTATCCTGTGTCTAACTCTTCCAAGTGCTTTGGGAGAAACAGGAATCAGAGAATTCCTGATCCCCAAAGATCTTACAGTCTAGTTTACCTAAGCTCTTATGTAGCATTCAACCCAGCTTTACACACTCAGCATGAGACCAACACATCTATTAAGCCCTATGTGAAAAACTGAGCCCCTGCACAATTGTCCCTGGCGGGTCTGGACTCATGGCCGAGCAACTGGTGTTGTTGACCAAGACTCATGCTCATAAGGACTTGCTTGGGGTTTAACGTCCTACCACTGCTGTCTTGCATTTCTTAGTTTATCTTCATATTTGTGTCTCATAAGTGAAGTCTGATGGGACAATGAAGCTCAGCTCACTGGTGGACCTGCCCCCTACCTCCAGCCCCTGGTGTCCCAGAACTCGACCTTCTCTTTCCCACCCCCATCCCATGACCACTGCCACCCTCCACCCAGGGTGGCCACCAGGTCTTGTCAGCATGTGGGGAGCTCCCTTCTACCTCTGCTCCCTGTAGGAGACCTGGGAGCCGATGCAGGAAGGGTGGTGGTTGGGTGTGTACACCATGGCATCTTGGGAAGCAGCATGACAGTGCTATCCCTGCCCTGGCCTGTCAGTGCCATAGTGCATTTGACTTGGTGGGGGTCTCTCACCCACCTGCATTGGTGTACCCAGTGTGTGCTGGAGGTTGTAATCCCTCTTGGGGGGCACAATGGCAAGCAGTGGGAAGGGGAGATTGATTTCCCTGCTACATTTTCGTTTAGTGTTTGAACCCCACAATTATGTAGCCAGACCAAATGGACTCCAGCGACTCTCTCCTTTCAATCCAAGCAGGTCTTGTACAGCTGTCATGAACAAAGCTCGTGTAAGCCAATCCTGCTTTCCTACCAGTTCAATGAAAAACAAATTGTAAAAACAAACAAACAAACAAAAACAAATTGTATTCTCTTCCTCAGAACCCATGTCAACCACAAAAATACCAAATTATGGAAATGAGATGTGATTACTATGAAGTCACCTCCTAAGCGTATTTAATATATTTGATGTATTTAATATACTCAAAATAACCATGATCTTTAGAATTTACTATTTTAAGATATGACCCACAACTTAAGCTTTAGCAAGCATTTGTTTATTACGGAAAACCAAGCATCATTTAAAGTTTACATCATAAATGTGTCTTGTGGGGGACTTTCCTGCAGAGACTGAACTGACTGAAGCTTTGTTCTCTAAACTCAGGCAGACATTTTAAGTGTTGAAAAGTGTCATTTTGATGATGATTTCTTTCAACGCTCATCCAGCTTTGGAAAGGAAGAGTTACAAATAACAAGGCATGAGATTCCCCTCAGGTATATTTTTATCAAAATAACACCTTGTAAATTTTCCTGTCCTTGTACCCAGCTGCCAGGTGATGGCATAGGAAGTTGATCCAAGCTGACACACATTCATTGGGCATCTGCCATGATATGAGCTGAACCCTGGGCCCTGGGCAACATGGAGGATGTAGAGATAAATAAGATGGTCCCTGCCTCTAAGAAGCAAGTAAGACCCTCAGCTGGAGAAGAGATATAAATTTATAGCTGCTGAAGGGAGCTGGCTAAGAGCTCACAGGCTGCTGGCAGGCTTTTCTTCGTGGCTTACACCTCCCGGAGCACCATATTGTCGGCAGAAGGCTGCTTGGCCCAGACTAACTGTGGACAGGGCTTGATCACTTACAGGCCATTGGGATTTGCTGTCTACAGCTTGACACGTTGAGAAGCCTGGCTTTCTGTTCTGTCTCTAGCATAGGAATTGCTTTTGGAAAAGCACCGTTTCTTGGGTCAATGTGAAGATTACCCTGTGGAAGACCCTGGAAATATGAACTATGATTATTATTGAGGGCTTGTTATATGTGAGATACTGTGCCAGATTCCAGGCATGTAGACCCTGCTTTCAAGGTGTCATGGTAAGTTAGAAGAGATACAGATGTAAGCAAATAACTAAAGTGTGCATGGACATTGGGCATGGGGAAATGACAGTCAAAAGACCTAATATGAAATCTGAGCTCTGACCAGATGGCCCTGTGACTTTAATCATGTCCTGTAACTTCTCTGGGCTTTGGTTTCTTTATTTGCAAAATGTGCCTGGGGGAAGAAGAGTTGTCTGTTTGGTCTCCAAGGTGCCTTTCTGTTTTAAAATTGCCTGTGTCTTTTAACATCCTAGAAATAATCTGTGCTCCATAGGCAAGATTCTTTCTGAACTTATATTAGTTTTCTAGGTCTGCTGTAAAAAAGTACCACAAACTGAGTGGTCTAAATAACAGAAATTTATTGTCCCACAGTTCTGGAGGCTGGAGTCTGAGATCAAGGTGTTAGCAGGTTGATTCCTCCTGAGGGCTGTGATTGTCTTTTCCATGTCTCTTCCTTAGTTTCTGGTGGTTTGCTGGCAACCTTTGACATCCCTTGGCTTATACAGCTCTATCTTCATGTTCATCTGGTGTTCTCCTAGGTGCATCTATGTCCACATTTCTTTTCTTGTCTTTTTTTTTTTGCGGTACGCAGACCTCTCACTGTTGTGGCCTCTCCCGTTGCGGAGCACAGGCTCCGGACACGCAGGCTCAGTGGCCATGGCTCACGGGCCCAGCCGCTCCGTGGCATGTGGGATCTTCCCGGACCGGGGCACGAACCTGTGTCCCCTGCATCGGCAGGCGGACTCTCAACCACTGCGCCACCAGGGAAGCCCCACATTTCTTTTTTATAAGGACATCAGTCTTACTAGATAAGGTCATATAGCTCAGCATAACCTCATTTTAACTGTATAATCTCATTTTAAGTAATTAAATTTGCAATAATCCTATTTCCAAAGAAGTCCACATTCTGAGGGATAGGACTTCAATATATGAATTGGGGAGGGGGCGGAACAAAATTCAACCAACAATAACCTGTTTTACTAATTTCTGCCTTGGAATCTTTGGTCCATCCTTATCCAAGGTGGTAAATCATTTTCATCTTAATTATCAGCTCTGATCAATTGTAGTGATTACCTGGAATGCTGTGTAGAGAAGGGCTGTGAGTTGACGTCAAGGATTAATGGGAAAGGTGACTAGAATTGACTCAGATTTTTTTTTTCCATGGGTACAGGATTTAAGGAATAGGGTTTTGTCATGTGCCTGCTCACCCAAGGAGCAGGAGATTTAAAAGTCTTGCTACTTATCCCTAAAGCAGGAACCTCACCGAAAAGTGAAGGAAGGACTGCTTTTTTCAGATCTCTCCATTTGAGATGGTATTCAGAATGTGATTGCCAATTTGTAGTCTCACTGCATTTAATCATCCTGGCAGGGCCTTTCAGCCTAGCCCATGAAGATGATTTAGTCTTCAATAGGACTCAACTATTCCATAATGAGAGTGAAGGGAGTTAAACTTTTAGGAAGACATGATCAGTCTGGGCTTTGTGAATGTTTTCTTCCTTTTTTTTTTTTTTGCTTTTAATTGTTTTTAATTTTTAAAAAATGTAGGAGGGGATGTGTTTTTTTGTTTCTTTGTTTTTTAATTTTTATTAGAGTATAGTTGCTTTACAGTGTTGTGTTAGTTTCTACTGTATGGCAAAGTGAACCAGCTATACATATACATATATCCCCTCTGTTTTTGGATTTCTTTCCCATTTAGGTTACCACAGAGCATGAGTAGAGTTCCCTGTGCTATACAGTAGGTTCTCATTAGTTATCTATTTTATACATAGTATCAATAGTGTATACATGTCCATCCCAATCTCCCAATTAATCTGTGAAAGTTTTCTGGAACCAGATTGGAAGTGATCTTCTGGAAGCACCAAAAATAAATCTTCACTCCCACTCTTTTTTAAAAAAATTTTATTGAAGTATAGGTGATTTACAATGTTGTGTTAGTTTCAGGTGTACAGCAAAGTGAATCAGTTATACATATACATATATCCACTCTTTTTTAGATTCTTTTCCCATATAGGTCATTAGAGAGTATTGCTCACTCCCACTCTTTACACCTATAACATCAAAACCACCAGATGATGACAGTTGCTGTAGAAATCTAAGCATGTGGAGGAATGCCCACCTTGAACTAGCTAAGCTTGGTACAGGAGCCAAAAGATGGGAGATGACAGGAAGCCAGTTGTCTGTGTCATTGTGGCTACAAAGGAAGTACTTTCTGGACAAAGAGGAGAAGTGACTATCCAGGGAAGCCCTCATTTTTGTTTCATCTGCTGAGTTCCTTAATGAAAACCTGGCAGATAGACCAAGACCAAAGCCTGCTCACCTCCAGAGAATATTTCTATTGAGGCCTTTGTACTCAAGACATTCATCTGAAGTATGAAGTCACTGATTTGAAGCTTTTCGCATCATATGAGGGGCTCAGGGTCTCACCCAGGCACTGTTTCAAATGTTTCCCACTAGTGAAGGCTACATTCTCTTCTTGCCCAAAACTACATTTTTGCTTCTCCCTGTTTGACTCTGGCCCTCATCACGAGAATATGCCCAGGCTAGTCTGCTGGAAGTAAGTCAGAGACACATGGAAGAGAGCCAGGTCATCCAACCAAGGCCATCCTAGTTGAGCTATCCCAGTCACCTAACAAACTAGTCATAGACACATGAGTGAGCCCAACCACCATCAGCCAAGCCTAGCACAGACCAGCAGAATCACCCAGCTGACCTGTAGACTTGTGAGAAATAAGAAATATTTGTTATTTTAAGCCATTAAACATTGGGGTGGTTTGTTATGTAGCAATAGCTAGCTGCTACACATGGTCTCCCTCATGTAGGGGTAAAGAGAAAGGGTAATAGATTAGGCATAAGCTGTGTCCAGTGTTGGAATTCAGTTGTGACTAGGAAACTGAGAAGCTGATGGGGCAGGTCTGTTAGAAGGCTATTTGCATGAGGTGCCTTCCCAGGAGAGAATTCATCCCAAAGAATGAACAAGTCAAGCAGAGAAGCGTAGCCTGGGAATAATGACTTAGTCATCAGAGGCTGAGAAAATCCACCACAGTGTCTGTTACTCTAATGCATCTTCTGACTTAGGGTCAGCGAATTCTTGTTTGACTTTTATGATTGAGGGTACAGCTCCCCAGGTTTGGGATCAGTGTATAAAACTGTACAGCTAAAGCAGCATTGGAGGAACATGTGAACAAAGCACCAATTTGGTACCCAGAAGATTCCAGCACCTCAATCAAAGATAGGGCAAAGATAGGGTACCCAGAAGATGACTGAGTCACATCTGTCTAAATAGCTACATTAATTCATTCATTTATGTGTTCAACAAACATTGAGGGCTATCCAGATTACACTGTCTTAGGTTATGTTAAGGGGAGAGA
Source organism: Mesoplodon densirostris (assembly GCF_025265405.1). Taxonomy (NCBI): domain Eukaryota; kingdom Metazoa; phylum Chordata; class Mammalia; order Artiodactyla; family Ziphiidae; genus Mesoplodon; species Mesoplodon densirostris. The sequence continues at coordinate 24,880,691 of NC_082667.1, read as the reverse complement.
AATGTTTTCATAAGGTGGGGTCCCTGCCTATAAGGAGCCCACAGACTGGTTCACATTTAAAAATAGGTTTTATATTGTGTGCTCTGATTGATTGGTAATGGCTGCCTAGAGTACTCGAGGGGCATTTGAGAGGCCAGATCCCAATTCAGAGGAGTACTGTGATTGACTAGCAATGTCTGCTTTGGCCACATAGTTGTAATCCTGGTGGTCTAATTTTATGTCCTGGCTCCATTTACTCATAGATCCATAAACTAAGCCTCTTGCATGTATCATATGTAAAATTCATCTCTCACTGCCTCTTCGTGCCTTGGCTGAGTGACAAAGAGCTGATGCTAAGGAAGGTGGTTCTGAGTTGGCATTCTTTTCTGACAAAGGAGCATGATATTTTCTCTGTATGTCTTTTTACTCCTCCCCTATAAGTCAGAAACACAGTCCTCAGAATGGGAATGAGGTAGAATGGAGTATGGAGGAAAACCTATGTACAGTGACAAAAAGGACTCCACCATCCTCCAGCAGAGTGATAAAGGGTTAGGGGGTGAGAAGACCATAACCCAGCTTTGAAAAGAAACACTGAAATAGTACCAAGCCATCCTGACTTGGCATCATATGGGCAAGGAAATAAAAACAATCCAACCAGTCATGTTTCTTGTATTTATCTAGTATGAATGTGGTTAATCTGTTGACAGCCTTGGCAAGCCTGCGGATCCTGGAGAGGGCCAGGCAGCACTCCCAATGGGCATTTAATGAACATCATGGAGACTTTTCAGTAGCCCCTCTGGAGACCCCAGGCTGGATTGGATGCACAATACTGGACAACCATGGGGGGACGAAAGATCTTAAACTCACGACTCTGCCCTGTTCCTGAAGGGCCGTTCATTTTGTGAGCCATCTAGAACTCAAAAGGCTGAGTATTTAATAAGGACTTAATTAAATATGGCTTTTGTCATCTGCAAGACCTGTTCTCAAGTCTGTGCTCTGCCCTTCTCTACTCGTGTGACTTGGAGCGAATGCCTTAGCCCTCAGTGTCTTCATTTGAAAACCAAGGGATAAAAATAGTACTTATTGCAGGGGTTTTGTGAAGACAGAAGAAGCATGTAAAGCGCTCAACAGAATGCCCCAAAATAGTACTTATTGCAGGGGTTTTGTGAAGACAGAAGAAGTATGTAAAGTGCTCAACAGAATGCCCAGCATATAGTAAGTGCTCAGTAAATGACAGCCATGATTATTAGCAATTAAGTTCTAGACTCTTTGGGAGCATCACCCACACCCCATCCCCTTTCCGCCTTCTCCTTTCTACTCCCAAGCGGTAGAAGGCTCTAACTCCCCGGGGCCAGAAGCTCTGGGTGCAGGCTCCCACTGGGGGACTGGGTTTCCCCTCTTCTTTCCCCGGGCCCGGCCTCAAGCTGCCCTGCAAACACAAGCCATGTGGGGGCCACTTGATGCCCAAAGGAGATGCTGCCTTGTAAGCAGCTCAGCTTGCATTTCCAGGCCCCTTTGGCTAGTGTCTCTGCAGACAAAGCCCGGTGTGTATGTGAGGCTCCAGCCATTGCGACAGTGAATAATGAGAGGGCTGGGCGGTGGGTGAAGACATGGAGCTGCGGAGCGAAAGCCAGCAGCGCTCCTGGCTGTTTACACCTGGCTGCGGACAGCGCCTGCCACCCAGGAGGATGGTCTCAACACCGGAAGCCACAGGGCCCAGCAGAGCCACCCCTGTCAGACTGCCCTGCTGGGTCACCTGACCTGGACGGGGTGGTGGGGATAAGTTTTAGAGGAAGTGACACTGGAGAGGGAGGTGGGGAAAATGCCCTCTGGCTCTTGCACTCTGGGCTTCCGTTTCCTCTGGTCGACAGGAAAACAAAGCACGTACCCATCATGCCCATTGTGGGACAGAGTGGTAGGAGCACAGGGCTTGACAAGACAGCTTGGTTTCAACACTTGCCCCTACTACCTTCCACTCACATATGCTTGGACGAGTCCCATCGTCTCTCATGCAGCCTCAATGTCCATATCTGTAAAGTAGGGACCGTCACAAAGTTGACACAAGGATCGCGTGAGATCATGTATGTCTCAGCCTTTTTAAGGCAGGCAATTATATGCACAAATATTTCTTTTGCTTACTTGTCCTTCTCTCTGTGACTTCTTTTTTCTTTGTCCTGCCTCCCTCCTGTCTTCATTTATTTCCTTTTTTACCAGGCTTATCCCTGAAGCCAGGGATTTTCAAACATTTCCACCAAAATGCCCTTAACAACTAAAAAGGGTAAAAAAGACTTAGCCTAAAGTGCCTATTAGAGTGTGAAATTTCTTTGGCATCTGATGTTTATTGCTAAGATTCCTGTGACTCTCGTCTTTGGCTCTGTAATCTATCCATGTGTAACAGTTACTGTTCTTGGATGAAAACAGCAGAGCCCACTCTCAGTAGCTCAGACAGAACAGGAATTAAAGGGCAACTGTAGATTTTGTAGGGGAACCAGAGAGTCGAGCTCTCCCCGTACAGGAAACATGCCCAAACCACCCCTCAGGGGCTGCCCCCGTGAATCCCCAGTGGGGTTGGCCTTGAACACAAACACCACAGCTGCCAGACGGAGCTGTGCATTCCGAGCCCAGTGGGGACTGGATACTGAGGCACCACCACTGCTGTGTATGGGAATCGGTGCTTCTGCCATGATGCTGCCAAAACTTGGATTCCTCAAGGCCCCATCCTCAGGGGCTTTCTGCCTAATTGAGGTCTTATGTGAATGTCTGTACGGCCTGGCCTAAGACACAGCCCATAGCTCAGCTAAAAGAGGAGATGGAAGAGCCAGTTCCGGCAGGACCCACCATGTGAGACGTTTTCCCAACAGAGAAAAGGCTTTCAGAACACCCTAGTGGTCAGAAGAGACCTCACCTGTACACTGTCTACTTTAACATTATGTTTTAACCACCAATCAGCAAGTGAAATGAATGTTCCAGAAACATACACTCTGTTTTCCTAAGCTTTGTGTACCTGTCACAGTTTGTGTATGGTCTCAGGGGCACAGGGCCTCCAGCCTAAAAAGCCAGGCCTTAGACCCTTCAAAGGCATTCCCCAGCCTCATCAAGTGTACTCAGGGTTAAAGAGTCATCATTGGGACTTCCCTGGTGGCGCAGTGGTTGAGAGTCCGCCTGCCGATGCAGGGGACACGGGTTCGTGCCCCGGCCCGGGAAGATCCCACATGCTGCAGAGCAGCTGGGCCCGCGAGCCATGGCTGCTGAGCCTGCGTGTCCGGAGCCTGTGCTCCGCAACGGGAGAGGCCACAACAGTGAGAGCCCCACGTACTGCAAAAAAAAAAAAAACATAAAGAGTCATCATTGCCAGAAAGAGAGCACAGTTCCTATCTCCTAGGAGCAGAAGCATGTTCGAGACATTTGAATAATGCTGGCTACATCACTGTCATATTGGACCAATGGAGCTGACCTCCTTTCACTGTGTTGGTCACCAGTCCCACTGTGAAGATCAACTAACGTTTCAATTGATGTTGGTTGCCTTCCAACCTTTCCCATGGAGCCTTGGCTCCTATCTGGTGAAGGTGAACAGGCCCACTCATCCCATCTCATGTCCAATTTTGTTTACAGTACAACATCAAGCCCCTCCCCTATCCCGGTCCATAATTCCTATTGGGAATGGAACCCACTGGGAGAAAGCCATGAAAGGACTGTGCCTCTTTTTCTTAGAACCTTGACTTTTCTTACTTATACATCCCGACCTCTCATCATCTTCATTAGCAGAGAGCCCCAAGGCCATCAATGAATCTTTGAAATAAAACATGATTCAAATTTCCCTGTGGCTGAAGGTAGCAGGGTTGGTGCCATGGAGGTTCACATCTTCTCTGCAAAATGCAGGCCAACATTCTCCTAAAGACAAAGGCCTGTCATTATTTGGAACTGGTTCACTGTGCAAACCCTCTCCAGGGAGTGGACTCTGAAACCACTGGCCAGATTTCAAATATGTACATGCAGAATGAGAGGTATTTTCCCAGTTGGTCACTAGAAATAGAGCCCAGGAAAGAGCCCTAAAATTGGAAAGTACATTTCATAGCAGTTTTTTCCCCTAAAAATAAAAAAGTAGCTTTGCTGTGTAAGAGGCGGGACTGAAGCCCTAACCCAGGAAGGAAAGGAAGGCTGCCTTGTCCTGACCTGGTAAGACTCGCTTCCCTGCTTGGGAGAAGCCCTGTCTCCTGAGATCTGACTTCAAGATCCTGAGCCCAGCCCTCCTGCTGCCCAGCTGTGCTGTACTCCACATGAAAGGAATGACCCTCCATCTCTCACCATCCTGCCCAGACTAGGTTGCCAAAGCTTTCCTTTGGCATGGATCTGGGGTCATTGATAGTATGTGTACCAGCTCCAAGAAAGCAACCTGTTGGAGGTAGTAGGTAGACATTTAAGGTGGTGCTCGTGTATTTGCTGAATGGACTGGGATAGGTGTCCTCATCTTCCCACATGACTCTGGAACGTGACTTGTGTTCCCTGGGAGCACACCAGACTGGGTGACAAAAATGGGTGCCACTGACAGCGGTAAATCACGTTTCACTGGTCTCAGTTGCTATCACACACTTCAACTTTTCTCAAAGTGTCACTCGAGTGTTTCTGAGCTTTCTTGGGGTTCTATCAGATGCTCTCAGAAAGAAGCCCTTGTCCTTTGCACTTGGTGCCTGCCATTGTCGTCCTGTCCCCCTCTGGCCTCTTCCAGGGGAGTCCCATGTCCATGATTCTTCAGTCAACAGCCACGGCGAGAACGGTCATGCCCAAGACTTCCTCTGTGCACTCGAGGCCACCGCTTGGTCCCTTGCACCTGGAAATCTTTTCTGCTCAGGTTTTTCTCATAACTTGTCTCTTCCAGGAACTCTCACATTGAGTGCCTGTGGGGCTGGACGTGCCGATATGGCCATGTGACATCACCGTACTGGATCCAGAATCATGCTGTCCTTCTCACCATGACTGCTTTGTTATCAGGCCAAGCTTCTTGCTCCTTTGGGTTCTAGTACCAGCTCTGCAGCCAACTTACTGAGTGATCTTGGGCAAAGCATCTAACCTCTCTGGGTTTCAATGCACTTATCTGTAAAACACAAGAGACATGCTACCTTGTTTCTATAGTCCCTTCTATTCTAGGATTTGGTGACCCTTTGGAGGCACAATGCCTTAGTGACCAATACCCAGGAAGGTATTAGCTACCTCTATGAGCCAAGCAGTGGCCAGGTGCTCTGTAAATAAGGGATTGCTATTTTCTTTCCTCTCTCTGACAAGAACAGGTCTCTCTGCTTATCGCTCTGTTCAAAACCCTCCAGTGGCTTTCTGTCGTAATTAGAAAGACTCCAGACTCAGTGGCATCCTATTTTGGTGACATCACCTCATACTCTTTCCACTCTTAACACGCTCCCCTACCCCCGGCCAAGCTTACCCTATCCCAGGGCTTGGCAAATTATGGTCCAAGGGTCAAATCTGTTCACACCTATTTATTCACATGTTGCCTATGGCTGCCTTCGTGTTACACCAGCAGAGTTGAGGACTATGTCTGTGTAGCAACAACAGAGACCATATGGTCCATAAGGCTGAAACTATTTACCATCTTCAGGAAGAGTTTGCCAAGCCCTGCTTTTCCCATAGCCTCTTTTATCCGCAGCACCTATCAGTATCTGAGTTGACGAATCCATCTGCTTCCTTGCTTTTTGTTTTTCTCCCCCCACTAGAATGTAAGTGTCATCCAAGTCCAAGGACTCATCTGTCTTGATATGAGTGGTTTCATTCTTTCTTAGCACAGTGCCTGACACAGAGGCAATAAATAACGGAAGCCCAGATGGAGTTAGCTCTATTTCCTCTTGCTTTATTGCAGCAACAATGCACACGGAGGGTATTATGTTTTGAGATCAGTGGCTGTGCTTCTTAGTCACTCTGATGACAATGGTTATTCAGATTGTGGTGCAGACTGGCTACCTCTGGAGACCCTAAAGGGTATTCACAGAGAAAAGAAGAAATTAAAAGTTTTGAATATCCAACTGAGAATGCAGATAGAAAATCAGCAAGCCTCTGTGGTCTGGAAGGCACAGTGCCTTGTCTAAGCAAGTGGCTCAGACCCCCATGGCACTTACACTTTCTCCTTACAGCCATACCTATGGCTCCATGGAAGTTTCTCATGGCTAGTTAAAGAAGAAAAGACAATGACAGACTAGGTGTATGGGTGGATCTACACAGTATCCTGGCACCAATAAGAAGTGGATGCCACTACTTACAGACCTACTCAGGGGTGGCCCTAAAAGATAGTGGTGATGGAAAATCCTCTGAGTGGGTAGAACTTTTGGCAGTGCAAGGACTTTGGCTCTTGCAGGATTAGAAGACTGGCGACAAGGAGGTCTGGGGAGATGGATGTAGATGGATCTCTAGGAGTGGGTACCAAGTGTAAAGACATCTATATGTCCTGTGAATATACTTACCAAGGGCATTAACTGCAGACGAGGTTCCAAACAATCAAATGGACAAGATGATCTGTCTGAGGGACGTCAGTCCTTTTTCCAGATGACCCTGTGCTCGCTCCATATGCAGAGTGGTCATGGCAGCAGGGGTGGGCACCATACATGGGCCCAACAACACAGAGGTCCCCTTACCAAGGCTGCTCAAGCTATCACCATTGCCAAGTCCACTCTGTCAAAAAAGAAGCCAATATAAGCCTCTAATGTGGCACCATTACCCAAGGGACCGACAGCCACCTGGTAGCAGAATAAGTACATTGGACCCCGTTTATTATGGAGAAGGCAAGCTTTTGTCCTAGTGGGAAGAGATACCCATTTCATTTATAGAATTTGTTTTCCTTACCCACAATGCTTTGGCCAGCTCTATCGTTTAGGGATGTGTAAAGAGCTTTATCTATTACCATGGCGTTCCACACAATATTGGCTCCCAACAGGGAACTCATTTTTTAAGAGCAACAAAAGTATAGCATAGGGCTCGTGACTACAGAATTCATTGCTGTTTCCATATACCCTATCATCCAGAAAGAGCTGACTGGATGTATTAGCTATCTACTGCAAATTACCCCAAAACTTCACATTTTAAAACAACGAACATTATCTCCCAGTTTCTTGATGGATCACAAATATAGGCATGGCTTAGCTGGGTACCTCTGACTTAGGGTTGCTCACAAAGCTGCTAGCAAGATATGGGCCAGGGATGTGGTCTTCTCAAGCCTTGAGCAGGGGAGGAATCACTCACTCACACACACAGCTGTTGGCAGGCTTCAGGTCCTGGCTGTCTATTGGCTGGAGATATCAGTTTCTTGCCATGTGGACCTCCTCAAAGAACAGCTTACAGTTTAGCAGCTGGATTCCATCAGGACAAACAAACAGAGAGCAAGAGAAAACCAGCAAGACAGAAGCCAGAGTCTTTGCAATCTAATCTTAGACGTGGCATCCCATCACTTTTGCTATATTCTATTCATTGGAAACAAGTGACAATGTCCAGCTCACGTTCAAGGGGAGGGGAATACACAAGGATATGAATACCTAGAAGCAGTGATCTTTGGGAACCATTTTAGAGGCTTCCTATTACACTGCAAATAGCAGTAAGACAGCCTGCTGAAGCCTCATGTATAGTCCTGTAGGCTAGGGTGCTGTCCTACAGTCTGTAAAAATGACTAACAGCTAACATGTGGTACCACCTCTCCCACCAGAGAATTCACAGGTCTGGAAAACCAGGGATGGAGGTAGAAGTATCCCCTCTCACTATTACAAGAAATAACCTACTCAGAAAACTTTTTCCTCCCTTCCCTGTGTCCTTGAGTTTAATGTGTTTGGAGGTCCTAGGGCCCAAGGGTAGAATGATTTCCCCAGAGACCACAGCCTTAGTTCTAATAAATTATAAGCTGAACTTGCTGATGATCATTAGGGGTGCCTCATATACATGAACCAACAGAGAAGACAGTCACTATGATTTCTAAGGGAAAAGTGGGGTGCTGCTACAGAATGGGGGCTAGAAGGATGTGAATTGTTCCTTTGCCTCTGTTTTCCTCACTACCTTATCAGAATAGCTCTGGTGGTGACTAACGTTTTAGATTTCAGGCAACAGTGTGATGGAATTCATCACCCTGAAATGATGCAATATTTGAAGGACTTGGAAACTGCTGAGAGACAGAAGGCGTGGGCTGAAGTGAATAGTTTCTATTTGCCTGTCCCAATCCACTCTGCCCTTCTCCATCTTTCCCTCTCTGTTCCCTGTGAGACTGACTTTTAGAGACCCTATCACTGGGTTTTCTTGCCTCTGGCTTCCGAGGTGCGCTGGCAGGACATCACAGGGTTGAAGGAGATAGGTAGGGTTATTTATTCCTCCAGTTCCTGCCAGGTCAATTCTCAGATTGGCAGTGACTCTGCTTCTCTGGCAAAGATTGGTTTTCTGTTTTATTATGAGTGCCCTTGAAAGCAGCACCTGAAAAAAGAACTTGAGTGTTGGAACTTTACTTGGGAATTGATCTCAGGAAGCAGAAGGAACAATAGAGTGTTTATTAATAATCTGGTTATTGCCCTTGGCAACTGGGGCTCAGTCACTTTGGGGATCCCCTGAGGAACTATTAGCCTGTGTCCCAGAAGGATTTCCATGGAGACTGAGAAGTTTGGCCATTTATCCATTGACTCCTAGTCACTATTGATTGAAATTGCTCCTGCAAATACCAACTCCATGACTGTCTGTGTTGTACCTATGTTGGCTAAGTGGCCTTTGGCAGCCTTGGAGAAAGCCCCAAGCAGCAAAGCAGAGACATTTCTTAAACAGTCTCTCTTTCTCTGTCTGACTTACTTCACTCTGTATGACAGTCTCTAGGTCCATCCACATCTCTAAAAATGACCCAATTTCATTCCTTTTTATGGCTGAGTAATATTCCATTGTATATATGTACCACAACTTCTTTATCCTTTTGTCTGTCAATGGGCATTTACGTTGCTTCCATGACCTGGCTATTGTAAATAGTGCTGCAATGAACATTGGGGTGCATGTGTCTTTTTGAATTATGGTTTTCCCTGGGTATATGCCCAGTAGTGGGATTGCTGGGTCTATGGTAATTCTATTTTTACTTTTTTAAGGAACCTCCATACTGTTCTCCATAGTGGCTGTATCAGTTTACATTCCCACCAACAGTGCAAGAGGATTCCCTTTACTCCACACCCTCCCCAGCATTTGTTGTTTGTAGATTTTCTGATGATGCCCATTCTAACTGGTGTGAGGTGATACCTCGTTGTAGTTTTGATTTGGATTTCTCTAATAATTAGTGATGCTGAGCAGCTTTTCATGTGCCTCTTGGCCATCTGTATGTCTTCTTTGGAGAGATGTCTATTTAGGTCTTCTGCCCATTTTTTGATTGGGTTGTTTGTTTTTTTAATATTGAGCTTCATGAGCTGTTTATGTATTTGGAGATTAATCCTTTGTCCATTGATTTGTTTGCAAATATTTTCTCCCATTCTGAGGGTTGTCTTTTCATCTTGTTTATAGTTTCCTTTGCTGTGCAAAAGCTTTTAAGTTTCATTAGGTCCCATTTGTTTATTTTTGTTTTTATTTCCATTACTCTAGGAGGTGGGTCAAAAAGATTTTGCTATGATTTACGTCAAAGAGTGTTCTTCCTATGTTTTCCTCTAAGAGTTTTATAGTGTCCAGTCTTACCTTTAGGTCTTTAATCCATTTTGAGTTTATTTTTGTGTATAGGGTTAGGGAGTATTCTAATTTCATTCTTTTACATGTAGCTGTCCAGTTTTCCCAGTACCACTTATTGAAGAGGCTGTCTTTTCTCCATTGTATATCCTTGCTTCCTTTGTCATAGATTAGTTGACCATAGGTGCGTGGGTTTACCTCTGGGTTTTCTATCCTGTTCCATTGATTTATATTTCTGTTTTTGTGCCAGCACCATATTGTCCTGATTACTGTAGCTTTGTAGTATAGTCCGAAGTCAGGGAGTCTGATTCCTCCAGCTCCCTTTTTTTCCCCTCAAGATTGCTTTGGCTGTTAGGGGTCTTTGTGTTTCCATACAAATTTTAAGATTCTTTGTTCTACTTCTCTTAAAAAATGCCATTGGTAATTTGATAGGGATTGCATTGAATCTGTAGATTGCTTTGGGTAGTATAGTCATTTTCACAATATTGATTCTTCCAATCCAAGAACATGGTATATCTCTCTATCTGTTTGTGTCATCTTTGATTTCTTTCATCGCCATCCTATAATTTTCTGAGTACAGGTCTTTTACCTCCTTAGGTAGGTTTATTCCTAGGTATTTTATTCTTTTTGTTGCAATGGTGAATGGGATTGTTTCCTTAATTTCGCTTTCTGATCTTTCATTGTAAGTGTATAGGAATGGAAGAGATTTCTGTGCATTAATTTTGTATCATGCAACTTTACCAAATTCACTGATTAGCTCTAGTAGTTTCCTGGTGGCATCTTGAGGATTATCTATGTATAGTATCATGTTATCTGCAAATAGTGACAGTTTTACTTCCTCTTTTCCAATTTGTATTCGTTTTATTTCTTTTTCTTCTCTGTTTGCTGTGGCTAGGACTTCCAAAACTATGTTGAATAACTGTGGCAAGAGTGGACATCCTTGTCTTGTTTCTGATCTTAGAGGAAATGCTTTCAGTTTTTCACCATTGAGAATGCTGCCTGCTGTGGGTTTTTCGTATATGGCCTTTATTATGTTGAGGTAGGTTCTCTCTATACCCACTTTCTGGAGAGTTTCTTTTTTTTTGTCATAAGTGGGTGTTGAATTTTGTCAAAACATTTTTCTATATCGAATGATATGATCATATGGTTTTTATTCTTCAATTTATTAATATGGTGTATCACATTGATTGATTTGCATATATTAAAGAATGCTTGCATCACTGAGATAAATCCTACTTGATCATGGTGTATGATCCTTTTAATGTATTGTTGGATTCTGTTTGCTAGTATTTTGTTGAGGATTTTTGCATCTATATTCATCAGTGATATTGGTCTGTAATTTCCTTTTTTTGTAGTATCTTTGTCTGGTTTGGTATCAGGGTGATGTTGGCATCGTAGAATGAGTTTGGGAGTGTTCCTTTCTCTGCAATTTTTTGGAAGAGTTTGAGAAGGATGGGTGTTAGGTCTTCTCTAAATGTTTGGTAGAATTCATCTGTGAAGCCATCTGGTCCTGGACTTGTTTGTTGGAAGATTTTTAATCACAGTTTCAACTTCATTACTTGTGATTGGTCCGTTCATATTTTCTATTTCTTCCTGGTTCAGTCTTTCTAAGAATTTGTCCATTTCTTCCAGGTTGTCCATTTTATTGGCATAGAGTTGCTTGTAGTAGTCTCTTATGATGCTTTGTATTTCTGTGGTGCCCATTGTAACTTCTCCTTTTTCATTTCTAATTTTATTGATTTGAGTCCTCTCCCTCTTTTTCTTGATAAGTGTGGCTAAAGGTTTATCAATTTTATTTGTCTTCTCAAACAACCAGCTTATAGTTTTCTTGATCATTGTTATTGTTTTCTTTGTTGCTATTTCATTTATTTCTGCTCTGATCTTTATGATTTCTTTCCTTCTAAAACTTCGGGTTTTGTTTGTTCTTCTTTCTCCAGTTCCTTTAGGTGTAAGGTTAGATTGTTTATTTGAGATTTTTCTTGTTTCTTGAGGTAGGACTGTATTGCTATAAAAGTTCCTCTTAGAACTGCTTTTGCTGCATCCCATAGGTTTTGGATCTTTGTGTTTTCATTGTCATTTTTCTCTAGGTATTGTTTGATTTCCTCTTTGATTTCTTCAGTGATCTCTTGGTTATTTCGTAACGTATTGTTTAGCCTCCATGTGTTTGTGTTTTTTACATTTTTTCCCTATAATTTATTTCTAATCTCATAGAGCTGTTGTCGGAAAAGATGCTTGATATGATTTCAAGTTTCTTAAATCTACCAAGGCTTGATTTGTGACCCAAGATGTGATCTATCCTGGAGAATGTTCAGTGTGCACTTGAGAAGAAAGTGTAATCTGTTTTCAGATGCAATGTCCTATAAATATCAATTAAATCTGTCTGGTCTATTGTGTCATTTAAAGCTTGTGTTTCCCTACTAATATTCTGTCTGGATGATCTGTCCATTGGTGAAAGTGAGGTGTTAAAATCCCCCACTATTATTGTGTTACTATCAATTTCCTCTTTTATAGCTGTTGGCATTTGCCTTATGTATTGAGGTGCTCCTGTACTGGGTGCATATATATTTATAATTGTTATATCTTCTGCTTGGATTGATTCCTTGATCATTATGTAGTGTCCTCCCTTGTCTCTTGTAACATTTTTTATTTTAAAGTCTATTTTATTTGATATGAGTATTGCTACTCCAGCTTTCTTTTGATTTCCATTTGCATGGAATATCTTTTTCCATCCCCTTACTTTCAGTCTGTATGTGTCCCTAGGTCTGAAGTGGGTCTCTTGTAGACAGCATACATATAGGTCTTGTTTTTGTATCCATTCAGTGAGCCTGTGTCTTTTTGTTGGAGCATTTAATCCATTCACGTTTAAGGTAATTATCAATATGTATGTTCCTATGACCATTTTCTTAATTGTTTTGTGTTTGTTTTTGTAGGTCCTTTTCTTCTATTGTTTTTCCCACTTAGAGAAGTTCCTTTAGCATTTGTTGTACAGCTGGTTTGGTGGTGCTGAATTCTCTTAGCTTTTGCTTGTCTGTAAAGCTTTTGATTTCTCCATTGAATCTGAATGTGATCCTTGCTGGGTGAAGTAATCTTCATTGTACGTTCTTCCCTTTCATCACTTTAAATATATCATGCCAATCCCTTCTGGCTTGTAGAGTTTCTGCTGAGAAATCAGCTGTTAACCTTATGGGAGTCCCCTTGTACGTTGTCATTTTTCCCTTGTTGCTTTTAATAATTTTTCTTTGTCTTTGATTTTTGTCAATTTGATTACTATGTGTGTCGGTGTGTTTCTCCTTGGGTTTATCCTCCCTGGGATTCTGCATTTCCTGGAACTGGGTGGCTATTTCCTTTCCCATGTTAGGGAATTTTTCGACTATAATCTCTTCAAATATTTTCTCGGGTCCTTCCTCTCTCTCTTCTCCTTCTGAGACCCCTGTAATGCGAATGTTGGTGCATTTAATGTTGTCTCAGAGGTCTCTCACACTGTCTTCATTTCTTTCCATTCTTTTTTCTTTATTCTGTTCTGTGGCAGTTAACTCCAGCATTCTGTCTTCAAGGTCACTTATCCATTCTTCTGCCACAGTTATACTGCTATTGATTCCTTCTAGTGTATTTTTCATTTCAGGTACTGTATTGTTCATCTCTGTTTGTTCTTTAATTCTTCTATGTGTTTGTTCATTAACTCTGCTAGGTCTTTGTTAAACATTTCTTGCATCTTCTTGATCTTTGCCTCCATTCTTTTTCTGAGGTCCTGGACCATTTTACTATCATTATTCTGAATTCTTTTTCTGGAAGGTTGCCTATGTCCACTTCATTTAGTTGTTTTTCTGGGGTGTTATCTTGTTTCTTCATCTGGTACATAGTCTTCTGTTTTTTCATTTTGTTTGTCTTTCTGTGAATGTGATTTTTGTTCCACAGGCTGCAGGATTGTAGTTCTTTTTACTTCTGCTGTCTGCCTTCTTGTGGATGAGGGTATCTACGTGGCTTGTGCAAGCTTCCTGATGGGAGGGACCAGTGGTGTGTAGAGCTGGGTGTTGCTCTGGTGGGCAAAGCTCAGTAAAACTTTAATCCACTTGTCTGCTGATGGGTGGGGTTGAGTTTCCTCCTTGTTGGTTTTTTGGCCTGAGGTGACCTAGCACTGGAGGCTACAGACTTTTGGTGGGGCTAATGTCAGACTCTGGGAGGACTCATGCCAAGGAGTACTTCCCAGAACTTCTGCTGCCAGCATCCTTGTCCCCGTGATGAAACACAACCACCCGCCACCTCTGCTGGATACCCACCAACACTACCAGGTAGGTCTGGTTCAGTCTCCTATGGGTCACTGCTCCTTCCCCCTGGGTCCTGATGTGCACACTACTTTGTGTGTGCCCTCCAAGAGTGGAGTCTCTGTTTCCCCCAGTCCTGTCAAAGTCCTGCAATCAAATCCAGCTAGGCTTCAAAGTCTGATTGTCTGGGAATTCCTCCTCCCATTGCCGGACCCCCAGGTTGGGAAACCTGACGTGGGGCTCAGAACCTTCAATCCAGTGGGTGGACTTCTGTAGTATAATAGTTCTCCATTTTGTTAGTCACCCACCCAGCGGTTATGGGATTTGATTTTATTGTGATTGCGTCTCTCCTACCATCTCATTGCAGCTTCTCCTTTGTCTTTGGATGTGGGGTATCTTTTTTGTTGAGTTCCAGTGTCTTCCTGTCAATGATTGTTCAGCAGTAAGTTGTGATTCTGGTGCTCTCGCAAGGGGAATGAGCACATGTCCTTCTACTCTGCCGTCTTGAACCAATCTCTCTCTCTCTCTCTCTCTCTCTCTCTCTCTCTCTCTCTCTCTTTTATGGCTGAGTAATAATCCATTGTATATATGTACCACATCTTCTTTATCCATTCCTCTGTCGATGGACATTTAAGGTGCTTCCATGTCCTGACTATTGTGAATAGTGCTACAGTGAAATTTGGGGTGCATGTATCTTTTTGAATTATGGTTTTCTCCAGATATATGCACAGGAGTGTGATTGCGGTATCATATAGTATCTCTATTTTCTGTTCTCTGCCCTTGATGTGGGACTTTGATGTGGGCAAAATGCATGGAACTGTCCACCACATTGTGCTAAAGTCAGCTGGACTGAGGGTCTATGATGGAGTATGTCACAGTGTCTTCTCACTCTCTCATGGCTACAGGACCCTTTGCCCCTTCAGACCCATCATCACAACAGCTTCTGCCCTTACTAGCCCCAGGGTGCTTCATCATCCCTTGTTTGTTTCCACTCATGAGCACCATGCTTTGGTAAATAACCCCTCCTTGAACCCTGTCCAATCATCCTTTGGAGTGGCCATCTGTTTTGTGCTAAAATTCTAACAGATAGAGTGAGTGAGTCTCCAGAAGTGAACATAAAATGAGCTAAAATCCAGACAGTTAGTCTAAACAAGGCCTAGTATTTCTACAGCCACCCACCATGAACATATCTGTTCCTTATTGAAACATTCAGAGCCACAGAATCAATTTTCTGGCTCGCAAAGATCCAGAGACTTTGAGAAAGCACTTTTCATGCCAAGGAAACACATGCTTTTTTAAATTTTCTTTAATTTTTATTGGAGTATAATTGTTTTACAATGGTGTGTTAGTTTCTGCTTTATAACAAATTGAATCAGCTATACATATACATATATCCCCATATCTCCTCCCTCTCATCCTCCCTATCCCACCCCTCTAGGTGGTCACAAAGCACCGAGCTGATCTCCCTGTGTTATGTGGCTGTTTCCCACTAGCTAGCTATTTTATATTTGGTAGTGTATATATGTCCATGCCACTCTCTCCCTTCATCCCAGCTTACCCTTCCCCCTCCCCATGTCCTCAAGTCCATTCTCTACATCTGTGTCTTTATTCCTGTCCTGCCCCCAGGTTTTTCAAAACCATATTTTTTTAGATTCCATATTCATGTGTTAGCATGCAGTATTTGTTTTTCTCTTTCTGACTTACTTCACTCTGTATAACAGACTCTAGGTTCATCCACCTCACTACAAATAACACAATTTCATTTATTTTTATGGCTGAGTAATATTCCACTGATATATGTGCCACATCTTCTTTATCTATTCATCTGTGGATGGATACTTAGGTTGCTTCCATGTCCTGGCTATTGTAAATAGAGCTGCAATGAACATTTTGGTACATGACTCTTTTTGAATTATGGTTTTCTCAGGGTATATGCCCAGTAGTGGGATTGCTGGGTCATATGGTAGTTCTATTTTTAGTTTTTTAAGGAACCTCCATACTGTTCTCCATAGTGGCTGTATCAATTTACATTCCCACCAACAGTGCAAGAGGGTTCCCTTTTCTCCACACCCTCTCCAGCATTTATTGTTTGTAGGTGTTTTGATGATGGCCATTCTGACTGGTGTGAGATGATACCTCATTGTAGTTTTGATTTGCATTTCTCTAATGATTAGTGATGTTGAGCATACTTTCATGTGTTTGTTGGCAATCTGTATATCTCTGGAGAAATGTCTATTTAGGTTTTCTGCCCATTTTTGGATTGGTTTGTTTGTTTTTTTTATATTGAGCTGCATGAGATGCTTGTACATTTTGGTGATTAAACCTTTGTCAGTTGCTTCATTTGCAAATATTTTCTCCCATTCTGAGGGTTGTCTTTTTGTCTTGTTTATGTTTTCCTTTGTTGTGCAAAAGCTTTTAAGTTTCATTAGATCCCATTTGTTTATTTTTATTTCCATTTCTCTAGGAGATGGGTCAAAAAGAATCTTGCTGTGATTTACATCATAGAGTGTCTGCCCATGTTTTCTTCTAAGAGTTCTATAGTGTCTGGCCGTACCTTTAGGTCTTTAATCCATTTTGAGTTTATTTTTGTGTATGGTGTTAGGGAATGTTCTAAGTTCATTCTTTTACATGTAGCTGTCCAGTTTTCCCAGCACCATGTATTGAAGAGGCTCTTTTCTCCATTGTATATTCTTGCCTACTTTATCAAAGATAAGGTGACCATATGTGTGTGGGTTTATCTCTGGGCTTTCTATCCTGTTCCATTGATCTATATTTCTGTTTTTGTGCCAGTACCATACTGTCTTGATTACTGTAGCTTTGTAGTATAGTCTGAAGTCAGGGAGCCTGATTCCTTCAGCTCCGTTTTTCTTTCTCAAGATTGCTTTGGCTATTCGAGGTCTTTTGTGTTTCCATACAAATCGTGAAATATTTTGTTCTAGTTCTGTGGAAAATGCCATTGATAGCTTGATAGGGATTGCACTGAATCTGCGATTGCTTTGGGTATTATAGTCATTTTCACAATGTTGATTCTTCCAATCTGAGAACATGGTATATCTCTCCATCTGTTTGTATCATCCTTAATTTCTCTCATCATTGTCTTCTAGTTTTCTGCATACAGGGTTTTTGTCTCCTTAGGTAGGTTTATTCCTAAGTATTTTATTCTTTTTGTTGCAATGGTAAATGGGAGCGTTTCCTTAATTTCTCTTTCAGATTTTTCATCCTTAATGTATAGGAATGCAAGAGGTTTATGTGCATTAATTTTGTATCCTGCAACTTTACCAAATTCATTGATGAGCTCTAGTGGTTTTCTGGTAGCATCTTTAGCATTCTCTATGTATAATATCATGTCATCTGCAAACTGTGACAGGCTTTATTTCTTCTTTTCCAGTTTGGATTCCTCTTATTTCTTTTTCTTCTCTGATTGCTGTGGCTAAAACTTCCAAAACTATGTTGAATAATAGTGGTGAGAGTGGACGATCTTGTCTTGTTCCTGATCTTAGAGGAAATGGTTTCAGTTTTTCACCACTGGGAATGATGTTGGCTGTGGGTCTGTCATATATGGCCTTTATTATGGTGAGGAAAGTTCACTTTTTGCCTACTTTCTGGAGGGTTTTTATCATAAATGGGTGTTAAATTTTGTCAAAAGCTTTTTCTGCATCTATTGAGATGATCATATGGTTTTTATCCTTCAATTTGTTAATATGTTTTATCACATTGATTGATTTGCATATATTGAAGAATCCTTGCATTCCTGGGATAAACCCCACTTGATCATATTGTATGATCCTTTTCATGTGTTGTTGGATCTGTTTGCTAATATTTACACATGCTTTCTTTTAGAGGTAGCATGCAAATTTATTATTAAAAATTTTTTCTGTATGACTTTGAAATATCTCAGGAACAGTAGTTTTTTTAAGGAAATGAAAATCACGTAATGTTTAATTTCCTGAAACTAGCAACATTGACATCTATCATTCTGTGTGACTGCCCAGGATATAAACCTCTTTGCTACGTATGGAGAATTTCCCACCTTATGACTCTTAGTAGAAGGGAGGGACTACTTCCCAGACTCCTCTGCAATAAGGAAATTTGCATGTGACTCAGGCTCCACCAGTGAGACACACCCATACGGGGCATCCACTTGAGAGAGAGCTAGTGAGGCAAAGAGGCAGGAATCCTTGTAGCAAAGATGGTGGCAGCAGGAGCAGGTTCATCTGTTTCCTCAAAGCAGCAGTGTTTCAATGATAGCAGCAACATTCCATGCTCAGAATTGGAGGTAGAAGCAGCCCAAGTGGTGCCGAGCATTGGCAGTAGAGGTGTCTGGTTGTGACCAGTCTGGGCATGATTTTGGATGTTGTCCATAGCTGTGTAGATTCTAATCCTGGTTCCTTGTCCCTTGCAGTTTTTCGATTTGTGATGTTGTCCATGGATGTGTAAGTTCTAATCCTAGTTCATTGGCCCTTGCAGTTTTTTGAGCTAATCAATACCTTTTAATAAATTCTCCCTCTTCCCTCCCCTTTTTTGCTTTAATAGCCAGAATCCATTTCTGTATTTTGTAAATAAGTATCTTCAAATATGAAGGAGGGTTTCATAATAGCCTTTTATAGGTACATAGTATTTTATAAAAATAACTATTGGAATTTGTAGTAGAATTAATGAGTAAAATAAACAGTGTTAGAAACTCTAAGTGTAAAGTTGTATGGTCCACTAAATTTAAACAGCTTTACTGCCTGCCGGGTGATCATTTATATCATATGTGTCTGTATGTATAATGTGTACATGTATATGTATGTGTGTGTATATATATCACAATTACAAAATTATGCATTAGTGAGGTCCGCCTGTATGAAAGAAGACTGTAGGCTATGAAAGGTGCTCTATTTAGAGCACACACTGATTGGGAGTGTGTCCTCCTTTTTGGGAGAAAAAAGAACTTCAGGTGTTAAAGGACTCACAAAGATGATATGGTTGGGTCCTCAGACTTCCTTACTTCATTCCGTCATTTATTTTGTGCCTCTTTGAGATACCATATCCAATTCTCCCACTTTCTCTATAAATCCAATGTGTGTGTGTGTGTGTATGCGTGTGTGTGTGTGTGTGTGTACATGTGTATGTGTATTATTTTAGGTCATTCCTCCTACGGAGACCCTCCTGCCTCCATCTCATTGAGCTTTACTACTCAGTCACAGATGGCTGGAAGTCCCTCTCTCTTTTGGAAATCTCCCTTCACTAAAGGATAAAATAGGGAGAGGTCAACCTAGTGCCATGACCATACATGATACTAAATAAATATTTGCTCCACATGCCAGCTCAAACCCAAGTATTAAATTCTTCCTCACCCAAACATTCTCCCCTCTTCCTGTTCCTACAGAGTGTCTTGGTTGGATTGCACAACTAAGCAAACTCAATCTGAATCTACTGAAAAACAAAGTAAGAAGAATCATCAAGTATAAAGGCCTATGAGCCTTCATTTCAACTCAATTATATACTCAGTTGTTGAGTGGCTAGTGTTTTCTAGGGATGACACCAGTGATTGCTGTTGTTATTATTATGGAGGATTTAAAAGTCTGGACCAGTGGTTCTCAGAGTGTGGTCCCTGAACCAGCAGTATCAGCCTCATTTGGGAATGTATTACAAATGAAAATTCCCAGGCTGTACCCCAGATCCTACTAAATCAGAAACTCTGGGGGTGGGGCCAAGAAATATGTATTCGAACAAGTCTCTCACGTGTTCTGGTGCACACTCAATTTTGAGAACACTTGCTCTAGAACAATGGCTCTTAATTCTGGCTGCCCTTAGTATCACCTGAGATGCTCTTTCAAAATAGCAAAGGCTGTGTCCCACCACTGACCAATCGAATCACAACCTTTGGGGGTAAGGCCTAAGCACTGGGAGATTTCAGAAGCTCCTCAGTTACTTCTGTTGAGCTGCCAAGGTTGGGAACCAATGATCTAAAGGCTTACATTCAGTATAGTCATGGACTGTCAAGAGCTCTAATACAAAGCAAAGTGGGACAGCATTTTAGAATAAAGATACTAAAACAGGCTATAGACAAGTAAGGAGTAATCTGAAATAATGCTAGTTGCTGTAACAGATACACTTCCAAAGCGTTGGTACCATAACATTTATTTCTTTCACTCCTGCAACGGCCTAGTGCACGATCTGCAACTCTCTGCTTCATGCAGCTGCTCAAGAGACCCAAGCTCCTTCCATCTTGTGGCTCCATCCTCCTCTAAGTCCTTGGAGTCCTCCCCATTCAGCAGGTGGATAAGGAAGGAGAGTAAGGATCTCGGGATGTATGACCCTCACCATACATCATGGGAGGGTGTGAACCCAGAAAGAAGAACTTGAGAGAGCTTTAGCAGGCAGCCCTGCTGCATCATCTGTGATTTTCCTCAAGGGATCAAACATCTTGAACAAATGAACTGCAAGTTTGTAGGTAACACATGAACTCTGCATTCCCATTAGTTATATATGGACTTCCCATGCTTTTCCAAAAGAAGGCAAATAAAGAAGTTATATAGGGACTTCCCTGGTGGCACAGTGATTAAGACTCTACACTCCCAATGCAAGGGGCCAGGGTTTGGTCCCCGGTCACGGAACAAGATCCCACATGCATGCGGCAACTAAGAGTTTGCATGCCACAACTAAGAAGCCTGCGAGTTAAGGAGCTGACAAGCCGCAACTAAGGAGCCCACCTGCTGCAACTAAGACCTGGTGCAACCAAATAAATAAATAAATATTAAAAAACAAAAATGAAGAAGTTATATAGTTGGATCTCCAAGTTGGATAACTTGAATACGGAAAAAGTGTGAATATTTTGAGGACACAGTGAAAACAGCAGGTTTTGAGGATAAAGTCACAATAAAGGAAAGAGGAGGAGGAGACTGTTAGAACCTTCCAGATGTCTTGAAGAAAGTAGTTTTACAAGTCTAAAAATAACTGAGATATTTGGATAGGAAGACAATCTGACAACTATGTCTGTGAATGTTTCCCTTTACACATTTATTTTTATTCAGTCAAGCTCTCCATATATCGTGGGATGTGCCGTTTCTCAGCTATGATAATCACTTGGCATCAGAATCTGCCGGAGGGTTTGCGTGAGTTGCCTTCTGGGTCATGTAGTGGCAAGTTGAGGGCAGCCATGATGGGCTGTGGGTGGTTAGGAAAAGGCAGTGGTTCTGTGGGAGGCTGGTAGAGTTATTTACAAAGCTTTAGATATTTTAGGCAAACCATTCTAAAACTGACTTTTTCAAAGATGCGTCAACAGAGGTTTCAAAACTGGCCAGAAATGATGGTTCCCGGGTCTAATGCAAGTTAGCTACATCTCCTGGAATTACAATTTAAAGTGTTCTTTCATTCATTGATTCAAGAAAAGTATAGAGAGAAGCTAATGTTTGCCAGAAACTGTCATGCCCTGGGGATGCACCAGTGATCAACACAGAATGTGCACCCTGCTTTCCCTGAGCTTGCGCCTGGTAGGGATGGTATATGAGCAACTGGCTCTTATAGTGCAGTATGATAAGACCTTTGTGGAGTCTTAGAGGATGTCCAAGGTGGCACTGACCTAGTCTTTGGAGGAAAGGGTGTATTGGTTATAATTGTGCTTGACTGCAAATAGCAGACTCCATCCCCTCACCTTGACCTCTCCCCAGGGAGGGGTAAAAGAACAGTGGTTTTAACAACTAAGAAGTTTATATTTCCAGAAGCATGCAGTCCAGGGTTATATGGCAGCTCAAAGATGCCATCAGAGCCTTTGCTCAGTCATTCTTAGCATATGGATTGTGTCCTCATGGTTGCAAAATGGCTTTTAAAGTTCTAGGCAGCAATTCTGCATTCCAGGTAGTAGGAAGAGGAAGATCAGATGGCAAAATACCAGATGAATCTGTTGGAGGTTTTCCAGAGTCTCAATCCAGCACCTTCTTATCTTTTTGGCCACAGCTGTGTCCCATGGCTACGCTAGATGCAAGCGTGGTGAGAAATGTAGCTTTTGCCTCAAAACTTCACCAAGTCAGGCTGAAGTGGACTTGCGTTCATCAGGAAGAAGGCAAAGTGGCTACAGGGAAGGCGATTCCAACCACTTGTCCCAGGGGCCAGGTTAGTTAGAGGAAGCAGGTACTGTATGCCTCGCCACTGTGTTGTAGCCTCCATGGGTTTTGCTTTTGTTTTTGCAGCTCTCACCGCTCTAGCAGTTGCAGGTGATCACAAGGCAGGAGCAGGTACGGGGACCTGCTGAAGCCTGAAATCACTTCCCCCGATTCCCCCCATTTCAGGCAGAACCACCTGCAAGCAGGCTGGGTGTGCTCCATGTTGGATGCAACAGGAAACCAGACAGATTCCCCTTCCCCGGGGCTCCACATTCAGTGAAGACGTCAAAAAACACAGCCATTCCCACTTTAAGCATTTCAGTGTTTTTTCACATTATATTAATTCCTCCCAGCAAACTTGAAGGGAAAGCGAGTATGTGGTCTCATTATAAGGATAAGGAAACAGAAGGCCAGAGAGGGTGGAAACTTGCCCAGGGCCACACTGCAGGTTAGGGGCAAACACTGGACCAAGATGCTGGGCTTGTGCTTCTCTCTTGTCCAGAGCCAGCTCCTGCCCTGGTGTGGATGCCTATGAGCTTCCCACGTTCAGCAGGGTTGAGCTGAAAGCCTGGCTCAGGCGAGCAGGAGGACTGGAGAAGGAGGATGGACGAGCTGGGGGTCGCAGGCATCGGAGCAGTCAGCCATGGTATCTACCAGCATTGCTGATCGGTCCCCACTGCCCTGGTCCCCTCCAGTTCCTGCAGGGGAGATGGTGGCGGCTTTCCTTATGGTCATAAGCTTCGGGCAGGTGTTCCCATCCTTGGCCTGCTAGGATGGCACCTCCCTGGACAAGTTCTCCCTCTTTTCCCAGTCAAACACCGCTGGTTCTTTTCCCTTCGCAGAAGACTTGGGAAAGTTGGTCTTATTCTCTTCAGTCCCTTCTTGCTCGCAATTCCTGTGGAGTCTCCTTGGCTGTGAGCAGGGTTCAGGGTGGAGCCGCTCTGAGCCAGCCTTGGGATGGAACGGCCCTGGCCTTCCCCCAGCACTCTCACTTTGTCTCCCTTCCCTCCCAGCCGTGGCTCTGGCTGTCTCCCCAACCCTGTCCAGTCCTGGCAGCCAAGGCCTCAATGTTAGTTGCTAAGAGGAACTTTCACACTTCCCCCATGGACCATGCCTGGGCCCTAAGCTCAGGTACCAAGCTGGGTCTCCACGGAGGCTCACGAAGACAGCTATGTGGACGGGATGCGCTGAGCTGTCCCTCTCATCACTGTTCTCACAGTCTGCAATGCTCTCCCAGCTCCTGCGAGGCCTATGCATGACTCAGGATTCAGTTCAAGTTTATCTCCTTTGGCAGGTCTTCCCTGCCCCCTGCCCCCTCCACCGTCACAGGCTCACCAGTGTTGGAGGATTCCCTCCCCAGGGCCCACGGGTCTCAAAGCATCGACCCCCGCTCCAGTGTACTATCTGTGTATATGTCTTCTTCCTCCCTCCCCCTGAGTGTTAGATTCTTGCATTCTCTAGATCTAAACAGTGCCTGGCACTTAGTAGGCCCTCAACACATACTGGATGAATCAAGGATGCATTATGGTGCAGGATATTATGAAAGCATGTGGGAAAAGCTTTTGTCACCTTCTTGAGGTACCTTAAGCTGAAGCCGTTGCCGAGAGGGAAAGAAGTAATCATAGTGCGTGTTTGTTGAGCACTTAGTATATGCCAGGCATGATCACAGGCTCTTTGCAGGTCCCCGAATCCTTACAACAACCTCCATTTTGCTCATTAGAAAACAGGCACAGAAAGGTTAAGTAACTTGCTCAAGGTCCCACAGCCAGGAAGTGGTGGAGGAATTTCAACTGTGGAGCTCAGGCTGTTAACCCTTTACCACATGTGCTGCATCTTTAATGCCAGCTCCACACCCTCCCAGCCAAGCAAGAGCCCTCATGTGTATTCATTAGACAAAAAGACAAGACACAGCCTTCCCAGCCCTTACCACTCATCCCTGTGCTGATATGGGAGTGAGAGGCAGAAGGGAGGGCTGAGGGCCGGCTCGGGGGGAAGCTGGGGAGAACTCTACAGAACAGGTGCGTCCTCGGCAGCCTGGGAAGATGCAGAACGCTCATGGCTGAGGAGCTGGGGCTCTTCCTCCACAAGATGGGGCAGGGAGCAGTGGCTGGGTGGAGACCCACATCAGGGCGGGAAAGGTGCCAGAGCGTCTCCATCCCCCGAGGAGAAAGGTGACTCCTGTTTATCAGTCAAGGGTGAGCTGGGAACAGCTCTCAATAACACAGCACTCTGGCTTTGGGAGCACAGCTGGTTGCTTTCTCCTGGCAGCGCTAGGAAATAGAACCACCCAGGCAGGGCTCGCTGTTACCCATGGATGCCTCCTTCCGTTCAGGTGCTGCCACAGTCTCTGAAACGCCACCACTGGCGAGAGATTTGGAAACCGTATCCCTTTCTGTTCTTGCAAGATAAAAAGAGTTCATGTCATTTTAGAACTTGTCATGAAAAGCATTCAGATTCCTTATCTCAGTTGAATCTCCCAGGATGGCTATAAAGCCTGAGGGCTCGCAGTAGCTGTTGAGGCACTGAAGTGATGCTCCTGCTTGACTCGTACACAGACTGCCCGAAGCCCACTTCTGACTGGCAGCCAGAACTGCCCTCCCACTGCCTCAGCTCCCTTTGCCCATAAATGGGGTGATGAGAGTACCTACTCATAGAACTGTCAGGACTAAATAAGTGACCGATGTGCCATGTGGCATCATGCAGCCTCATCTGGCATGCGGCGAGCAGTAACGTAAGCATCAGCTGTTATCATTATTCTGTTTTATAGGTGAGGGAAAGTGAGGCTCAGAGAGGTGAAGTGACTTTCCCCAGGTCACACAGCCAGTTGGTGGCAGAATGAAGATCCAACCTCTGTAACTTGATCTTCCAACTTCAAGCCTGATGATCCACAGTGAGGAGGGTCCCCCTCCTTCATCATCCTCCCAAAACAGTGATACTCCTTGTCTTTGGGCCAGGACCAAATGGTACCTGGTGGGGAGGATTAAAAAGATGATGAGAACGGAGAGGAATGCTTGTTAACATTCTGCCATGTACCAGGCCATTCAGACCAAGGGTTAGCAAACCTTTTTCTGTTTAGGACTAGATAGTAAATAATCTAGTCTTTGTGGGCCATCTGTTCTCTGTTGTAACTACTCACCTCCGCTGCTTCAGCCCAAAAGAAGCCACAGGAAATATGCAAATAAAAGTGCATGGCTGTGTTCCCATAAAACTTTATGTATGAACACTGCAACTTGACTTTCATATAATTTTCATGTATTATGAAATATTCTTCTTCTTTTAATTTTTTTTCCAGCCATTTGAAAATGTAAAAACCATTCTTGGCTTGAGGACCACACAGAAACAAGCGGCACACCAGGTACTCGAGGGCGGTAGTGTGCTGACCCCAGAGGTAGAGGCTGAGAGTGAATGAATCCTGCCAGCACCGCTGAGACTCATTTTACACGAGAGGAAACGGAGGCCCTGAGATGTTCCATAACCGGCCCAGGAGATGGGCTAGTGGAGAGCAGAGCCATGGTGCTTTCAGACTTGATTGTATGGGTTCCCTCTGCACTTGTCAGTACCATGTGGAGATGTGGTAAGACCCACCCTTTATGGGACAAGAGAAGCTGTCCTCATGGAGGTGCCCCTTCGATGTATGATGACATTTCCTGTGGTATTCGGGCCCTTTGGGGAAGCATAAATTAGCTAATGTCTAAGAAGCAGGGGACCCCAGCCAGGGCACTGGGCAGGCACTGTAGTCCTGACTTGGTATGTGGCATAGGGGCAGTGTTCTGTCTAAACAAAACTCTCCCTGAGCTCCGTGGCACTGGGGACAAGACCCACCATTCCCTGGGCTGTACTCCTCAAGAAGGAGGTTGGGAGGTCTAGCTGGCAGGCAGCCCTCATGGGCTAACCCAGAAAGGTGGCTTGGTCTCGAGGACATTGGCACCATGGCAGGCAAGTGGCAACAAAATGTGAGTGAGATATACATGTCTGAAAGACAACACTAGGCCATGAGCTTTCCTGGAGGGCGTGGCTGAGACTGGGAGAGCTCCCCAGAGGGCCACCTGGCCTTTTTCTGGCTCTTGCCCACTCTCCACACGTCAGGCCGTGGGCATGTGCTCTGCAGGGCCAGCTGTGAGGCTGGGGTCTGCTGTGTGGTCCTCCCTCCCTTGTGCATACGGGGGACCCGGGGGGGACCTAAGCACGAGCTGCTGCCCCAGCCTGCAGCAAAGCCGTGCCGTGACTGCTGCCCTCAGGCCCGAGCTGGCTTAGCCTTCACCAGAAAGGAAAACGCCCCCTCCTTGTGCAATGGGTGCAGCCTGTTCTGGAATCTTCTGCAAGCCAAGCCTGACTGAGCGTGGGTGACCGGGGACCCGGGCACTTGTCTATTCATTTTGTATCCTTTTAATATTGTTGTTACAGAAGTAAACACTCCCAAAGTAGAAAAGTTAGAAAATATGGATAAGACAAGAGACAGATGAAAACCATCCATAACCCTGCCTTCTGGAAGTAAGTCTGGTTTACTTTTCCTTCCAGTCTTTTTTCTGTGTCCACATGCGTGTGCACGACATGCTTCTTATTCAAATGAGACCATAAGATGAATTGTGCCTGGGGAATCCGATTTTTCTTCATTTCACACTGTAGGGGTGAGCACGTATCTCTGTCAGAACACATTTTTCTTTGCCAACATGTTTCCTCACTATTTGTTTTCCCTAAGCCTTCTTTCAAAGGTGTGCAGCACTTGGTTTGGGTCACAGGTCCCAACTGGATCCCAGGATCCAGCTCTTTTGAGCTAAGGGTGCCAGGGCAGGCCCTGTAGTTTTGAGTAATGGAAAAGCCCCAGGCTGGCTGTTTGCAGCAAGTGTTCCTGCCCAGCCCTGCCCTGACTCATGGGCCATCTTAGACTAGTCACTTCACCCCTCTAGGTCTCAGTTTCTTTGCCTATAAAACGGGATAGTTGGTTTAAGGGCTTTGCCAACTCTGAAGTGCCATGACTAAGCACTTGGAGACTCACAGGATTCCAGAAGACTCTGGAAGCGATGGCTGCTGAGGGGGAGTTGCTTCCTCCTGGTGAGTAAGCCAGAGTCTGGGTCTAGGTGAGCCGAGCTGGGGGTCTCCGTCTGGAAGATCTGAAAGCCCCTCTGAGGTAGTCAATGCCCTGTGCTATAGTTCCCAGGGCTGGGTCCTCCCCATCGGCTCACTCCCCACCCATGTGGACAGGGAGACGGCAGCTGCTCCGGTGCCAGCACTGACCTCATAGATCCACCACTTTTTGGTCATGGTATTAATAGCCAGAACCAGCAGCCAGCAGCTGCTAGTTACATTTTGAAATACAAGCCACATGACCCAGCAGGAAGCACAGCGCCAGCCAGTTCTGGGGCCACACTGCAGAGCTAGTGGGATCCGGGAAGGACCTAGGGAAGACTCCTTGGGTGGGCAGGCCTTCTCCACCTCCTTTTTCCTACCACTGCCCTCCCCCCTTCCCTTCCTCCTTTGCTCCTGGAGCAGCAGCTGGCTCTTTTTTTTTGCGGTACGCGGGCCTCTCACTGTTGTGGCCTCTCCCGTTGCGGAGCACAGGCTCCAGATGCGCAGGCTCAGCGGCCATGGTTCACAGGCCCAGCCACTCTGCGGCATGTGGGATCTTCCCGGACGGGGGCACGAAGCCATGTCCCCTGCATCGGCAGGCGGACTCTCAACCACTGCACCACCAGGGAAGCCCAAGCAGCAGCTGGCTTTTGTCGTTTGGGTTTGAAGAGATCCTGCCGCGAAACTTTGGAGGCCAAGGCAGCTGCTGTGTGGAGGCTTCAAAGGGGCAGGAACATTATAAAATATAAGCTGCAGAATCCTTCTCCCGGAGGCATGGACTGTTTCCTTGGCACATTCTCTTGTAGAAATAATAACAATTGCAACAATCATAGCAACATTGCTACCATGTAATGAGTGTTTGCTAGGGCTAGGAGCCAAACGTTCACTTGCTTCCTCTTATGATGGGTAGTCGTCGTTAGACTGCTCTCCAGAGTGAGGTACCGCTATTATTATCCCCATTTTACAGGTGAGGACATGGAAGCTCAGAGGTTAAGCAGTTTGCCCAAGGCTCTCCAGCAAATGCAACTGGACTCAGGACTGTCTGACCCCGCCCTTCCACCTCCTTGAATTTCATGCCTCCATTGGTCAGAATCCTTCCACCATAGTTTCAGCTTTTTCTTTGTATGCAGAGATTTCCAGAAACTTCACAATTCTGTTGGTTCTGGACATCTATGTGCCAGGTCCTGTACTCACCAAGGGTGTACCCCAGATATGTGAGGCTTGGTCCCCAACCTAGAAGTTTAAATCATCATTGATGAGACAAGGGGTATAGATCCTGCAGTCCTAGGATGCATTTGTCTTCATTGCGTCGTGGAAAGAACATGTGTTTTAGAGCTATGCCTACTGCAGCTTGAATCCCACCTCTGCCACTTACTAGCTGGGCTGCTCTGGGCAAGTCTTTTACCCTTTCTGTGCCTCAGCTTCCTCATCTATGAAACCGATTTTATAGGTTGACTCGTAAGCATTAAAGAGACTATATGTAGAGTACTATCATATAGTAGGTGCTT
Organism: Mesoplodon densirostris; assembly: GCF_025265405.1. Taxonomy (NCBI): domain Eukaryota; kingdom Metazoa; phylum Chordata; class Mammalia; order Artiodactyla; family Ziphiidae; genus Mesoplodon; species Mesoplodon densirostris. Next base: position 24,852,128 of record NC_082667.1, on the reverse strand, counting down.
AATAAATATTAGCTATTGTTATAATGACTGAAAGAATAGGGTCCTGAGTCAGATAGCCTGGGCTTGATCCTACCTTATCCACTTACCAGTTATATGACTTTGAATTGTGTAGTTTTACCACTTTATTCCTCAGTTCCTTCCTCTATGAAATGGGGGTGATAATAGGATTGTTGTAAGGAGTAAACAAAAGCATACATATGTATCAGAGCAACAGGAGGCATCTTAGCAAATATTAAGTAAGTGCCTTAGGAAATACTGACACTTATTAACTGCTCAATATATGCTAATTTTTATTATTAATTATTTTTACTTTATTACTGGCATCATTTTATTTTTATCATTATTATTAGTCATCCGTCTGATTTACAGATTCAAAATCCCCTCACTGATTCTCCTAGATGACCGTATTTTTATCCATGGTACTACACATTAAAATCGTCCAAATTTACAACTTCAGAATCACTGAAAAGTTTTCTTTCCCCATCTACTGTCATCTTGTCAATTCTTTCCGGATTGTTCCTTCCATCAAAGATCTCCTTTCCGTTCCCACTGGCTTCATACCTCGTCAGTCATTTCTACCTGATGTGAATGCAGCTTTTCTTCTGGGAGCCTTTTTTTTTTTTTTTTTTTTTTTTTTTTTGCGGTACGCAGGCCTCTCACTGTTGGGGCCTCTCCCGTAGCAGAGCACAGGCTCTGGACGCACAGGCTCAGCGGCCATGGCTCACGGGCCCAGCCGCTTGGCGGCATGTGGGATCCTCCCAGACCGGGGCATGAAGCCGTGTCCCCTGCATCGGCAGGCGGACTCTCCACCACTGCGCCACCAGGAAAGCCCTGGGAGCCATTTTTGATGCGGGGAGAAGAAGACATGGTGGCAGCGGGCACGTGGTCCTTCCACATCCACTCCCCTCTGCTTGATTATTTCCGATCTACACACGCAAATAATTATGCCCTGAACTTAGTTCTGTCTGCTCCCCTGCTGGAAGAACAATCGATGGTTCCCCATGTCTTTTACTTTATATACAGATTCCTGAGGTTGAGATTCAATATTTTCCACAGTCTGGCCCAAACCTGCCAGGAGTCACTATTGTTGACTCTCTACCTTTCATGTAGATTATGCAATTACTTTATACCCTTCATAGTAGTTCCCCTGTCACTGATTGGTTCAGGATTGGGCGGTCCTAAGCCACTTCACATCAGTGAGATGTGAGGAGAGATTTGCTCAGGGCTTCTGGGAGAGAGAAACTTCTTTTTCCTCTCTCCCTTTCAATGTGAACAACCTGTTCCCTGGATGCAGCTTGTAGCCATGAGAACGGCCATCAAGAGGGCGGCGTCAACACAGAGGAGAACCAAGAGAAGAACAGAGAAACAGTACAAAGCCCTGGTCAAACTGCTTCTGGAGTTCCCCTGGCTCCGGACTGCCTGCCTCATGGCAAGAGAATATGGGTGGCAGTGATGTTTGCCACTTTCAAGCCTGGCCCCTAAAATGACCCCTGCAACTTCTGCTGTCTGGCTGAATGCAGAGGCTCAAGTGGAAGACTCTGTGAGGGCCTTAAGGCATGGAAAAGCCACCAGATGCAAGAAACCTGGATATCTGAGTCATTGTTTGAAGGAGAACTGCCCGGGAATTCTGCTTCACCAAGAACATCTGCATTGAACCTCATATAAGAACAAAATAAAGTCCTATTGTGTTAAGCCACTAAAATGTTGAGGTTATTTGTTGGTTAGTGAACCCTGCCTAAGATGGATTATAAAGACAGGGCTTAGCAAAATCTTGGGGCATAGGTAGATGACAGTTCTATCCAGATGATCAGCAAATGACAGGTAGAAAAACCTTTACCTGATGACCAGGAGAAGGATAGCAAGTAGAGGCCTTCACAGTGGAATGGGTCACCCAACTGAGAAGGGATGGTTAGCTCAGTTTCCTAATGTTGGCTGCAAACGGCATGTGCTGGGCAGAGGCTGAGCAGTCTCTGGACACTGACTCTCTACTCCCGTTCTTGGGGTCCCACTTGGGCCTATTATATAATGGCCCTTCTTTTAGGTCCCATAGACCTCCTCCCTCTCTGCCTTTCATTTTGACAGATGTTACCAAACCACCATCCACAAAAAATAAGCCCATTTGAAGTTTATGGGTTGGGGGTGAGTGCCTATTTCACTCTGTACTATCCAGCACTGCATATTCTGAAACTTTAGTTTTAAAAAACTTTTACTGTGGTAAAAAATGCATAACATGAATTTTATCATCTTAACCCTTTATAAATGGACAGCTCAATGGCATTAAGTGCCTTTGCATCGTTATATAACCAATCTCCAGAACTTTTCCATCTTGCCAAACTTAAACTCTTTACCCACTAAACAACAACTGCCCATTGCCCCCTCCCACCGAGCCCCTGGCAACCACCATTCTATTTTCTATCTCTATGAGTTTGACTACTCTAAGTACCTCACATAAGTGGAAGCATACAGTATTTGTCTTTCCATGACTGGCTTATTTCACTCAGCATAATGGTTTCAGAGTTCATTCACATCATAGCATGCGAGAGTTTCCCTTCTTTTTAAGGTTGAAAAATGTTTCATTGTATGCATCCACCACATTTTGCTTATCTATTCATCCATTGGACACTTGCGTTGCTTCCACCTTTTAGCTATTGTGAATGGTGCTGCTATGAACATGGGTATGAAAATATTTCTTCAAGATCTTGCTTTCAATTCTTTTACTTATACAACCAGGAGTGGAAATTCTAGGTCATATGGTAATTATATTTTGAGTCTTTTGAGGAATCACCATACTGTTTTCCATAGTGGCTGCATCATTTTACCTTCCCACCAACAGTGTGTGAGGGTTGCAAAGTCCCCACATCCTTGCCAGCACTTGTTGTAGTAGCCATCCTAGTGGGTTTAAGGTGACGTCTCACTGTGATTTTGATTTGCATTTCCCTAGTGGTTAGTGACATGGAGCATCTTTTCATGTGTTTGTTTAATCTGCTTTAGCTCTTTATTTCCATTTTTTCATTCTATTTGGAGGTCGAAGAGGAACTTTCTTCCCAATGGTGAGATGTTTCCACTTCCCAGTCTTATAAGGACTACCCCAACTTGGCAAACAACTGCTCAAGTCTGCGATGAGTTGCACCTCAGTGGTGGTAGGAAAAGCTCACATTCATGCTCATCATGCTCATCAGAAGCAAGGTTTACACAGCACTTTGTAGTTTACATGATATCTCACTTGATCATCACAGCAGCCTTGCAAGGTGCAGAGGACAGATGAGGAAATTGGGGTTCAGAGATGAGAACAGAGAAATAGAAGGAAACTGGTTCTTTAAAATCATAACCACTGAAGCAAATGTCTAGTGATGCTCAAGAGACATGTCTGGCTGCCTACCCAACATCTGTTCCCTCCTTTTCCTTTTGTCAGAGCCCGATGTTGTTGGGGTATCCACCTTATCCAGTCATAACTCTGTCAGTAGGTCTAAAACGGTAATGGTGGTTCTAGCCTCTTGCTTAGAGATTGGTTTCACAGTGGCCAATACAGTGTGAGGGGGATTTTAGGAAAGATTTCTCATCTAAAATAGTAAAGCAGGGACAGCTTGGTCTCTTCTCTTTTTCTCAATGCAGTGGTTCCTGGACGGGATGCCTGGAATTTCAGCATCTATCTTAGGAACACAGGTCGGACCAATTGTAGGATGAAGCCTAAATTCTGGGATGACAGAGCAGCAGGAAACTTGTTTCAATATCACTGAGTCATTGTTAATTCCACATTAGCATTTTCCCTTGTTGTAATGTGAAATAATAAGTTTCCCCAATGTAAATTGGGCCAGTTTGAACTGGGATTGTTTTGTTTTGCTTATTTGTTTGTTTTTGGTTTTCTGTTTTTTGTTTTTGTTTTGTTTTGTTTTCTTTGCTTCTGACCTAATCCTAGTCTATGGTGGACAGATTTACACACGGACAGGAAAGCAACGTGAAAACATGAATCAAGAGCCATAAATGTCAGAACGGCATCCCCATGGTAGGGGGGCCAGCACTAGGCCAGGGGTTAAGGGGAAGGTCAGGAGAGAAGGTAGGAGAGAGTGGGTCTAACCATGTGGTCATAACCACATGTTGTATGTGAGACATACAACACAAGGTGCAAATGGTGAGATGGAACCTGTTCTCATTATGTCCAGCAGGTCAGCTGGACATCATGACACCCAAATATTGGGTCCAGAAAGGAACCTGTCATTTCCTGGCCCAATATTTTCTTTCTGTTTTTTTTTAATTGAGGTGGAGTTGATTTACAATGTCAGGTGTACGACAAAGTGATTCATATATATATATATACACACACATATATGTCCTTTTTCACATTCTTTTCCATTATAAGTTATTATAAAATATTGAATATAGTTCCCTGTGGTATACAGTAGGTCCTTGTTATTTATCTGTTTTATATATCATAGTTTGTATCTGTTAATCCCAAATTCCTAACTTATCCTCCCCCCTGCTTCCCCTTTGGTAATCATAAGTTTGTTTTCTATGTCTGTGAGTCTATTTCTGTTTTGTAAATAAGTTCCTTTGTATCGTTTTTTTTTTTTTTAGATTCTACATATAAGTGATATCGTATGATACTTGTCTTTCTCTGTCTGACTTACTTCACTTAGTGTGATAATCTCTAGGTCCATCCATGTTGCTGCAAATGGCTCAATATTTTCATGTGGAGGAATTTCAGCTAAAAATACTCCTGGCCTCTCTGATCATCCTTTACCCCCTCTTTTCTGGCCAGTGAGTTTGGAGAAAAACCAAACATTCTCCACTCAGCTCCTCCCTCTTCCCCTCTTTCAGACCCTGCAGCGAGGGAACATTCTGGGCTTCCATCCACTCTGTGGCAAGTGGAGGAAGCCTGAAGGTTTTTGGAGGGAATGCTGCAAGTTCATTTCAGAGGGCAGCATTAGAAAGTTCTCTCTGACCACATATTTAAAACAGATTCTTTTCTTCAGCTTTTCCTAGTAATAAAGCTGCTATCTTGATCTCCATCTATCTGTCTTCTGAATATATTTCTTCTTTAGTTCTGAACTCAGGAAGGAATATGAAAGACATTATTCATTAGACCCCTAAATCTTAACCCAAACCACAAAATCAAAATTATTAAGTATTTAATTTAATACAAAACCTCACATTACTTCTACTACTCTACTGCTCCTATGTTATATTTCCTGCAGGATATGGAGGGACAGGAATGTTTTAATATGCCTGATGTGATCTGGAGTATGTTTTCCAAAATTAAGAGGGCCAAGGTCTCACAAAGGTCTTTAAAGAGCCTACAAACAATAAAGGATGGAGAGGGTGTGGAGAAAAGGGAACCCTCTTGCACTGTTGGTGGGAATGTAAATTGATACAGCCACTATGGAGAACAGTATGGAGGTTCCTTAAAAATCTAAAAATAGAACTAACATACGACCCAGCAATCCCACTACTGGGCATATACCCTGAGAAAACCATAATTCAAAAAGAGTCATGTACCACAATGTTCATTGCAGCTCTGTTTACAATAGCCAGGACATGGAAGCAACCTAAGTGTCCATCGACAGATGAATGGTTAAAGAAGATGTGGCACATATATACAATGTAATATAACTTGGCCATAAAAAGAAATGAAATTGAATTATTTGTAGTGAGGTGGATGGACCTAGAGACTGTCATACAGAGTGAAGTAAGTCAGAAAGAGAAAAACAAATACTGTATGCAAACACATATATGTGGAATCTAACAAAAAAAAATGGTTATGAAGAACCTAGGAGCAGGACAGGAATAAAGACGCAGACATAGAGAATGGACTTGAGGACACGGGGAGGGGGAAGGGGAAGCTGGGACTAAGTGAGAGAGAGGCATGGACATATATACACTACCAAATGTAAAATAGATAGCTAGTGGGAAACAGCCACATAGCACAGGGAGATCAGCTAGGTGGTTTGTGACCACCTAGAGGGGTGGGATAGGGAGGGTGGGAGGGAGACGCAAGAGGGAGGGGATATGGGGATATATGTATATATATAGCTGATTCACTTTGTTATAAAGCAGAAACTAACACAACATTGTAAAGCAATTATACTCCAATAAAGATGTTAAGAAAAAAATCAAATAAGGACAGAGATTTGACTAAAGTCTCAGACTCAGGACAGACAGGAGATGTGTGTAAGGAACAGGTGGCAGGGCTGAGGGGTGTGTATGAAATAAGAAGTTCTAAAATAATTTGACCTGTTGGATGATTGCAAACCAGGCTGTGTTTGCCTCTAAGAAAATATTCTGGGTTTCAACCACATGATGTTGAGTCAGCTGAGTCTAAAGGTACAGAAAAAATAGGTTAATAGTAGTAGCAGTTACAGCAGCAGTAGTACTAGTACCAGTTAAGATATATGGAATGTATGTTATTTTATTTTATTCCATTATTTTATTCAGTCTTCACCACAACCCTATGGATTAAACATTATATTAGCTTTGTTTTACATTTGAGGAAATTGGGGCTTAGAGAGATTAAGTAGTCTGTCCAAGGTCACACAGCTAGCAAGTACCAATTCCCATTCCTGATAAATTTTCTGAGGAAAAATTTGATGGAAGCAAAAAGTAACATGCATAAGAACTTCCATTAGAATATTTGATATAACTGTGACCAGACGAAGCAACTTACATGGACATCAGCAAGGAGATAGCTTAATAAATTATGCTACATCCAATCAATGGAATGCTAGATATATTTTTAAAAGAGTAATTCTGGAACTCTCATTGAAAAATGAGCACTAGAGAATTCAGTGCTAAGGGAACAAAGCAGAAGAGAAAATGGTGTGTACACCGTGATGGCAAACAGTGTAGGAAAAAAAAAGTCAGAGCATGTGTGATCAAAAACTAAAAAGAGGGGTTTCCCTGGTGGCGTAGTGGTTGAGAGTCCACCTGCCAATGCAGGGGACACGGGTTCGTGCCCCGGTCCGGGAGGATCCTACATGCTGCGGAGTGGCTGGGCCCATGAGCCATGGCCGCTGAGCCTGCGCGTCCGGAGCCTGTGCTCCGCAGTGGAAGAGGCCACAATGGTGAGAGGCCCACGTACCACAAAAAACAAAACAAAACAAAAAACTAAAAAGAGGCTTCCCTGGTGGTACAGTGGTTGGGAGTCCGCGTGCCGATGCAGGGGACACGGGTTCGTGCCCCGGTCAGGGAAGATCCCACATGCTGTGGAGCGGCTAGGCCCGTGAGCCACGGCCGCTGAGCCTGCACGTCCGGAGCCTGTGCTCCGCAACGGGAGAGGCCACAACAGTGAGAGGCCTGCGTACCACAAAAAAAAAAAAAAAAAAAAAAAACCTAAAAAGAAATATCAAAAACAAAAATAACTTTTAATCACAAAAAGATTGGGATTTAGATGAATCTTCTTTTCTTTTTACAAAAATTATTTTCAACGTTGCAGAGGCACTACCTTGTCAATAAAGCAGAACAGATATGAATGGAGCGCTGTAGGTAGAACTACATGCTTGTGCATCAGCTAGTTTGTTGGTGGGGGAAGGGTCCCTGGGAATGTTGGGGAGAGCTTGATACTGCTGAGCCTCCATCCGACTTGCATGTATTAGCCTGATCCTAGGTGTCCTTTTAACTTGAGGCAGATGCTGAAATCCTGAGCACAGGTTCCTATAAGCATCCCACAGGGAAGGGAAACTTTGATTCTGACTCCAATCAGCTAGAATCCCGAAACTCCACGTAGCAGGGAGGTTTTGCAGACTGCCCAAAGTACTGGTGACATCACTGAGTCGTGGGTGGAGAAAGGCATGGGAGAGGAGGTGAAGACATTTACACCATAAACTTTTCTAGAGGAAATGAGACGCAAATGAGTAAAGGGCAGGAAAGAGAGAAACAAATGCTGAGGTGTTGGATGGTAAGAGACTTTCTCGAATGGTTAAGACAGGAAAAGGCAGACCAGTAACCCAGTTTCCTCAGTCCACAGAGGCCCTCATTGCAGTCGAAAGAACAAGGGCTTTGGCATCAGACAAAGTTCCGTCACTGGCTCCACTGCTGTGTGACTATGGGCAGGCCACACTTAACCTCTCTGATCCTCAGGTTCTTTATCACTAAGTGGCACTAGCCATTCCTACAGCACAGAATTCACTGAGACATCCTGAAGTCACCCTTCTCCCAGTGACTGCTCCATACAAAACTGGGACTTTCTTTGTCTTCCATCTCCCTCCCCATGGAGATGGGGACTGTATAGTATATTCTGTGCCCTCTGTGTTTATCCCATGAGCTAACTTCCTGTCATTCTGTCTTCCTCCCCAGCAAAGGACCAGAGAAGCCTGTCCTGGCTTCCTGAGGGAAGAGAGAAGTGTAAGACAGGCTGTGCCCTAGAGCCATCCTCTGCTCTGAAGGTTAGTTTCCAGATTGCGTGTGATGAGAATGGAAACACGTGAAAGACCTAAGCCAGGCCGCCAGGGACCAACACTCTGTGGGTGGGGAAAGAGAAGGGACAAAACCTGGCTGACAAGGTGGCAGACGGGCAGACCAAAGTGGTTGGGAGCGAGACTGAAGTTTCAAGAAAAGGCATAAATGTGGTTGGTGGGGGCTTCCCTGGTGGCGCAGTGGTTGAGCGTCTGCCTGCCGATGCAGGGGACACGGGTTCGTGCCCCAGTCCGGGAAGATCCCACATGTCGTGGAGCGGCTGGGCCCGTGAACCACGGCCGCTGAGCCTGCGTGTCCGGAGCCTGTGCTCCCCAACGGGAGAGGCCACAACAGTGAGAGGCCCGCGTACCGCAAAAAAAAAAAAAAAAAAAAAAAAAAAAAATGTGGTTGGTGGGAGGGGAAGCCAGCCGAGAGGTAGGAATGCAGGGAAACTGGGGAGATGATGAACAATGAGGATGTGAGGAGGGTAGGGGGGAAGTGAAAGGGAGACAAGTCAGGGGGAAAACAGAAGTTCAAAGAAGATAGAAAGTGGGGAGTGAGAAAGATGAGACGTATCTGAGAAATCGATAGAATGCCCATCATTCCTGTGCATCCCGCAGATGGCACCCACCTCTGCCTAGCACAGGGGCACCATGAATACAACGTAGAGGGGAGCAGGCTGCGGTCATGGGACACGGGGCAGTTTCTCCATGAGATGAGGCAACGGATACGCCACTGTTGGTTGATTTGTCGGTGGAGATACAGGACCCCCTGTTCTGGGGCTTCCCCTCCTCCACAAGACTAGGCTGGAATAAAGAAAGTTTTCCACTCTTGAATAAGAGCAAGCCATGTCTTGCCAGTGTCAACTGTCACTGGCGTGGCCCCATCTGGCCTGGGAAAGGGGCAGGGGTTGCCACTGAGAAGCCAGATTTGGTACAGTTGGAACAAAAGCCAAGGAGGTCTTAGGTACAGCCTCTTTCTGGGTTTTCCCTCTGGTTTTTCCTGAGTATTTTCCTCATCCACATCCACCTGAGCCAAACTTGCTGGGAAGAATGATCTTCTCAATTCATTGACCCAGCAACAAGAGTGGCTGATAAGGCTTTATGCGTTTACATGGTAGATGCTGGGGCGTCAGCTGGCTGGCAGAAGAGAGGCTGACTGGACCTTCTCTCAGGATGTCACCTGGTGGTCCTGCCTCCTGCTTCCCGGGTTTGACAGCCTCCTGTGCATCCCTTTCCAGAGGCTGCCTGTCCGGACCACTCACAGCCCTTGTAAGACTGGACCAGATCACCCTCAGCCCCATTTCTCACAGACTGGGATGAGGATGGGCAGGATTTCCCTTCCAGTTCTACTGCAGCTGACGCCCCAACATCTACCATGTAAACGCATAAAGCCTTATCAGCCACTCTTGTTGCTGGGTCAATGAATTGAGAAGATCATTCTTCCCAGCAAGTTTGGCTCAGGTGGATGTGGATGAGGAAAATACTCAGGAAAAACCAGAGGGAAAACCCAGAAAGAGGCTGTACCTAAGACCTCCTTGGCTTTTGTTCCAACTGTACCAAATCTGGCTTCTCAGTGGCAACCCCTGCCCCTTTCCCAGGCCAGATGGGGCCACGCCAGTGACAGTTGACACTGGCAAGACATGGCTTGCTCTTATTCAAGAGTGGAAAACTTTCTTTATTCCAGCCTAGTCTTGTGGAGGAGGGGAAGCCCCAGAACAGGGGGTCCTGTATCTCCACCGACAAATCAACCAACAGTGGCGTATCCGTTGCCTCATCTCATGGAGAAACTGCCCCGTGTCCCATGACCGGAGCCTGCTCCCCTCTACGTTGTATTCATGGTGCCCTTGTGCTAGGCAGAGGTGGGTGCCATCTGCGGGATGCACAGGAATGATGGGCATTCTATCGATTTCTCAGATACGTCTCATCTTTCTCACTCCCCACTTTCTATCTTCTTTGAACTTCTGTTTTCCCCCTGACTTGTCTCCCTTTCACTTTCCCCCTACCCTCCTCACATCCTCATTGTTCATCAAGCAGCGTGAGGTAGAGATGGCCCACGGGACCAGGGCGTTTCCTAGAGATGAGGGGAAGCCACTCGGCATGTGTGTGTGCATCCTTTGTGCACACACCTGAAGACACCAGTTATGCTTACTGCATCTTAATATGTTTTTAAAATATGATAGTTGTTCATCATCATGATCGTTGTTTGATTCAAAAGTTATATATATATATATTTATAATGTGCATACAAACGTCTAGTCAAGACAATTTTAAATCACCCATAATGTAATAATAGTATTGTGGTTATGTTATTTTAAAGAGCTTTTATCTTTTAGAGACACATTCTGAAATATTTACAGATAAAAAGCCATGATGGGGCTTCCCTGGTGGTGCAGTGGTTGAGAGTCCGCCTGCCGATGCAGGGGACACGGGTTCGTGCCCCGGTCTGGGAGGATCCCACATGCCGTGGAGCGGCTGGGCCCATGCGCCATGGCCGCTGAGCCTGCGCATCCGGAGCCTGTGCTCCGCAACGGGAGAGGCCGTAACAGTGAGAGGCCCGCATACGGCAAAAAAAAAAAAAAAAAGCCATGATGTCTCGGATTTGTTTCAAAATAATCCAGTGGTGAGGAAGGAAGTAGGAGGTGCAGACAGATAAAATGGACCATGACTTGATAATCATTGAAGCTGGGTGATGTGTACATGGGAATTCATTATACTTTTCTCACTACCTGTTTATTTATATTTATGATTGAAATTTTCTATAATTGAAATTTTTTTAAAGATTTCCACCTTCCTTTTGTGCATATGTATCCTTCCATTAAATCTTCATTGCCCTGTTTGGAAAAAAATCACCAATAATCTCACCCCATATGCTTCCAGTCCTCTTTCAATACAAAGATATACAAAGAGAGAGACTGTACTCTATTGGGATTTGTAACAATGTGTTGAATATAAGACCTTATTTATATGGTCAATATTAATATTTGCACACTCTATTTCTTTTTTTATTGAAGTATAGTTGATTTACAATGTTATGTTAGTTTCTGGTGTACAGCAAAGTGATTCAGTTATACATATATATATTCTTTTTCATATTCTTTTCCATTATGGTTTATTACAGGATATTGAATATAGTTCCCTGTGCTATACAGTAGGACCTAGTTGTTTACCTATTTTATATATAGTAGTGTGTATCTGCTAATCCCAAACTCTTAATTTATCCCTCCCTCACCCCCTTTCCCCTTTGGTAACCATAAATTTGTTTTCTATGTCTGTGAGTCTCTTTCTGTTTTGTAAACAAGTTCATTTGTGTCACATTTTAGATTCCACATATAAGTCATATCATACGGTATTTGTGTTTCCCTTTCTAACTTACTTCACTTAGTATGATAATCACTAGGTCCATTCAAGTTGCTGCAAATGGCATTATTTTATTCTTTTTTATGGCCGAGTAGTATTCCATTGTGTATATATACACCACATCTTCTTTATCTGTCCATCTGTTGATGGACATTTAGGATGCTTCCATATCTTGGCTATTGCAAATAGTACTGCTATGAACATTGGGGTGCATGTATCTGTTTGAATTATAGTTTTCTCCAGATATATGCCCAGGATGGGATTGCTGGATCACATGGCACCTCTATTTTTACTTTTTAAGGAACCTCCATACTGTTTTTCATACTGGCTGCACCAATTTACATTCTCACCAACGGTGTAGGAGGGTTCCCCTTTCTCCACACCCTCTCCAGAATTGGTCATTTGTAGACTTTTTAATGATGGCCATTCTGGCTGGTATGAGGTGATACCTCATTGTAGTTTTGATTTGCATTTCTCTAATAATTAGCAATGTCGAGCATCTTTCCATGTGCCTTTTGGCCATCTGTATGTTTTCATTGGAGAAATATCTATTTAGGTCTTTTGCCCATTTTGGGATTAGGTTTTTTGTTTTGTTTTGTTTTGTTATTGAGTTGTATGAGCTGTTTGTGTATTTTGGAAATTAACCCTTTGTCAATCACATCATTTGCAAATATTTTCTCCCAGTCTGTAGGTTGTCTAGACGACCTTGCTTACTCTAGTTCAAGGATTTCAAAATTATGTTTTGTACTAACTTTGTGAGAAATTTCTTAAAAATTTAAGCCATTGACATTTTGGTGATGCTGTTACTGCAGTGTAACCCAGACTATCCTAATAAACTTAACATTCCATCCTCATCAGAGATGGCAAATATTGATCATTAGCATAACCATTGCCCCATCCTGGAGATGTGATAAATACTACCAACCCATCACTGAACTCTTACCCATTGATCTGTAAGACCTCAGAATCTTTCTCATCACAGTGACCTAAGCCATCACTACTGGTTAATTAAAGCTGTAAGATGAAGGGAAACCTACCAAAATCATCCTACTGCAATCAGCATAAAATCCAAACTTCCTACCATAGCCTGCCAGGTCACACAAGAGCTAGAACTTACCCTCCTTTACACTCTCATTTCCTAACCACTTATTTCTCACTCACTGCACTCCAGCCACACTGGCCTTTCTGTTCCTCAAACACACCGAGAATATTCTCATCTCAAACTTTTACACGTGCTGTGCCCACTTTTTTTTGAAAGCTTTTCTCTCATATGTTTGCAAGTTTGGCTCAGATGTCATCTCTTCAGGCAGACCTTCCTGTTCACCTCATTGAACTTACCCTGCATCCTCTACTCTCCGCCTCAATGATAAGAAAACACGAGTCTGTCTTTTTTGCTGTTGCGTTCCCATTACTGAGTGGTTCCTGGTCCATGGAGGTGCTTACTAAATATTTCTGGAAATAATAAAGGAAACGAATCTGCCAACCCCAATATAGAGCATAATCTTTTTGAGGAGAGAGAGCAGGTCCAGTTCATTTGGGGCTTTTCCTCTGTGCTGAGTCCATGTAATGTCTCCAGCAAGGTACCCTTAAATTTCTGATTGATTGGTGTTAGAAGGCTCTTATTTCCCTTTGTATCATGGTAGATTCATATCTGTGCCTTTTTCCCTTCCACCTCACATACACTCACTCAAGATGTCTCCTCTTTTCTCTCTTCTCCCCCCACCTCTCACCACATCCTCTCCCAGTGAAGTTCAGTTCAAGTCTCTTGCTCACACACACACAATGCCTTCCAAAACAGAAGTCTACTGTGGTGGACGAACAGCATCCAGCCCTAAAATGGGTTTGGGCCTGGCCTCACATCCAAGCACAGTACCTATTCCCTTTTCTGTAGGAGCTGACGCAAAGCCCCATCCAGACTTGGCTGGAGCCTCAAGCCTGTGTATTGGAGCCCAGCAGTTTTACCCTTTGGGTGTTTTGAAGAGAGGCAGCTGTTACCATTTGCCAACTGAAAGGTTTGCCTTTGAAATAGACTGTGAGGCATGCTCAGGCAGAAAAGGGCTTTTTGGAGAAGGCCTGGGAAGACAGGACTCAGAAGACCTGCCACTCAGTTGGATTGTCATGCAACTGTAGGCAAATCATCAGAGATGTCTAGTGTCTATAACAGTGAGAAGAAATAATTGTATTCTCAGGATAGTTGGATGATGGGGCGAGGGGTTGTAGGTGAGGCCAGGTAGTGAAAAGAGCATGGAACTTAGAATCAGAAACCCTGAGATTTTGAGTCATAAGTCCTGAATTGAAGACCCAGTAGGAGGCACATCCTAGCCATTTAAGCCCCTGTTTACTCTTTTGTAAAATAGACAGATGCCCTCCTATATTCATCAAGTTTTTTGGTTGCAACAGAAACCAGTTAAAGCTAACACAAGCAGAAGAAAGGGGGTTTATGAAAGGACATCAGGGTGCATCACACAAGTCATGCACAAGAACACAGTCACGTGTCAAGAATGAACTAGAATGAGGAACTGAAAAAGTGTCAGAACTGAAGTTTTTCTGCCTTTCTCTCAGCTTTTGCCTTATTCTTCTTTCTTTTGTTTCTTCATCCACACGGAGGTACATGGCTACCCCACAGCTTGCAACTATGTGTTTTACAGGTTCAGCCATACTCCAATCCCAAGTTTCTAGAAGAAAGACAGTGATTGGCCCAACTTGGATCAGGTGTCAGGTCCAGTCAGTCATGGGCATGGGAGGTAGGGGTCACATAGTAAAATTATGGCTGCCATGGGAACCTTTGACAATCTAGATGCAATATTGAGAGAAAGAATTATAACTTGTGAGATGGGCCAGCAAACCAAAAAGTGGCTTGTGTGGACTATGGTCACTGAATAAACCTTCAGGTGCTGTAAATAGAGAATGGTGTTTATTTCTAGGAAGGACATACAGCTATCTCATAATGATATTCTAAGGAATGAAGGCATAGTCCTATGCAAATCTAGAATTTTCTAGTAAGTAATCAAGACCTGAGTTTTAAAGTTGACTCATTCTTAAACAACGAGGTCCTACTGTATAGCTCAGGGAGCTATATTCAATATCCTGGGATAAACCATAATGGAAAGAATATGAAAAAGAATATATGTATATGAATAACTGAGTCACTTTGCTGTAGAGGAGTAATTAACACAACATTGTAAATCAACTGTACTTCAATAAAATTAAAAACAAAAAACAAAAAAGTTGCCTCATTCTAAGAGACTAATTTTTCAGTGAGTTATGAGAATCAACATTCTCCACCTTTTACCTTAGGTACCTCTTCTCTACGTCCACAGGTCTAACAAAAGCTTCTGAAGGAGACCTTCCTTCTTAAAAGAAACTGACTGAGATAAAATCTAGTGAAAACTAATTAATTAAGACTCAACTGACTTAGTATTTTTGCTAGATCAAGATCAGAATGGGATCAAAATTTTCTATCTCTATATCTCTTAATGGCAAGAAAGATTTCCTTTAAGTAAAATGAAGATGCGACCTTGGACGAGTCACCTGACTTTCCTGAGCTTCGGTTTCCTTAGCTGTAAAATAGGAATGAACTTTTCATAGAGTTGTGGTGACAGTTAAATGGCATTAGGTTTGGCGTGTACTAAGCACTGGTGGTTAGGTGCCCTGTCTATGATAATGGGGTTGGGGTGGTGGTGGTGGTGGTGGTGGTGGTGGTGATGGTAGTAATAATGATGGTTGTGGTGGTGGTGGTGAAGTGATGATGGTGATGGTAGTAATAATGGTGGTGGTGGTGGTGGTAGTGGTGGTGGTGATGGTGATGGTAGTAATAATGATGGTGGTGGTGGTGGTGTTGAAGTGATGGTGGTGATGGTAGTAATAATGGTGGTGGTGGTGGTGGTAGTGGTGGTGGTGATGGTAGTAATAATGATGGTGGTGGTGGTGTTGAAGTGATGGTGGTGATGGTAGTAATAATGGTGGTGGTGGTGGTGGTAGTGGTGATGGTGATGGTAGTAATAATGGTGGTGGTGGTGGTGGTGAAGTGATGGTGGTGGTGGTAGTAATAATGGTGGTGGTGGTGGTGGTGGTGGTGATGGTGATGATAGTAATAATGATGGTGGTGATGGTGGTGGTGGTGATGGTGGTGATGGTAATAATAATGGTGATGGTGGTGATGGTAGTAATGATTATGGTGGTGGTGGTGGTGGTGATGGTGGTGGTGATGGTGGTGGTGATGATAGTAATAATGGTGGTGGTGGTGGTGAAGTGATGGTGGTGATGGTAGTAATAATGGTGGTGGTGGTGGTGGTGGTGGTGGTGGTGGTGGTGGTGATGGTGATGGTGATGGTAGTAATAATGATGGTGGTGGTGGTGGTGGTGATGGTGGTGATGGTAGTAATAATGGTGGTGGTGGTGGTGGTGGTGAAGTGATGGTGGTGATGGTAGTAATAATGGTGGTGGTGGTGGTGGTGGTGATGGTAGTAATAATGGTGATGGTGGTGATGGTAGTAATGATTATGGTGGTGGTGGTGGTGGTGGTGATGGTGGTGGTGATGGTGGTGGTGATGATAGTAATAATGGTGGTGGTGGTGGTGAAGTGATGGTGGTGATGGTAGTAATAATGGTGGTGGTGGTGGTGGTGGTGGTGGTGGTGGTGATGGTGATGGTAGTAATAATGATGGTGGTGGTGGTGGTGGTGATGGTGGTGATGGTAGTAATAATGGTGGTGGTGGTGACAATGGTGGTGGTGGTGGTGAAGTGATGGTGGTGGGGTTGGTAGTGACAATGGTGGTGATGGTGATGATGATTAATTATGATAGAATCAAGAATGTTTAACTTTTGCTCAGCATCTAATAGTCACATAGTGAATGGATGAAGAGGCAAGCACTTTTCAGACAACCCCAAGTATATCAGCCACCATTATATATCGGACATGGATATGACCAACACAAATCATACTTCAATGTTCATTAACGGAGATTCCTTAAAGACTTCCAAGAGATGTTTAACTAACAATTTGTATGACGTGGAGAAAAGATGAATAAATAATCATTTTAGTTACTACATGTGCTTAAAAGAAATACAATTAAATTTCTTTTAAATAACTGTGCAAACGATACAGACTCTCGCTTGTCTTCCTCCTAATTAGGTTACTACATAAGGTCACACACCATTAATTCAAATCTCAACTTCAAAAATTCACATTTTTAAATTAGTTACTCTCCAATTGTGGGATTTGGTCCTAAAGGCACACCATTTTAACTTCCAAAGGTCTGTGTAAAGCCCCTTTGGCAACTGACATGGACATACCTAGACTCCAGAGACACCCTGTCCCTTTGGCATTTCCAGAATGCACCAACTACTTCAGTTGCCTTAGTTTGAAAGCCTTAGTAATCCTAAAGGCTCAGCTTGGTAGTCACACTTGGTTAACTCGGGACCAATTAGTCATGCAATGTCATTTATTTATCGTGAAGATTGCTTCCCAAATGACTGGTTTATTTGGACTTCACTAATAATTATTTCACTAGAGCTTTTTCAGCGCTGCTCACGTGCATGTGTGGAATTCACACTGTGAGGGTGATCTAAGAATGGATTTCTTTTTTTGAGAGAAACATGAACGGAATGGCACTTTTTCTTTACTTTGCCAGCTTGCTCCTTCTCTGGGAGAGAAGAATTGGATGTTATCCCTTTAAAAGAGCCCAGTGGCTGTGTTTATAATCCTCAAATGGCATGATTTGGTCTCCCATCTCCCAGCTTTGCTCCACACACACCTGCTAACATTGGTTTAGATCTGACTTCTCTTTGCTCAAGAAGAACAAGATTTATTACTAGTCAGAAGACAGCAGATCCCAATATTTTAGGAGGAAAAATAAACAAAGTCTAGTCTGCCAGCAGGAACCATGCTCCGGCTCCCCTGGATCTTCTGAAAGTGGTCACCCAGTTATGACACGGCTGCTTGCATTTGTCTCGAAGGCATTAAGATATCTAAATGCTTCTACCTATTTGCTCCTGTGATTCCCAAAGTCACCCTATAAAGGGTGTTGGGAGGAAAAAGAACAACAGTCATTCATGCATTTATGTCGTGTTTATTTACTAGAGACAGGGCATTGCCAGGCACCCAGAACTGAGTATATACTAGGGCCCAAGGCAGACATGGCCCTGTCCTTAGGTAGCTTAGAGGCTGGTGGGTCATGGTCTCTCACCATGAGGCAGAGACCCCAGTAAAGAGTCTCGATGCCTTCTTTCACTTACTGCTCATAACAGACTGTGAGAACGTTCTTATTAATCTCATTCTGTGGATGGGATAACCCAAACTCCCAGAGGCTAAGTGACCTGAGTAAAGTCACGGGCTGCTAAGCGGGAGAATCAAGGCTCAGACTGGGGCTTCCTCATCCAAGGCTGCTGATTGAGTCCTGGATTCTTCCCAAACAGTGTAATCTCTTGTCAACCCAGATCAATTCAAGCTCTCTTTTTCACTTTCCCACATCTCATAGTTAGGCTTAAAAAAGTAGCTGTTGCAATAGATATTGAGCATCTAAAATTAGTGATTTTGAGGATCTAACCTTTATAGAGGCTCAGAGAAGAGCACGGGAAAGTCTTTTTTTTTTTTTTTTTTTTGATTGTTCATTGCAACATTGTTTGTAATTGCATTCTAAATGTCCAAATATAAGTAATTGAAGGATGGTATTATCCATACAGTGGAATACTATGAAACTATAAAATAACAATAATAAGGATGATCTTGAGACCAGTGGTGTGGGCACAGTGGGAGAGGGGTGTCTGGAGTGGAAAGGAGATGGGGGTTAGCTCTGAGAGGTGATCCAGGAATTCCCAAAGGCTGACACTGACTCAGTAAGTCACCAGGTCAGTTTGAAATGAGTCATGTGTGGCATGGGGGCAAACAACCTCTGTCCCTCACTAAACTATCGGGAAGAAGGCAGGCAAAAGATTTCCCCTGGGAGAAGAATCCTAATTACAATACTGAGAATTTGCATGCCCCTCTACAGTTTACAAAACACTTTCACACCCATCTCTTCATTTGCTGAATGCTTATTGCACAAGTGCAGAAAGAACCAGGGTTCAAGATGACCTAGTCTAGTGGTTTTTATACACAATTTTTTTTTTTTTTTTTTTTTTTGCGGTACGCGGGCCTCTCACTGTTGTGGCCTCTCCCGCTGCGGAGCACAGGCTCTGGATGCGCAGGCTCAGCGGCCATGGCGCATGGGCCCAGCCGCTCCGTGGCATGTGGGATCCTCCCAGACCGGGGCACGAACCCGTGTCCCCTGCATCGGCAGGCGGACTCTCAACCACTGCGCCACCAGGGAAGCCCGTATACACAATTTTTGATTGAAGTAAAATCCTTTGTCAAAATGAAATCTCACACAGTAGTCTAGTGTATAACATTGATGTAAGTGGGACTTCTGTGGCTGGGATGGGGCAGGAACAACCCATGCCTAAGCTTTTGCTTTGACCTCTGTGTTTCTGAAGGGTCTCCAAAGAACCGCCTAGTTCCATGAAACAGAAAGACAAACATTGTTTCTAGTATTTCTAGTGAATATAAATACCCATCCCACATTTTCCCCCCTCCTCCAAAACAAGAAAGCTGAAAGCCCTGGAAGTGACATAAGATGGCCAGGGCCATTCCTTGTCCAGTGTTCTTTCCATGGAACTCACTAGGGCTTGTTTCTTGGTGGGTAGAGCCTGAGGATCTGCTTGGAAGCCAGTGTGCCCCCAGTTGCTGCAGGAAAGTGTCCTCTTCATCACAGAGAGCAGCAGGGCCAACTCTGCTGCTACTGGTAGCATTATCAACGTGCCTGATTGTCAGCTGGGGTTCAGAGGCATTGTCTTTGTTTCACACAGGCCAGCCCATGAGAGAGTCGTGGAATGCCAGCCACTGAGCATTTGGGGAGTAGTGGGTCCAGTGATTTTTTAGCCTCAAACACTGTCCCTGAAAATGCAAGAAGAGCAGCCTATTGTCAAGCAGCCTCTCCCCAACTCAAAAACTTACACTGAACTAGATAGTGTTTGTTATTGGCTAAATGTTTGTCTCCCCTGCAAGTTCATATGTTGAAATCTTAACCCCCAGTGTGAGGGTATTAGGAGGTGGGGCCTTTGAGAGGTAATTAGGTCATGTGAATGGAGCTCTCATGAATGGGATTAGTGCCTTTATAAGGAGAGACACACAAGAGAGCTTGTCCTTCTCTCTCTCTCTCTCCCTCCATCCCCCTCTCTCCCTCTTGTGAGGATAGGAGAAGACAGAGAAGATGACTATCTGCAAACCAGAAGAGTGTTCTCACCAGAACCAGACCATATTGGCACCCTGATCTTGGACTTCTCAGCCTCCAGAACTGTGAGAAATAAATTTCTGTGGTGTAAGCCACCCAGTCTGTAGTATTTTGTTACAGCAGCCCAAGCTAAAATAGTGGGGATGGCTGCACAATTTTGTGACTGTATGAAATGCTACCTAATGGCTAAAATGTTAAATTTTATGTTAGGTGTATTTTAGTGCAACAACAAAAATTGGCTCCCTATTTCTTAAGGATCAGACTTCCTAGTATAATTTACAAACTGGCCCCTGCTTCCTCCCGCCAGCCTCATGCCTTGCTGTCCCCCTTCAACCTTTTCATCTGATCAAATGTTCCAACTGTTCTCCAAAGTCAAAGGCTCCTTCAGGGTTTTGTCACAGCTACTGGTAACCACTATCATTTTCTGTGTGTCTCACCAGGCAAGAATTCCATTTAGATTTACTTTCAGTCGTCCACATTAACAATAAATACTGTTTCTGCTTTTCAAATATTAAACCACAATGTTATAGATAGATATGATTATGATGCAAAGTATGGTTTTTCAAACTCAAAATGCCTCTGCTGAAGAATAGGACAATCTCCTCCCTTTTTTGAGATTTGCCAAGTAGGATAGATGGGGGGAAAGTGGATTAACGTTTGCATAGATAGGAGTATACATGGAAGCAAGAAAGAAGGGATAGATGTGTGGGTGGGTGAGAGGACAGATAAAATGATGAAAAGATAGGTGGCTGATTGATAGATGGTTGAATGATGGATGAATACATGTATGAACAGATATGTAGGTGGATGGATGGAGAAGAGAATAGTGTATAGATGGATGTGGATTTACAAAGAGATGTGAAAAGCTTAAGAAAGATGGATGAGAAGTTGTATGGGAAGGGCGTTGGAAGAATATGTGGTTGGATGGATGGACAGATGAAAGTATGTGTGGTTGGATAAATGGATGGACAAGAGGCTGGATGGATGTGAGTGCATACTGGATGGACAGGAGGATGGATAGATGTGTGAGCCCTGGAGGGATGTAAGGTAAGATGGGCAGGTAGACGAATGCGTGGATGGAAGGATGTTTGGGAGGATGGATGAATGGGTGGATAAATCCAGATGCCTGCCTGGGACCGGAAGATGATGACACATAGGTCAGTGGAGCCAAATTCCAGCCCCATGGCTGGCTATCATTAGCTTTCTCCAAGCAGTCCTGATAAGAATAAAAAATTCACCTGAGGTATGTGGACTTCCTTCTCTTTCAAGGGAAGAAGAATGAGTTCTTCCTCTCTCCTCTGGGAAGAATCGCAAGCTCCCCACCATGGGCAGGGAAAAACCACTCTCCCACTGTCCCAGCTCCTCTCCCAGAATATCCAGCTGCCTGTGAAACCCAGAAAGAAGAGTTCCCCCGCCACAGTCAAAGAGAAACCTAGCGGAGAGGAGAGGCCAGAGGCTGAACCCAACGGCGCGAGGTTTTAGGACTCAGTCATTCCCTCCTGCGTCCAGAGGCTGCGCTCCCAGACGCCGGGAGAGGAAAGCCGGTGCGCCCCGGGTGCACGGGGACCCCGAGGCCCTCCGGGCGCCCGCCCAGGCACCCCCCCGCTTTACCAGCTCCGAGGAGAACGGGCCGTGGCGGAGGGGGGGGCGGGGACCAGCGCCAAGGAGAGCTGGTACGTCTTTAAACTTCTGCCGGCTGCTTAGTCACAGCCCCCTCGCTTGGGTGTGTCCTTCCTCGCTCCCTCCCTCTTAGGTCACTCTCTCAGCCCTCGAATAAAAACTGCACCCAACTTCCGAGGCGCCCTCATTGCCAGCCGGACCCCAGACTCCGACAGGTTCGGGCGCCCTGCTCGCCCCGTGCTCCACTGCCCCCCGCCCAGCGCCCGGCCCCTCCGGTTCCACTCGCTTGCTTTCTTGGCCGCTCCGACGCCATGGACACGTTCTGGTGGCGCGCAGCTTGGGGACTCTGCCTCGTGCAGCTGAGTCTGGCGCAGATCGGTGAGTGCCCGCCGGGGCGGCGGGAGGGAGTGGCCCGAGTGGCCGGGACCCAGCCGGCAGCCGCGCGGGCTGAGTTGGCCCTGGGGGGCCGGAGTTAAATGGGCGGCGAGCGGCTGGGATTTGGTGGAGAGCGGGGCGAGGATTTGCGCTAAGCTCTTGGAGAGCCTGTCGGTGGGAAGCACCGTTTTGTTGAAAGGAAAAGAGAAAGGGCGAAGAAAAGTTTGCTGGGCAGGCTGCCGGCGCGCGGTCGTGGGTGAGGTCTTTGCTGCCGGAGGAGCACAGGGCAGAAAGTAACTGTATTCCTGGGTGCGCGCCGCCCGTGTCTGGACTAACAGGCTCCTGTGCCCAAGGGCGATTGAAGCCTGGCTGGGCAGTGGCCGGGCAGGGGCGGGGGCTGGGGCAGGGACAGGGCTGTTAGCGAGGTGACCGTAGAGGTGGGCACAGTTGCCATGAGTGAGAGCTAGTGGCAGTGAGCTTTCCAGAAAGGAGTCCTGGCTTCCTGCGGCTCCCCCACTGCGCCTGGGTTCCAAAGCTCTTACAGTTGGCTCCGGTCACTAACGATCTTAATGCTTGTGGGAACTTGAACTAGCTCTGTGGCGAGGTTCTGGGTCGCCACGAGGTGCCAGCCTGGGGCAAGGAGTGTGAGTAGGAGAGGCAGTGACTGGGCCAGCTGCTCCATCCTTGCAGCCTCCTGCTTCTGCCAGTGGGTTAGGGGAAATCCAGACAGTAATGTGACTCCTATATTCTGCCTGTCAGCCTCGGAGCGGGGGGGGGGCGGGCACCTGGGCTCCAGGGGGGCATCATGGATCCTGGAGCCCGGCCGCCAATATCCCATCCCAACAGGGTCTGTGCCTTTCTTTCGGTGGCTGTGGATGGAGTGGCTGTGTGTGAGGGGTTCTGGTGAGGCTGAACTCCAAGCATTCCTTTGTCTCTATATCTACAGATCATCACATGGCTGATTTGCTTATCACCGGCAAAATTAATTTTTCTTTTAAGAATTGACAGCTGGGTCAACCTATGGGTAATTCCACTCAGCAAGTATTTATTTATTTTTTAATTTTTTTTTTTTTTTTTTTTTTTTTTGCTGTACGCAGGCCTCTCACTATTGTGGCCTCTCCCGTTGCGGAGCACAGGCTCCGGACGCGCAGGCTCAGCGGCCATGGCTCACGGGCCCAGCCGCTCCGCGGCATGTGGGATCTTCCCGGACCGGGGCACGAACCCGTGTCCCCTGCATCGGCAGGCAGACCCTCAACCACTGCACCACCAGGGAAGCCCTAAGCAAGTATTTATGAAACCCAGCTCTGGGGGTACCAAGAAAGTAAAAGACACAGTCCTACCTGGGTGCTTTAGACTGAGGGTAAGTGGGGATCTAGGATTTAGATTCCTGAAACAGAAAAAGCAATAATTAATAATAATAATTAGTAGTAAGAGGCACGACAGCACTAACCACCATTTAGTATATACACTGGCTGTGCCGGGCACGGTGCTGAATTCTTTACATTTTACCCTCACAATGGCCAAGTGAGACGTGCTGTGTTGTTAGTCCTGTTTTCTAGGAGGGAAACAAACTGAAGCTCAGAGAGGTTAAGTGACTTGCTGGTGTTCACACAGCCAAGAGGATTGGTGCTCATGTGAACCAGGCCCCTTAGCCTGTTGCTTAGTCAGAATCCATCAGGCTGTATGTATGGCATAGATAAACCCAGAAGGGGTTTTATGGAAGGAAGGGTCGGGTCATGGTGGACCAGAGGCCTTAGAGGAGGCTTCCAAAGGGAACTGGAGCTCCAAGGAGTCCTTGAAAGGCAGAGAAGAGGGAAAGATTTCAGGGAGAGCTGTGAGCTTGGCCTCAGGGAAGAGGGACCATGCTGGTGTCTCCGTGGCCTCTAGGGAAGTTTATTTGTGTGTTACCTTCCCGTGACATCTTCTGCTTTGATTCTGAGGATTCTGACTCCTCACTCCTTCCATCCCTAGCCCTGATTCTTCTAAAGGGCCCCATCCCCCAATATTTGGCACTGTCCTGACCCTTGAAGTTCTCCCCGAGACCAGTGGGCTCATTCCCGCCCTGCGTTCCCGTGGTCCCTTTGGGCAGCGTCACTTGGAGGAAGCACAGAAAAGTGCCAATAGCAATAACTGCCTGCACCCGGGCTTTCGTGTGCTTGTAAAGCTGTTTGGAAGGAACTGAGACTTGGAAAGGAGATGTGACCTAACAGCGGGCTCGGGCTGGGCAGGAAGAGAGAGGAAGGAGAAAGGGGAGGCGGGGAGGCTCTGCTGCTGCCCCACCAGCAGAGGCAGTGGGCTGTGGAGGACAGTGAGGAAACTCTGGAAAGGGGCAAGTTTTGGGGGAGGAGGAAAGTGTCCAGTCTTCATATTGGAAAGCAAGAAGTAGAGACATGGCCCAATGCAGTTAAGCAGCATTGGACCCAGACTCTCCAAGTTGGAGAACAGATATCTTGAACTAGGTGTCACATGTGGAAGGAAGAAAATGGCCCCGGGTAGAGGGCAGTGGGATGAGCCCTCCATACCTCTCCACCTCCTTTTCTCTGTGGGTGAGAGGTCGCTGCTAGGGAATCGTGCCCCTGGTGTTTAGAAAGAGGGGTGCGTCTGAGACCTCTGGGGCTTGTGGGTGGCCAGCACCCTTCTGATCCCTCTGAGCATTAAAGACCCCTGTTTCTGGGAGTTAGAGCTTTGGCTGTGTTTTCCCAGGTGAAGAAGAAAGGAAGCAAACCTCCACCGCTGCTGAGGTCAGTTCGCATCCATTAATTCAGTTGTGCCCCAAAACCACAATGGACATCTTACTCCCTGCAAAGGCACAGGGCTAAGTAGGTGTGTTTGAGGCTAGCAGCCAGTAGGAAAAGTTTCCATTCTTTTTCCAAATTGCCCCACGCAGGAAAGGATGCTGGGCAGCGTGAAATTCTTAGTTTATGACAGATCGCCTTCCATTCATTCAAGAACTATTTCCTGACTCACTGTCATACACCCCAAGGATCATATAGAAAAACCCTTTCTCTTTCCCAAGGAGAAAACAGATCCCAAAAGGGAGAGAAAGGTGATTTCCCCTCTCTCAAGCTGAGTGTTAGTGCAGGATGCTTTCCAAACCTCAGGTCTCTGAAATACCTCCATCCTCAAGGACTCTGACAGCTCCACCTCTACGCCCTGCAGGGGGTGGGGAGAGTGCGATCTATGACGTAGCAACATTTGTTTCATGCCTGAAATACTGTCTTAAATACTCATTACAATTTTGCATTTTCCTCCACAATATACCCAGTTTAATGTAAGAGTAATGATATATTTCTTATAATCGAGCAAAGTTGCTGCTTGGGGAAGAGTCTCAATACTGTCTGGGGTCTCCTGGAGTGTCGCTGGATCCCTCCCAGTTAGGAGCACCCCAGCTTTAAAAGCCTGACACTCAGCTCCTCTGCGAAGTAGGGTCCTAAGTCCTCAGGAAATACCATTTACTGAGCACTGACTCTGTGCTAGGCATTCAGCCAGGGGCTTTGAATAGGTTATCCTATATAAGCCTCATGACAGCTCTATGTACACTTAGCACTCTCTTCATTCCATTTTCTAGATAAAGAAATCGAGGCTCAGGGAGTTGACATGACTTGCTCAAGGACACACAGCTAGTGAGTGATGGAGTTTTCTAACATCCCCCATGGTAGACTCCCATGCCTGTGTTCCTTTGACTCATTACTTTGCCTCTGGAGGGCTTTGGAAATTGTGTGAGGCCAGTGAACATGAAGCCTGGTATGAGTGGCTTTCCTCTCCCCCTGGCAGGCTGAGGACTCTTGGCTGCCCTGCTCTGCCCTGGCCTGTCTCTCCCCAGGCCTGGCCACAGCTGTCAAGAGATGCCAACCTAGTTATTTGTTACTAAAATAAGTCAATTCCCTTATCAGAGTCCAGCTGCCCTTCTAGACATGCTCTCATTTGCAGGCTTGGAGAAAAGGGAGAGGCTGTTCCTTGTCTAAGAGACAAGTCAGGGCAAGGCCTTTTGCCTGGAAATTAAGAAAGGGGCCCTGCAGAGGCTCTGACCCTGCAAGCATTCTGGGTACAATGAGCCAGGAAGCCCCCTCATCACATGCTCAATGGAAACCCTCAGCATTTAGCCGGTCATATGTGTCCAGTGAGGGAGAGTCTTGAGGACCCCGGTCATGGGCTGACACGGTTCTCTAGAAAACTCAGGGGTCTTGAATGGAAAGTCACTGTGGGGCTCTAGGTGGAACATGGTCACTCAAGTGAGATTTCACTTTGGCCTTGGGTGTCAGACGGTTCCAGGCGGGGGTCCCTGATGGAGAGAAGGTGGTGGGAGCAAAGCCGACCTCCCCAGCCATCCATCCTGGCTGGGATGGGCGCTGAGATACCAGATGCCATTGTGTTTCCCCTGCACCTCCTTTTTAGCCGACTCTACCCAGAGCCTGAAACGGAAGTGGGTCTTGTGAAAGAATGAACTGAAGCAGGTGGCAGATGCTGCCATACAAAGTGCAGTTCTCAAAGGGGATCTTTTCTGCCTCAGAGAGAAATTCTGGGGGTTTGCACAGCCAGAAGCTGATGACTCAAGTTCCTTTGTGTCCCCTCTTGAATGGGAAGCACACAAGTGTTCTTTAGAATCACCAGGGGAGGCTGGTGCCTCCAACCTTAAATTGGAACCCCACTTTTCACTCCCTTAGCAAGTTGATATTTTTCTTAAAAAGGGCCCTCCCCCAAAGTTGGCCAGCAAGGGTTTGGGAAGTTTGCGGCTGCGGAGTCTGGCTTGGCATGGATGCAGTTGTGGGGCACTCCAGATTTTCCAGGAGTGTCAGGATTTCAAATATGTAAATACTCTACCAATTGAAGCCTAGTGTATATTTTGACTAAATATTTATATATTTTTCTACAAATAAGTACATGGCTTTGTGTGATTAGAAGTCAGAAACTTGCATGGATTTTTGCATAAATGAAAATCACATTTATACAACTCGTGAATCAGTCTAGTGTCTGATTAAATTGATATTTGGTTCAGAAAATGTGTACTTTTGGAGAGGAACATTTGTATTCCTCCGCTCTCCATTTTTTGATCACCCCAATATGTGAAGTACCAAGAAAAGCTACATATAGGGTTTTTGCTTGCTAGGTGTGGACATACACAAGGTGTGGGTGTGCCCGTAGGTATATATGCATCTGAACACATGTGTCTACACATAATGTGGGTATTGCTGGTCAGTCCTTAAGCATTTATAATGTGTCTTCTGTAGGTCCCATGCTGTGTGGGGTACTACAGGGGGATTAAGTGTGTGAGCTGTGGGACTTCTATCCAAGAACCTTATGGTTCTACACATGTAAGACAGTGCCATCAAGTGACAGCCTGGCCATTTTAGATCGTAAAGCTAACAGCCTTGCCAAGCTGAAGCACAGCTAGGAGGGCTGGGGAATCAGTGATGGGGAGGGGGAGGGGGCAGTGTGGACAAGAGAGGATTTGAATATCTGAAGAAGAGGGAGTGAGATAGGAGTGTGTATATTTCTGTTACTCTGCTATTAATTTACCTCCTCTTGAGTAAGTTCATTAACTGGACAATATATCCAGCAAACGTTCACTCACTCACTGCCTATTTGGTACACCCAGCGGATAGGTCCTGAGAGCTCATGGTCAGAAGGACACACTCCTCACTCCTGAGTAGTTCATGGTCTAGTGTAGGGTTTCCTGGATAATGGCTGACTGTGAATCTCTGGCTTCCACACACTAGATTCTGGTAGTTCAAACCTGCCCCCGCCCACACCCCGTGTGACGACCAATATTGCCTCCAGACATGGCCAAATGGGGGGGTCGGTTAAAGTCGCCCCCGGTTGAGAATCCCTGGTGTCACTGGATGGTGGCCAACTTCATCTCTGACAAGGAGGTCTCTGGTTCCCATAGGTCCCCAGTTCATTAGCCTAAAAGCTGCACAGGAAAATCAAGATAAATAAGCGTATCTGGGGCCAAGGGGTGCTAATGACTTTCATGCTTCTCATTGGAAGAAAACCCCAAAGCAGACAGATCTTCTCTTATATCTCTTCTGCAGTGCTGTGCGGGCCCCCTGCCATCAGGGATAGAACCACACTCATTTCTGTGGTCCCGGATCCCAGTCCTGGCCCGTAATCGTTACCAGTAACTGTTGAACTGAAATGAATGTCTAGAATATAGAAATTACTACATCCACGCTATATACGAAAGCATGCCTGACAGTCTACCTAAGATACAGATGCATTTGTCTGTATATGACAGCAGTGATGATGGCTGCCTTCTCCAGGACGGGGCTGAGACTGGCGTTTGGCCGGCCAGCTGCCCACCACAGGGCTCATGGTTGGTCTGCCCAAGGAGGGAGATCGCCCGTCTGTTTGTGGCTTTGGTGGCTGCTTGCTGTGTCTGGGGACGTCCGACTAAGGACAGGGTGACTCACTTCTTGGGCCAAGAAGAGAGTGAGAGCCAGGCAGGATAATGACACCAATCCCCAAATTGAAGCCTCAAAATAAAACACTCCCGTGCAATGGCCCACTTAGAGCTCTGGTTATTTTGGAGCTGCTGATCTGAGGTTGGACTCTTTGGGTGAGAGGCCCATACCCTCCCGTGCAATGCCACACCTGCTTCTGGAAGGTGGTGGCAGCTGGGAGAGAAGCAGAAGTACTTCCCAGAAGTCCTTGCCTTCTGTGTGCATCTCCTGCAGCAGCTACAGGTCTCCGGGGAAGCCTGACATCTACTTCGGCGGCAAACTGTGCCTCCTTTCCAGGGAGCTCGCCACGTGTGAAGTCGCCCACAACCAGGTCAGGTCCTGCCTTCCCATGGATCATCCACCCTGTGGAACGTAGGGGCAGGGAGTCAAAGATAGGACGAGAGGGTGGGTGTCATGGGGGCACAGAACCTGATGCAGCCAGATCTCCCTGAGTTTGGGGTGCACCACCTGCCTGGGTGTGTCCTCCTGAGGCCAGTGTCCCTTCTAAGAACAAGTGTACACAGACAGGCCCCAGGTGGGTGGGGAAGGGCTGAGTCACCAAGGAGGTGATTTGCAAAACTCAGGCCCGAAAAATCTTTCTCGAGTCTTCAGCTTTTGAGAGTAAACATTAATTGCAAAACTCCAGGGAAACAGAGAATTCACGTAGACCAGTAATTTTGAGCCTTTGCTCTGGTGTCATGGCGATTCTCCTTGAGCTGTGCCTGAAAGTTCATCTTTCTAACCCTCAGCCTTTCTTGAGAGTTAGAGCTCTTGTGCCTTTTGTGGTTGTTTCTTTGCAGCTAGTTGTATGTATTTGAGATACCGTCACCACTACTACTGATAATAACAAACACAGAGTGCTGACCACATGCCGGCGCCATCCTAATTTTTCCTCTATACTAACTTGTTTAATCCATGCACTAACCTTAGGAAGAAGTGTTATTATTATCCCTCTTTTACCAATGAGAAAACTGAGTCATAGAGAATTTAAGTAACTTGCTCAAGGCCACAGAGCTGGTAAGTGATGGAGCTAGGATTCAAACCCAGGTTGTCTAGCTGCTGGGTTCATGTTCTTGGTCACTGCATTGCTGTGCCTCCCTTCGTATATCAAGATGTCAGGGAGCCCCAGAAACCCGAACGATGATACCTGCTAGTACGCTGGTTGTCTTCATAAATCCCGTTTAGGAATCCGAGGCGGGCAGGATCCTAACGTCCACAGAGCTGGTTTTGCTCTCCCTTTATACATGTGATGTCAGAGGAGGGGGCTGGAATTGCAAATATGAAGGAGAAAGAAGTAATGGAAATGTCTTCGCATTCATACTCTGAGCAGCTCATTCATTCCAATTCCTGGATACAAGTTCTGTTTTCTTCTATACGGGGTGGAGGCGGGGGGAGTTGGGGAGAGGCTCGGATTCAAAGGGATGGTGAGTTGAGTTGTTTGTTCATGATCACTTCCGTACTTGTCACCTGATGGACGAGGAGGTTGCTGATGGGTTGCTCCATCTTCTAGGACTTTGGCTCATGACAGGATAAAAGTTGGGAGAGGAGCCAATCAAACAGCAGCAAAAATGTTTGCCCTCAGCTTACGGGTCCGTGATGCCAGGACCTTCTCTCTACCAGCTAGAACTGGTGACAGAAAGGGGTCCTCTGAGAGCGAAGGCTGTCAGGAATCAGTCTATGCTCACCGCGGGCACCAGGAATCGAGCAAAAGCTAGAAGTGTGCCGCCACCCTTCTTCCCAGCTCCAGTGCAAACCAGTGGTCTGGCTTCTGTTTGGCCCAGCAGGTGACCTTTGCAGGGGGCGGCGGGGTGGGTAGCGTTGCCTCTGGGTGCCTGTCTGAGAAACAAGCCATCCCGGAAGGAAGGAGGCAAAGCCCCCTAGAAATGTCTGACTCAGTCTGCAGGAAGGGACCTCCGCCTTTGGCCTGGGGGCAGAAACTCATCACAGATCCCCATCTGTTTCAATTTCAGTACGTCTTTTTGCACTTGAGCGGGTCTGCAGTGCCTTCCTGAAGAAATCACAAGCCAGTAGTGGATCTAGGCAGCATCTTTTTCTACATCCTCTCTCAAAGAGAACCCACCAAGATATTAGAGTGAGGATGGTAAGACCTCTTCACAAGTGTTCACCATTATGGAAATTGAGATGCTAGGGAGAAATGAACAATTCCATGCAGCTCAGACCTGGTCTCCTGCCTCTGACCTAGAAGGTCATTTCTGCCCAGGCCCCTGGCACCAAAAGTATTAAGTGGTGTAAATACTATACACCAGTCACAAATGTTGCCATTGTTGAATGTGTCCAGTCCACGAAGCAGATTCCAGCAGAGCCAAGCACCATCTTACAGTCTGCAGGAGACCAGTTGACGTCACTGAGTCAACCCCACAGCCACCAGTGAGTTTCAGGGCCACGCTTCCCTGCAAGGGGTGGACAAGGGTTCAGGTACCCACCAGCGTGTTGGTCACATAGACGCAAATCAGAGTTTGGAGAGAGAAGTAATACTGCCCAGAAATCTCCTGCCCAAAAGTTCGTCTTTGCAGTGGATCCTCTGTGATGGAACTAGTTATCTTCCCAAGGTCAACCTTAGAGGTCAGGTACATCCCTCTAGACTTCCCAAAGTGACTTTTACCTTCTCCTGTTGTCTACTAACTGTTTCTCCCTGATAATTCATAAAAACCCCACAAGCATATTTCCATCTAAAAAGAAGTTCAAGGGATGCCTCTGAGCTGTATTCTGATGCTCTGTTCTCTTTCACAGGTGATCCTATAAGCTTCTTAGGGGAAAGCTTATGCATTATGTACATTTATGTACATTATGTACAATTTTGTATTGCTGTAGTCCCCAGCTGTCAGTTCCCCAATTACAGTAGACGTTCAATAAATATTGGATGGCTGACTGAATGAATGAGATTTCTAGATTTGGCTAGCAAAGCCATCTTTATCATTTACCTTCTGTGATTTTTTATGGGTTCCGGCTAATTTTTTCCTTCTTTTTTTTATCTTTCTGATCTATAGAAACCTTTTTATTATTTTTTTCCTAGTGGCTCATGTACTAATCCTCACATCTCCTTGAAATCTCTTTTCTCTGCATGCTCTCTAATTTGAGTGTATCCTTCTTCGAGTTTGACATGTCAGGCAAGGCGGAGGAAGTTTAGACCTCACTGGGTTTTGTCCAGTAAACCAGGGATCTTGATTTCTTAGAAGTCTGTCTGCCTCTCGGCCCCAGCACTGCCCTCCAAAATCCGGCCTCATGTAGAAAGAACCCCAAGCTTCAAAATCATGTTCTCAAGAACACTCAGAGAAAAGCATTTGGCTTTTCGGTCACTAAGTTAAAAGGGAAAAATGGGAGGAGTTCTTTCTTTCAATGGTTTAAAGACCGTCCATACCAAACCAGCTATTTCGTATGGTGGTGTGGGAGTTAGGAGGTTGGCTGTGGAGGAGGGCCGTGTGGAAGGACGAAGGGCTGTAAAACAGGTTGATTCTCCTCCCCGCCCCTTAAGAGCAGCGTGAGCTCCAGCACTGCACACATTAAGTGTCTATAACAATGTTTAGCTCATAGTGTTTAGAGCTAAGTGTCTAGTACACTGAAGGTGCCCCAAGAATAGAAATGACTATGATATTTTAGTTCCTCTGTTACTGATTCACTATGTGATGCCAAACCAATCATTTTGCTTCCTATTTGCCTCCGATTTTCCATGTGTGAGATGAGACAGCAAGATTCTAGTTGATCTGTGCAGTCCTTTCCAGGCCTCGTGTTCTATAAACCCACCATTCTGTGGGCCCACAAACACCTAAGCCTCATAAAACTTAATGGAAGGAATAACACAACTATAATGCAGTCCCCCCCCCCCGCCCAGTGCCCCCAGCACACAAAAGCAATGCCTGGTTTGTATTAAATGTCAGAAGTGAATTATTAATCCACACCAGAAACAACAAGCATATGGACCCAGTTACACTCTAAACTCCAATGGGCAAGAAGGACTCCTAGGCCAATGTGCTTTGCTCAGAGGACTCCCCCGAATCCTCCTGACCACGTGCAGGTGAGCAGATGAAGTTTAAGCCAGAGAAGTTAGCAACAGGTGTCAGTCACACAGCTAAAACTGCAAGAAGTTAGCCCTGGGATTAGCCACAGGATCTGGATGCAATATTCTTTGAGAAAACATTGCTTCAAGAGGCCAGAGCAGTAAACCCCTGAAGAAGAGAAAAGACTGTGTCCTTCACTCTCAGAGCTCCATGAACACACTGGATTTCTCAGCTTCCCTCAAGGGAATCCTGCAACATGTTGGTGCAAAATGAACCCTAATATTCAGCCAAAGCAGTGCTTAGAGGGCAAGCTCTAGTATCCTAGGGAAAGTAACTTGGACAGATATGGGAATCTGAAAAAAAAAAAGGCAAACAAAAACAAACATCTAGATACCAAGGCACAGGGCAAGGCAGACCTTTGAGATGGTGAGTTGCTTCTTCTACAGAGAAACTTCCATACTCCTACTAAGATATTTCTTTCTTTTTCATGAGACCAGAGAAACTCTTCCTGCTCAGTGGGGAAAAAAAAGAAAAGAAAGAAAAGAAAAAGGAAGTTATAAAGACCGTGTTACTTAGGAGTTTGTCAGAGTGATGGGTCTGAGACTAAATGCCCTGTTGGGGTCTGACCTTCTATCAGTCACTGAAAATCCTTGTCAGATCACAGTCCATCCTGGGTATGTCCATATCCATCTGGAATCCACTAACCAGAAGCTGAAATACAACACCAGCCTGGGTTTAGTTCTCCTGTAGTAGGCAATGCCCTCGGTGATTACTGGGTACCGTTCAGTCATCTGTATCTCCAGCCAGTCCCCCAGACACTGCATTCTAGGAGAAGTGAGAACCACATGTGGCCAACAGAGGCTCAACATTTCTCTGTCTTAGTCACAGGATGACTGTGGGCAAGGTTCTTCCTTTATTGGTTGCCTCTGTTTCCCCAGTTGTAAAATGGGGATACACTCACCAATCAATGCACTAAAAACTATCATGTGATTGGGAAGAATCCTTTGTGGAAAGAAGTGAGGGATGTAGAAGATCTAGTTTCTGTCCTCAGAGAGTTTACCGTTTGGTGAAAGAAAAATTAAACAAGTGAAGTAATTAATTATACAAGAAAGCAGACCTCTCTGTGAGCGGCAGTTGTATAGGATGGCTTCATGGAAGGAGTAAAGTTTGAGGATGAACTGAGCATGGGAAAGAAGATGGACAGAGAGGGGAGAGCAACGCAGGGAAGTGTAAAGGATCAGCTGAAAGTTTAAAGTCAGAGAAATAAGTACGGCTTGATTGGGGTCAGGAGGGGGCTCCATCTACCTGAATAAGAGAGGCCATGTTGAAGAACAGTGAGGGATGAGGTTGGACAGATTCCAGGTGATCATGTAACAGTGGCAACATCTATGAGATCCAGTTATGCTGCCCCAGAGACTTAGAAGTTCTCATGACACCCTCTTTAGACTGTGCTAGACAGAGTTCAGAAAAAGGCCAGCTCCAACATTGGCTGAGATAAAACTTTGGCAACTTTTGGCAATTTAAGAGAATCCCAAACAGACTGTATGGCAGGGCAGCAATAACAGATTTCATCTCCTGTACCATTTCCCATTGATTGCTAGAGGCTGCCTGTGGGGCTGTGCTAAGAAGCCAAACCTTGGCTCACCCACAGAGAGTGCTGTGATCCATTAGTGATGTCTGCCATGGGCACAATATGGAGGATTTGACCCCCCTGTATCACATGGACATCCCCACAGTAGAGCAGTAGGCTTTTCTAGTCTACATTTCTGATAGTTGTGTGTAACTCTGGGAGTTGAATCTAGTCAGCTAGCCATACCATAAACTCCACCTCCTTCCAGAACAGTATAAATGAAGTCTCTCACCCAGAGGAGTTTGGTCCCTTGAGCCTTCTCTTATGATTAATTCACACTCTGTTTTCCCATTACCCCAAGTGAGGTAAGATGCTGGGAGTAAAGAATTTCCTCTCTTTGAATCAGGGCCAGACATCCTGGCAAAGAGCTCTTTCTCGCATCAGCTTCTCCATCTGCAAACTGAGAAGACAAAAATGATTCCTCAGCCATGGGGGTGATAGGAGGCATAACTAGCTCATATGAGTTAAAGCCTTTGAAGATGAAAAGATCGTATATGCACGTTAATTACAACTTTTATCAGCCCTGGAGCCTCTGCATTCTCAGCTGCCACTGGGGCTCTTCTGTGCTTCCCAAATGCAAACAGTAGCAGCATTCCACAGTCTGACCTTCCTGGGTCCTGCTGGTAGAATCTAAGTCAAGAAGGCTGGATTCTAAACTCAGACTGGTCAACCCACTCTGGGCTGCTCAAGTTTCCCTCTGTTCATCCCCAAGGGAAAAAGCAAGCTCACTACCTGGGCAGGTAAGATAAGATAGAACCAAGGTATAAACAAAAGGCTCCATCAAGAGTCTACTAGAAATAGCCCCTGGGTGAGATTAGGACACCCTGCTCCAATTCCCACTGTGTCAAAGCCTAATTGTGTGACCTTGGGCTACTGGCTTTATCTGTCTAATGCTTCAATACAGTGTGTGACCCACCCAGGGATAACAATCTGTCTGCTTCCCCTAGACCTCTCCACCTTTGCCTGCTGGTATGAAAGTGTTTTGTGCTGGTAGGCAGAAGCACGTGATGTAGAACTACAAGGTTCTATTATTACCTGAAGTCACTTTCACCTTTATCTCTGTCTCCTGTTGCTGGTTGACCCCAGTCATTGAAACTGTATTCTTCAGAAGGCTCACCCATCTGCGAGCTGCCATCCCCTCCTGGGCAGTGCTTATCTAGGGGGCCCTGCTATGTGCTCAGGTTCTTGGTCTTGCCATTTCCAGAGACAGGCGGAGGCAGCCAGCCTGCAGGGGACTGGGGTACCCTGCCAAGCTGAGTCACAATCCCCTTACTGGGGTAACTCAATAAGAGTGCTGGAGGCAGGGGCAGGAGGGCTTTCAGATGCTTTGCCAGGGCTTAGGTGCAAGACTGAGCTGGGTCGAAGTATGGATCCAAAGAGGGAAAAAAAGAGAAAGGGAGAAAGGGCCCTAAGTGAGAAGTTTTCATGAGCTGGTGACACGAAGCCAATGATGATGGCATGTCAGGATGGGAGAAAGTGCTAGAAATTGTATAGCCCGCTAGTTTTATTGGACAAACAAGGGAAGGATGTCTTAAAGACTGCACGTGACTTGCCCAAGGTCATACAACCAGTTCGAGTCAAAACTCTGGTTTCTGAACCTCAATCCAGTACTCTTTCCATTTCATACTTTCAGATGATAGAGGAAAGGGCACTAAACAGGAGGACAGTGGCTGACCAGGGCAAGAAGGCTTGGAGTGACAGAGAGGAAGATTAAATGGTCCTGGGTTTTGGGGGTTTTATGTGTGTGACACAATGGGAAACAGTGTAGGTGTTTGCACTCTGCTGGGGTCTTCATTGTACTTGGATCTGGTTTCCTGTGTAGTATCTTGTACATCCATATTTGGTGTTCGTTTTGATCCTTTTTGACTCAATGAGGCTTTGGAAACCAGAAGGCCCTGCATAACCTGGCATTGCTCTTGCCCAGCCTCTCTGATCAATCAGTGGTTTCCAAATGATCCATGTGTTCACTTAACACATATTTATTGAATACCAGTATGTGCCAGGCACTCTGCCAGGGGCTGGGGATACAACTTTAAGCAAGAGAGGCACAGTTTCTGCTCTGATGGAACTTACCAGCTATCTGGCAAGACATAGTAAACAACTAATTATGCCCTTATTTAATTATGCTTGTGATCAGAGCTAGGAAGGAGAAGCCGGAGCTCGTGAGAGCTGGTAACGGGGAGTGCTCATCTGATCTAGAGCATCAAGGAAGACTTCTCAAGACTCCTCAGTGGATAGCAGTGACTATGCTTGCAGGATCCCCACAGTTCCTTGGGAGGCCTACCTCTTGGACTTCTCAACCCCACCAGCTCTCAGAACCGGGGGACAGTTTGGTGGGTGGGGTCAAAGCTCCTCATAGCAACTCTAGCCAAGGCAGCTCCTAGTCTAGCTGCCTCTCACGTGGGTCATCTGAGTAAGAGAACCAGAAAAGAAAGTTTTATTCCTCAAGATTCTGAAAGCAACCAGTTTATCCTACCTACCCTGCAAAAGACAGTGGTGGGAAGAGAACCATGGGAAGCTCCAAGCTGACTCAAGCTCTTAGAAGCACATGTTGGAGGAGAAAAGGAACCCAAACTCTGGGAAACAAAAAGTGTCATTTTTCCATGGGAGAAAAATTCATAACTTACTTAGGAATCTTGAGTGTTAAGCCTCAGTTTAGGGTCAGATTTATTGGCCCTTTTTTTTTTTTTTTTTTTTTGCGGTACGCGGGCCTCTCACTGCTATGGCCTCTCCTGTTGCGGAGCACAGGCTCCGGACGCGCAGGCTCAGTGGCCATGGCTCACGGGCCCAGCCGCTCCACGGCATGTGGGATCTTCCCGGACCGGGGCATGAACCCACATCCCCTGCATCGGCAGGCGGACTCTCAACCATTGTGCCACCAGGGAAGCCCTGTTGGCCCGTTTTATTGGAAGTTTCTTGGTCTTGTTTTAAGCACTTTGGTGGCTAGAGCTCGGGCCCAGGGTCTGTTGATGTGTAGGAAGGGGGAAGTTTCTAGGATGACTTCCAGCAGCCATGCAGGTGCATCTCCTGGGTCCAGGCAGGAGGATCAGGCAAGAGCCCTGGGATTCAGATGTCCAACCATTTGACTACATGGGCCTCAGTCTTTTATTTCCTTTGTTGGTGGTTAACTACTTGGAGATGACCAGAGTGGACTCTATCAGGAGAGTGAGATTGATGTGGTGAGAAAAAAACAAAAACAAAAACACAAAACATCACTTATTTATCAATTGGTAGAATATAGGCACCAGCAATCCAAGTGGTCAGTTATAAACAACTGTGTCTTATAAACAAGAACAGGTTCAAGTTTATCCCCCCCCACCCCAAACAGTGATGATGATAACATCCTTTCCCTTTTATTCAGATGTGCTTTCTTGGGTTGGAGAGATAAGGGTGGAGTTATAGCTATCATGATTGAACATAAGCCACAACCCATCTATGCATCAAACCATGATGTATAGCCCCCCATGTAATTGTTATCTGTCACATTTTTCTTGATATACCCACATCAGTTCATGTCAGCTGGGTATCTCTGTAAGTAACAGAATAATCAACCCTCATAAAACATTATCTCCCATAACAAGAAGTATGGAAGTAGGATGATTCCAGAAGCTCAATGCTGTTATCAAAGACCCGGTTTTCTTCCAACTTCCCACTCTGCCCCTCGCAGTGTCTTCCTTTAGTTTAGCCTCCTTCATGGTCCCAAATTGACTCCTACAGTTCCAGGCATCCAATGGAAAAACAAAATCATTATCCAGCACCAGAAGAAAGATGCTTATTCATAAACATCTCTTCTAGAAAAATGGAGGAATGGCTTTTCTAGAAGTTCTTAATTGACTTCCCTTTGGAAGAATGGGGTCCCATTGCCTGGAATGCCCACACTGAACCAATAGCTGGCAAGGAGAACTCTGACCACGTGCTTGACTTAGACCAGTCATGATCTACCCAATTGAGCTAGGAGTTGGGGCCTCACCTCCCCTGAAGCACAAGTTTGAGATTTGGAACAAAATCGGGTTGCAATAAGAAGAATTTTATTGCATTGGTAACAATGTCTGTTATAATAAGTAAGGCCCTAAAGGGAGTCTATGCAACTGGTAGAGTTGTGGTTTGAGATTCTATGTAGGCAAAAGAAAAAAGGCAAAATTAAGTTCTTGTGTTTCTAAGCCACACCCTCAACCTTATCCTAAGAAGACACGCCTCACAGACGAAGTTCACATGGGGGACACACTGCAGTTTGAGGCTTAGATCATCTGGGTTTATACTCAGTCACAATAGCTATAACTTTATCCTTTTCTCTCTCCAGAAAAAGCGTATCAGGGAATAACCTTAAATCTGTAATAATTTATAAGAAACTGTCCACCTTTGCACACTTGAGCACTTTATTATTAGGATTTCATTATTGCGACCAATCTCAGCACTGCTGGAGCTACACTATGCCTGAGGACCACTAGTCTGCAGTGATCCATTTAAAAAGAATTACTGGGCTTCCCTGGTGGTGCAGTGGTTGAGAATCTGCCTGCTAATGCAGGGGACACGGGTTCGAGCCCTGGTCTGGGAGGATACCACATGCCGCGGAGCAACTAGGCCTGTGAGCCACAACTACTGAGCCTGCACGTCTGGAGCCTGTGCTCCGCAACAAAAGAGGCCACGATAGCAAGAGGCCTGCGCACCGCGATGAAGAGTGGCCCCTGCTTGCCGCAACTGAAGATAGCCCTCGCACAGAAACGAAGACCCAACACAGCAAAAATAAATAAATTAATTAATAAACTCCTACCCCCAACATCTTCTTAAAAAAAAAAAATTACTGTGACCTTGGAAGAGCATCTCTTCCTGTAAATTATGAGATGATGACCCCCAAGGGAGAGAGGCTGCTTCCCTTTTCAGAAACTACACTCCTGGAGTGTTTTAATGTGTGTGAAGTGTTTTCAGCTCCATTATCTAATCCAGCCCTCATATTAACTTTGTGGTTAGCATTATTACACTCCTGTAGAGGAGGGAAGTTTAATGACTTTCCCAGGGTCATAGAGCTCATTAGTACAGATTCAGGATTTGAATCCTAGTTGTCCACCCACAGAGTTGATGTCCATGTCACCACACTATGTTGGCTCCCAATGGATCTGACTTGCTTTCAGGGAGTCTAGAATTGACTATTGAATTTTATATTAATAATTGCTCTTTCATAAGCAGGAAAACTCTTTCCTAATAGTTTCTTTGAGTCCAAAGTTCAAGGGCCTAACATCTTAACATTTAATAAGCCCAAAGGTGGACAGGTGGGTTTTCTGGGCCAGTCCCCTGCCTCCATATGCAGTTAGCTCATGAATCTAACAGCACCAAGGGAAATTCAGGATTAAAAATTTTTTTTCCATTCCTTTTTATCATTTAAATATCATTAAAGGATTCATAATGACTGAATCCAGGGAAGAGAAAGCCAGGGGATGTTTAATGTGGACCTCAAGAATGTGACTTTTTTCTTACATGGGAAGGGGGCCTCTCCTTCTCAAAATCTAATGATGAAAGAGCTTGAGGAAATGGATTCTATCAAACTGAAATGATTTATGCTTTATTTTGAGGGTGAATTTCCTGACTGTGAGGCTCGCTGAGCCTGGTCTGCTAGTTCCCAGTCCATCCTTCAGTTCTCAGCTGAAATGTCATTGCCTTGGGGAGGCATCTCTTAGGGACAGCAAAGGCCTTGGGGAGGAAAGGCTTCCCTTTAGACTAAGTGCTCAGCACCTT
Organism: Mesoplodon densirostris; assembly: GCF_025265405.1. Taxonomy (NCBI): domain Eukaryota; kingdom Metazoa; phylum Chordata; class Mammalia; order Artiodactyla; family Ziphiidae; genus Mesoplodon; species Mesoplodon densirostris. Next base: position 24,812,303 of record NC_082667.1, on the reverse strand, counting down.
GCATGTCTGTTACAACGTTTATTGTGCTGTGTTGTTGACTTGTTGAGTGTCTGTCTTCTCCCCTGGACCATAATCTCCTTTGGGACAGCGACCTTGCCGGCCTTTTTCAATGCCCTGGTCCCAGTGCCTAGCACAGTGCCCGTGGGGGCACTGAATGAAACCTTGTTGAATGAATAAACTTGGGATTGGTCTTCTCTTTTCTGAAGGCTGGTGTCCACTTTAATGTTTGGTTGGATTTGTGGGATTGTGGCTTACCATGGTGGATTCAGGCCATGATGTCCAATTAAAAAAAAAACAACTTTATATGTGTATGTATCCATGTATCTTTCATCTATCTATCTATCTATATCTGTCTATTGGAAAAAGAGACAAGTGCTTAAAAAGCAAAGGAGGGGGCTTCCCTGGTGGCGCAGTGGTTGAGAGTCCGCCTGCCGATGCAGGGGACACGGGTTCGTGCCCCGGTCCGGGAAGATCCCACATGCCGCGGAGTGGCTGGGCCTGTGAGCCATGGCTGCTGAGCCTGCGTGTCCGGAGCCTGTGCTCTGCAACGGGAGAGGCCACAACAGTGAGAGACCTGCGTACCGCAAAAAAAAAAAAAAAAAAGCAAATGAGGGTCAGCAAGCAGACCACATCTTTTCTCCTCCCTTTATGGCCATACACCACCCCAATTTCCATTCCTCTTCCTTGGCTGGCATCACCTAAGAAACAGTCTCTTTCGTGGTTTCCTGCAAAGGTACCAAACAGAGGCTGAATATGTGCAATATTTCATGGATGTGAAAGACAAGTTCTGCTGAGGGCTAGAAGAGATGGGGCAAGGTTTGGGAAGGCAAGCCTTGGATATTCTAGACTCTTCTTCCTGGGGGCAGAGGGAGGGGCGCCCTGTGGCTCGCTTCTGGAACATGTTTGGGGCAGCTCTCTTTCCTTTCAAATAAGTATCATCAGATAATCTCCAGCCTTCCTTAAGGACTGTTTCTCAGGGTAGAGGAAAGGTACCCTATTATCTGTTTGAGCTTCCTATTCTTTGTATTGTTTGGAAGGCTAAAGTCAGCGGCTACTTCTGTATTCTGCATTGTTTTCATTGTTAAAACCTTTGGAAAACACATCCAGTTTCTTCTCCAAATGAGCTTCCCAGACCCCCTGGAAGACATTTAGAGATAGGCCACCAGGGAATAGTGTCTGTCAAAGTCAGGTTGTCTACCTTCCTCTAAAGGCTAGATTAGAGAGTGTTTACTCATCATCCTACATAGTTTAGCCTCTGGGCCAAGTATAGGTGTCAGGGATGCATGAGGGGGATCGAAGTCTGGTATCTCAGGCTCTCAGCAAGCAGTCTGGGTCCTGGAGTTAAATCTGGGTTCGAGTCCTGCCCCTCATCAGTTATGTGGCCTTAAGCAATTGACTTAACACTCTGAGCCTCAATTTCCTCATCTTTAAAATAGAGTAATAATACCTACGTGCAGGGCTGTGCAAGGACTAACTGTGATCCTGTGTGCGGAATGACTGACAGGAGCAAGCATCCTCAGTAATCATCGAGATCACTGTAATTATTAGACCTGGGACCTCTCCCTTCCCCATTCAGCCCAAACTCTGTTCCTGCTGCACTTGAGACATGCTTCCAGCTGCCTTTGGAAGATTTTCATTCCATTTCTGGGCAAAACATTTGCCAATAAGACCTCATTTAATTTGGGGGGAGGGCACACCGAAGTGCTGGCACCCACATGCTTCCTGGCACAACTGTTGCCAGGCAGATAAGGCAGCATAGGATGTTCCGGGAAGCTTGGCTATTGCAGAGGCTGGTGGAAGCGAGTGGGGAAACACGCTCCCGGTCCTGTCTTTACTTGCACAATGACAGGCAGTCTCCTGGGCTGCTTGTCCCAGCAGGATCTGCCTCTTCCTGCCTTCTGTGCTGGCAGTTGGCAGTGAGGCTGGAGGAGGAAATGGTATTTTCCTCCCTCTTGGGTAGAAGTATTTCTTTACAGTACCGTTCCCTGGTCTCAGAGTATAGAAAGACCCTTAGGGGCAATTTAATGCAGTAGCTTTCTTCTCATTCTGGAAATTTTGAAGTTTCCCAAAGCCCACTTCCTCCCCAGAAGCCCGGGCTTAGAATTTCCTGGTTGTGGAGGTGTGGAGGGGACTAGCTTTTGAGTACATGAAGCGCCCACACATCAATCACTGGGGTGTTCAATCGTCTTATCTCCCAAAATACCTTTAATTGCCTTTAACTGCTCAGTTCTTTTCACCTCTAAAGAAAGGGACATCTGGCCTCTCCCAGCCACACCTCAGAAGTGGCTAGAACTTTTGCACCTTTTAATAGAAGTGTTTGCCTTTGTGTCAGGTTCTCATTTTGCTTTTAATTTCATAAGAGTGTAGTTGCAGACTATTGTTTGGGCTGAAACAGAAGATTATCAAAACACAGATGATTGTTCGTGGTGTAAATACATTATAAATTAGAACCGAGGGGTCCCCCCTGGTATCTGGGAGAACTGTGACTGGTCGTCCAGGGTTTTATCTTCCCGTGGGAGAAGGAAAATTAAGCACCTATTATGAACCAAATGCAATGCTGGTGTTTCCCTTGAGTTGATTATCTAACTCCCATAAACCTCTCTTTGTGGTACGCAGCAAATATCAAATATCCACTGAATGAATAAATGACTGAATTTCCTTAGAGTCATTTTACAGGCTGAGAAACTGAGGCTCGTAAAGATGAAGTAACTTGTCCAAGAAGGCTCCGCTCTCATGTGGTGGGGCTGGAATTCAATCTTCTCCCTCTCACATCACACCAGCGTTCCATTCAGCTTTATGGGGCCCATCCTGTCCTTCCATCTCCAGAACTGGAGGCCTTGAAAATTCAAGGCATCTCCTTTTCCTGAGAATCTGGATTTTTCTGGCTCCTTGAAAATGAAGCACCTTGAAACAATTTAGTACTACCAAGAGTTATCTTCGGGAAAACAGGTGAAGGGAACTTCCCTCTTTGCTCTTCCCATTGGCAGTGGGACCTCCGAGACCACCAAAGATCAGGGAGCCAATTGGGGGTGGACGTCTCGACTTCCAGTTGTGCAGGTGGGAGCTGCTGAGAAGCACCTCACTTGAGGATTGTCTCACAACTAAAGAATGGTTTGCATTGGCCCGTGATGCTGAAATTCACTGCAGGGAGTGCTGGAGCTGTTTGTGATAATTTAGGAGTAGTCTCTCTAAGGAGATCAGCCATCCTGCTGTGCTTCCCTTAATTGAAACCATTCTCTCCCTCCAGCTTGGATGGGGCAGGTTGTAGTCTCTGTGTGCTGGAAGGCATTTAGCTGTTGTAATTGGAGAGAAGGATGCTGGTAACACTCTTGTCTATTGTTTCTTTTTGCTGGCCGCTCCAGCCTGCTTGACGCATCCATCACACCACCACTGCCTTGATTCCAGAGGGATATGCCACAACCCTGCAGGCAAGAGGGAGCCACTCGGGTTCCTGGAGTGTTTAGAGAACAAGTTTAGAAGAAACACAGACTTCTAGAGGCAGGGCGTTAGGTTGGCCAGGGACCTAGACACCACCAAAGCCAACTTCTTCCTGCTCTGACAAAGAACCTGAAGCCGTACTGATAAGTACTGACAGCTTATCAGTAAGAAGTCCAACTCTAGGTCCCAGGTCACTGGACTCTCATGCGTTTCCCACAAAACTAAAGAGACATCTATTGGGCACCATACTATGTATCAGACATCGTGGATATAAGGATGAACAAGGCATAATCCCAGTGAAACCCATTTTGATTATGTGGGTTAGTATCACTTGAGGCATACTTCTTCCTAGAATAATGTTTTATAGATAGTGTCTGTCTGTCTATCCATCTGTCTATCCATCCACCTGTTCATCTATCTCTTTCTTTCTTTCTTCCTTCCTCTCTTTCTTTCTTTTTTTTCTTTCTTCCTTCCTTCTTTCCTATCTACCTACCTATCTATCATCTATCTACCTATCTATCTATCACATGTATTATATAGAGTAGGAGCTCAGGTATTGTATAATTAGGCTTCTGGCTCCTAACTGGAGGTCTTGAGTGGCTATTACCAGTGATACAGTGAATGACTGACCAGTTAATCAAGAATTGTCAGAGTGGGAGGCTCTTTATGATTAAGTAGCCTTACATACACTTAATCTTTGAGATGATTACCTAATATTGATCAAGTCCCAGCCACTTTGCTAAGCGTCAGGTACTTTGCTATGTGTTTCAGGTGCATTTCCCCATTGACACCTTAAAAGCACCCCATGACGCAGGTATTGCCTTCACTATACTAATGAAGAAACGGAGGCTGAAAGGTTAAGAAAACATGGTGTGCCCAACATTCCACAGGAGCCCAAGCTGGGGCTTGGACCCAGGTCTTTCTGATATGAAAGACTAGGACCTTGGCCGCTGTGCCATCTTACAATAGCATAGGGGTAATTGCTCTCTCACCTTAGTAACTATAAACTAAGGGAGGCTGAAGATGCCAGGAGATCCTTGTAAGCCTTCAGAGGGCTGGTGAGTGGACACATCACAGTTGCACTCTGACGGGCTGCTCTGTCATGCTGTTTGATTTGCCTCCTTGAAGTTCAGGCCAAGACCCAGAAGGGGCAGACAGAGCCATCTTCCATCAGCTCTGTACCCAGCTTATGACTCAAATGGAACTCTTATCCCCCAAGCCAGGTCGTTTGGTTGCCATAGCCTTTGCCTTCCAAGTCTCCCTTGTTTACCCTACTAAGTCCACATGCTAAGGACATCTCGTTATGGACCCTGGAAGGCGATGAATTCCAAATCTGATTTAATCTGTGTGTGTGTGTGTGTGTGTGTGTGTAGGTATTTCCTTTCGCCATGTATCTGATCTCACCAAAGGCCCCATAATAAATAGGGAAAATATGCCCATAAGTTCATAGAAGAGTGTGCCTCAGACCACACAGACTGCCCAAAAAGGCAGCCTGTTCCCCTTTTATTTTTGTGTAGCACTATTGCTCCCGAAATTGCCTTATTTATATGCTAATAGTTTCCCTATATACCATCTGTCTCCCCACACTAGAGCATAAGCTCTTTCAGGGCAGGGACCTCGTATGTCTACTCAGCACCCAGGTTCATATCTGGTATATAACACTCACATCTTCTAGAGGGTGCTTTGAACGGATACCTTGTGCCATGCCCTAAGAAGACCAATTTGGGAGGCACAGATTTCATAGGAGGAGGCCCTGCCCTGTTGTGCCTATCCTGCTGCTTCTAGAATGCCTCTCAAGTGTCCGGGCTGAAAGTAGCTTAGGCCTTCACCCAGGTGTGGTCTCTTGCCATGTTTGATGGCTATTTAGTTGAAGGAAAATCAAGATCTTATTTTCTTTGACAACTTCACAGAAGGATCATTTATAGCTTCCTCCATTTCTAAGCCTCCTGGCTTTTTGCATGAGCCATGTTCCTTAAAAGCAGGAAGTTATGCTTGGCCCACTCCAGCTACACATGAAATGATAAAGGTTTTGGTCCAAACCCTGTGGCTTGAGTCAGATTTAAAAGCTTGTCAGAAATGTGTTCTCTGGAGCCTGGCATTTGCAACTGGCATCTGTGGTTACAGATGAGATTTCAGAGATTGAAAGCTCAGGAAGAGGTGTGAATTACAAGCTCTTAGCTCACAGGGCAGTTGGAACTGTACTGATCCTGGAAATCTTTTGGCCCAGATTTTAAAAAAAATATCCCCTCAATCCAGCCTCTCCCTCTATAGGGTTTCTGCTTTGAAACATTTGTATTACTCTTAAAAGCATCTAGAGAATAAATAAGGGTAGGGTTCTTGGACTGGGAAGGGGCCTGTTACTCACATGAGCACTCACACCCCTCTTCACTTTAGCATCTGATGGAGAGAGAGAGAGAGTCTATGAGAAAAGAGAGCAATTGAGTCATTAAAATATGATCTGATGATTTCTGAGCCCTCCTAATTAGAAATCAGTGACTATCTAGAACTCTCCTTGGTCACTTATAATACTTGTTGTTGTAAACAAATGCTTTTGCAGCTACATCGCTTCACTGCTGATGCATTTGAAGTGGAAAGGGATGACCTAAAGGCATGGTTCTTGTTCTATCTCAATCCACGTGAAGGTCAGGATTGGTAGTAGGTAAATTGTAAGTACAGGGCTACTGGCAACCAGGTGCCAAGGCTTATGAATGACTTTCTTCTCTTATAAACTGCAGCAAACTCATGGCTATTCCTAGAAGACTTTGCATGCTCACTCACTTGCATTTGGGTAAGATTTTTTGAGTGACAGGGAAAGAGGCCACTAGGGACGGCAAGGTACCTGGTGCCCATCGGAGTGTGACTGACATGCTCCCTCCTGTGAATTTGAAGTGGTGCCATGGGGGAAAGAGGATAAAAACCATCAATCTAAGGGGTGTCTGAACTAGGTACCATCTGTCATGGAAAGAGTAGAGGTAGCGAGTTACTGTCGAAGCCAGGTGGAAATCCAAGCCATTCCGCAACCTTTTCCTCTCACTGTGATCCTGAGACAGTCACCCCTGCCTAGGGCACAGGGCTCTTAAGTCCCAGTGCAGGACTCATTTCTCTATGAAAATGTCTCCATCTCCTTGGGTCTGTTAGTTACCCCTTGGAGGAGACAGCAATCACCATCCACCAACTCTATTGACACGACACTAGCAAATACAAATCCGGGAGATGCACAAACTATCTGGCAAGAGGCATTATCCTGCAATTCACCTGGGATCTCCTGAAATTAAGTGATGAGAGAGGCATTCGTGTGGCATTTAAGAGAGAGGGGCCAGGCTGCCTGACCCCCTAACGGTGCAAACTTGGACAAGTTCCTTTCTTTTTTTTTTTTTTGACATTATAATAAGAGTCTTTATTCCAAGTACTAAAATTCAGAAATAAGGAAAACAAGTAAAATGCCAACAATTACATATTTATGACATAGTTAAAATAACTTATAAAGGCAACTTACATTTAATTATATAAATAAATGAATAGGAAAAGAGCAAGTTTCTTAACCTCTCTAAACTGCAGTTTTCTTATCTGTAATAAGGTCTGATGTCAGTAATAGTCCTTATCTCATACATTTATTGTGGAGATTAAATGAGATCATCAGTGTGAAGCACTTAGCACACAGTAGGTGCTCCATCCATGGTAATATTTCTGGGGAGCCCAGCCACGGGCTCAGCAGTAGGACCTGTCCCAACCACACCCCACAGGGTCCTTTCATTTCTAGCCTCCAGTGTGAGAATCTGTGTGCCCCAAGCAGAAGGGGGTGGCTTTGGTAAACATCTGGGCTAACTCACGTCGGAGACCAGATATCATCCCAGCGTTTGACTCATGGCCCTGCCACTTTCACAGCAAACGTTGAGTCAGTTGTGCTCTGAACCTCACTTGTTTCATCTGCAAAATGGGATTGATGATTTGACCTCTCAAAGCTGCTCTGGAGATCACACGGTACAACACCTGTTACCATACCTAGACTAATGTCTGACACAATAGCAGCTCCATAAATTCTAGAATCTTGTCTTTATCACTTGAAAGGATGCTAAAAGAGATAGGGAAGAGAAAATCAAATCCGAGTTGGAGATACCCTGGACTGTGTGGTAAGGCTGGACTCTGTGGGAGTTGGTGGTAGCCTTTTGTTCCCCTCCATCTGGATGGCTCTACCTTGAAGGACAACAGCCTCACCTCAGTTTCTGGATCTATAAATCCTCTCGAGTCCACTGCTCTCCAGCCCCCATCCCTGTAGGTTAGGATTAGAAAAGCAGACTTTATTATCTCCTCTCCACAGGGTGAGCCAGGGACAACCTTTCAGGGGAAATTTACATTGCAAGGTATTTTTATTCTTGAGACTGACAGGAAAAAAAAAAGCCATGCTAAGCCTGTTATCACTTGTGAAGCATTTTTATACAATGCATTTCATTTGGGCTGCAGCCTTTGAGCTGCAGAGCCCTGTACTAATTACTTAGCGCTCTGACCCTCTGCTTCCACAGCTGTCACATGGGGCGACTGAACGTCTTAGGATGCTTTGGAGCCCCGGCACATCGCAAGCCTTGCCAAGGGGTGGTTATCGTTGTTATGATTGGCCCCTACTGCGGTGGTTTCCAGAGAGTTCCACGCAGCCTCCTAAAGCATTGTGGAGGGTGTCAGGACCATTGGTGGGGTGGGGTGGAGGCTGGGCAAGAATGAGCCCCTGGAGGATCGAGGCTCTGGGGTCTGCCCCTCCACCCTCACTCCTACTCCCACGGGAGCAGCTCTGCTTTCCCCTACCCTAAATATTGTGGTTCTGCCTAAGACATCATTGGGAGGGGGAGGGGAAGAAAAGTATGAAAACCACTGCTCTTCTGTCTGAGTGCTGCTACTTTGCCCCTTTGCTTGCTGACACCCAAGATGGAAAGGGCAGCACCACGGGTAATGGGGAAACTCAGAAGACCTTGAAAATCTGAGTTGAGGTCTGGGTTTTATTCAAACTCTGTAAGACTTTGGAGTCTCTGAATCTCTTGCTCCTTTGTTTCTTCATCTGTAAAATGGGGCCATAGTACTTACCTGATGGGCCTCATGGGGCTGCTTTTGGATGTGGAAATGCTTCATAATTGGAGATGGAAAGTTCCCCCATGGCACTATTACTGACGCTTGCTTGTACTTTGATCCAACGGTTCTGCTGGGGTTGGAGCCCATATATGTCTTAATGAATACTAGATTTTTGGGAAGCTTTCTGAGATGTTCATACTGTCCCAGGTGCGCCTATAACTCCTCCCTGCTTTATCGCACTAGCTTCAAGCATTTCCTAACTTCTTGCTTCATCCTGGGAGGCAGGAAGGCTAGGTGTGAACCAGAGATCTAGAGTGACTTATTCAACGTCACACAGCTTATAATGAACAGGAGGTAGGCTAGAACCGTTTGTCCTTCTCCCAGATGGGGGCCCATGGCTCATCAGCGTGTCAGTGACTCACTAACCTCCGCGAAATGCAGCTATTACTTGTGAATGACGGTCTCAGCCCACCTCAGCTCTCATGACATACTTCCCTCAGATTAAAATCAGCCAGTTCCTCAAAGATCCGGCCATAGACCTGAGCCAAAGCTGTACCTGAACTAGGTGTTAGAACTGTAATTAGCTCCCCCCCCCACCAAATCTAACTATGAAACAAAGTAGGACCTCTTTTTTTTTCTACTTGCAACAGGAAAAACCCCATGTGGGCCCCTGAGATGCTTTTTCATTTCATTTACCACATCCTGGGTTTGTGCTAGCCAGTCTGCTAAACAGATATGGTCCAAAAAAGAAGAAAACAAGGTCTCAGGCCCAAAGCCAAATATTTCCCGGTCACCATGGCAACACGCAGGGGTACACACTGTGGTTTCTCTCCCCCAGCTGTCTTCCTGGAGACGCGCTCGCCAAAGACCAATGGCCTCACAGAGTTGGGTACAGAGGTAACAGTTCTGGGACACACTCTCCTTTGCCAGAAAGACTGTTGGATCCAGGATCGGGAATGGGGGCCTAACGAGACCTTCCCACCCTCTCCCCTCCCCCAGTTCCCATTACCCAACCAGGAGGCAGGGGCGGGGGTCTTTCTTCAGACTCTGTACAAACAATCCAAGAGCTTCATTGGATTGCTACTTTGGAGGCCTAGACTGAAGGGCCAGGGTAGTGGCTGAGAGAACCCTTGGACTCTTCTCTGACAGAGTGGATGTGATGGGCCCTTGTTGGCTGCCATGACAGGCTCCTTGGACAAAAGGGCTGAGAGGTCAAGGGATATAGCCAGCACCAAGAAGTTGGGGTGCATTTCCCTTCTAAGTGCCAAGGGATGAATAACTCAGTTGAAAACAACCCAGGACACATTCTGGAGGAAATTCTCTCGGTATGATGGTGTATGACTATTTTCTCTGCTCATTAAACCCTCACCCGCCTCCAGGGCAATTCGGGGAGAGACTGAGTCCTTCAAGATTTATGGTCTGCCCCGGGCAGCCAAAGGCGATTCGGCCACAGAATGTGATTTTGGCCTCGTTCAGAATGGGATGCTGAACAATAGACCCTTTCACCAGGCGCTCATCACATGGGCATCAGGGGATGGGGGCGAGAGATGTGGGGCAGCAGGAAGGCTGCCAGCCTTCTGGACTGGCAGGCCTGGGTGGCAGCAGGGGCTATAATAGCTAGGAAGACTCCCAGATGGAAACTTCTGGGCTTTGAAGACATCAAACAATCACAATGAAGAAGAGAATGGCTTCTTCATGTCCCATTAAGACAGTGGACTGTGGCTTTATTGGAATGGCTTGCTCAGGCCTCTTATAAAAGCAGTTCAGTAGTCAGAAAACTGGACTGGGGGTCAGGAATCTAGCAATTATGGACCCTGGAGGTCCTGCTTTTCTCACAACTGTCTGGGGGACCATGCTCAGTCATTGTGGATTTTTGTTTTCTCTTGGGTCTCAAGAGAATTTCTGATGCTCGCTGGCTATTGTTCCTCCTTGCTTTAAACACGGATGATCCAATTAGCAATAATCCTTTAAAAAACAATTGGCCTTATCTATCTCTCCCTAATTCTGATGAGGATCAGTTCAGTTAGATTTGTGATGTTGCATAATCTTTTTCAGACATGAACTCAGCAAATCAGAGGACAGAAAGAGAATCCTGGCTGCTTCATGATAAACACTATAAAGATGAAAAATGTGGAGAGCTCGCTGGTGCTTTTGGCCACCTCTGCCCAGGAGGCTTGCATGTGACTGACTCCAGGGGCTCGATGGAGTCGGATGCAGTGAGCCTGGGGTGCCATGCTCCAGCTAGAAGGGCCTGGTCTGTTGAGGTTTGGGGGCTGGGCAACAGACATCTCAAAATGTCACAAGGACAGCCTGTGGTCTGGCATCCCAGCCTTGGGCCAACATCTCTTCGTTCTGTTCTGCCTGGCCTTGGCCAGAGCCCTCAGGCTGTAAAGGACAGAAGAGGCCTGAGGCTGCAGCTGGGGTTGGGGGTCTCTGATCCCCAGGGTGATCTCGGGAAGAGCACAGGTAGAATGAGAGAGAGGAAGCCAGACCTCTGTTGGGAAAAGCCAGCGAACACAGAGACCTCGGAATCTTTGCCTTGGGGAGAGGGTGGAAGTTCCATTAGTGCAGGTTTTCCCATCTAAGTTTTCCCAAGCTCTTGAGCAAAGGGCCCTGCCCTTTAAGTCTTTGGTCCAGAATCAAGAGACCTGTGATCTTAAAATAATATTTGAGCTTATTAATATTTAATAAGCTCAAATTCCTCTCTGCAGAGTTCTCTTTTAATGCTCACCTCTCTGCACTTTAAAAACCACATGGAGGGCCTCCCTGGTGGCGCAAGTGGTTAAGAGTCCGCCTGCCGATGCAGGGGATACGGGTTCGTGCCCCGGTCTGGGAGGATCCCATATGCCGCGGAGTGGCTGGGCCCGTGAGCCATGGCCGCTGGGCCTGCGCATCCGGAGCCTGTGCTCCGCAACGGGAGAGGCCACAACAGTGAGAGGCCCACATACCGCAAAAAGAAAAAAGAAAAAAAAAAAAAAAACCACATGGAGGGCTTCCCTGGTGGCGCAGTGGTTGAGAGTCCGCCTGCCGATGCAGGGGACACGGGTTCGTGCCCCGGTCTGGGAAGATCCCACATGCCACGGAGCGGCTGGGCCTGTGAGCCATGGCCACTGAGCCTGCACGTCCGGAGCCTGTGCTCCGCAACGGGAGAGGCCACAACAGTGAGAGGCCCGTGTACCACAAAAAACAAAAACAAAAACAAAAACAAAAAAAAAACACGTGGAGAAGAGGGTTTCCTGTAGTTTAGCATCTGTCCCACCCACAAGGTGCCACTTAACTCTGAAGTATGATCAGCTGGACTGCCCAGTCTGAAACCAGGTCCACTAGCCCCTAGCTCAGGTCATTCATGTCTTCTCAAAGAATCATTTACCTCCTGCATCCAATGGGGATAACCAGAGTGCCTACCACATACCACTGTTGTGAGAATTAAATGAATTTTTGGGTGTAAAATGTTGGAAACCTCATATGGGCCTGATTAGGCGCTAGGTGAATGTTCGCAGTTGTCCTCATGGCCATGGGAATTGCACAAGTCATTGGGTCTCAGGAACTGGCCTTATCCCCATCTTCAAGAAAACCAACTTCCCCAGACACATAGCTACTCTGGGACCAAATCAGAAAAAAATCTAATTCTGCCTCATCCTTCCTGAGGAGATGACGAAAGGAACCAGGCACATCTAGGTGGTGCCTGTTGGAAAATACATGAATTTACTTTGGACCGTCTGGAGAAGTCTGGTTCAGAGAATTGAGAGTCTCTGGGCACAGCGTGATGGTAGATCATCTCCTGTGGTCTTCACATGGGATGCACTGTGCCTGTCATTCCTGTCTCAGGAGATCCGGCCTCAGAAGGGGCCCTATGACAGGATGTGAAAAGGCTGTGCTCGTCTCTGAGATGACAGCGGCAAAGCCCAGGCAGACAACGCCAGTTGCAAAGCTAAAAGTTGGTCTCTGAAACATTTGCTTTCAGGGAAAACAGCAGAGGTTCTCAGAAGCAAATGCTTCGGTTTAAAAATATTTAAACATTTGAAGTGTCTACTAGGGAATTCTCAACCAGGCCCAGCTGGTGATTCTTTTAGACGTGACGTGGGGAGTGGCCCCGAGGCGTGTTCTGTTTGTATCCTACACGCCTGCTTGTCCTGTGTGTGTGGGAGAATATTCATTCATTCATTCATTCATTCATTTGTTCCACATGTGCCTACTCTGTGTGGTGCTGCACAGGGTCCTGGGGACACATGCTGAAGGAGAGACGCAGTCCCTGCTGTCATGAAGCCCACAAGGAAGTTCCAAAATTCCAGAATCCTGGAATTTCTAATTACTGAAGAGACCTTAAAGATAATAATTTCTTGTAATTCTTTACCTGTTTCTGCCACAGACATCTTTGAGGAGCTAATGGAAACTGAGGGATGCTGTCTCTAGCCAAACACCGACACACACACACATGCGTACAAGCACGTAGACACGTATATACATACACACACAGTCTTGTGTATAATTTCCCAGGTTTATAGACCCCTGAAGACCAACTTGTGGATTCCAGGTTGAACATGTCTTGTCACTCAGCTCCATTGCTAGTCGGCTGTGTACTATCCCCACCCTCACTCACCTCTTAGGAAAATTTGGACACGTGCACATAATGGTGAGTTGGGTAAAGATTACACACTGCTGTACTCTCAGCAGATGCTGTGCTTTTCTATCACTCTCGAAGTGACTGGAGCAAACCAAGAAGCTATTCGTCTCAGGCCCAGGGCGATTTTACTAGGAAGATCTGTTTTCCTTGATGTGAGGCTTAGTGAAAAATATAGGTAAAATTAATGGTGTTATGGGTTAGCTTTGGTTTATCCAAATAAGAAGGAATTTACCCGGAACCCCACATAATTGGCAGCATAGCACAGAAGTTAGAACCCTGACTCTCCCACTTGGGTGACTGTAGATACACTGTTTAACCTCTTTGTGCCTCAGTTTCCTTGTCTCTAAAGTGGGTTTGGCAATAGTGCCCACTCCATAGCACCTTTGTGAGAATTCATTTAGCTCATTTCACAGTCCCACAAACCCTGATGTTATTGTCATTCCATCAAGGAGAAGGCTGAGTGTCAGAGAGGGTAAGAAACTAACTAGCTGTGTAACCTGGAGGGAGTGTCAGTGTCAGGATCTGAACCCAGTTTGGGGTGGATCTCTTCTAAGTTGAGCTACCAGCCTTCACGTGAGCTGGTGCCAGGGAGTTGGTTAAACAGTTCTCTTGCAGAGCTCCTTTTTTGTGGTCTTCCTGGCAGGTTACTGATAGATCTCTTCCCATGTGGGCAATGAGATCCTTGGGTGCTGGGCCAATGACCCTTCTGTCCTCCTGGCAACCCCATCGTAACGAACACCCTCCAGAAAGGCTCCACCCTGAATCCAAAAGTGGCCTCCAAACATTCATGTTGCCCGTTGGGTCTCTTGGAGGGAGGAACATGGAATCCTTCCTTTATTACACGATACAGGAGATTTATTGGAGACCAGAGGGCTTAACGGAAAACATTCTTGATTCACGTCCAGTTGGACAGGCTTGTCTGAGAGATGCAATCGGCCATTTAATATTAGGCTCTTGAGTCATGGCAGCTCCTGGATCACAGGGATCTCTGTTTCTCAGGAGAGATGCACAGATATCTCCGGAGTCCAGCCTCTACAGGGGTTTGCAGTGTGGCCAGTGCCATTGCCATGGACACGGGTGCCTATCCGGTGGTCTGTGGTCCGTGGCTACTCACGCCTCGGCCTTACCCTAACCTTACTTGAACCTTGGGGATATTCTCAGCTGTACATGGGGGAGGTTGAGAGGGCAAAACAAGTTATGTAAATCGGGGTGAGGAGTATAGTGTGCCCTGGTGGTTAAGCCTGTGGACTCTTCAGTGCTCAGCCTGGCTGGGTTTGAGTCCTGGCTCCATCATTACGAGCTCTGTGAACCTGGGCACGTTTCTTCCCCTCTCTGTGCCTCAGTTTCTGTATCGGGAAAGGTGGGGATAATAATATTACCTACTTCATAGGGTTGTTTTATGGATAAAATGAGTTAATACTTGTCCAATGCTTAGAAGAGTGCCTGGCATATACATAATAAGTGCACAATATGTGTTAGCTGCTATTATTGCTGTTAGTATTATCAATACCCTCTGGGGTAATAATTTCTGTTTGCAAAAGTGTTAAGAAAGCCTGTTGGAAAGTCTTCATAAATTATCAGGGCTTAACGGATACACAGCCCTGAAGGCTTGGTCCTTTTTAAGACACGAGGGACCCAGAGGGGAGGAACTGTGAATACTGTTGACCTGAAGTGAAGGTTTTGGCACTGTCTTTGGAATTCCCAGATGGCTGAATGCCATCAAGATTAGGAGTTGGACCTTCTCTATGTGTGAGATTAAGATAAATGTTAGCCATGGAATTCTCACATTGCATAGAATGTCTTCATTCATTCAGCAGCCCTTTCCTGATACCTACTACACACGCGGTGTAAGCCTTGCATTTCTAGGAAGGCTGAAGGTTGATTTTATCTGTCCCTTCCTGTCTTGGCTGACCTCACACACACACATCACACATTCACTACTCACATGCACACCTAGAAACACACTTACACATTCCTGTGTGTATCATCTATCAAGTGATGTTGGCTGCCGCCCGGGGAACTCAAGGGATTTTATTCAAAAGTCTCAGTGTGAATCGGTTCCTTTTGCATTTGCATATTCTGTGTGCCAGGTGGCAAACTCTAATTTATTTTAATAAGACAGAAACTGCCATTCAGCTCCAAACCACCGTCCATGCCTCAGACTTTATTTTTAACCTAGGAGTGCCAGCAGCCACCTGGCCACACGCTGATGGGCGGTCTGCCTCTCCTGGCATCTGCTGAAGTGTCCTCTGTCTCCCTCACCTCCAAGAAACTGATTGGGAGGCTTTGCTTCTCTTTTGTAAGCTACACACAGAGGGCCCCCGGAAGGACGGTCACCCAGCGTGACAGTCTCCTTTGGCAAAGATTGGCCAACCGAGGCCAAAGCTGAAAATGTCAGTAAAAACAAACAGCATTTCAAAAGGGCCTTGTACATTCCCCGCTCTGTGCTCCCCTGGCCTCATCAGCCAAGTATTGTGTGAGTGGCTTCCAAAGGACACCACTCCAAAAAGGAATTAGTCTCCCCAAAACACGTTTTCTCCATTTCACCTAGTTCTAATGTTTTTCAAAAGCACCTCCATGCTAATGATACAAAGAAAATAGAATCACTTGATATTGGCTTATGTCTTTGCAAAGCTCCATTTTTTTATATCTTCTTTTACTATTTTCAGAGTTGAGAAAGGTTGTAGAGAAGTTTAACAGTTTTCTTATCATCTCGATTTGCATTCATCAGACTCTGTTTTCTAGTGATTGGAAGCTGCTTCCTGCTCAGAGAGGAGAAAGCAGTTGTTGGCTGTACAATTCCATTAACACTGACCCTGTCTTTGTCATTATGTAACAGTTGTTTAGGTGTATCTCTCCCCTCCAGAGTGAAAACTTGCTCTAATGATATGAAAGGATTCTTGGGCACATAGCAAAACGGATTGGAGCATGGGTTTGGGCGTTAAACAGGCCTGAGGTGGAATTCCAGCTCTGCCACCTAATGGCTGGGTGACTTTGCAAAGTCATTTCATTTTTGTGAGCTTCAGTTTCTTCACCTATAAATAATACATACATACATACAAGTCACCTCTCAGGGTCTTTGAAAGGTGATGCCACACAGAACCCCAAAGTTGCCGGGTAACCAGGGATGCTGCAGTTGCAGGCTTCTCCGCCCTGGCTATCAGCTCAGAAATGTAAAACAAAGCAACTGGGATTCAGGAAGGCAACTACAGGCTCTGGACGGCAATTGTCACTTCCTTGGGCAGCTCACTTTTCTGAGCCTCGGTTTTCTCATTGATAAATAAGCAGAATCTTCCTGATGACCTCTGGACCCACCCATATGAGAGAGAGATTCTGAGTTAAAGCCAATTCTGTCTGAATTGGGACTGACAGAGTGGTGTCTGGCATTGGCAGAGTCAATGTCTGACTGTCTTTGAGGCTCAAGGAAGTGCTCCTGCTTCACCAAGACAGCTTCAAGGACATAACCTTTCTGTGTTGGCATTTACGCAAGTGCAAACTGGGCATCATACAGAAGAATATTGAGTTTTCAGTTAAGGGCTTTGAAGTCTTTTGAGATTGTTACAGAGGATCAGGGAGCACCAGGTGATTTTTTTAAAATTTTCAGCTCCTTATTGAGATTTCAGATTCGTGTCTGCAAACTCACAGAAGTCTTAGGACTAAATCATTTTTAAACTGGTTAGTAGCAGTTAGGTTTCATTTTGGATGCATTAACTCTTGCGAGTAAAGAACAGGTCTTGGATCTATCTGTCAATATGTTCAAAGTGTGTTTTTGAAGAAATTCCAATGAGTTGTTCATTTATTCAACACATATTTATGGAGCATCTGTTCTCTGTCAGCCACTGATGCGAGTGTTAGAGAAACAGCTGTAAACAGGCAAAGGGCCCTTGCTTTCTTGGAGTTTCCATCAAAAGAAAGGACAGACAGAAAAAACCAAATGCACAAATAAATAGACAAGTTGCTGTGAAGACACAAAAGCATAGTAAGTTGAGGGAGACGCTGAGGGTTGGATAAGAATGTTCAGGGAAGGACCCTAAGTTGAGGTGATTTCAAGTTGAAAAACAAAATATGATGATCAGAGGACAGTACATTCTAGACAGAAATGGCCATCAGCAGAGGAATGGATAAAAAGATATGGTCTATATATACAATGGAATACTACTCAGCCATAAAAAAGAACTAAAATTTGCCATTTGCAGCAAAATGGATGGACTTAGAGGACATTATGCTAAGTAAAATAAGTCAGAGAAAGACAAATACTGTATGCTATCACTTATATGTGGAACCTAGAAGATAAAACAAACTAATGAATATAACAAACAAGCAGACTCACAGATGTAGAGAACAAACTAGTGGTTAACAGTTGGGAGGGGCTGGGGGACAATATAGAGGTAGGGGAGTAAGAGGTACAAACCACTGGGTGTAAGATAAGCTACAGGGATGTATTGTACAACACAGGGAATATAGTCAATATTTTGTAATAACTGTGAATGGAGTGTAACCTTTAAAAATTGTATAAAAAATTTTTTAAAAAACCTAAACATGTAAAATGCACTCATATCAGTAAGTTAGGTCTGATATTGTTTTGTATCCCATCTATCCCATCTTGTTCTAACTCCCCCTTAGAACGGACTTCCGCACATATACCCTATCAATATATTTTTTGCAAAATCTTAAAAAAAAAAAAAGAAATGGTAAAGTCAGACCTAAATGTTCTAAGGTGGGAAAGGGCTCAGAATGTCCAAAGGAACTGAAGGAAAGCTTTGTGCCTGGAACAGAGTGAGCTACTTAAAGGTTAGGAGACAGGTCATGTGGGTCTTATCAGCCATGATAATGAAATTTATTCTGGGTGTGACTAGAAGTCACTGGAGGTTATCAGCTGGGGAGCCATACCACGTGATTGTGGAAAAATACTCATTAAGTGGAAAAAAAGATTCTTACACCTAAAATTGTATATTTAGTACCATTTAAACTACGCAAGTATATACATAACACACATTCAGAAAACAAACTGAAACAAGATAGAGCAAAATGTTTTCAGTAGTTTCTTAGAGGTGGACTTGCTTTTCCTTCATTACTTCCTTGAATTTTGTAAGTTTTCCCCAAGTTTGTGCTACTTTCCTAATCAGAAATAAATCACATGCTTTGTAAAAACTTTGTTGTAGAGCAGTCGGTGGAGAGAATGTGTAAAAGTGATGCTACTTTCTGTCTCTTGTCTCAGATTTGAGAGTGAAGTAGTGATGCTTTGAAATGCTACGGTGAACGTTGAAGGCTCTGGCCAGTAGGGAAGATTATTTGTCTTTTTAATGAGGCTGCTCTAAAACAGACTTCTTATCCTTTCCAAATTATTGATGCAGAAGAATCTAACTTTTCATCTTTTCATCCCATAGATCTAAATATAACCTGCCGATATGCAGGTGTATTCCACGTGGAGAAGAATGGTCGCTACAGCATCTCGAAGACTGAGGCTGCTGACCTCTGCAAGGCCTTCAACTGTACGCTGCCCACCATGGCCCAGATGGAGGCAGCCCTGCGTGTAGGGTTTGAGACCTGCAGGTAAGGGACCAGCCCCAACCTGTGGCGGGAAAGTAGGCTGCCTGGGTCCAGGGGGCGGGGCTTAGACCCAGGAAGGCTCCTCCGTGACAGCTGAATGGCTGCTTGCCTGAAGAGTTGGCACCACCCATTAATCTGGCCAAGTCCATCTGGAACCAGTATGACCGCTGAAATTGAGGGCCGGCTGAAGACACCTTTGTGAATCACAGAGGGAGGGGCTGCCTAGAGGAGGCCCTTAAGGGTCATGTGTTGGAAGCCACTTGCCTGAGGTGCTTCCACAACATGCTCTCCAGGCTTTGAAGAAGCGTGCAATATCATTGTCAGAACCACAAGAGAAAGGGAACCAAATAACAGTGTTTAAAATAAATCTGTGCCTGGTGGAGTCTTCACCCTGCAGACTTGGCTAAAGCAGGTTTTTCAAACAACTTTCTCTCTTTTGATTTTGTTTCTCTTCTCCATTGCTCTGATTTGAGAGAAAAGGACATGAAAATTATTGAGATGTATTATTACAAGTGATGGGAAAGCGATGAGAGGGACCAACAGAGGCCTCCTGAGAGGCCTCCTACCAGACATCACAGTGCTCAGGGAGCTGTCCTCAGGCCCAGGATATCTGCTCCAGGGTATTCACAGCAGGCATGGCCCTTATTTTTCTGAATTTCTCATGGGCCTGTGGAAAGCGGTGCACATTAAGAGCAAGCAGTGGTGACCGCCGTGGTGAAGCGTTTCGGTTTGGTTTGTTTTCTTTAGAAGAGCTCTGGGGAATCTGGACAACTGCTCTCTGAAGTTTCCACCCCAGCCTGCAGCTACCCCTTTGCACTTTTGCAATGTGATAGTGTTGGGTAACGTGGTTCCCTTTTCTCTTCAACGCGCAAACACGCAAACACAGGCTGCTTTTTAAAAAGTCAAGCTGCAGAACTCTTTATGGAAACCATTAAATGTAAGTTAAATACATCTATCCCCTGTCCTTGGTTACAGAGTAAGGCACCCATAGTATGCGTGGGAACTGAGATACTTCTGCTGATGAGGAAAAAGAGCATCTTCACAATTGCACGAATATGGTAGCCACCAGCCACAGATGGCTATTTACACTTAATTAAAATTAAATAAAATCAAAACTTTAGCTCTTCATTGGCACTAGCTACGTTTCAAGTGCTCGATTAGCCACAAATGACTAGTGGCTACTTTATCGGACAATGTAGGTTATAGAACATTTCTGTTTTGCAGAAAGTTCTAATGAGCAGTGCTGCTCTAAAACAAAGAGCAGATGTGTGCAGGCATCTGTGTGTGTTCAGAGCAGGGTCTTGGGAGAATAGAAAAGGAGCAGATAGCTCTGGTAGCTTCTGAACCTGAGCTGTAGGCTGCAATGAAGGAAAGCTAATTAGCAGGTCCACATATTCTATCCCTAAGGCTAATTGTTTAAATATGGCCCTGACTAGGCCAGTGGCCTAAGAAAGTGGATTTAGTAAGCTGAATTTTGATTGTGAAATGCAGACAAGGCAGACTTGCTAAATACAGAAAAGTTCTCATATGCTGAAAACAGGGGAAGTTCTTACTGTACCCACCACTGGCCAATCATCCAGCCCACCTGCCCATATCCCTCTCTTAATCCTCAGACTGCACCAGGAGTCGGTTATATGACCCCACTTTGCAGAGGAAGCAACTGAGGCTTAGTGGCAGCCTGCCCTGGGCCACATCACTTTCATGGGGAGGAGTTCGGATTCCAGACCAGCTTCTGAGGCCAGGGCAAGATTTAATGACCCCGCCCTCCCTAAGGACTGAGAGCAAAAGGGAGATGAAAGTCTGGTGCATGGATGGATTTGCTGAGTATTTCTTTCCTCCCTGGGAACAACAACCTACTCATGAAGTATACACATATATAAATTTTAATATCTCCAACTTATAGACAGGATGACACATAAAACCAGCAGTCGACACGATGTTGTAAAATCTCAGGAATAATTTAAATTCTAGAATGTCGGTGTGATACAGGCTAGCAGAATGTGATGGGAATGGGGTGGGCAGGAGGCTCACCAACGAGTGTTATTATTTTAAAAAAACAAAGAAAAACTGTGCCAAAGACAGCTATCGTTCTACCCATAGCTGGTTTTAAGTGTTGCAAAACTTATTTCCATAATTTCACTCAGGTAGCTATGAATCAGATACCTGCCACAGGACAGATGCGAGAGTCTCACAGGTGACGGAAAAACCTTCGCATCTCCTCTCTTCTGTCTGCCCCACCCTGATTAGTAGCAATTCTCAGATACATGGAAACTTACTAACATTTAATGGTGGCCACTCCCCCCACCAAGCTCAGGCGTCTTTGGAGAAACCAGTCTGGCCTTTCAGATGACGAATTAGTCATGTCAGCTTTTGCAACTTAGACATAATGAGTTCGATGTGCTTAGAAATTTCAGACTCACAACCATTCCCATAGGTCTTGCAGGGTGATGCAGTACGTACTGTCACCCCTGGCAGGAACGATTAAAAGGATTTGGGCTGTGCATTTTAGCTGGCACTGCATTTTCAAAAACCTGTTGGCTTTAGCTTCTCCCTCTCTGCTTCTTCCCTTGTAAATGGTATTTTCTCAGCCCACATCTCATTTTCTGAGGCATTTTATATTGTAGAGAAATCGTGCGGTGAATATTCAGCCACCACGATGCTGATCGAAGAGGCTGGGTTCTGTATGTTGTATCTGAAAGAACCTCCGGCTCCAAACCACTCCCAGAAACACCATGGTGGGGCAAAGGGGCTTAAGCACTTCTCTGCTGCTTCTGGAAAATTCCTGAGCTAATGAGGCATTGCTATCTACTTAATCACTCTGACTCCCATTTCAATGACGGTCAGTTTACTTCCACTGGCAATGGAATTATGCCTGAGATGCTCATGGGACAAGATGCGTTGTATCTGGCATATAAACAAGGCTTTGTGTTTAGAACAATGAGGTCTGGCGTGAGGGAATCACAGGAAAAGGTGAGGCCAGGAAAGAAGAGGAGGGGATGGGAAATAAGGCAGGTTTGCCATTTGTGGACTGAAATGAAGAGCCACCTAGTTCTGTCTGATGCGAGCCAGTCATTTTCTGTATTTTCTGGCAAATAGGAAGGTAATGGCGGGCCAGAGTGGGTCTCACATTGTCAAGGGGTCATTCTGTCTGTGACTTGGGCTTCCCTCTGCTTGTTCAACCTGGCCTGACTGCTGACCATAGATTTTATTTGAAACTAATTTTTTTTTCTTTCATGAATTGATTTTTTTAAAACACTTTTTATAGAGCTCCGAAAAAATCACTTTGTCTTCATCAGCCTTGCTGGTCCCTTTCACTGTCCCTCTGCTGTTATTTTTGGCTTTCCCATAACTCAGTTGTCAAAACCTGTAGCATCCCTGGGGTGAACTGAAGGAAGTATTGCACTGCATGAAATGTCATTCGATGGGATATTATGAAATCCCTGCTTATAGCCTTGTGGGTGGATAACCTCTGGTTTTTCTTTTGCAGGTACGGGTTCATAGATGGGCACGTGGTGATCCCCCGGATCCACCCCAATTCCATCTGTGCTGCAAACAACACGGGAGTGTACATCCTTACATCCAATACCTCCCAGTATGACACGTATTGCTTCAATGCTTCAGGTTGGTTCCAAGTGGATTGGCTTTGTGTTCTGGACTGCTTTTGGCCTGCCAGCCTTCGGCAACATGGCTGACAATCTTGGCTTAAGTGGGGATTCGTGTAGCTTCCATTCACATAACAGATGTTCACTGAGTATCTCTCCAGTAGAAGAAGGATTCCTGTCTCCAGGGTGCTTACCTACTAAGTTGGAAAGGCCAACGGTAAACAAATACATATTAAATAACTTACGTGAAGTCAGAGAGTAACAAGTGTTACAAAAAAGAAAGCAGAGCAAGGGGCTACAGAGTGCTGGGGATGCTTTGCTTTCCTGAGAAGATAGTCAGGGAAAGTGCCTCTGAGGAACTGGGTATAGGGAGAGCCCTGAGCGAAGCGAGGGAGGGAAGCCGTGGCGCCGTGGATAGCAGTGCAAAGCCAGGCCTGTGGGAGCATCATGGCCTGTGCTGAGAGTAGCAGGGAGGCCATGGTGGATAAAACTCGGTGATCAGAGGGGAGAAAGCCAGGGAATGAAGTCAGAGAGGTAGGCAGGTGCCAGATTGCATAGGGCTTTGTAAGCTATGGTAGAGAGTTTGGACTTTATTCTCAGTGTGATGGGAAGTTATGGCAGGGTTTTGAATAAGGGAGTGACATGAATCGAATCTAATGGTAGCATTGGGGCATAAGCCAAATGGCTTTGCTTAGTGGTGTTTGTTACCTGTTGGGGCTGGAGAGAAGGCTGGGAGGATATATGGTAGGCCTTTGACCTTCTTGAGTCCTTACCCAACAACTGAAAACCCAACAGCTAGAGAATAAGAAAGCCAAGTTAGGATATGCATTCTGGGCTGCTGGCCAGGCCCCCCTCCCTGTGTAAGGGACTTGCTTCCAACCACCAGCCTGAAGACTCATGCTTACAAGTCTAACTCAGGCCCTAGCAACATCTTAAAATTCTGTGCACCATGGGTCTTCAGGGCCTTTTGAAGAGAGTCAAACCCAGCAATGTCAAATTTTTGAATGCCAACAATCAAATGTCTTATTTCTCAAATGGGGCCTTCTGTTTCCCCCCGAAGGTTTAAGGTTGTGTGAAGGGGAAGATGAAGTCACAAGGCAAATGTGGCACATCTTGTTGACATGTCAGTTTCCTTAAAGGTAGGAAGGGGATGTTAAATTAGCTGGAAAATGACTTAAGATATTACCTACATGAGACAGATATTATTACATGATGACTTAAGACATGGTTTTTATAAATCAAACACAGATATTACATATGGTAGTAGAATATAAAATCTACATGGATTTTTAAGCTTAAATAGGTGCATCAAAGAAATTGTGAGATTACATCAGTAGCTTTTGGCTTCCCCACCCATCCACTGTTGTGTGAGCAGCAGGGATGAGAGTGGGAATTCAGAAGGGAATTCTAGCACTTAGGAGAAAGAGAAAATATCAGGGCTGGTTAGTTGAAATGGAGTGCATGAGGCCAGTAAATTATGTCACATTTATACAGGTCACTGAACCGATGGAGGGGCACTTAAAACGAGGAAAACTACAGAGTGTTTACTCTTCCCTGTTATATAAGCAAAGAACACAAATGGAGTTTGACCCAAGGAGGAGAGTCCAACTGAGGCTAAACAATACATGGTTGCTATCCAGTCCCCATACCCATACCAGAAAGTCTATTCTAATAACATGATGAGAAAAACCACATGCAATTCAGTAGGAAAGAGACACAGAGCAACACGTGGTCTGACTAGGTTAGCTTAATGTCAGAGGTCAGAGGAAGGCTTTGGGAAGGCTTCATGCTTTAGGTGAAGGGGTTGGTCATGTGGGAAGGGCAAATTCAAGGCCGCATACTCTCCAGCCTCTGGGCACTGCCTGTTGCTTCTCCCACTGAATCTTTTCTGGTGAATGTATGCAATAAATTATGTTGTAGTATATGCACATTGTCTCGCCTGTTTTACAAGTTGGTATCCCTTGCTGGAAAGAACCTTCATTCAAAAAGGTAGAAGCTCCCACTGTTTTATCACCTGGAGTTGAAGCCGTCTAGGCCAGTTACTACTGAGACTTTTCTCCCTGTCCTTTTTGCCCATAGGGTTGGGCCCATCTTCAAAGAAAGGAGTGAACGGTACTGATGAACTTTCCTCTTCTTTGGGGAGGTTAGTTCTGTTAAAAAGCTTGAGATGCCCTGGGGGTAGTGAGTGGCAAAGCAGCTGCAGCAAAGTAGTAAAGTTCAAAGCGATGGTTTTCCTTTTCTCGTATCTAAATTTATTCAATATGGTTAGAGCGCTTTTATCAATTTTCTATATGTTTTAAAAAGAGTATTTATTGATCAACGACATGCATTCAGTAGTGTGTTGGGCAGAGTGGAGTTAGAAGGAACCAGAGGGCATATTTCTTGTCTTCGAATTTAATCTTGTTGAAGTCATGAGATGAAAAATAAAGGAGCTGGGGAAGAATGTTTCTCTAAGGATAAATACATTCTAAATGTCTTAGTTTAGAGTTGAATGACAATGGGAGTGTTGAATGAGAGACAGATCTTGATAACCTTGTGCTCTATGCCAAGGATCCCATTGGAAAGATCTTTGAATCCATCTTAGCCTGAGACCTACAAGCAAGTGGTCAGGACCTGGTGATGTGATCCTGAGACAAATTGGCTACAGGGACCAAAGCCAGCTCCATCTTAGCAGATACTTTCTATAAGCTTACAATTTCAGCAGTGTTTCTGTAAAACACGGCCTATGGTTTACAAATGAAAATAAGGCTTCATGATTTTTATTGCCTCTTTTCTCAGGGGTCAGGCCCAACACAAGCTTAATGACTTCTGTGTTAACACAGAGAACTGACATGAATTAGTTCATTTTTGAAGTTTGCTTTCAGTAAAATACTTCGTTCTCTTTTGAAGGAGGGATTTAGGGGAAGATTCTGCATTCATCTGTTTATTCATTCACTCATTTATTCAACAAGTATGTATTGGGCATTGAGGAAGCTCTCTTTCTATGTCAATGAGTGATTGGCTAGACTGAATAATTAACATTGCTCTTGGCCATTTTGGTGCGGTGGACGCAAGGTTTCTGAGATGCAGCCTATCAGGAAGCTCATCTCAGAGTCTTTCTAACAAATCCTTTGGTTCAGGGAAACCTCACCAGGCTTGATTCTCCCAGCAGTGGGATGCTCATTAAACACAGTGAAAGGCTGTCCAATGATGCCCTGTATCTGACATGGGAGCGTGATGTATTAACTGCACATTTGGGTCAGCATCCATCTTAGTGTGCTTGGCAGACTTGATGTTCTTTATAAAAGTTAAGGTGAATTGGAGCATGAAGGGACTCCATTTGAACAAATGCTCTCATCATTTGCAAAACTGTCTTAGTGTTTTTGACATCATGCTTCATTCTGCTACAACTTTACTCCTGGAAATCCCCCGTGTACTACTGTTACCTGCAATTGTGTTTGAATTTGGGGGAGGTTATTCCATCCCTGCCATTAAGAAACCATAATCTAAGGCCTGTTTCTGGGTCTGAGCAGTATAATAATATCAGAAACATCTCATAGGTCAGGACAGTTTCTGGTGGTGTCCCCAGAACAGATTATGTAGATACTCTGCAAGATCTCCCAGGTTGGCTATTTGCCCTGATTTTCAAGCGAGGGAATCATTGGGGAATTTTTTTGAAAACTGTAAAAATCTAAAGAAATACTATTATTGTCTCCCATGACCTGTGAATTCCTCAAAAGCAGGGACAGAAATGTTTATCTTTTTGCTCCTTGTTTATAATGTGGTCTGTCATATGTGTTGAGTAAATGCTTAAAATGAATAAAAGAACTGATAGATCTGAAACGTCCTTTAATTATTTCTTATGGCATTGTCATTCAGGGTTCATCTGGATGTTTCTTGACCTGTTTGTATTTGCAGACCATTTTGGGGATTAATATCTTAGGTATGTTTACTGGAAGAATGGACTGTTGAGAAATTATATTGGTGTGATTTTTTTTTCATTCATTCAACAAATATTTGAGTGCTTCTCTGTCCCCATCACACATAAATGCTCTAGCCAAGAAAGGTGAAGTTACTACTCATCTTGTGGAGTTTCCATATTTCTGTGGAGGTGGGTGGGTGGCAGAGGGTAGGGGATGTGAGATGTGACCTGAACAGCCATCAAGTAAAGTGAATAAGATAATTTTAGCTAGCAGTAAACCTGAAGAAGAAATGAGAACAAATATGCAATGGTGATGGATGTGGGAGAGTGGTGACAGGCTGGTTTAGATTGGATGGTGAGGAATGGCCTTACCAAGGAGGTGACTTTCTCTTTGAAGAGTCTCTCTTCTGAGAAATCTTTTGATCAGCCCTTGCAAGAACAGCTATTTCTAAAACCTGCTCTTCTGCAGTTGAATATATAAAGCTGCCAGTTAGTTTCACTATGAGGCCAAAGAATAGGCAGGTAAAGGACATTCCCTTTATCTGTGGGAAAAGATGGCCCTAGGAAGTGGGAAGCAATCAAACTCTGTTTCATTTGACTTGTGTTTATGTCCAGTGTCATGAGTACCCAGCAATTTATGGCAGGACACTTAAAATACTTGTGATAACAGACTTCCTTGTGATAGCAGTCTGCCTGCCTGCCTCCCTCTATCCATCCATCCATCCATCCACCCACCCACCCATCCATCCATCCATCCACTCATCCATCCATCCATCCATCCACTCATCCATCCATCCATCCATCCATCCATCCACTCATCCATCCATCCATCCATCCACTCATCCATCCATCCATCCATCCATCCATACACCCACCCACCCATCCATCCATCCATCCACCCATTTATCCATCCATCCATCCATCCATCCATCCACCCATCCATCCATCCATCTCTTTGTTCTTTCCTCTTTGCCAAGAAGAAACTCTGGAAAAAACCAACCTAACAAATAAGTTTCCATTTTACATTAAAGTGCACACACACACATACATACACACAGACACATATACACACACACACAGAGTATAAAAGCTGTAATACACAAATGAATCCAATCTTCCTATAACAGCAAAGCCAGTTTAAAACTCTCTGAGTTTTTAGAGCTCAACACAAGGTCCAGTTACAGAATAGAGCATTTGGGCAGGAATGGAGCCACTGGTTAAAGCTTCCTTTAGGACTCACGGGATGGCAGGCAGGGTGGAACTTCCAGGGTCTGCTTTCAGAGAGCTTTAGACAGTGCTTCTCAAAGGACTGCTCTTGTAACATTTGTGGGTGATCAGGCAGGCCCAACATACAGTCAGAAATTTTATCCCTGAAGAAGGGTGGGGGGAAGTAGAAGATAAATGGAGAACAAAAGAAAAAGAAGTCAGAGGCGCCTGTGATGAGATAAGCCAAAACAGAAGCCTCAGGAAATATTCTGGGCACCCAGACCAAAGACGGACAACCTCAGAAACTATATGGGGAGAAGCAGTCTATATAGAGTAGGCACTTAGGAGATTTGTTAAATAAATGAATACATTAAAAGATGAAAGATTAGTTTTTAAAAAAATATTTCTACTAAGTAAATTCTTTGTTGATTATTTTAATCTTCAGATTCTCATGCTGTTCATGTTGATAAGCATTTGATTGCATTTGTCGGCTGTGTTTTTCCATCATTTCTGTAAATTATTGGGATTACACGTGATTTCCTCATTATAGTTCATACATTTCTTTATTTTAACAGTTTTACAGTTATTCCCATATTAATTTTATAATAACAAATTAAAAATAACTTCTAATGTATACCTCATTAGAGAAGGACCATGTCTATCGTATTACTGTTGTATCCCCAGCTTTCCACAGTGCTTGATATAGAACATATACATTTGTTAATGAATGAATTTGTTGGCATGGGGAGGGGAACAAGTAAGCTTCCAAAAATGTGTGCAGCAAAATAAAAATGGAAAATTTGTCACCAAGATCAGAGAAGTTCCTGGGAAACTTAAGTTTCAGAAAAAGAGAATGATTTGGGATAAGTTATAATAAAAAACCATCCTAACTAGTAGAAATGGACATCAATTAGGCTCCTATTTTTTTCAAGTTCTCATGCCTTTTTTTTCTTTTCTACTTCATAGCTCTACCTGAAGAAGACTGTACATCAGTCACAGACCTGCCCAATTCCTTTGAAGGACCAATTACCATAAGTACGTATCTCTTTTAACCTTGATTGAGTATTCCTATTCTTGGAGAAAGGATGAGGTGCATTTTCTATGTTTTATAAAATAGCACTTATTTCCCTAAGGTTAGGGACAGTGGCTATGATTTACCAACCCTTCCCCTTTTCCTTCGATGACTTAAAACTGCTCTTTGGTTTACCCCAATACATTGTTCCTCAAACATCAGTCATCTGAAAACTACTTTCACATTTTTTTGGCATCTCTGTGGACACAGAAGTATCTTTTACTTGATATTTTTCATTTAATTGACCCATTCTTTTCTACTTAAAATACATTAAAAAACTGCAAATGTAAAGCCAACATCTCTGGTTATAAATAAAACGTAACCTTAAAAATAAATTTAAATGTAAGAAAACTTAAATGATGTTCTTAAATTCTAGCTGCTGAAGGCTCTGAGTCTGAGCTATGTTCTCTCTCTCAGAGACAGGGATTGATAAGTGTCAGGGGTAGGGACATTCTGGCCCCCCAAATTTTCTGTTTGATTTAACTGGAGTATTGAAAAATGATAATAAATGATACAAACTTCCTGATATGCGTTTCAGCATGATTTACAACATGTCGACCTAAAACCATCTTGATTATCCTCAGAAGTAGGCAGTTGGCACTGCGGAAAACAGAATATTTCAGCCAGAACTTTCAAATAGGTCAACCTGTTAACCTTGATCTGATCGACTCTGAGCCTCATGTTTTGAGAAGTATCACAGTGACGAGGAGGCTGGATTTCTGCCTCCTAAGAGCCAGACCCCTCGGTGTGCATGGGGACAATGGTGATGGTGGCAGGGGGACCAGAATCTTCCTGGACCACACAGTTCCAGCCCCCCACAGTTAGGAAAGAGATTGCCCTGGCCTATACCTTGGAAAAGGAAGGGGAGGCCTGCACTGTGAGGTATGCTGTCTACATCAGGCCTGGTTTGAAATCCTAGTTCTTTACCACCCAGGTGATCTGAGCCTGTTTTCTCATCCGAGTAATGAAACATATGAAATTTGTCCTGAAAATTAAGAAAGATAATGTGTCTGATGCACGCCTGGCCCCTAGTAGATGCTCAATAAATGCCCCATTTCCTTGGTCCCCACAGATCTCTCTCAAAGTCTGGATCTGTTCAAGTTTAGTCATATTTTCTTGTCAGATTTTTATCTGCAGAGATAATTAGGGTGATTGAGACTTTGCAATGTTTTCAAATTTATGTTTTATTAATAGTTCTACTTGGGCAATCTAGATAGGCAGACAGACAGACTCTTTAGTCCTACCAATGTCATACAGCAGAAAATCATTTCTGCTAAATGCACACTTGTGCAGTGAGTGACCCACGCTCGAAGGCAACAAACACATTTAGAGGAGAACAATGAAAGAAGTCCTCCTTGCTCTTTCTCCTCCTGTCATTCTAGTCATCTGCTTGTTTAAACCAAAGACTTTGACCTTTGTATACATCCGTGCTTCTTCATTTTAGGTTGAATTTCACAGAAGATGGCAGAGGCTCTGTCGATATTTAAGCATGCTGATTTCTTAGCCAGGACTGGGAGTGCATTTAAACTGACAACATTTGCTGCTTAGAAAGAAAATTTAATTCTTTGTGGATTTTTAAATTTATAGGCATACCTCAGAGGTATTGCGGGTTAAGTTTCAGGCCACCACAATAAACTGAATATTGCTATAAATTATTTTGGTTTCCCAGCACATATAGAAATTACATTTATACTATACTGTAGTCCAAGTGTGTAATAGCATTATGTTTTAAAAAACATGCCTTAACTAAAAATATTTTATTGCTAAAAAATGCTAACCATTATCTAACAACGCAGAGTTTCCACAAGCCTTCAAGGTGTAAAACACAGTATCCGTGAAGCTATAAAGTGAAGCACAAATAAATGAGTTATGCTTGTATATTCCCTGCTGAGACTGATCACTTCTTTGTCTCCTATTTCAAATCCTTTCTCGAAATAGATGGAATTAATAGCAACAAATATTACATGCACTTGAGAAGGGAGGGTAGGGACCAGGCAGGAGAATGATCACTTATTGAGCACGAACTCTGTCTTGAATACTACGCTAAGCACTTTCCATACAACATATCATATAGTGCTCATAGCAGAAGGTAGTATCATCCCTATTTTACAAATGATGAAACTGAAGCTCAGAGGGTTACCTACCTTGTCTAGAGCCACACGAAACTGGGATTCGAACCTGGGGACTCCCAAACACACCCTCTTTCCCCCTCCCCGTCTCCAGGGTGTGTGGGTGGGCAGGGAGAGTTCACTTTCTTAGTGCATCGCTCACTCTATCCCCCCAACTAGAGAGGTAGTTAGGTGTTGGTTTGCTTCATAAAAAAGAAAAATAGCTTTAAAGTCTTCTAAGATAAGCCACAGTTTTCCTACAGTCGGAAAACGTCAGCTGTCCAGCTCTGAAAGTGCCTCCTCTGTCTTCCAGCTATCGTTAACCGTGATGGCACCCGGTACACCAAGAAAGGGGAATACAGAACTAACCCCGATGACATCAACCCCGGCACCACTCCCGAGGAGGACATGAGCAGTGGATCCTCCAGTGAGAGAAGCACTTCAGGGGGCTACAACATCTTCCACACCCATCTGCCAACCGTGTACCCGACTCCGGACCAAGATAGTCCCTGGGTCCCCAGCAACCCAGAGACTACCCTGGCTACCAGTAAGGAGAATGAATCCCTGTGCTTTCCAATAGCGATTCGTTTGCAAAAAACGTCTCTGCTCTTCCTGAGCGATCCCCACTCACCTGTTGATTGCCTCCGTCTCTAGAAGGTGGTGACATCATCTGGGGAGGCGGGCTGCTGTGGTTGTCAGTGCACCGTATGCATTGACTGCTACTGCCTACCTTTTTTTTTTTTTCCATCTACGAGAAGTACCATATTGGAAGTTTTTCAGAAGAACTTCCCTTGTTCTCTTGTCCCAGAGATACGGTGACAATTCAAGCCTGATGCAGAAGCTATTTTCATTTTTGCATGTTTCCTTCTCGTTCTTATCCATCTGTGGATAAGATTGTTTTCACAAAGTTGTGATCATAGCGTTTTTCATGTGCTACTTTTCTCAGTTTAATTTTATATTTTTAGGTTTTAACCTGATTTATATTCGTATTATTAATTGAGTCATAATTAGTCATATTCACCACCCATGATTTGCTAAGCAATTCCTTTGGTTTTGGTCTAAGGAAGCATAGCTGAAGGAGTTATCTGATCAAAGTAATCTGCTTAAAAGTTTGCTATCCCAGCTGGTAGGGGAAGGTTCTTAATTCTTGCTTGGTTATGTGGGTAACATTACTTTGGGACAGCTAGAGTGCAAATATGTAAACACTGCATTAGATTCCTTTGGGTTTTTGGCACCAGTGCTTCACTTTCATTGGAAAGTGTTTACATTTTCCCCTTGTCTCCTTCTCTGCTTCCTTCTTTGCTTTTCCCCTATGGTTTGTTTTAAAACAGGTTTCCAGATGGGCTGCGTTCCTTCTGTGGAGGATTATTCACACTCAAATAGGGCATCTGCCTCTTCAGCAGCTTTCCTAGTATGGTGTGGATTTTCTCTTTTCCTGGCTATGGCTCTTGAGGGGTGGAACTCGGGTCTTCAAAGAGTGTGGCAGAAATTTACTGGTTTGCAAATGCTTCAGACAGGGCCCTTTTCTATTCCTCATCACCCAGAAGCCAGGGAAATCACCAGAGCACTAGGATTTTTTTTTTTACATCTTTATTGGAGTATAATTGCTTTACAATGGTGTGTTAGTTTCTGCTTTATAACAAAGTGAATCAGCTATACATATATATATATTCCCATATCCCCTCCCTCTTGCGTCTCCCTCCCACCCTCCCTATCCCACCCCTCTAGGTGGTCACAAAGCACTGAGCTGACCTCCCTGTGCTATGTGGCTGCTTCCCACTAGCTATCTGTTTTACATTTGGTAGTGCATATATGTCAATGCCACTCTCTCACTTCGTCCCAGCTTACCCTTCCCCCTCTCCGTGTCCTCAAGTCCACTCTCTATGTCTGCATCTTTATTCCGGTCCTGCCCCTAGGTTCTTCAGAACCAATTTTTTTTTTTTTTTTTTTTTTTTTAGATTCTATATATATGTGTTAGCATACGGTATTTGTTTTTCTCTTTCTGACTTACTTCACTCTGTATGACAGTCTCTAGGTCCATCCACCTCTCTACAAATAACTCAATTTTGTTTCTTTTTATGGCTGGGTAATATTCCATTGTATATATGTGCCACATCTTCTTTATCTATTCATCTGTCGATGAACACTTAGGTTTTAATGTAAGGTTACTTTCTCAACAGTGTCTTAAATTTCTGTTAGCATCTTGCTGAGAAGGGTGATACAAATAGGGTTGGGTTCTGATCATTCTCCTCAGATTCTTTGAAACATTTCAAAAACCACATATTTTCAAACTTCCCATGATTTCCCAGATTATTGGCTCTCCGAAGATTGTGTCACTGTATTGTCTGTAATTCCACGGACAACCCTTCTTGAGAGAAGCTTCTGCAAACCAGGCAGGTGGGCTGCTAGTTACTTGCTGCTTGAGTTCCCTGCCTTCGTAAAGTAGCCACACTGAAGGGGTTTATCATCAGGACATGCAATTTTGTCAGATGTTGGCAAACACAACAACTAGTGGTCTCAGCAGGAAGCAGATCGGGTCTATCCTAAAGTACCATTTCCCACCAAAGAAGAAAATAGTGACAAAATATATCTTGTGGGAACCAGATGAAATTAACATTCAAGCTGCTGACAGACTGTAGAGAAATAGTATTACACATGTCCTTTAAAAAAGACAATGAGGACATTTTATAAACATTCATAGCACATCTTTTAAAGGACCGTGCCTCTCCTGCCTTAGTCAGCAAACATATTTTGAAGACCTACTACGTACCAAGCTCTTCTAATGCCTGGGACCTATTGGTAAACACCATTAGAAAGTAATATTGAGGAGAAGTAAGGATTAGTAACCTAGTCATTCATTCAACTGGTATTTGAGGTCTTCTCTGTGCAAGACATTGCTCTAGTTACTAGGGACTCAGAGTTGGACCTACCTTCATGGAGCCTATATACTGTTCAGAAATCAAGGAAATGATTTAGTTAAGTATGTTTACTTAACTACGAATAGTTCAGGATTTGGGTTGAGAAAAGAATTGTGCTTTCTTCTTTCCAGAGCACTTAGTTAAGTTTCAGTAGTTTAGGAAGAGAGAGACTTGTATGTCCAGCAGAGTGAGTCCAGAGCCAACCTGAGAGTCATGGAAGTGCTTTAGAACCCAATACAGCAGTGCCAAATAAATCAGCTCATGGGAAGAAAGGTGTCAAAGAAAAGAATCAGGTAGAAACTTGAACATAGCGTATAGTGTACTCAAACAAGTTAGTGCTGGTTCATGAATAGACCATAGTTTCTAAGCCCAGTGAGGAGAATCCCAAAACCTCATGAGTGTTGGACTCAGAGTTGGGACTTACCAGGAGGGAGTGATTGCAAATCCCCTCTAATGCGTACAGGAGGACAAAGGTCAAGAGGAGGGCTGGCTGAGCACAGAGAAGAGTATCTTTGGCTTGTGTGGCTGATTCCATCCTTAAGGGTCCTTAGTGGGTGGCAATAGGGAGAGCCAGTGAGAACGACCATCTGGGTAGGTTTTGACTTCCAGCAGGCTTTCTATTATAAATGTTGTTTTTGGAAGTGCTTTCCTGGAGGCATGTCATAAGCCTTTTTACTATTGGTGATCAGGAATTCTTTGGAATCCAAAAACTTAAACTAATTCAGGAAGCAGACTCCTGCCTTGGAACGCTCTATTTCCTTGTCTTCTGGGTGTAAAAGAAAAATATATATGTGTGTGTGTATATATATGTATATATTTTAAAATTTTTTATCATTATTATTATTTTTTGGTCTGGCATGATCTACTTGGGTGGGGAAAATTGAAAACTCTGCTTTTTTCATTTTCCCCAAATCTCATACACCTCTTTTTCTTTCTTTTTTATTTTTATTTTTATTTATTTATTTATGGCTGTGTTGGGTCTTCGTTTCTGTGCGAGGGCTTTCTCCAGTTGTGGCAAGTGGGGGCCACTGTTCATCGCGGTGCACGGACCTTTCACTATCGCACCTCTCTTGTTGCGGAGCACAGGCTCCAGACGCGCAGGCTCAGTAATTGTGGCTCACGGGCCCAGTCGCTCTGCGGCATGTGGGATCTTCCCAGACCAGGGCTCGAACCCGTGTCCCCTGCATTGGCAGGCAGATTCTCAACCACTGCACCACCAGGGAAGCCCTCATACACCTCTTTTTAGGAAGACAGAAATAATGCCTATTTCTGTCTTGCTTTTGTATGTTTGCTTCCTGTTGGTCTCTATCTGATGTACTATAGGGTGAGGGTGGCCAGAGTTCTGCATCTTTAATAAAGTTACTGGGGTAAGAAAGTGGTGTCTGCAGATTTTCCAAGGGGATGCCCAGGTTTATCTGGGGGCATCAGTGGTGAAATTGGTTCCAATCTCTCTAGTCTATTCTGTGCAAATGCGTACTTTTTAGCATAGAGCACATTGTGTAGGTAGTTGACATTGGGTGTGTATAGAGTCAAAGCTTTTAACCTGGAGTTCATGGACATCCAGTAGGTTCAATGATAGGCCATAAGCTATTTAAGAGCCACCAAAAAAAATATGCAAAACTTTGAGAGGGGCTTCCCTGGTGGCGCAGTGGTTGAGAGTCCGCCTGCCGATGCAGGGGACACGGGTTCGTGCCCCGGTCCCGGAGGATCCCACATGCCGCGGAGCGGCTGGGCCCGCGAGCCATGGCCGCGGAGCCTGTGCGTCCGGAGCCTGTGCTCCGCAACGGGAGAGGCCACAGCAGTGAGAGGCCCGCGTACAGCAAAAAAAAAAAACTTTGAGAATACGTATGTGTAGGATCTGTTTTTCTAGGAGAGAAGCTATGACTTATATCAGATTTTCAAGGGCGCATATGACTCAAAATGGTTTTTAAAAATCTCAACTGGTTTAGATGTTTATCCTGATGATCTTTGCCGTTCTTCTTCTACAGAGAAACATTCTTGACTCAAGTCTAGCTTGAGAGTCAAGTGGGAGATTTCAAATTGCAAAATAGCATCGATTATCCTTTCTCTAATTTGAATAGAGTCCAGAATTTCTGTAACTTGGGCAGTTGTGTTTCTTTTCTGGAAACACATTCTGAATTAGAATTAAAAGTGACAGAAAGTGTTAGATGGATATTTGACAAAGCTTTATCTGATTTCAACACTTTGAATATACACCCTTTGCAAAGTTTCTGCTCAAGTATAAAGCTTGACTTGAGATTAATGAGTGTGGGCGGAACTTTGAAATGCTAGTTGTCATCACAAGCTTCCTGGATAAAATGATAGACAGATCCAAAAGATACAAGCAAGCACCTCTAAAGATATTCCGAAAATAAATGAATGATCCAGTTCATGGCTGGGTCACCCAATCAGGTAGCTATAAAATCTCTTTTCCATCACGGGTTATTCCGTTGCTACTTGGTTTTGTTCTGAGCCTATATTCAGGGGTCTCAGTTTGAAGAATGGGTAGCACTCTGTGGTTATTCATACAGAATTTGCATTTCTGATGTTGTCCTAAGATTCTAAGAGACTTTAGGAGACCGGAAAGATAAAATCAGGCCTCACTCTTCTCTAATCTTCACTCTACAATATATACATACATTTAATATAGACAGGACTGAGAGTAAAGGTTTTCTAGAAAGACCCCACAAAATGATATTTTCATAATTGATCCAGTTACTTCAACTGTGCACTCAAACAGCCATGCAGCAGCTCAGGAGCAAAATAATTGGATATGGCCCTCATTTGGTAATTCACAGCCTAAGACTCAGGATCAGACCACAACAGCAATGGCAGGTAAACTGTTATGTCTTTTGCTTATCTGTTGTCCTAAATGCCAAGCCTTTCAATGTTAAGGGAAAGGACACCATTATCATGCTGAAGTTTCCTACTGATGTGCTGTCACCACATCCTTAGAACAGGATCTGGTACCATTTCATTTAACAGAGAGGCCCATGGATCTGGGGACATGACTGGATTCTGCCCAATGTCCTACTTGTTTTCCTTTGGCAACATGCACATAGAATCAGAATTATTTTTCCTTCAGAGCTTCAATTAAGAGATTAATTCAGAACATGTCCTCTTAAAAGAAGTCTATTAGAAAATGCATACTCCTACTTTCCACTGATCTAATTATCCAGCCAGTAATAATAATAGAAGAGAATACTGATTTACAGATGGAAAGTATAGGCCCTGAACAACTGTTTGGACATCTGATACCTCAACTATAAAGTGTGGGAAGTGACCTGTTGCTTTATATCAAAATCTAGGCCTCTAAAAAGCTCCCTGGATGTTTGACTGTTAATTCTAAATCACTATAAAGTGTTTGTGAGAGTTTGAGAGCTTTTGTGGAAAAAAGATTCAAAGTCTATAACAATGGGATATTATAAGCATATCTTCACTTATTAACTTTTGTTGATGGAGGATATGGCCATATTTCAAAATAATTAAGCATTGTTTATGCAGAAAAAGAGTTATAAAAATGGTCTTTTACATTTGCTTAGCTTATAATACATTGAATAAACTGTATTTTTTATTTTGACAAATACTCCTGTGAGGAAAATAGTACTGATGTTATGCTATGATTGCATATCATACTGATTAAGATAATGCTGGAGAGAGAGAGAGAGAGAGAGAGAGAGAGAGAGAGAGAGAGAGAGAGAGAGAGGAGGGAGACTGACTGCAGAATTTAAAAAATGGTATTTTTAAAATGTTGAAAATGTTCATCTTCATAGTACAAACACTGTGAAGGAAAAGGTCTTGAAGTACTTCATCTTGGGACACTTCTGGGCTTTCTTGATAACTGGAAAGAAGAAATCTAATTCACTTTACTTTGTACTTGGCAATTTAATGATGGTTTCAGCCTTTCTGCTTGAACTTTTTTCAGTTTTTTGTCTGCTATTCTCTACTGTTCTTCTGATGCACATCATGGCTGCAGAAATGGCAGTCTTTGGAAGTTTTCAAATCAAGACTCTTGCTTCTGGTCTTGTTAGTGAGATCATTGGGTCACTTCATCTTCGTCTGTCTTTCCTGATTGATTATCCTATTTTCAAAAACTGGGTCTCAAAATGTTCTGTCCTGCTTTGCAAAATCTAGTGCTGATATAAAAGTGACCATGGGCAAGGCTGCTAGGGAATTGGGATGCCAACGAAAGTGGAATGGCATCTCTTTCAGGCTTCCACCTCATGCGTCCTTCTTCCACGTATAAGATATTGCTGGGGCTATGTGTGTGGGACTGCTGGCAGAAATGTCATACCCTAAATTCTTGGAGGATGATATTGGTTGACCAAGATAGAATGTGTAGAAGATGATGGGCTAGGACTCATCATCCTTTAGAATCAAAGACTCAGATGTGGAGAGGATATTAAATGGTCTCGTTCCATCAACATTTCTAATCATTTAATCTCTGACACAGTTTTCCTGCTAAGTGCTCTTTCTGATGGTGGGGGTTATAATACTTTCTGTATAATACTGTCATTGTTGGAGAGTTCAGATTATTACCTTTTTAAATCTAACATCTGGAAGAATATTAATCTCCCTGAAATTCTCACCACAGGTCCTAGTTTGACCTTTTAGGAACACAAACAAAAACTTAATCCCTTGTTTATGTTATAGCCTTTCAAAATTCAAAGACAGCTCTCATGCTCCCCTCGAGACTTCTCTCTTGTTTAATCATCCTAACTTCAGACAAGTCAAGGTCTGTCCAGCACAGCTTTTTCATCTTCAAGATGAGGAGCATGAACCAGATGCTGTTTAAGGTCCTTCCATCTCTGACATTCTATGAACCCTGGTTTGGACCTTGGAAAGAAATGGAACTTCTGTGCTTTTTCTCTTTCTTTCTGCCATCTGTATCATGTATAGATGACTCTTGAGTGGTAAAAGAGTGAAAGCACATACAATGCTATTTCTTAAGCACTGATAATTAACCTTTCAACAATCAATTCAATTATGGTTACAACAGCTTTGATGAGCCCTAGTGGTACAACTTCCAAAACAGCAACCAAGAGGCAAGAAGCCCAGGATTGGTTTTCTTGGCAGGATTGGTTTCCTTGGTGGTTTCAGCCATCAACATCCAAGATGCATCTTCACACCACAACAATAATGGCTGGTAACGAGTTATTATTATCTCATTTCATATGTTTTCTTGGCAGTCTTCAGTAATTTTCATTGGCCTCGGGGATATTGTCAAAGTCTAAAGTTCATGCTGGTTTCACAAATGTTTTTCATGACTCTGGGATCTATATGTTTGACTTTCTAGTACTAATAAGCAGATTTCTTCTTTATATTCTATAGAATTAATGTAGCCCAGGAGGAGGCTAATCTGGGGGCTGGAGAAGGGGGGCTAGGTCTTTCTCAATGACAGAACAAAACCTTGACTCTGAAAGATGTTGTTAAATGACTGAAGTGATAAAAAGTTCTTGACTTTTCATGAGAAAATAAAATAGCATAGGTAGAGCTAACAAAAATCTCCATCAATGGAACTGTTTTGGGGATAGATACTCATAGGATGCAAAGATAAACGGTCATTCTGAAAGATAGCATGAATCTCATTCAAAATATAGGAAACCTCTTTCTAGTAAAGAGACATCTACAGTAACCACTGCGAAGAGGTGGGGACTTTCCATCTCCTTTCTTAGGATTGCATCCAAAAGGGAAAAAGTGAGAATTTTTGCAAATATTGGCTACAATCCACTCTAGTCAACCCTTTTGGTTGACTAATAAATGCCCTGCAAAATTTCTCTGTTAATTGACTAATTTTGGTTTTTTTTTTCTGGCTACATGCTAAAGTATTGATGGGAACTGCAGTATAGCTTTCATTTGCGTTCAGAGCTACAGTAATCGAATGCTAGAGAAGATCACACCTAATAGCTGGGTGAATAGCAAATAGTGAATACAACTAAGGGATTTTTAGAAATGACTGACGTGTTTAGATTCCAAGGTTTTACTGAAGGTGGCTTGATAAAACAAATAGGCACGTGTGAAACCTTTTCATTCTATTCTTGACACCCTAGCTTTCATGGCATATGGTTAATAAGTTAATAATAAATGCATCTGAAAGCATGGGGCTGTGTTTATTGGCCTTTTTTTTCTTTTACTTGTTTGGTGGGGTTATGTCCATATTTATTCTTTTAACTTCTTTAAAAAGAGTGTTCAGTTGTAAAGATCATAGCCAGTTGTTTTTAGATCTATACATTAGCTTCAGAGACCAGAATATAGGAATTTGGCGTATAGAAGTCAAATCTCTCACTTTCTTCTTATGATCTTGGGAGTTCTATTATACATTCTGTGCCTGATTTTCTTCCTTTGTCAAATGGGTTGCTTGGCATCCAGCTCAGCCACTAATGCAAGTCACCACGACAGGTACGGATTCAAATATCATCTCAGCAGGCTGGGAGCCAACTGAAGAAAATGAAGATGAAAGTGACAGACACCCCAGTTATTCTGGATCAGGCATTGATGATGA
The DNA here is from genome assembly GCF_025265405.1 of Mesoplodon densirostris. Lineage (NCBI taxonomy): Eukaryota > Metazoa > Chordata > Mammalia > Artiodactyla > Ziphiidae > Mesoplodon > Mesoplodon densirostris. The sequence goes on along the minus strand of NC_082667.1, from coordinate 24,772,324 downwards.
TGAAGATTTTATCTCCAGCACCAGTAAGAATAATCAATTCCTGTAGAACCATCTATGCCAGGTTTATCGATTAATCTGAGTGATGCCCAAGCTTATCGATCTTAGGAAATAGTTAATATGAAAAATGAGCATAAGCCTATGATCACAGGTTAATTATACCTTGATGAGATTATGAAGGAAAAAACTGATTTTTTTTTAATGGAAGCCAAAATATATTTGGAGGAGAAATGGAAAAAATATCTTTAATAAAATTTCTAATACCTCAGGTACTTCCTGTTTTGTTTATTTATGTGTTAAAGCTGAGCTATATAACAAAACAGTGCCAATTATTAAAAACAAATAGTGAAACCATTGCATAATAGTATCCAAATTCGTGACAATTATAAAACTTTTTGAGAACAGAGATGGAAATTGAGCTGAAAGGTCCTTTAAAAAAATTCAAAGGTTGGTCTAATATTCTGCCAAATGACTGAGTTTCCTATACATACCTGTCATGATCTGAGATATTGCTGAACTGAGATGAGAATCCTGAACCTGACTCTATCACAGCTCTGCCTTTTTTTTAGAGAAGGTGTGCCTTTGTGGTGCTACATGAACTCTCTCAGGTCACAGAAGTCCTGTCCATCCAATTAGAACCTGAGGGTTTCATCCCCAAAAAGACAGCACCCCAGGAGGGAGGGGTCCAAAAGCATAGCTTAGGCCTGAGTCATCTGAGTATATGACATTGATACAACAAATACTCGAGATGAACTATATGCTTTATATCTAAACTTTCAAGTAGTGTATTCCTTAGTTGGACACCCCTGCAGAGCTTAGAGACCTAACAAAGAAACTCTCTTTAGTTACTTCAAAAAGAAAACCAAATACCCCAAGACACTGGAGCTTTACTATTATACTGTCTGCTGGGTTCAGGATGTGGCCATATCTTCTAAGTCGGGCATCAGGAAAGATGTGGTCTTGACACTTGAGAAACTAAACCCTCTTGAGTGGCAAGCCAAACAGATCAACCTGAAAATAAATCATATCATCAAGCTCCAGGAGAAAACTTCCCTTGATATTTTTTCATCTCTGTGGCATATTTTCCGACTTCAGCTCACTTTTCTTCTTGGCACCTGTGCATGTAATTCAGCAGGATGCCCTCTCTCTGCTGTAGGGTTATGATAACTGCCAGTTTTTCATGCTTACTGAGAATGTAGTTAATGATTCTAAACCTGATTTTATTAACTTGTGAAATAGAGCTCATAGTATTATAGTTCTGAAAAGACTTTTGTATTATTTGGGTATCAAAATAAAGTTTGAAAGAATTAGGATGTATTTGCAAATAACCTTTCACAAAAGACATTGATTCTGATTTTGTCATGGTTCTTCTGTCAGGTGCATCTCCTCTTCCAGCCCTATCATTTTGGGTGACAGTATCAGGGCACTGGTGGATGTATGCCCCTTTTTATCTTTGGGGAGCTGCTGTGATGGTGGTTGGTTACCTATGGTGTTTTCTACTGAATGTATGCGTCTTGGTTTTCTTTCATTGGCTATGAATGGCTTGCTCATGAAATGCTTTGTGTTTGATGAGAATACCATAGGTGTTTGATAAATATAAATATTCAGAAATGTATAGCTAAATCACATGGCTGTTCTAGGTAGATATTCTTTGTTAGAATCATCTATAGGAAAGCTCTGGCTGCTCAGGGTGTTTCCTTCCCCACTAAAGCTACTAATAATGTAAACTGGTCATCATGGTATAACTTTTCAGTTATCTACTCTTCAGCCTGAGGATCTACATGTAGCACACTTGGCAGTGTTACAGATTCCTTGGGCTTTCAATTGCAGAGGGTCATTACAGACTGCATGGACAGGCAAAGTGCTGACATCTTTGGTTCTCCTTGGTGTAGGGCTGGTGTTTTCAAAGCTGTTCTTCCTCCTGCTGCAGCTTCTTTGGCTGCTTTCTCCAGAAGATCTCATGTTCTGACCCCTATGTGTTCTCTGACAGAATGCAAAGGACACTGAGATGCTTAACAGTATGGCTGAATCAAGCTGAAGGCACTCTCTGCTTTCCCTTCATTTCCACTCAACCATCTATACAGCCTGGTATAGATGAATTACTCTATAGACTGAAGAAGGGAGAGATATGCAAAACAAGTGGTGAAGGCTCAAGAAATAACATTCTCCTTATTACTTCAATCATCATTATCACAGTTTCAACCACACCACGGGTTTTTAACCACCCACAACAGAACCAGGATTGGATGCAACTGAGCCCAGGCCATTCGAATCCAGAAGTATCACTTCAGACAACCACAAGGATGACTGGTAATGGGTTACACATACTTAATTAAAGACTTTTTTTCCCTCAAAGTCTTTGACGCTGCAAAGGTCAGTCATCGGGACACAGTGGGAAATTCAGTTAAGATCTCATCACAAATTCTTAGTGAACTTTCACGAGGATACTCAGTTCAGCTTAGGAGTCATTTGTCAATTATATCATCTGGGCACAAGATATTTTATGTTGCTTCATTATAAAAATGAATACGTTAAAATGGTTTGTGGTGCTGCTCTTGATAAAGTGGTTGTAGTACAATAACAGGTAATCATTAAGTAATTTCCATGCCCGTTGGTTTTCTCTTGGGAGATATTAGTGAGTTCACTCAAAAGTATTAAGAGGAGAGGCTCAGAGGTACTAGTTAGGCATCGAACCATTAGATGGCACGTACTTTAATGAAAAAACAGAACAATCAAAAGTTGGTTGATAAAAGTCACAGTGTACATAACCGTCATCACGACAGATGTGGACAGAAGTAGCACCAGTGCTTATGGAGGAAAATGGACCCAGGAAACACACTCTTCTCTCAGTCACCATGGATACCATGATGAAGAGGAGACCCAGCATCCTACAAGCACAAGTAAGAAGGATGGCAGGCATCAGTTCTGGTTTAGTTGAGTTAGTGAAGTTACTCCAGAGAATGGGGAAGACTTTTTTTGCAGACATTGGCTACATCTTCTATTTCCACACAGTAATTTCTTTTATCCCCAGAGCATGAAAAGCTGCCAAATCTGCACACAATTTCTTAGAAATTGGAATAAAATACTAACTTGTCAGGTGGCCCAAAAGGCCAAAATGTTTAAAAAGTTAAAATGTTTAAAAATATCTGAGATACAGTTTTTGTGTTAAAGTTTCCCAGAGGTTCCATTTGGGTAATTTGTGTGTGTTTATGGAAATGTTTGAAGAAGAGTGTGTTCTTTTGATGCTTAGTAGTGGGATCTGGAAAGAAAGCATGACAAGTGCAAGGATCTTTGGAATTCTTGTTTTCTATAAAGATCTTTGATGAATTCAGTTTCTTTTTCACATTCTGTTCCTCACTGCATTGTAGAAAGGCATCCCTTGTACTCTTTGGAAGAAAGTCAGTTGCTCAGATGGTCTATATATGAATTCCTTGACTGTTCTTTTTTTTGTTTTTAAGCCCAGGGTAACTTGGGGAAGGCTTTGACGCTGTTATTTTTACTTATGTGCAAACATCTCAGGTTTCCTAAAACAATTTCAGGTCTCACTCCTGGCCTATGAGGATAGGACAAAAAAAAGAAGTAAGAAGTGTATACTCTTCTTTTTTTATCTATCTCTCAGAGTGATGCCTATGATGTTTGGAATAAAAGAAGCTTTAATTTAGGATAACAGCTTGTAGCACTTTAGAAATTATGGTTCAACCATGATTCTCATAGCCTTGAATACTCCTAAAGCAAAAATGTAAGAAACAATCACTTAGAAGCCAAAGAAGTTTGGGAATCCATGGTTTGAGGAGGTCTTCAGACAACAATAAAAAAGTTTCAGACATCAGCTAGGACTGAATAGGTTACTACCTCCTGGGCATTGTACTGAATACACCCAACAGGCCTATATCTCATTATTGACCCCAACAGATTCAATATACGCATGTGGATTATAGGCTGAGTTAACAAAAGAGTCTTCTGATAGAGGAAGGACATAAGAAACAGAAGTGTCTTCAGAATGGGATTCTGTACCAGTCCCTTTGGATCCTAGCAGTGTATTTTAGAAATTATTTAAGACGGTTCGTACTTAAGAAGTGGAAAACTAAAAGGCTTGGAATTAATGATCCTATTGTCAAAAGGTGGGGGGGAGGGCCATGATTACTGGAGGGCAGTTGAAAAACAGGACATAACAGAACCTAACAGAGGGAAAGCAGCAGCTGCTGCAGCAATTCTTTTATCAGGACTTGCAAAACTTAAGTGATTCTGGTTGGTGATTCTGGGCGTTGTCAAAAGAACATTTACAACTTCCAGAAGAGAGTCATTTGCAATGGAAATCCATTACTCTGCTAACCCATATATTGAAGATAACAAGGGGTTACTGGATATTTAAAGGATCATTGTGTTTTATAAAGGGAGAGGTAGAAGTAGTATAGAATAGTGTGTGCGTGCGCATGTGTGAGCATGTGTGTGCGCATTTTTTTTCCTTTCTTTTTTTTAAACTTTAAGTATGCAGTCTATGTTTTGGGTTAATTTTTCTTTTTTTGTAATTACACACAGTGTTTTCTCTAACTTTATTATTTGTCATGAGGTAGTGATTTAGTCAGGGGGAGGGAAAACTTAAGATTTTGGGGTTTTTTTCCCCTCCCTCTGGATAACAAGTTAACCCCAGGAATGTTTTGGCCAATGCAAGGGTGAAACAAGGACAGTAAGTTTTATTTTTTAAATGTCTTTGCAATGATCAAATCATACATATTAATTTCTAAAATAATGAAATAAACCAGTTTTACAAGTTGCAAAATATACTTCAGCTTGGCAAGTTTATACACTCTCATTTTCTTTTCCTTTTTTTTAATTGAGGTATAGTTGATATACAGTATTATAACACTCTCATTTACTTGATGAACTAAAACTTTAGTATTAGTCACTACAGATGAAAATGTCAGTGGCTTTATGATTTTTACCAAAGGCACCCCGATACAATTTCATTTCATTCATTATGCCCTTTTTAAAACTGGACAATTACAACACTGAGCCTTGGAAATTTTAAGCCTGTCACACACTTCTACTATTTATATAATGCCAAACACTGGCTAGAAAAGTTTTTCTCCACTGAATTAATTTTCTTAAAAAGTCATTTTGGCAATTTTAGATGCTCCATAGACATAACTTTGTAACATGTCAGTGGGGTAACATCTCAATCATTCCCAGCATCTTTCATGCTGGGCAAATGCACTGCTGGTGTATTTCCAGTGTGTGCAATTATGAGTCATGTGACCACCTTTTGAGAAGGCTTCCTACTAGGCTGATCTTGTCATGGACTGTTATATAATATACTCCTCCCTCCAAGATCACTGAAGACAGGTTAAGTTTTTTCAACAAACAGTTCTCTCAGACAGGATATATGAGGCCATAGACTCTAGTAAAATAAGAATAATACTTGAATTCATAGACCGTGGTCTGATTCTAACTTTGTACCAACCTGGCTATATGATTTTGAGCAAATCAAAGCTTCTTTGAGCCCCAGTTTTCCCATCTGAAAAGCTAAAGTATCAGGCCATTTGATGTCTAATATTCCTTTCAGAGTATCAGTGGTATCTCTCCTCCCTGCTTTCCTTTTCTACCTTCTCTCCCACATGTATATGCTCTTCAGGTAGAAAGATATGTGTTGGTAAGGAAATTAATTGAACAATAACAGCTCACAATTGACATTCTTCTCACAGCCCGAGCACCCCCTACTAGTACAACAGAAGAAACAGCTACCCAGAAAGAGCAGTGGTTTGAGAATGGATGGCCTGGGGAATATCCCCAAATGCCAAAAGAAGACTCTCATTCAACAGCAGGGACAACTGGTAATGGATGGTTTCACAGGCAGACTTGGGTGAAAACTTCCTCTGGGGTTAAGTACTGGGCATTGAAGACAGTGAACAAGAAGAGTTTGAAGGAAATGTCACAAGATGTTACAGTTCCTTAATCACTTACCATTCAGTCAACACAGAGCCAACCCTTAAGTGCTCGTAACAAATCACCAGAACAGAAATGGATACAAGCACATAAGGAGACACAGAGAATATGCCCTTGCATATGTCACTTTCAGATCTAATTTTGGGCATCCCCTAGTAAGAGGATGCAGGGACTCCGATCTTATAAAATACTCCCTTTTCTTTTGTAAAGGAATCTGCTCTATGATATGGATCCAGGCTTTACGACACAGTTCTATGAAATCCTGGGCTTGTTAGAAAGCTTTTGGTCAGAACCTCAGTAGTCAAAGAAAGGGAGCCAGACATTTTGAGAAAAACACCTGTCTGGTGTCATTTGGCCCTTTGTCATGTTTGTTTGGAGATTTCTCCTTGAATGTACAATGTTTTCTTCTTAGATTTATAAAAAAACACCTCTTCTCTATATTTGAATTGTGGGACTGGGGAGATTAGACCCAATCTTGTCAACATTTCTAAGTGATGCCAGATAACTTGGCTCTACCTGCTCCTGTGCATGATTCTTTTGTCTGTGTGACAGAAATATTGAAATGCATGTAAGATGCATTCTCGTAAAAGAATTTGAATTCTATATCGTTACTTAATATCAGTGAGAAATATCCCTGTGTTTTTATTTGCAATATAGAATGTAATGCATGATGTTCTTCTGGTGTGTGGCAGCTTCTGAATCCATAGCTGGCAGAGCAGTGGATTCAGTGACAGGATATGTGGTGTAGTTGTTGCTAAGGGGCTACTATTGTCATCTTTTCTACCTATACGTCTTCAGTGGCTCAGAGTGAAGCCAAAGCATGTGCTGCATTCTTATATGCCACTGTGCCATAAATCTCATTGTTAGAAGGTGATGTTTTTAATAGATTCCACTCATGCTTTTGAGATGAATGGCATTTACTTTCATGTTTATCTCAATGGTATTTACTTTCATGTTTATCTCAATGTTATCTGATTCCTTCTCTAAATCACTACTGGCCTAATGTGCATTTCACTGGGACATGGTCTAGGAATGACATCATGTGTTTGGACTTCTACACGTCCTCCTTTAAGGGATGGTGGCAACATGGTGTGGGTAAAGAACTATTTCTCCTCCATCTTCACTTGATGTCTGTAACTTCTCATCGACCCACTGGAGAAGTCGTTAATGCTTTTGTGTCCTCGAGTTCACATGCTGATTGCTAGGAAACATGAGCATGAATGAACCTATACCTACTAAAACATTCTGCAACTTCCTGGCCCTCTATATCCGGAAGACGGTTTCATTGTCTTGCATAGAAAATAAAGTCTTTAAAAAATCAGTGTGTCCCTGGCCAAATGTCACCTAACATGTTGACAACTGCTTGAACTGCATTGTTACAGCAGCCTCAGCCCATGACAGCCATCAAAATCAAAGAGTGACACAGCAGAGCCAAGAGGACCGTTCCTGGACTTATTTCTTCGACCCAGTCTCACATCCAGTGGGACGAGGTCATCAAACAGAAAGAAGGATGGGTAATAATCTCTGAGCTTTTTTATATATTATGTTTTTGAAAGCCCTCAAATGGCTATTTTCCTAGAAATATGCCCTTGGCTTTAGACCAGTCTGCTTTCCTAAGGAACTTTAAGTTTCTTCAAAAATTAGTTTTCGTGGTAAGAGTGATATGCACAGGCATCTGAATCTGAAGTCCTAGATGAGAGTGGAGAATTTGGTGGGAAAGTTAAAGAAGGATTAGTCCTAAGATGATGGGAGTGGAAGTCACTTCCTCTGAAGAGGAGCAGTTTCAAGATTTCTTTTCCATTTACTTCTAAGTGCAGGGTTTTAAAAAGAGTGAAGTGATGGATTCAGTGACTATCTCCATTATAGACCCAAAGATAAAACTTGTCTTTGGTAGAGAAATCTTAGAGATCAAAAACTGATGAGTACTCATTCCAAACAAGTAACTAAAAGGCTCAGAAAATGGTATTAATTACTCTTGCACACTTAGAAATAAATACTATACCCAGTGACTTAGGATTTAGACCACTCTTGTCCATCAATAAATGTTCGTGAATTTAATGAATGGACAACTTTTACACAAGATGGAATCCTTGTTTTCTTAATTAGCATTCTTATTTACCTATAAGCAATTCAAAAACAGAATTAAACAAGAGAGAGTAAGAAAATACTAACTGGAGTTATGCAAGAATGGAAGATTGTTATTTTATTTAACAAATTTTTATATTTAAAAGGAATTTTTCCTTTATCAGAACCAGATGACAGTGTTCCTGAGAGAATCTGAAAGAGTTGGTAGCAGGTGGTGCCCCTCTTTTCTCAGTGTTTACGAAGTGGAAGAAGCCATGTTTTATCTTTGGGAAAAATCCTTACTATATCCATGAATAGAATTATGCAAGTTTTATTTATTTATTTTTAATTTAACAAGATGTCTTGATCACAGAAATGTGACATTCCAAAAAGGGAGATCAACCAAAAGAACCAATATGGGGATATGAATTTTCAGTCGTAGCATTAAATATATCATTTGGGTCCAAACTCCCAAGGGTATACGTGACCCAAAACTAATGAAATGAGTTCTCAGAATGAAATGATAATGTCTCTTGGTATTGAGTTAAACAACGTTATCTCCAAAATCAATACAACAGTTTCTATGGTTTCATTTCTGCAGAACACCCTAACTATGTTGTACCCAAATATTAGTGATCATATATCCCTTAAAGTACAATCATCTTAAATATCTGCTAATAGAATTGTATTAATAATTTATGTTCAATGCTTTATGGAGACAAACAATGTACACTTAATTCATGGTCCATGCTCTTAAGGAACTTAAAAGTTAGTTAGGAAAAGAAAACAGTTAGCTTCAAAATAGATCTAACAGTACAATACAATAAGTAATAGATGTCAAATGAATATTGCTAGCAATAAACACAAAATAAATTCAGAGGACCCCTTGGAGAATGTCAGAGAAATGTAGATTGGATCTGGTTTTTTGAAAAATGGAAAAAACCCTGGTTAGTCAGAGAAAGGTAGTTGGAGAAAGTTTTTCTAGGAAGGAAGCACATGTAAGGACAGGCTTAAAGGAAGGAAAGCCAAGGAATGAGTTTGACAGAGTGAATGGATCCATATGTCACAAAGGAAGATGAGTGTGAATGGTGAGGTTGGGGCCATTATATGGTGTGACTGAAGTGCCACTTGCAAGCCCATTACACATTTTATGCACATGGTGGCTAGAGGCTCTGATGATAACCATTGTGGAAAACCAAGCCAGTAAAAGAGCTTCAGAATCAATATTAAGTCTCCATACTGATGAACGGAAAGAGTTTCCGTCAAACTGATGATGTCAAGAACGTTACAATTGGCTTCAACTATGGAGTGGTGTGATACCTCTTAAAGGAAAGATGAACAAGAGTGTCTAGAGGCCATCAACAGGCAGGACTTCTTCTGGGAGAATATCCATTTGGGTTTTTGATTTGGATTAGTTAGCCTTTCTTCTTTTTTGAATAATTACTATTACTATTACTACTACTACTATTATTATTATTAAATAGTAGAGTCAGCCACGTTTTGTCCTACAAAGATCTCGATACTCTTTTCTTTTTATATGTAAAGGCTGCAATGTAGACGTGGGTGCCTAATATTCCAGTGTTTCCCTCCGGAGTCATCTGGAGCACATTAAATCTCCCCAGAGGCAGCAGTGTGGGTGGACTTTGAATCCTAGAGCCAGCAAAAGTGATGGTGTTTATGGTTTGTGTGGCCTCTATTTCACTCAGGACTTATTTCAGCAAAATCGATTTGTGATAGTCATTAGAAACAGCTTCTATAAATATTTCAGTGAAATTTCTGTACCACTCAACATTGTACATGTTACATTCCAAAGACATTTCCTGCTTGCGTTTATAGGAAGAATGATTCACTGACATCCATTGCTTCTTATTCCTTGGCCTAAACTGTTCCTGTAGCCTCCAACTAGATAGTATGGGATGATGATTTTACGTTTTATTTGTACATTCACTTTGTGAAGCGAAAGGGGAGCAAATGAGGGAAAGGGCTGTAACAAAAGCTTTTGTGCCACATCAAGGGGATATGACAAAATGGTGCCTGAACCAGTGCACTTTGTCTTTTCTCCATGTGTCAGGTCACTTGTGTAGAATGGGACAAGTCACACGTGGGTTATATTTCCATCTGTCTGCAAGGCTTGGGAGACCCATCATGTACTCATTTAGCATTCTTCCAGATTCAGCAAAAAAAGAACAAAAATTGTCGTTTTCATACAACTCAGCCTTTAAATGAAAACCAGTTATTTCCTGGGATGCTCTTTTGGAGAGATGATAATCCATTTCAATTCTGGAGACATGAATCAGTATGTGCTTTCTTTCCTCTTATACAGGTTTGCATATAAGAATAATTTGTCTCTAGACCATAAACAACCCTCAGATAGTAGTTAGGAAATCAAGCAATAACACTGATTTAATTCCTTCAGATGTGGACACCAGCCATAATACAACGCTTCAGCCTTCTGCAGATCCAAACACAGGTTTGGTGGAAGACTTGGACAGGACAGGACCTCTTTCAGTGACAACTCGTAAGGATAATGACACTCGGTCTCTATTGATCTGTATTGCTGCATCAGCTCTTGCTCTCCTTAGCCCCGATGCAGGGCTTGGGCTTGGTGATGGGACAGCACATTCAGTGCTACGTGGCTCAGCCCAGCTCAGAACATAAAAGCTGTCTTCATTTTCTATATTTTCTTGATGGTTCTTTAAATCTGATTATACCTTCATTTGTGGTGCTTTCCAGATTCAATGACTTTATGTTGAAACATAAAAAAAAGGATGTGGGACTCCATTCCACTTGATTTTCCTTTTCTGAGAAGTTATGTCAGTGAAATTCAAGACCACAGCTAGGACAGTGGTGTCTCTATGCTTTAACTGACCAGCTCCTTTAGATTCCCATCTTTTAATCAAGGCAGAAGAGGGGTAGCCTTTTTTCAATGGTTGTAAAAACATGTTGTGGGGCCAGATCATCACAGAGAGTACGGAAATCACATCAGCCCACAGAGGAGGAGCAAGGCATGTTGTTGACAATTGACATAGGTTGCAGGGCCCGGGAACAAAAGAGGAACATTTGCTATATCTCTTCCTATCACTAAACATCTGGTAGAAACAATTCTAAACTTCTAGTTGCCTTAATGTCCACCACAGATACAGGGCTATCCTAGAGATCACCATAAAGTCATTCATAATTTCGTGACTGAATATGAAAGAAATCCAGAATTAAGAGGGCCTCATTTCACTGTTTGCTACACATAATGGGCGGAGTCTTTTCATGTGAGCCCTTTTAGGCAAAGGGAAAAATCAGCAAGGACGTGTTAATTGTCAAGAATGTAAATAAGCGTCAAAGGAGATGCAGATAAGCCTTAAAAGGCTCCTTGACAATGGAGGGTCTCATATTCCTACTTTATGTCCCTGTTGACTTTTGTTCTGATGTTGGGTTTGGGATTTGGTGACTGTCTCTCTCCTGGTTGTAATATTTACTTGGTGGTGGACATGGCTTAGCGGTGTGCTTTATGGAGTGCTTGCACGTGTAACTCAGAGGTCGGTCCCTTTCTTAGAAGAAAGCAAAAGAAATTAACTCAAAACAAAGCCATTTCAGATACGGGCAATGGTTCAACCTGAAATTGATATATATCAGTGAGGACCCTGTGTTTGCCCAGACAAGCATTTCCTGGCATTTCAGGGCAGTGATGAGAATTCTCATCCACAGATGAGATCAAAAACCTAATAACTGGGGGCTTCCCTGGTGGCGCAGTGGTTGAGAGTCCACCTGCCGATGCAGGGGACACGGGTTCGTGCCCTGGTCCGGGAAGATCCCACATGCCGCGGAGCAGCTGGGCCCGTGAGCCATGGCCGCTGAGCCTGCGCGTCCGGAGCCTGTGCTTTGCAACGGGAGAGGCCACAACAGTGAGAGGCCTGCGTACAGCACACACACACACAAAAAAAAAACCTAATAACTGAGTACAATGGTAACTTAATTTAATGTTCTTTAGAAGAGTCTTAAGTGTTTCCTTGTATAAATTTGATCTGAGTTACCTGAGCAAGTTATTCTAGATGAACTTCTGTCTCTTTTGTGGTTACATGTATACTACCTGTTATGATCATGTTTATTTTCCCTGTAGTCACGCTTCTTGACACACAGCTAAGGTGCTCTTGATGGCTGATAGGAACGCTGGGATTCAAACATTCCTTTTTCTTTGTCTCTGAGTTCTCTGATTTTCCTGAGTGACAGGAAGCAATGCTATAATTGGGCCAGGATGATCCAGGGTGGGCAAAGTTTTGGCCCAGATTTCACCTTGGCATTTTACCTTGTTTATTATACTGAAAAACAAAGCCAACTAGGGGCAAGGCAGAATTCTGTTGCGCATTTCTATCAGTCAGAGGAGAATGGTGTGCACAAACCTTGGTATTCCTATGCATCGACCCATCTGACACCACTATATTAGATCCTCCCTGTCAGCAGATAACAGAGGGTTTGTTTCATGACTACAAATTAATACTGGATTCATCCCTTATTGAAACAGAGCAGAGTGATACTCAGAGCTTCTCTACATCACATGGAGGCTTGGAAGAAGACAAAGACCGTCCCATGACTGCTACTCCAACATCTAGCAGTAAGGACTGTAAAGCCCAGGTGGCTTCAGCTATTGAAAAAAAAGTCAATGAACTATGGGTGCTTTTGCAGTGTCTTTGGTGGAGGTGCATCAGTTGACTGTTGTTGTGCTCTTACCCCTGATCAGAAGCTGTGGCTGGTGATGGTTCTCGGATTCTTCTGCTTTGTAGATCTCTTAGAAGCCATTGTATATTAAATGCAAACTATATTTTTTTAATCTTAAAGTTTGGTTTTATTAAACTCCAGAGTTAGTGGCTTTGTTTAAAAATAACAGATCGCTTATGTTTGAGTTGGTGGAAAGATCTGAATTATATCACTCTCTATTTTCCTTGCATTAATAATATTATTTTGCCATTTATCCTCTGGACCATAAATACATGGTGCTGGTGACCAAGAAGCAGTGCCCTCTGGCAAAGGAAAGAATAATCAAAGTCTCAACGTCTTTGAAACTTTGCATTTGCTCTTCCAGTCGCAGGGGGCATAATTTTACCTGTCAGCTCAATAGCTTGTTTCTTCCACTTCATCAAAGGTGGGTCCAATTGGGTAAGAGCTCAAGATTATCGAGTACCTGAGTTGGCTTCAAGGTAACAGTTCTAGTGGCATAAACCTTATTTTAATAAGCCAGGTAGATGATGCAACAAATGTCTCTTCTAGATATTAGGATCACCAAAATCTCTTCTGTTGAATGATGTCCAGGCGGTATTGATTGCAAAATATTGATTCTGTTCAATAGTGTAACAAACCACACTGTCTTTTGCCCCACGTTCACAAATAACAAGTGGAAAGCTTTTGCAGCAATTTCACGTTCAGAAGACAAGCACACGATTGGTGGTGGTCTTACACATGTGGGTTTACCATTGATTCCACCTCCACACAGATAGGAATGGTGGCAGAGGTGGCAGAAGAGGTGGAAATCTTTCTGAAGACTCAACTACTTCAGTGGAAGGTTACACTCCTTATTCTCCAGACACAAATGAATACAGAACCCTCATCCCAGTGACCCCTGCTAAGACTGGGTCCCCTGAAGTTACTGAAGTTACTATTGTTGGAGATTCTACTTCTAATGTTGATCTTTCTTTACCAGGTAATTTGGCCATTTGTTATCTGGTTTGCTTTCTCTATAGGGAGAAACAACACATCCTTTCATATTATAGGGGATGTCTTCTGTGTAGGCTGTGATTAGACTGATGTGTAACATGGGAATGGCTTTCACACAGATCATCATTCTAGTGCAATAGATTTATTTTAGATAATGTTTTCATTAGCCTGTGAAATTTCCATTTATTTTTTGTGACTTGATTGTTATGGCAGAATTTCTTTCTTTGTCTTCTTCCTGATCTTGTGATATATTTAGTTGAACCATATGAAGTGGATATTTTTGTAAGTAAAAGTAGTCAAGTGTCAATTTCATTTGATTCCACTAGTATATGCTGCCTATGTAGTAAGGTTTTACCCAACGTGTGAATAATTTCCATATACTAATATCTTTGCTCTGAAATTCTCTTTTATTGGTGATAGATTGGTGAATTTTACTTTTGGTTAAGAGCTTATGGATAACCTCTTCTAACTATGTTGTACACTTAAGACTATATGATTCAATCTACTATTAATGACTAGGCACCCTTTCTCTTGTTGTGATGGCAAAGAGATGACTGAAGATGACTTATTCAATTAAGTTACACATGGAACTAGCAATCCTCCCTGCTTCCATTTTTGTTTCTCTGTTTGCATTAAGAAAGTAGCATTGAAGAAAAGGAAACTGCAAAATACCCTGGCTAAGAAACTAAAATGGAACTCTCCCTGGTGCCAACTGTTCAAATATTCTTACCATTCAACCATTAAGGGATATTAAAGATTCATGATTTTAAACATATATATATATATATATATATATATATATATATATATATATATGGTAGCATATGTGTGTGTGTATATATATATATAGTAGCATATGTCTTTTCCCATCCCCCTCCCTCTCAAAAGAAGAATAAATCTTATGAGAACCCAATATGTAAAACAGATAACAGCTGTGATACTGTGACTTGATGTGGGACAGAAAACCCAGAATGAGAATGCCACATGCTTGGCCTCTCTACTAGAGCCCACATGCTTGGGCTGCCCATCCCAGGGCTTCAAGGAAAACAGTTTTAAAAAATACTAACCTCGGGCTTCCCTGGTGGCACAGTGGTTAAGAATCTGCCTGCCAATGCAGGGGACACGGGTTCGAGCTCTGGTCCGGGAAGATCCCACATGCCACGGAGCAACTAAGCCCGTGCGCCACCACTACTGAGCCTGCGCTCTAGAGCTGGTGAGCCACAACTACTGAAGTCTGCATGCCTAGAGCCCGTGCTCCGCAACAAGAGAAGCCACCACAATGAGAAGCCCGTGTACCGCAATGAAGAGTAGCCCCCACTTGCAGCAACTAGAGAAAGCCCACGCACAGCAATGAAGGCCCAATGCAGCCAAAAATAAATAAATTTTAAAAATATATACTAACCTCGACAGTATTGGCAAGACAAAAGCCCTTACATCCGTTGGTTCTTTATTCAGCATAGGTCTGCCCTCAGTTATTAAAAATTCCTAGCAGCAGTGTCAGTATTCTTCAGGAGAAATGAATCTTAGAGCACTGCCTGGTTTCTTATGGCAAAATAGAGCCCTTTATGCACCCAAATGAATTTAAATTTTAAATGGCAATTTTAATAGTTACAGTAGCCTCGAAGGATTACATAGTCTATTTGTTAGTAAATAAAATACTTCCTACAAAATTGATATTTACATACCCTGATTCCTTCTACATTCTGTGCTGGTACAGACAGATTTTCCATGGTTCTTCATGGATTAAATGATCTATCACCCTTGGTTTTCTTCCAGAACACTCAGAAAGGCTCATTTCCTCCCATACATTTTTTTTCTCCATCTTTTTGCTTGATGTTAAGAATGAAAACATCTGGAATTGTGGATGTGGTGATGGTGGTGGTGATAATGGTGATGGTGGTGGTGGTATTGGGGGTATTGGTGTTCAGCATTTCAGCAAATGCTGTTTTCAGTTTTTCTAACCATCAGCCGAGGAACAAAACAATCTATCTCCCCCGTGCAATTACATAATAGATTACAGGTCACCTATGTCTGCCTTGTCTAAAAAAGGACATGGTGAAGATCAGACTACTGTGTATTCCTTATAAGAACCTTTCATAATGGGTGACCATAGCCATTTTATGAACTGTTGTCCTGTGTTGTTTCGCTTTAAGATTCCATTATAGTTTTGGAAAACGTGTGGGGAGGAGGGAGAAGATTGAGAGTTCCCATATGCTGAACCCAAGATTTGACCTGTGGATCCAGATTTTAGCAATTCATAAACTTGCCTCAACCTAAAGCCTTTTGGTGATGGATGTTTGAGAAGATGGGATTATAGTAACTCTTGGTGTTAAAAATACAGATTTAATTTTGGGGAAGTATTATTTGGAACATAGTCTATTAACCAGGCGCACCTTAGCCACAGGTTAGTTATCATCTCCCCATTTCTTTTTCACTTATTTTCAGACTCTTTTTCTATAAATAAGCAGTTGACTTTTCTCTTTGAATCCTTACATGATTCAACCCCAAGATCCCTTATTGCACACCAAAACCTTTTTCTATTTCCTGCCTCAGAGAAATCTCTTGAAATGTCTCATGCCGTAAGCCACAGACTACACGCATTCCCAGTGATCACGTTTGTCATGATCCAAAGCATATAGTCCTTATTTCAAAGACACCGTATCAAATCCCCACCTCACACTTGCCAAGACCTCATAATATTTTTGGTAGAGTGTTACAGTTTGGGGATTTTTACTAAAGCCACACTTCCTACGGTCATCCTTGCAGGTCTGTGCTGTCGCAGTTTTTAAAATTTTGATTAAAGCTCTAGACCGCTTATCAGTAGATGAAGCAATGAACAATATTTCATATCGTGGACCCATTCAAAGCTCCTTTGTCATTGTTTTTGGCCACCTTTAAAAGGTTAAACTTTGTGATGGGCTCTGTGGAAATGCACACGTGAGGAAAAGCAGATGGCGGTGTAACTGAGCACACAGTACTGAATCTCCCTTTATTGCTCCTTACAGAAGACCAAGACTCATCCCATGACCCCAGCGGGAGGTTCTATACAACTCATGGATCCGAATCAGCTGGTGAGTTTGAGCTGCTTTAGTCATTTATTGTTATTGTTGTTGAACCTGCTGATTATTAATGAAGTATGAGTCAGTGTCTCCTGAAGAGTGGTTCTCATACGTTCTTTGCATGCATCACAGCCACGGGGAGGGCTTATTCAACTACGTTGCTGGGCCTTATCCTTAAAGTTTCTGATTTGGTAGGTCTGGGGTGGAGCCCAAGCATTTGTATTTCTAATAAGTTCTCTGGTAATGCTGATTCTGCTGGGACAGGGACTCCACTTTGAGAACTACTGCTTTCAAGAAAATTCTTCCATCTGAAAGGATCAAGAAGAATTCAGGCAGGCGCTCAGTTGAACATTGCATTATACCAGAGCGATTAAGAGCATGGGTTTTGGAGGAAGAACGGCCTGGGTTTGATTCCAACTCCTCCACATGCTAATGAGAGACCTTGTTTAAAGGATCTGAGACTCGATTTCCTAACCAATAAAATTGGGATAATAATAATTGTCACAGGGTGTTGTTTTAAAGACTAAATGATGTATACTTGTAAAGCATTTAGCATAACCTCCCCTCCCTGAACATGGCATAATAGCTAGCCTTTATTGAGAATTTACTGTGTGCTGGTGGCATTGTTCTAAACACTTTACATGTATTAGGTTGGACCATATGAAACTGCCATTTCTGTAGGTCAACAGTCAAATATCAGTGATTTCATATGTTTCATCTATTATTAACTCATTTAATTATGTCAGTACTATTATTATCCCAGTATTACAGATGAGGAAACTAAGGCTCAGAGAGGCTAAGCAACCTGGCTGAGTTAACATGACTAGTGAGCTGAGTGGTAGAGCCAGGTTTCAAGCCCAGGGGTCTCGTATTGCCTCTAGAAGCAGGATCTGGAGAAAGTACCCTGTCATGACCATCATTACTGCCGTAATTACTGTAATGATCACACCCCTAGAAACATTACTCCAGGCAGCAAAAGTAGGCCATAAGGCAGGTTGACCTAGAGTTCTTGTGAAGAGCGTGTGGTATCAGGAATTTGAAAGTGTTTTGGAAATGATATGGATCTCTGACTAAAAGGAAGTGCTCTTTAAAATCAAGAGACCCCAGCCACTCCAAGTGTGGTCCCTGGACCAGCAGCAGGGACATCACCTAAGAGCTGGCTGGAGATGCAGACTCCCCAGTCATCCCAGACCAACTGAATGGAGAGCTGCATTTTAACTAGGCCTCCCCCACCCCTCCCCTACTAGGTGGTTTGTATGTATATTGAAGTTTGAGAAGCACTGTCTTAGACTTCTTCCTCACGGTCAGAGCCAGTTGAATGATCTCTGTGCATATGTCTTAGATTGGATCTCACCTCCCAACTGCATTGTCAAGCGTTCCTCTTTGCAGAACTTCCCCAGCCAGCCCTACCCGGGCTAGATTTGCAGGCCTCTAGGGCACAAGGCGAGGCAGCCTGCTGTGTCTTGTCCATCTTCCTCCGTCTTCTTCGGCTCTTGCTTGAAGTGAGAATCAGGTGGGCGGGAGCAGTCTCTTTTGTTTGCCTCCTGTGCAGGTGTGTATTGTTCAAACGGTAGGTTTCATCTGGTTGTACACACACCCAGATCTTTCCTTGCTGGGGGCACTTTTTTGAAAATCAAAATAGAGATCGTGATCCATTAGTGGCCTCCCATTCAAATATCAAAGGCTGCTATGAGTCAGAGAAAGACCAGTGAGAGTGGTTGTACCTCTTAGGTGGTTTTCAAGGCAAGGATCTCTAGTTTAGATGGCCAGTATCCCATGACCTGTACAGGCAAACACCTGCCAATAATGACCAAGGCCTCTGGGAGGCAGCTAGAGGAAGCCCCTTGGACTCCTTCTGAGGTTTGTAAAGTAAAAGGCCACTGTCAAAATGGCCTGCTGAAACAGCCAGATGTCTGGTAGACTTTGTTTTGCTCCATTTTGAGCTTCACAAGAACATCAAATTGCATAAACAGAAGCCATTCTACCCAAAATAACCACAGCCATCAAAATTTCAGAGTCCCCTATGCACAGTCTACAGTTTGACCCTCTGAAAAAAGACCATTAAAGGCCTGGCCATCTTCATTCATTGATTAGCCAAACAGACTTCCTTGGTTTTTTTCTTGGAAGCCTTCAGGATTCTGCAGTGGGGTCCTATTGGGTAGGGAAAAAGAGTTGATTTTAGTGGGAATTTTTCACATTTTGCTTTGAAGCAGTGGAGGAAGCACAAAACACACACACACACACACACACACCAAAACTTTCATTTGGGTGAGTGTCCTTCACAAGATG
This sequence comes from Mesoplodon densirostris, assembly GCF_025265405.1. Taxonomy (NCBI): domain Eukaryota; kingdom Metazoa; phylum Chordata; class Mammalia; order Artiodactyla; family Ziphiidae; genus Mesoplodon; species Mesoplodon densirostris. The sequence continues at coordinate 24,753,272 of NC_082667.1, read as the reverse complement.
TCTTAGAAGTTTCTTTTAAAACATAATTCCTCCGTCATTTTGTTTATTTATTTATTTTTGGCTGTGCTGCGTCTTCGTTTCTGTGCGAGGGCTTTCTCTAGTTGCGGCAAGTGGGAGCCACTCTTCATCGCGGTGCGTGGGCCTCTCACTATCGCGACCTCTCTTGTTGCGGAGCACAGGCTCCAGACGCGCAGGCTCAGTAGTTGTGGCTCAGGGGCTTAGTTGCTCCGCGGCATGTGGGATCTTCCCGGACCAGGGCTCGAACCCGCGTCCCCTGCATTAGCAGGCAGACTCTCAACCACTGAGCCACCAGGGAAGCCCCTCCTCCATCATTTTGATGAACCTCCCATTCTGACTTGTGGATTCTTTATCTTGTGATACTTCCTGTTCCTTCCAGTTTGAGATCCTTTATTTGTCTCCTTATTTGGTTTTGTAGCAGTAGAAAATGTTGTCTTCTAAGCAATGCATGTTTCAGAAATACATTAACAGGCACTCTCCTTCGGGTGATTTTTTCACAGACAGAGGGGGCCATTGCCCCTCCCACCCCAAATCCTTATTTTTTAATACCTATATTTATATCTATTGAAGATATTGGACGTGGTTTTTAGATTTGTTTTCGACTACCTGGAGCATTTGAATCCCCTAGGGATCTTGTTAAAATGAGGATTCTGAGGTTTGGGATGAGGCCTAAGACTCTGTATTCCCAGCAAGCTCCCACGTGATCTTGCTGGTGCAGGGTAGCAAGGTCCTAAAATTAAAAACAGAAAATTGTAATGTTACTGTGTGCAAGCTTGTACTGCTCGCTGCATGACAGGCCAATAAATCAAGAGATGAGGTGTTGGGGCAAGGAATAGTGACTTTATTCAAAAAGCCAGCAGACCGAGAAGATGGACTGGTATCCCAAGGAACAACCTTGCCTGAGTTAGAATTCAGGCTTCTTTTATCCTAAAAGAGGAGGGAATAAAGTCAAACTTTTCCTGGTTTCTGGTCAGCCTCCCGAGGGGATGTGTTAATTTCTTCCTTCCTGCAGTCATTCACAGGTGAGGCTGATCAGAATGTTTCCTATGAGTGAAACAAAGATATTTTACCATAATGCTCATTCCCTGGGAGGCTGGGTTCCCAAAGATGGGCCATTATATATAATTTAAGCTTATAGGTAACATCCCTTTAGTGACTGACTTGTAATAGAAACGGAGGTTCTTCCCTATTACAGTAACTGCACACAATTACCATTCGTGTGCACTTCTTTAAACCTCTGTAAAATGATGATGAAGTAGATTCTATTATTACTCCATTTTATGAGTGAGAAAACTGAGACCTAGAGAGGGATGACTTGACGCAGCAGATGTTGCTGGCAAGAGACAGAAGTATGGCTTGAATCCAGGGCTGTCCTGCTTTACAGCCTCTTAAACACTGCATAGTACTGCTGCTGAGAATTCTCATGCTCTTGTAGAAAAATAACATTTCCAAACCTTAGCCTTAATCAAACCGAGTTTTTCTGGGAAGGTGTTTTTTCATGCAACACATTATAAATGTCTGTGGCTTGAATCTATAAATAGCTTTACAGTGATGCAGCACATAGAGATTGGCCCTATGTGCTACTCGGTAAGGAACTCGTGGTTATACGTGCCAAACTTTGGTTGAGAGATGTTGTTTTTCTCTTTAGGACACTCAAGTGAGAGTCAGGAACGTGGGGCAAACACAACCTCAGGTCCTATGCGGAAACCTCAAATTCCAGGTGAGTTTTGAGCTGTGAAGGAAAAATAATGCTAAAAGTGGGTCTCTCTGAATGTCCCAGAAAGGAAGCAGAGACCAGCTAGAAAACGTATTCTCCTGCATGTCTAACCTTGAAGCTGATGGCCCCTCTTTTCAAGCTAAAGGGTGAATGAGAGCACCACAGCCTCTTGGTGGGAAAGGATGGAACATTCCTTTTTTCCTCGGTCCCATAGATTGACTGAGCTCCTATTGAGACCTGTCCCTGGTCCGTCCCAAAGAAGCGCCATGTTAGTTACTACAGCTTCCTTCCCAAATGAGTGATCACCCCAGGGACTCCTTGTCATCCCCTGATCCTTCCTATCCCAGTCCAGTTATCTCTTTACTTCCCGGTTTGAGGTGAAGCGTGTAAATTTCCCCTTGCATTGCAGACAATGGGGAGATATAAGGGTCATGTTAGGCGGAGGGAGAATATTCTTCTGGCATAAAAACTAAAAGAAAAAACTACTTTTTCTCGAGGGACAGTCTTTACTGATCCAGACAGAAGAAAGTGTCAGAATGTGTGATGTGCAGCGAGAAGCCTGGGCCACTTGGCTCCCTTCAGCATCAGGATTTAAGGCATTTGAGGCAAATTCTTTATTCGACTTGGGCTCAAAACTGGGCATTTGTAAAGGGGGATTACAATAAAGGAAGGTTTTTCCTAGGGTTGTAAATGACTCTTTTACCTCTCTGCTCTTCAGAGGTCTCCAGACGGAGCCTCCCTTGGGGAGAGAGAAGAACGTGGTAGGGGCCGCGTCCCCTTACCTCAGCTTACCTGAGCATAGCACGTGGAGAGAGGGAGTGGGCTGAGGGGGTGGGTGGGATGCAGTTTGCTATAATCAGGCAGCAAGATTTTCCCCAGCTCTAGTGAGAGTGAATATGGAGCATCTCAGGGCTGGAACCCTGGGAAAAGAACAGAAATGGTAACTTCCTGTCAGCCTCCACACCTCCTAACTCTACCTCCCTCCCCAAACTCATCTAACCAGGGAGAGGTCAGACAGAGGCAGTACTGAGCAGGAAATCAGAGGAGAATCAAGCTTCCTAAAGAAGAATGGCCAGTGAATGGCTTCCCATTTTTCTTGTTCCTTAACCTTTAGTTCATTGCGTGGATATACGGCCCACTTTGCAATTGACTTGCAAATTGTCATGTCATATTTTAATCCTACTAAAGCTTGGTTTTAAAACATATAAATAACATTTTATTGGTCTACAAGTGATACATTAATTTTTGGAGACATTTTTGAAAATACAGCTAAACAAAAGGGTAAAAATATAAATCCCTTATTATCTACCTCACCATCCAGAAATGCCATGGTTACCATTTTCATGTATGTCCTTTCTGTTATTTTTCAATCTAATTTCTATACAAACATGTAATTATACACACTGTTTAGTAAACTACATTCCCAACTGGTTGGCTACAGCTTTCCAATGTCATTAAATACTCTTCCCTTGTATCTTAGTACACAATACAATGGATGTACCCTAATTCATTTAACCGGTCCCTAACTGTTGGATAGTAGGTTGTTTCCAACTTTACTATCACAAATAGCACAGTAGTAAACATCTTTATAGCTAAGTCTGAGGTCCTATATATTCCTAGAAGTGTTAATGATGGATCAAAGGCTGTATATCTTGAAGGATTTTGATAAGTTTTGCCAAATGACCCCGCCCTATACACACAGGACTGTCCTTTTTCCCACCCTCTAGTGGCCTCCATTTTTGTTCCTTAATAAAATGTAAGGTGGATGCTCTCATATAGGAAAGGAATGTTCCTTTTAAGGGATGTTCCTTTAATTTATTTAATAACATTGCACCAAAGGCACCTACAAGTTCCCACAGGTCATCCTACACATTTTTGGAAACGTGTTTTTCTTGGGGGGACTTGGAAATCTTGACTGATGATAAGAGATGAAAACAAGAGTCCTGTTGGGCAAAGATGTATAGCAAAATGATTCTTCCAGTATTATCTGTCTATTGACTGGACCTTTGGTTGGACCCATGTATAGAGCTGACTGTAATTCTTTTTTTGGACCAGGTCAATTTATAAAGTACATTTCTGTTTTCACAAGCTTATTTCCCAAGTTCATGGATATCTTTTGCTTCCCAACAGAATGGCTGATCATCTTGGCATCTCTCCTGGCCCTGGCTTTGATTCTTGCAGTTTGCATCGCTGTCAACAGTAGGAGGAGGTAAGGGGATGCTCTTCAGGGCCTTCAACCTTGAAAGGGCATCATTTAAACTTGGGCTGTATAACTACTAAGTATAAAACAGATAAGCTACAAGGATATATTGTATAACACTGGGAATATAACCCATATTTTATATTAACTTTATACAGAGTACAATCTATAAAAATATCGAATTACTATGTTGTATACCTGGGACTAATAGAATATTGTAAGTCAACCATACTTTAATCTAAAACTAAAAAGCCTTAGGTGATATGTCCTTGCTACTCAGAGTGTAGTCCCTGGAACCAGCAGCCTCCGCGCCCTGGAAGCTTGTTAGAAAGGCAGCATCTCAGGCCCTACCCCAGACCTCCTGTATCAGAGTCTGTGTTTTGATAAGACCTAAGGGATTCATGTGGACAGTACAGTTTAAGAAGCTCTGCTCTGGCATACTTCTTAGAGAAAGGAGACTGTGATTATTTGGACATTTGCTTTTAAATAGTGGTTGACTTTTTAGTGGTTCTTAATTTTGGGGGGGTTAAGCCCATGGAGACTCTATGTGATGAAAGTCATGCAATATCTCACCAGGAAGACATAAAAGGTATATTCATTCATTGATTCATTAAACACATATTTATTGTGAATTCATAGTGCACAAAAACGCTATATAGAGATTCAAGGGTTGGCCCTTTATCCTGTCTGAGGCCCCTAGAAACTTCTAGAACCCTTACCTAAAGTAGGCATTGGGTTTGTGTTTTTATTTGTTGAGTTTTTTTTTTTTTTTTGGAATGACAGTATTTTCTGCTTTCTGGAAGCTGTCATTGAAAGGATTCAGGTTATGGCCTATGTAGAGTTCCCTGAGACTGAGGTGTATGAGACAATAAAAAACTTTCCTTAGGGAAGTCTGAAAAACGACAGCTCCCTAGAACTGGCATGTGGGCTGTTTTCATACTGTCAAACGTCCCCTCTCTCCTACCTCAACCAAGGCCTATCGTTTTGGAACGTACACAATGCATATACCTGATTGAGCTGTGACCAGGCTCTAGAAATAATGCTACCTAAAATGAAGTGAAGGAGAACGGTAATTCTAGCATCAGAGGAAATGAGCTTTCACAGGGGTATTCCAGAAGTGTAATGCTAAATTTCCTGTTCAAGATGTTCTAAAGAGCCACGATGTTTCTCCAAGCAAATGCAGAGGAACATTTAACCTTTGGTAAACATGCCTTGAGGTTTCTTCTTATAAGGCAAAAGAAGCTTACATCCAAGTGGGACCACACTGATTGTATCACTGGATCATCTAACAGGCCAGAAAATGCCCCTCCATTTGGGGAAAGGCCTGGAGAAAATTCTAGAATCTTTCTTGTTGGCTTTTGGAAAGCAAGAAACAGCTCATTTCATTGCCGTGTTACAGCCCATGCAGTATCTCTACTTATCGGAGAAATCAAATAATGTCATTTTACACTGGTACAAGTTAAAGAAAGTGCTTTTAAAGTTGAATAGCTGTGTTGCCATCTGTACCTTTGAAGGCATAAAAAATAATTAGTCATGATAGCCAATTGTATAAGGAACAAAAACTAGGAAAATAAATCTGAAAGACCTCCTAGAAGTCTCCCATGACTAAATGGAAAGAGATTTTTTTTTTTAGTTGAATTTAAATAATGCGATTTGAGGGAGCCCTTACAAAGAGTCTTTATACTTTCCCTCGGCCTCTGTGTTTTCTCCTAGATGACTTTTGCTCAATTAAATATGAATTTCCTATTGTCAGAAATCAACCCTTTTGTTCCAGGCCCTAGAATGCACCACTTCTGCTCACATATACAGTCCATAAGCTTTGTGCACGTCACCATAGAAACGTTGGCCTCAGATGCTCTCAGCGTGGGGGAGAACTTGGAGAAGCATCTCAGTTGTCCCCAGAGCAGCTGGAGTCCCTGCAGTGTAGCTGGTTAGCTCCTGTGTCACTTCTCATCATGTCTGCAGCAAAAACGGGCCCCCTTGCTTTCCTCCTCCTCCTGCCAAGACCGGTGGTCACCCTGGCAACAGGCAAACAGGGACACACAGGAGCTGGCACAGCAAGTGTCTCACAGGGAAAGTAGCTGCTTGGATGCTGTAAATTACTATGTCCTGATTTGATAATCAAAAACAGATTTGCCACGTAGCTAAAGGGTGGTTAACAGCTGCACAGGCCCCTGAATGTGCAGTGTGTTTCTAAAGCTGCCAGCCCATTTCTAATCCTCTTAAAAGGCTGAGGCCTTTCTGCTTTGCGTGTTGCATTATAGAGGGATACAGAATCCTATTTTCATCAAAGAAAGTTTGGTTGAGGAAAAGAAGCCTACAGCAGCCATTCAGTTATTCAGCAAACCTCTTTTGAGGGGTGGTTACGACAGTCAACACTGCAGAGAACAGGAAGACATTAAAACGAAAAGGGTACCATCCCTTCTCTGCGAGAATCTTGAGCTTTCGTGACACCATTGGCCTGTTGAATTTGAGTCAGCTAATGTTTATTGAGAACATTCTCTGGGCCAGGCCCTGTTATGTGAATTACAGTTAAAAGATAAAAGTGGAAAAGCATTAATTGCTGAAGTGGAGGTGGGAGAGTTAAACATGGGCTCCCATGAGGAAGTGATCCGTGAGTTCCATCATCTTAAAACTGTAGCAGTGTAGCTCACTGTAATCTCTGCTCACCCAGTCTCCTTCTGCCCTCTACAGCAGAGCTGTCCAGTATAACTTTCTGTGATGACAAAAGTGTTCCACATTTGTGCTAATACACAACCACTAATCACTTGTGGCTACTGAGCACTCATAATGTGGCTAGTTCGACTTAAGGAGTGAATTTTAGGGCTTCCCTGGTGGCGCAGTAGTTGAGAGTCCGCCTGCCGATGCAGGGGACATGGGTTCATGCCCCGGTCCGGGAAGATCCCACATGCCGCAGAGCGGCTGGGCCTGTGAGCCATGGCCGCTGAGCCTGCACGTCCAGAGCCTGTGCTCCGCAACAGGAGAGGCCACAACAGTGAGAGGCCCGCGTACCAAAAAAAAAAAAAAAAAAAAAAGTGAATTTTAAATTTTATTTCATTTGAATTAGCTTAAATTTAAATAGACACATCTGGCTGGTGGCTACTGGATGGAATGGCAAAGCTCCAACACAATGCAAAATAAATCTCTAAATATCTTTAAGGACTGTCAGGTAGAAGAGACAGGAGGTCAGTTGTTAAGTTACTCCCCACCCACCCAAGTCTTTCAGGATAAATTCCCCCATGCCCTAAAGATATGTTACCTGGGTTCTAAACCCCACCCGCTCCTGGCCAGGCTTCGGTCTGGTATCTTCTACATCGTGTCGTCACTGCATCCTCAGCTAATGCCTGAGATTGAAGGGGAAAGGAGATACAGGCAAGAGGCAGTTCAGTAAAAATCTCTGACCTTTAGAGTCATAAAGTCATAAAGTTGCAGATCCGGTGTAGTTCCTGCCATACCTAGCGGGGTAGCTTCGCGTGATATGCTCGACTTCTTGGACTCAGAAAAGAGGTTAGCTGGATCACCTCTGAAGTACCCTCAGCTCTAATGTTTCTTTTAACATTCCTATAACTAATAAGAATGAAAAAAATTAGAACTTGCTTTTTAAAAGTGCTTATGAAATGCCCGGAGCACCAAATATTGGGCTGAGTTATTTATGAGCATCACCCTTCCCTCCTGAAGCAACTCAGACAAAAAACAGAGACCATGAATCCAAAGGGAAATGGGGTCAGGACCAAACCCAAGCCCAATATTCCTAAGCCCTGCACGTTGAATATTACCCACTTTCAAAGTCAGCTTCGTTTAGGGTAATAACATTACTCCCCACTTCACCCCCTTGCACAAACATTTTTTATGAGTATAAATCACTTCCCTGCAATATTTCATCCAACCTCTCAAGTACACATTAGGTAGGTGAATGGGATTTACTTTAATAAGACACATTTTCTCCAAAAAACATCTGATGCAAACTATTATATATAGAATGGATAAACAACAAGGTCCTACTCCATAGCACAGGAAATTGTATTTAATATCCTGTGATAAACCACAATGGACAAGAATATGAAATAGAATGTATATGTATATATGTATGTATAACTGAATCACTTTGCTGTACAGCAGAAATTAACACAACATTATATAAATCAACTACACTCAATAAAATTGAATTTAAACAAAAAACTATCGAAAACAAAGAACATATGAGATACCCCCTGGCAATCTGAAAAAACATAAGCAGCGTCCACCTTTGGCCTTTTCCATCATCTTCAGAGTAAATATAACAAGGTGGGTGGAGGTAGCCAGAAGAAACAAACCAAACACATTTCATATGGCTCTGGTTATATTAACAATTACAGCAAGTGCTTCTTGAATATTTACTGTGTTCCAGATACTGTCCTAAGTGCTTATCCAAGGCCTCGGTTTCCTCACCCCATGTTGTTCAGAAGAGGAACAAATAAAACAGTGGTAGACTTATGTATCCAGTGCCAGGCTCTGTTTCAAGGGATTTTCACAATCCTTTGACACTGGTACTCTGAACAGCCTGGTGTTACAGATAAGAAAGCTGAGGTTCAGAGAAGTGAAGTGAGTTGCCCCAGGTCACACAGCGTTAAGGTCCCCAAACCAGGCCTTCCAAGCCCCTGCTCTTGTCTATGTGGACTGCATCCATATGTCCAGCCCCACAGACCACACAAGTCAAGCATTCTTCTTCCCCTGACCCCTCATCAACCGTCATGCCAGAGGAGACAGGGTCAACCTGCTATTCAGGATGTATAATGTCTACTTCCCCAAACAAGGGATTAAAGTTTATGGCCTTGGCAGTCCCAGAGGGAATGGCCCATGATCATGAATAATAGAAGCTTTGTCTGTACAACTCCAAATATCCAGTGGCAAAGTGAACAATTCCGACTTCATACTGTTTCCAAATCTCCAGATGGTTAGTAGCCTGAATAGAGTGTGGCAGAGCCCAGGCTTTTGGTCATAAAAGCCTAGATTTGAATATTGACTCAGTCCCTCAAGCTAGTTTCTAAACCTCCCTGAACCTCAGTTTCCACTGCTGTATAATGGGAATAACAGCTGCTTTGTGAGATTATTGTAAGGATTACATGAAATTACATACAAAGTGCCTGGCATTCAGGAGGTGTCCAATAAATGCTAGCCCATTTCCCCTCATCCCCACTCCATGTGTAGTTGTGAGGGTCTGCACCTTTGCTTTTGTTTAAGCAGCATCTGACTTCTAGATGTGTGGCAATGATTATGTTACAGGAAAGAGGAAGCATTGTGTCAGGCTGGGTATGATAAGGCAATGCTCTGACCCAGCAACAAGGCCAAGGTCATGCTCTTCCATAGAAGACCTTCTGCATTTGAATCTTAAGTAATGTTACTGAGAAATCTTAAGGTAATAGTGAACAACTTGCCTAGGAGGTAGTTAAACCTCCTATATCCAGGGTTATACAGCAGTTAACCAATGTTAAGAGAAAAATCAATATGGCCTTATACTTCTAGAAAAGAGTTGTCTCATTCTTCTCGGTACTTGCAGTAATAACCCCGACAAGGCCCACAACGTGTTGACCGGAAGAGGAAGGAATGGGACTTCCTTGAATACGCAAATCAGGATGATTTACAGTCGTTCCGTTGATGGTTTATCTGAGCCTGCAGAAACGGCTGGAGTTTAAAAGAGGCAAACATTTCCTTTCCCTAGTACGGTGGAAGGAGAGTTAGAACTTGGGAGTCAGACACACCGGGGTTTGAATCCCAATTCTTTTAGTATTTGTTGAATAACCTGGGGCAAGTTATGGAATTTTCTGAGCCCCAGGATTTCTTTGGCTGTGATAATGGGATAATAATAGCACTGTCTTCCCAAAGCTGTGACCACTGATTCTCAAACTCAAGTGCACATCAGAAAGCCCTTGAGGGTTTGCTAAACCACAGACCCTGGGCCCCTCTCCTTGAGTTTTCTGATTTAGTATGTCTGGGGTGGGGCTGAGGATTTGCATTTTTAACTAATTTACAGGTGATGCTTTTGCTGCTGGTTCAAGGACCTCACTTTGAGAAGTGCCACTTGTTAAGAGTCAGTAGGATGAAACATACTCAGACTGTCATCAACTGTAGTGATGGTGGCAGTGGCAGTGATGATGATAATTGGGTCATTGCACCATTTCTCTTGTGATATTTTAAATTATTAGGTGTGGGCAGAAGAAAAAGCTGGTGATCAACAATGGCAATGGCACTGTGCAGGAGAGAAAGCCCAGCGGACTCAACGGAGAAGCTAGCAAGTCTCAGGAGATGGTGCATTTGGTGAACAAGGAGTCGTCAAAGACCCCAGACCAGTTTATGACCGCAGATGAGAGGCGGAACCTGCAGAATGTGGACATGAAGATTGGGGTGTAACACCTACTCCATGACCTTGGAAAGAAACCATTGTCAGAGACATAATCTTTACAGGGAGCTGGGACACTTCACAGATGCGATGTGCTACTGATTTTTTCATTGGGGATCTTTTTTCAGCATAAAATTTTCTATTCCTTTTTGGGGTTTTTTGAGTGTGTGTTTTGTTTCTTAAAGTCAGTTCCAATTTACAAAAACAGCATTGCTTTCTGAAATGAGGGCCCAGTTAATAATCGGCAAGAATTTGACTGTCCCAGTTCCCACCTAGAAGCCTTTCACCCCACCCTGGGGTGTGCTATGGACGGCTTCTAGCAAAAGCCACACATCCATCTTCCTGATCTTCAACCTTCCCTCCACCGCACCGACCAGGGAACAGACATCAGCTAAGGACATCCCCCAGGGCTAAGAGGGATTGGTCCCTGGGAGGAAATTTGAATGGGTCCATATTGCCCTTCCATCAGCTCAATCCCTGGGCATTTCTTTCCAGTGGGGTAGGGGAAGGAGGTGCACTGGTCACACATCCCCTTCTACAGACCCCCTGGAAAATTTTCAGATGCTTCTGGAAAATACCCAAAAGGTGAAGCTATTTATCTGTAGTAAGCTATTTATCTGTGTTTTTGAAATATGAAACCCTGGAGATCCTTTGATCAGAATGATTATTTTGTTGTTGTTACTTTGTCAGAAGCATAAAAAGGTTTACGCTAATTCATAATAAACATCTGTACTCCTTCCACCTTAACCCTTTGTGCTGTGATCCTTCAGTTTCTTAACCAGCAAAGTCTGGGTCCCGACAGCTCATCAGGGAGACATGAGAGGGTCCCCCTTGCAGCTCTTCATCTCAGAGCTAAGCCCCCAGTCAGGCTCACTCACCCAAATCTCACAGAGGATCAAGGCAGATAGCATTGTTTTATTTCTGATGCTCTGAAGTCATTCTGTCCTGTCTTAGAACCAGAATTGTGAGAGGAGGAGCTCCAGCTGCTCTTATGTATTAACGGCTACCTAGTCTCTCCCCTGAAAGGCTGTAAAAAGTCACATCAAATTTGCATGACCGACCATTTGTGATGTCCCATGTCCTAGACGCTGACCCTGTTCGTGGCGTCCAAAAACAATATGGAAGTGCCTTCTGTGACCTTTTGCAATAAAAGGAGAAACCAGTGGAAATCAACAAGCCTAGACAGTACCCAACTGATCGACACAGATTGGGAAAGTGGGGTAGGGAACAGTGCAGATCCTGTTGGAGGATTTTTATGGCTGTATTTGCTTATATTTTCCCAAGCCAAGTCTGTCCCCAACGCAGTTGCTCCTCAGGGTTAAGTTAAGTGCCTGGAGAATCCCTCAAAAGGTTACAGGGCTTCCCACCATTGGAATCTTATCACCAGATAGGCAGCTTTATGGCCAAATAAGAGAGTAATGGCTTTGTCCCTTGGTTGGCAAGTCCTCTGTGGTCTTTATTTATAAATTGAGGAAGCTCCTTTGGTCCTGGAACTTCCAAAGGCTACTTGTAATAGAAGAAACTGAATCTGTAAAGTAAGTGTTCCTATAAAATGGGACCCATAAAAAGTAATCTGTTTCCTAAATTGATATGCTTAACTGGCAATGTTTCTCAGCCCAAATATGAAGACGAAGGAAGAAAAGAAAAAGGTCCCACATGGATCAGGGCTGGGCTTACAGCAAGAATTGATTCTGAAGGATATACTTAAAGGAGAGATGCTGGCTTTCTGCTCATTCTCAACCTCTGCTCTCCCCTCCCCACCCTCATACCCGCCCCCCCCCCACCCCGCTCATAACACCCTCCGCATCATGGTCTTTGAAAATTTCCTCTCTCTTTTGTGGACATCCTCGATCCGCTCCATATTCAGCTGTTTGGTGTTCTTTTTATTTTCAAGTTGAATGAAAAGAAAATGGACATCAAGCCATGCTGTTGTTACTGCCACTAGTGTCCAAGTAACCCCACTTTCCAAGGGCTGTCCTGGGTCTGCTGCAGACCCAAGCAGGCTCATGCAGGCTCTTTAACCTAAACGCAACAAATCGCAACAGGGTCAGGTTCAGGCAGGCCAGACCAGGCTCTTCCTGGGGTACTGGATAGTCATATAAGTCTCACAGCTAGGGATGGTTTTCCACCCCTTCTAGACATTCCCATCAAATCGGCTGAAATAGGAGATTGTTTTCTACTTAATTTTGGAATTAAATATGATCTTTCCTTTTATTATTGTTGTCATCTCTCACTTGGATATACCCCTGTGTTCTTAAGATAGGAAAAGGGGAGGTCTAAAGCATTCATCCTTGGATGCAATACCCCTGCAATATTGCCTGTGCTCATGGAATAGGATATATGCTATGCCACTTGAAATAAGGGCATAATTCCAGAAGCACAAGTTCACTACAAGTTATTCCTACCAGTGACTTGCCAGGTGGCCTGGGCTAGGTCATTAAACTGAGCCTTGTTTGTAAAAGAAAGGGGCCAGCATTTTATTATTTTGCAAAGCTTAAGAGAGCAAGGCTGAGAGCTTTGCAAACCTGAGGGCTTAAGGTGTAATTTTTCCTAGAACTGTAAATCTTTTGTGTCTCCTGAAGGCTTCCTCTAAGTTAGCACCGGGTGAAAAGTAAGACGGGGCAAAAGACAACTTCATATCCATATTTTGCAGATTCTAGCCTGGCAGAGTAGATTTCTCTAGCAGAACCTCCCCAAAAGTTTTACACTGAGACCATGACACCTAGAATAAATTTCATAGCCTACATTCATTCAGTGCTGGTACTGCAGAGGAATAGGAGAAAGGAATCTCCGACTTCTCCAGAAGAGCAAAATGTACTTAAGAATAATGTTCACCTTTGTGTCTTAGGTATGCCTTTTGTAAATCACTTGTATTGAATTTTCCAAGGATAACTCATTCTTCATGCATGTACAATGACCATTGTTTGATTTTTCTTCTGATTTTTATATATATTTTTGATGGACCAGTAACAATGAGGAAAGCATGATATGTATATTGCCTGTCGAAAGCACTTATTGGAACATACTAAAAGGCTACTATTAAAAGGGTAAAGGAAATGGACTGAGGAGTCTTCGATTTAAAGGAGTGGGAGGTCAGGGGTGGATTTGCAGAGCTGTGATTATCTGGTTGTCTGGGTAATTTAGACACAAAAGGCTAAAGGTTTATGAGGTGGCTGAAGCTTCACACTCATTTTTTTCTAAGAAGAAAAATTACACGAATTTCTATCACTTGAGACTCTTCTTTTGGAGAAAGTGTATGGCCTACACATTTCAAATTAAAAGAGACACTGTGAAGTGTTAGTTCTTCAAAAGCCAAGAACTACCCCTGGCCTTCTAGTTAAAGAAAGGAGAGAGAACATACTTGCCTTCATTCCCTCATGCAAGCCTCTAAAAAGACAATAAAGCAATATTGCAAAAAGGCATAAACCAATGGGATGAAAGAGGGTGGAGGAAGAGACAATATCAACAAAAATATGAAACTGGAAAGTGACGGTTCGTTGATAACTGAGCAAATTTGGAAAAGCTGAACCCTAAGCCAGCAGTGGGGAAAGTTGAGAAGCAACCAGATTTGTGTAGCAGAACCCCCAAAGTCTTCTGTGGTGGAGAAGGCAGGGCTCAAATTAGGGGAATGGGTTTAAATGCATCTATTTAAGATGCAGTCAGAACCCCAGATCTTCTTTCCCACTCTAAGTAGCCAAATGATGGTTCTTTCCCAATCCCAGAAAAAGACTGGAAGATGATTCTCTAAAGAGGACAAATGAGAGAGTCTCTGACTGAGGGGCAACAAAGCATACACAGTTGACATTAAAAGTATCATACTAAAAAAGAGAAACCATACATAAGGAATATTGATTCTCCCTAGACATTTTTTCCCCGACTTGGCTCCCAGAATGCTGGCAGCCAAGCATATATGCTCCGAGCAAAAGCTCAGTCTTTCTGGGGAATCTGATAAACTTCAGAGCAAACCTGAAAGATACTAACAAGATAGTTTCCCAAGGAAATAGCCCAGCAAAGCAATATACAGTGAAGATCTCAAACCCTACTAGGTACACGGGGTTCTTAGCTTTCTGTGACTCCCTCTTACACATGATGAGCAGAGACAATTCATGGGGAAGAAAACTTAAAAATATATCATTAATAATCTCAATAAAAGAAGAGGAGATAATATCTATCTATGAAAGAAGAACACAATGCTAGTGTAAAAAGGAACATTCAGTGAACACCCCAAAAAAGAAGCTCTTTAAAATTTAAGCATGAAAGCACAAACTAAAAAAATAAGCACAGAAGAAACTTTGCAAAATAAAGTTGAAGAAAAATCCCAGAAAACAGAGCAAAGACAAATCAATGGAAACAGGAGAAAAGATAAAAGTAGAGAAAATTCTAGGAAATCTAACATACAAATAAGAGCAATTACAAAAAGAGAGAACAGAGAACATAAAGAAGAAGAAATCATCTAAGAAATACATCAAGAAGATCCCCCAGAATTGAAGAACATGAATATTTAGACTAAAAAGACTGAATGCTTAGCACAATGAACAAAAACAGACCCACACTAAGGCACATCATCATAAAAATTCATAACAGTCAAGGCAAAGAGATTATCCTATAAGCTTCTGAGGAGGAAAGTTTATATCATAAAGAGGATCAAGGATCAGAATAGAATTAAACTTCTCAACAGCCACATTGAAAGAGCAAGGACAGTGAAAAAAGTGCCTTCAAAATTCTGAGAGAAAGGTTTCCAAGCTAGAATTCTAATGTAGCTAAACCACAAATTAACTGTAAAGGTAGAGTGAAGACATTTCAGATATGCATTGTCTCCAAACCTATTCACCCATTCCCAGGCAACTCCTGAAGGAGGTACTCCAGCAAAACAAGGGAGTTACCAAGAAAGGGGAAAACGTGAAATTCCGAAAGCAAAGTACAAGGAATTCCTAAAGTGATAATAAGGGGAGACCCTGAGATGACAGCTGTACAGCATATCTAGGGAACAATTAGTCCAAACTGGAGTACTGATTAATAAAGGAAACAATAAATGTCTCGGCTTCATTGACCCCTAGTTAAAAAGAAGATTACTTTTTGGTTATATCAGTTAACTACTGATGTATTTAAAACCACTCCAAAGCATAATAGCTTAAAATAACAAACATTGGTTATTTCTCACAAGTCCACCCATTGACAGGGTGCTTCTGGGATCTGACCGGGGCTCAGCTGAGCATGACTGGACTGCACGTGGCTGTGGTTGATAAACAGGTCAACTAGAAACTGGCTGGTCTACCATGGCTTCGTCTGGGATGGCTGGGACTACTGGAGTCTCTTTCTATGTGTCCCTCACATGCCCCCAACCACCTAGTATAGGCCTGGCAGGGTTCCAGGTGAGAGCAAATGCCCATAACACTTCTTGAGGTCCAGAACTGGCACTCTATCCTAACACCATTTACTATTGGCCAAAGCAAGGCACAAGAGCAGCCCAGATTTAAAGGCTGAGAAATAGCTTCTACCTCTTCATGGGAGTTGCTGCAAAGTCCTATTGCAAAAATTGTAGCTACAAGAAGGCCGATGACCAGGGCCATTAGTACAATCAACCTAGGACAGATGTGTTGAAAGGTTCTTGCGTTCAAGGGCACCTCTCATGTTTATGCTTAAGATACACACAACATTTTGGCTGTGTTGGCAACAGCATTCATTTAGAAAGCCATAAACAACTTCATAAATGCCATTTATTGGAAAAGGAAGGAACAGGATCCTGTGTAAATATAGTTTGGGAGATCGCCTGGGACAGTAGAGAGAGCTCTGGAATTAGACAGATTTGAGTTTTAATACTGACTCTACCACTTAACTGTGCAGCCCTGCTCACACAGCTTAAATACCTTGAGTCTTAGCTTTCTCATCTGTAAAAAAGGGACAATAAAACCTTCACAGGGTGGCTATGAGGATTAAAGGTGGTAATAAGTATTGCTACATGGCAATGCCTGGCATATATCAGGCCCTCAAAAATCTTAGTTCCTATCTGAATGTTAATTCATCTCTCACATACACACTCCAGGTACTTGATTTCTCTTTTCATCACCCCCTCCAGTTTTCTGAAATCTAACCAGCTTTTAAATGTGTGTGGCTATTAACTTAGGGTACCTGGAGCCAGACTATTTCAGGATCCAAGGCTCTCAAGAGGGATAAGATTAAATGAAATCTCCCAAGAGATTTTAACAGAGATGGCTTTTGCTTTTAAAGCAAGGCTGAAGAGCAAGCAGTCCAGGAAGCAGGTTAGCTGGTGTCCCTTGATGAAATCTTGGCTATTCAAGCTGTGGCTGCAGATTAACCAGAGTTGGAGCCCCACCCACAGCTTTGATCATGACCTCCAGGAGGTCTCACCCCACCCTGACCGGGGTAGAGCTCTTTTTTCCCCTTAGTACACCTCTTCACCTTGTCTAGGTGTCACTGAAGCAGGCCTTACTCTGCTATTTCATTAATTTGCCTGTGGGCCTATCTCTTTCATGAGACAGTGAGTCTCTTGAGGGCAGGGTTTGGCTTTGTATCTCCAACACACAACAGAGGGCCCAGCTTTATAACAGCCTCAAAAGCTACCATCTGCTGAGCATTTATGGATACCTGGGTTTACACATCTGTGAGTCTTCCCTACAACCAGTGAAGGGGAATTCTTATCCCATTTGAACAGGTGAGGCACTGGTGGGCACCAAGAAGTTAACTATGGTCCCCAGCTACACAATGAGAAGGTGGTGGGACCTGAAATGGAGCTCAGCTCCATCCAAAGTCTCTGACTTAATGTACTTTATTGACTATTGGCAGTAGTTTGGTAAACTGAATTTGTCAAAGTTAAGAGATGGTCTCCAAATGCCACAAACCAGGTCAGCACGCTCTCACTCTCTGTGCCTGGTGGGGCAAAAGGAGGTATTCAGAAACCACAGGAAGGGTTTGGGGATGAGTAAGTGAAGATACACTCACCATTTAGGCCATAGTGGTGATAGAATGAATTTAGGAAACCATAAACGACCTCATGGATGGCTCTCTTTATTGGAAAGGGAAGGAGCAAGTCGTGTGTGAATGTGAGTTTTGCTATCATGACCGGGAGGAAGGGTCAGGGGAGCAGCCAGTCTGGCTGAACCATCCTTCTTTCCCAATAACTAGCACCCCAGCCTCCAGCCCCCTCCCTTGACTGTGTTGACATCTGGTCTTCATCGCCAGTGGTTTGCCCATCACGACTCCCCATCACCCGCCTCCTCAATCCCGCCCTCTCAGGTTTCCAGACTGCTTGCTTCATCATATGATGAGTACTGTTTTCCAGGAATCTAGTCCAAACCACTTCCTCCTTCCTAACTCCTTAGAGAGGAATGGCAAAAACCTCAAGAAAGGAAGCTAAAGTTTAGTTAGAAAATGGTGGTCTTTAAAATGAGACTGGGAAATCCCTGATGATCCAGTGGTTAGGACTCTGGGCTTTCACTATGGGGGACGCTGGTTTGATCCCTGGTTGGAGAACTAAGATCCCGCAAAACACGTGCCACAGCCAAAAATAAATAAAATAAAATGAGACTCTGAGTTCAAATCCAACCCCTGCCACTTACTCCCTTTATGACCTTCACAAGTTATTGAATGGCTCTGTGCCTCAGTTTCCTCATCTGTAAAATGGGAATAGTAATTACTACCAGAAAGACTGCTGGTGGATTAAATAAGATAATGTGTATAAAATACATGGAATATTGTAGATGTGCACTGGTTTCCTCCCTCCTTCCTGACATCTTCAATGTTTTTCTTGTGTGAATCCATAGTAGGGACCTAGATAGAATATGAACCATGATGCAGGGGAAGTCAGAGGCATTCCAAGAATTTTTGAGCCCCTCCCAAACCCGTCTGAGAATTGGGGTCCTAAGAACCTCCCACCCTGAGATGCCCAAATAGCCATCAGAAAGGAAAAGAGGTTCCCCTTCTCTCTTCTAGGGAAGGGTGGAATTATCCAGGCTTATTATTAACAAAATCTTACTACACAGAGGCCCTGCTAGAGCCAAGCTTCAGGCTGGCTCCTACCTAGATGGGGAGAGAGAGGAGACAGGTTGAAATTCCAAGGACTGAGCTCCAGAGATCCCAGGCTCACACCTTGGGAACTCTTCCATGCAAAAGTGGAGAGACAGGTTTTCAGCACTAAAGGCTTAAGGGCAATTCAAACTTCAGGCAAGGTTACTGGAGTTCAGGAAGAGCTGTGTTTTTCATTTTCTACTCCTCCCAAGATTCTTTAAATCTCATTAAGAAATGAAGAAAGAAATTCTGGGAAAAGCTGTCCGAAGGATAAAAATAGAGCTAGAAGAAAGCAAAGAAGAGCAAGACTTGGACAGTTGTTCTGAAAGAAAAAAGTTAGTACTTATTTATTAAGGACCTTCGACATATAGCAGATATAGAAATCAGAATAGGTGTAAGTGATCCCCAAAAAGTCTCAAGAAGGACAGCATCTCTCCTCTCATTCTCAGTGACGTTGGCTGGCTTCACTCCCAGGGCAGGTTGGATTGGCCACACTTAGCCTCTCTTCTCTTCCACCCTCTGAAGCCACTTTCTCTGGGATCTGGAGCCTGGCACCTTCGGAAGCACAAGGTCTGGACGGGGCTACAGAGTCATTGGCAACCCCGTGCTCTGTCTTAGGGCAGCACAAGGCTGGGACCTCTCTCAGCAAGCCAACTTCCTGACCCCTGTTTTAAATCCCTCTCCTCTTTGGCAAAATTTAGAGATTTGTGTAAAAGCGAAATAAGAAAAGTCCTGTGTTCATCTGGCAAAAAAAAACAGTTGAGACCAATGAGAATTCTCCCATCTAGTTTCAGTCCTTTCAGAAACATTGTTTTCCTTGTTAGTCCAACCACTTTGTTGGCCTTTTCTGGCCTGTTGATAATGCGCCCCCTAGTGGACGCTTCAGAACATCCCTCTGGTCCACGTGGAAATTGAATCCTGCCACCTGACTTCAGTCCTTGAAACCTCAAAGTAAAACCAGAAAGAAGAGGGTGAAGGTGGGAGTCTGTGCACTAAAGCCTTGTGTGGAGTAGGAATGGAACTGGGTTGCCTGGATGATGGGACCAAGGGTCAGGGTACAACTGATGGTTCACATTTTCCTTTAAGTCACTATCTTGTGTTTTGAAAGGATTCAATGATCATTAAAGGAGAAGGAAATAATTAGTTACCATTTAATCATAGTACTGTATACCTCCTGTGTGCTGTGCACTGTGCTGTGTGCTGGGCTACACATCCTAGTCTGTGGGATACAGACAATCTCAGCAGAGGACCTGCCGTGACAGAGGGATATATAGGAGGGAATCTCTCTATGATGGCTGGCATTGACTGGGTGTTTACTATCCACCAGACACTGTTTAAAGCATGTGGTATGATGGAAGCAACCTAAGTATCCATCAACAGATGAATGGATAAAGAAGATGTTGGGTGTGTGTGTGTGTGTGTGTGTGTGTGTGTGTGTGAATATTACTCAGCCATAAAAAAGAATGAAATTTTGCCGTTAGCAACAACATGGAGGGTATTATGCTTGGTGAAGTAAGTCAGACAGAGGGAAATATTGTATACTTTCATTTATATGTGGACTCTAAATAAACAAAATAAATGCATGAATATAACAAAACAGAAACAGACTTACAGAGAACAAGCTAATGGTTACCAGTGGGAGGACGGGTTGGAGGAGGGGCAAGACAGGGGAAGGGGATTAAGAAGTGCAAACTACTAAGTATAAAACAAATAAGATACAAGGATATAATGTACAGCACAAGGAACATAGCCAATATTTTATACTAACTTTAAATGGAGTATAACCTATAAAAATATCAAATGTCTGTGTTGTACACCTGAAACTAATAGAACACTGTAAATCAACTATATTTCAATTTAAATTGTTGATTTAGTTTAAAAAATTTAAATGTGGTTATGTATTAACTCAATTAAGTTATTCAACCTCTCCGTGGTTAAGCAGGTGGTAGAACATAGCTTATAGAGTTATCAGAACGAAACAAATTAACATCTTGAAGGTCTTGGAACAGTGTTTGGCACGGTGCATCACATGAATGTGTGCTAAAATAAGAAAACTGAAACAAAACTCAGAACAACCATGTGAGATCAAGTACTTTATTCTCCTCATTTTACAGATGGGGAGACTAAGCCACGGGGAGCATAGTCACTCAGCTAGTAAGTGACAGAAACAGGATGTCAGTGTGAGCAGCCTGGAGCCAGAGCCTGTTCTCCTAACCCCTGCCTACACGGCTTCTGCCCTCACCTACCCATCTTTTTAACAGGAATGATTCTCATTACAGCTCCTAAGGATGCTGGCATCAGCACTGACCAGCTAGTAAATGAGTTTCGACATCATCTGTGATTCAAACAGTTTATGCCTATTAGTCAGCTCTAAATGTAGCACATATTACTTGTCTGTTTGGTGTTTGGGGAAAAGTTCAATTCCATACCAAATCGTGGCTCTTGACTTTGGTTTGGAATTATTCTTTTGGCTATATGAATTTGCTAAAAGAATCTAGGCTTCTCAGAGAAGGGATTGGCTTATGTGATGGCTTGTCTCGTTCCTTCAAAAGAATTTAACATTAAATATACAAAATTAATGGCCTACTCCATTACTATAGAAAGGTAAATAGACAACCAAACATCTTTTCTGGAAAATTCTTTATTCCCAGAAGGTATTTTTTTGCTGGAAATGTTTTCTGTTCCCAAAAGTATCCTCTAAGTTTAACAACTTACACAAATGAGTTAAATTTCAAATAATATCACTGGGATCGTATGAACTGAGAGTTCTTCCTGCCTTCAGAGTTTAGGGAAACATGATTTGGATAAGATATTCTTTACTGTCCAATAAGAGTAAGGTGTCTGATAAATTACCTCAGAGGCCGGGTGGGTGTGAATTGCTCTAGTAGCATATTTAGTCCAGGTACTAATTCTGCTAGGAGGAGTGTCAAGATGAGTGGAAGAAAATAGTATTTGTTATTTAGGTCAGGACAGGGGGTTTCTGAAAGAGATTAATCCTGGAGGTGATGAGATATGTTTAATTTTAGGTAATCCAGGGGAAACCCAGCCACCACCCAGGGTGGCAATCTCTCACCAAGTTTTCCTTCCAATCTCTCCAGTTCCCAGAGACCAGGGCTCACCCATGGGGAATCCAGAGGACACAGAGACAGAGCCCACCATTCTCTGTGGAACAGCTGTAACTTGGAGGAGAAGAAAAATAATTGACATCCAACACGGAAGGCTGGGAAAGTGAGGGAAGCAGAGAGAGCTGAAAAGGGAAGAGACATCATGATTTCTGTGGGAAGGGGTGGTGGGTACTAGGAGAAAGGGAGGGGACACCAGAGATAGATGGGGTTAATGGAGGAGAGATGATGAAGGACAGGAATTAAAAGCAGACGAAGAGCAAGTCTTGGAAAGGCATATCTCACGTTGCCCACTCCAGGAAGAAACTTCACACACACACAGATACGCACACACATCACACTCACACATACCAGCTTGCATAGCTTGGGGATAAGGAAGTTAAATCAGGTCCACAGTGCCTGGATGTCCTCTCCCCATTGCATTCTTACAATTGAGGAATGCTTTCGAATCGCCAGTAGCTGGAGTGATGTAGTCTTCACAATAAGCTTCATGTTCCCTGCAGTGTCCTCTACACCTAGAAGAATGCCTGGCACATAGCAGGTGCTCAGTGATAAGTGCTGAACAAATGCACAGGTGAAGCATAGCAAGAGACACATCTTATGTGGCAGAAAAGGAGGAACCTAATTCACTGGTTGCATTTTGGATATTTTTTTTCCCCAGGGTATTTGAATGGGGATATGGTGTCTGGTTATTTTTAATCAGGTCATAACAGAATTAAGCTGTGAATATATTCCCCAGGCCAGATGCTAAAGAGTTAGCAGAATGTCACCAAGCTGTCAGAGTGGACCTAGCTAGCTAGAGGAGTGTTGGTGTACAGTTCATCTCCTACATACGAACGGGTTCTGTTCCAAGAGCACGTTCGTAAGTCCAGTTTGTTCGTAAGTCCAACAAAGTTAGCCTAGGTACCCAACTAACACAATCGGCTATATAGTACTGTACTGTAATAGGTTTATAATAATTTTCTCACAAATAATACATAAAAAGTAAACAAACAAAAAATAAAGAAAACATTTTAAATCTTGCAGTATAGTACCTTGAAAAGTACAGTAGTACAGTACAACAGCTGGCATACGGGGCATGTTTGCATCTTTGAATGTTCGCAACTTGAAGGTTCATATGTAGGGGACTTACTGTATAGAAGAGCTTCTTATACAATGGTGTATATAAACGAGGGACTTAGGGGGAGGCAGCTAAATACTGGCCTGGCACTGCTGGTTGGGAAATGATGCAACATGCGCTATTGCTCCCATTTGAGAATGGATATTCCCTCTCGGACTGTCAGTTAAAGTCAACAGCTTGAATATAGTCATTTATGTATTTTTCTTCTTAAGAATTACTCAAATTATAACAAATGTATCGAAAGTATAGACCAACCCGTACAAAAAAGAATGGAAGATGTCACTTCAGAAAAAGAGATTTCAACAGATTTTAGAAGACAGAAAGCAAACGGTAGAGGGGTTCCTGGTTCAGCTGGTGTAGGAAGCTCTAACCCAAAGTGTGTGTAGAGAAAGTATCTCTGAGAAGAGATCCAGCAGAACCCAGGAGATGTCTACGTCTTGAGGTACCATGTGGACAGAGAGTGGGTGAGAAACAGAAAAGCATGACTTAAGCTTGAGCTAGACAAGCTTGGCCAAAAGGACCCTCCTGCCCAGGACTTTGAATCTTGAGCAAATGACACACAGACAAGCGAGAAGTAAAGAGAGATTCACAGCTGTAGGAACGTGGTAGATGTGTCCAGTGGCAGAGCTGGTGATGGAAGTTATGGTGGCAGCATCCTTGCAAAATTAATCTGCCTTCCAGTCTCCAACTACCCAAGAGAAGAATAGAAAAGGGGTATTTTTCCTCCTCCCTGATTATTACTTACTGAGTGGACAGCATGCTTGAGGGCATCTTAACATTTTTGGGCCTCAGTTTCTTCATCTGTTAAATGGGGTTAACGAAGGCACGTATGTCATAGAGTTGTTGTGAGGATATAAATAAAGATATCCATAGACCAGTGTCTGGCACTTAATACAGATTTGATACATGTTAAACAAGAAACTGCCTGTGTGCTCCACTAAGCAACATGAGCACTCCCCTCAGCAAGAATCCAGCTGGAGAAAGAGGAAAGACTTTCCTCCTGACTTCCATCAATTCAGAGGATATCTAGACACCCGTTCCATTGGGGAAGAAATAAAGGTATAACATTAGTGTGTGGTCATTTTTAATCAACCAATTCATCATTTTAGTTTCCAATAACATAGCTGTTTTTAATACACACACATATATATATATATATTTCTAATTTGAAATTGGTGCAGAAAAAATTTTTTGTAATTCTGAGACTCTCTAGCCTCAATCTTAGAAAAACAACTTTTACATTATAGCAGCCGAGACTACCTTTATCTATGCTGCCTTTCCTTCACCTTGTCTTTGGAAGCCTTTGGCAATTGAGTTCCCTTCTCTTCAGACCAGTTAAACATGTATCATCCTCAGGTAGTTACTGAAATTTAAGTGTTTGATTTTGTTTCCAAATGAGGCTGCAACAGAAAGGAAACATCTAAGCTGAAACCCAGAGTGGGAGATAAATTTGCCTGATATATCAAGCAGCCATTTGCAATACAAACAAATACAAATTCTCCATGACCCCTAATAGCAAAGTTTATTGCCCACTCATGCCATACACTCATCACAGGCCTCAGACAGGCTCTGCCATCAGAGACACTTGGAGACCCTGATGAATGGCACAGTCACTAACTCAAATACTTTCATTACCTGCCAGAGGGAAGGAGAGATTCTAGAAATGTGAACAGTTGTACAGCTGGAAGAAATCACTGCTTCTCAACCCCAAATAATTGAAGATAAAATAGAGAGATGTTTTATGCCCTAAAAGCCAGCTCAGCCTCAGAAGCAAAGTCAATTCAAGTACATGGTTATCACGTCTATTGTTAAAACCTCTGCAGGACCTAAGGCAGCATTCAGCATAGTCTTTCATTAAAAAAAAAAAAAAGGCTCTAGGAAAAATAAATCTAAGGACATGGCTTTCTGCCTTAAGACTGATTGACTCAAGGTACCCACAATTAAGAGAAAGGGATGTGTGGGCCTCCCTGGTGGCGCAGTGGTTGAGAGTCCGCCTGCCGATGCAGGGGATACGGGTTCGTGCCCCGGTCTGGGAGGATCCCATATGCCGCGGAGTGGCTGGGCCCGTGAGCCATGGCCGCTGGGCCTGCGCATCCGGAGCCTGTGCTCCGCAACGGGAGAGGCCACAACAGTGAGAGGCCCACATACCGCAAAAAGAAAAAAAAAAGAGAAAGGGATGTGTTTCTAGAAGGACTGTAGGTGTGGCTATTGGTATATGAAGCTGGTTAGAGTCAAACAGATGAAAGCCAGCAAAAATTTTAAGAGTTGTGATGCCACAGAGACCATGGGCCTCAACTAGAAAACTCTGTAATTGATCAAGACTTAAAAGGAGCCCTGGACCCTAACTTTATATTAACAGAAAGCAGAAGATGTTGTTACAGGAGAGATTATTCCTGAATGTTCTCTTCATGTGCATCAGTGAAGTATAATGGAAAAAGAAGGGCTTACTAGGAGGTGGAATTCAGGGTCATTGGCGGGGAAATGGACTGGCTCCCAGGGAGCCAGAACAAGACCTAATCAAGAAATTTCCCTTATCCGTCATTGAGGGGGCCCTCTAATGTCTGCCCACCTGGGTTTCTGAAATGTTATGGCTCAGTGACTTGTAATTTTTCCATTTGTTCCCTTTCCAGATGGGAGTATTTAAGGTGACTAAACTGTCCCTATTTCACTATAGGACTATACTGGGGAGGTGCGGTGTGGAGGAGAGATTAGAAGTTGCAGAAAACTTGGATTTTTTTGTTTATTGATTTCTAGGCCAAGAGGAGTCACATCCAAACCATATGTAGGAATTTCCATGCATCACCCCAAGATCCTGGGTTTTGAGCTTGATGCCATAATTGGATGAGACTTTGATGTGGTCTCCCTTGGTGAAGTGGTGAGCACATTTTGCATTTGGAAAACAGAGTGCACCAAATATTAGGTGATGAGAGAAGTGGACCATAATAATTTGTTAGTGCTGTTCAACAAATGTTTCTGGATCTTCTCCATTCTGAGAACGTGGGGGGACTACATTTCATTCTCCCTTGGAGCTGGGTGGGGCTGTGTGTTAGTTCTGGCCAATGAGTTGGGAGCTGAGGTGACATTTAACTGTTCACATGAGGACCTTCCTAGAGCTCTTTTCCCCCGTCGTGTCAACACAGCTGTTCAAGATAGTAGCTGGTTTATCATCGAGGGATCCTGAGCAGGCTGCAATGAGCAGGGTGACCTGTGCAGACTTGTGGGAGACCTATGTTTGAGCTAGTGATAAACTCATCTTGCTGAGGCCACCGAGACTTGGGTGTTGTTTGTCATTGCAGTGCAACTCATCCTGGCTGCTACAATTAAGGATGGCAGATATAAGACAAACATAAATCACAGCCTCTTCTCTCTTCTTTTGCAGTCATTCATAATCAAATGGGATTCTTTCCTAGTGAGCACAGATAGCGCCTGGGAATCGCCGTCACTCTCAGCATTGACACTCAAGATGACACTCATTGGCCTGTTGACTTAGCAAATGCTTTAGGGAAGAGAATATGTTCTGATGAGCTGGGCCAGCTATTACAGGTGTACCTTAGGGCTCCAGGTATCCTTTGAGATCTTCTCTTTACCAAACATGTGTTTCATGACTCCAGGGAACAGTTAAGTGGGTGATGCAGGACCTCATGGGGTGACAAGCATGACCAATCCTCTCTGAATGACCAAAAGTCTTATGCATAATTAGGCTTCCAGATTAGACATTGAGGAGTATTGCACAGAGGTTCAAACGCCATTGAAAAATGGATACTGTGGCAATAAACTCTGCTGGGTTGTTTGGGAAAATGGAGCCAGTATAGTGGGAGGCATTGAAACTGGAAAGACCTCCAGGCCCAATTCTTCTGAGGTCATTTCTGAATCTCAGTACCTGTAAAATAGGGAGGGTGATAGCACCTGCCTCGCAGAATTGTTGTGAGAACTAAAAGACCTAAGGTATACAAGAGCCTGCCACGTGGTAGGTACGTGTGGGAGGAAAGCTGTAGTAGATGCCATTGGTACTCTGCCCAGCTCTCCTTCTCAGGTTGGTGCACCCACTCCATAACTACTGTGTCAACAGCTAACAGCTCACAGCTGCCCCCTTCTCTAGAGAATGACTCTCTGCAAATGGGATCTGCCTTACCCTGGAGGTTCTGCCTGCAACCCCTAAGTGGCCCACAGTCAATGACTGACTGATATGGGTGCCAAAGACAAGTCTCCTTTCCTCAAGGGGAGACAACTTAAAGTTAGACTTTCCCTGAAGCTATCTTCTTGCTCAGTTCTTTCCCTTCCGTCTCCTGCTACCCTCATGTCCTTACTGCATTTCCTGAGAAGTACTCCCTCAAACAAATCATGTGAACTTGAATCTTGTCCAAGATTCTGCTTCTAGGGATGCTACCTATGACAATAGCTACTATTAATCATAACTATCAGGCTCCTAAGATTGTGGCCGTGCCCTGAAGCTGCTGAAAGCTGTAGAGGGGTGCCATTTTGAGATGATGGTAGCATAGCAATGGATGAGTTCCCCAAACCAAAAGGCTGCCAGAAGTTTCTCCCAAGTTCTGTTCTTGAAACTGTTGAGAGAGAACAGGAATGTCATTCACGAGAGAAGACAGGACAAAGGAGAAAACGGTCATGGGAAGGGAAGCTGCTGGGAATAGACTCAGCCAAGAGAGCTCTGGAGGGCCCTGCTGGGTTGGCCACATTCCACAGAAGCAGCCTTTCTCATGACATTTCTCTCTACTAGTACTTGCAACACTCTGAGCTAAGGACTCTTCGAGGGACTTCTCTAGTGAAGAAAAGGATTGCTTCATTTCTGGATGTCCTGTTTCTTTTCCCGTTGGAAGAGCCAGCTCAGGCTCCCATCCCAGTGAGAGGCCAGTTTGGCCAGGCTGAGATTCACTTCGTGTCCCCAAAGAAATCCAGTGCCTTCCCTCACTGCCACGGATCAGAGCTTTGGCAAGTAACAGAAGAAAGAGTAGAGGGGCACCTGGAACATCCAACTGTACAGGCTTATATCGTTCATGAAGCTTCTCTAGGAGTAAAGAAAAGATTATCCCAGGCCGGGTCAGGAAAGGTCATGGTCCAGCAACAAAGCTCAGATTTTTGGAAGGCCAGATGAGCCCTGGGTTATAGACTAGAGTCCATGTGATATGGCTGAAAAAGAGCCCAAATTGGGAAAGAGGAAGCCAGGCTTCCTCCAGCTTAGTCACTAAGAAATTGGGACTGAAAATGCTAAGAATGATAATAGTGATGATGATGATAACTATCACTGATTGGACACTTACTATGTGCCAAGTACTGTGCTAACTACTTTATGGATGTTCTCTATTAAAGCCCCTATAGCATAGGCATGATTAGCCCCATTTCACAGATGAGGAAAGTGAGGCTATGTAAACACTCCAATGGTCTATAGCTAGGAAAGGTACAGCACCAGGATTTAACCTTGGTTTGCCACTGTATTGCCTCTAATTCATTTTAAATTATGGTACCAATTTCCTCATCTGCAAAAAGGCATGGCTAAACTTCAAATATTTGCCCTCTGAGGTCCTTTCTGGTCTTACAGTCTAGAATGATCTCTATCCTCCTCACCAAGATGAGAGGAAAGTCTGGGATCAGGAGGGTAAGCAACCAGAAAGGGGATACTGCGTTCCAGCTGAACTTTTCACTCAGATGAAGACAATTTGGAAATCCCATGGCCCCTCCCTCTGTGAGCAGTACGTTATCCAGGCCTGGAAAACATCTGAGAAGTGACAGAAGCCGTTGGAGAATTCCAGGAGAGCCAGGTCATGCAACAAAATGAGTATACCTCAGACAACAGCAGCTCTATATATTTGCCTTTTTTTCCCCTTCACTGGAGGCCTCTAGATTTTTCCAGACAATATTTGGAAGGCTAAAATCTGATTACCTCAAATCACAGACAAAAATAGATCTTGGGGTTTTGCATATTCATTCTGACACGATCAAATGCGATGGGGGAATGCAATAACGTTTTATTTGTCTGCTCTCTGGAATTCAGAAGAATTTAGAGTCATTGCTTTTAAATATTTGAGAGTAAAAACAGTATTTATATTGGACAGCTTTATTCTCCTTATACTGTTTTTGGACAAGCAGTGTGGACCCAGCTAACACTCCTGAATTTAGGCCTCTGTGGCTCAGTTTTTCTTATAATGACAAGAGAATTAAAGATGCCCTCTCACTGCCTCAGTAGGACGATGAATAAACGAAACTTAAAAAATTACCAGGAAGGAAAGTATTATTTGCCAGGGACTCCACAGTCCTCTATTCTGGCAGGACCCACGTCAACTGTGTGGGCATCTCCACCCATGCCTTCCTGTCTGGGCTGAGAGGTAACGAGCAGGGAGAGCACCTCATGAAAGCTTCCTTGGAGGTGCCTGAACCTTCTGTCACCTGTGGTTCTTTGAAGTACAGAGTCCTGGCTTCCTGTTTATGTCACTATGCCTGGAAGTAGAGGTGCCAGAAGGTTTCAAGCCTTAGGTGGCAGCCACAGAGCTCGTCCTTTGCAGAGACACTACCCTTTATGTTTCTATAATCTTCCATTGCGGGGGGAAGGGAGTGTAGCTAATGGGGCTACTAGTGGTTCTTGGGGTAGGTGGAGAGATTTCTTGTGACTTCCTGTAACTTCTTCCGTCAAACTACTCTTTGCATCATAGCAAACAGCCTGCTGATGCTGGGTGGAGTTGCTGGGCCTAGCGCATTGTTGGTTAAAGAAGAGGTCAAAGACTTAGCAGGTCCTCTCTGGCTACCATCAGAGCTGTACTCAAAGGCCGTACCATGTGAGCCTGAGGAAGGAAGGTTTCAGCTTTAAATTTAAATTCCCCTTTTAAAAATGCTCTGTGTTCCTGCTAGAGAGATGGACTCCATTAAACAGCCAGCAGCGTGTAGATCACCAGGCGGTCCAACAGTGTCCACAAGTGGGCCCACTGAAGGAGCCATGGACAAATAGGGAGAAGAGTTGAATAGGAACTTTTCAGTCATGCGCGCACACACACACATACACAGAGAGATACACAGACACACTAATACATAATTTTTCTTATTGCATCTAGGAGCAATGCCCAGGAAACATATAAAAACGTTCATAGCAGCACTATTTGACATCTGAAGACAACTGGAAATGAGGCAAATGTCCACTGGCAGGAAAGTGAATAACCAAAGTGTGGCACATTTCACATACTATGTAATTATATAGCAGTGAAAATGAATGAACCACAGCTACTTGTAACAACATGAATGAACTGAGAAACACATTAGGTAGAAAAGAGACATGTTGGAAAAGACCACATGCAGTACAATACCTTTTTTTATAAAGCTGAGCAATAAGCAAAGCTTGTGGAGTCATTCATATGTGTGAGATAAAAATATTTTTTAAAGCAGAGGAATGATAAACACAAAATTCCTAGTAGCAGTTTCCCCTGGGGAGTAAAGCAGCTTAATGGGATAAGGAAGGAGTACAAAGATCAAGGGAATTTATTGGTGAAGGTTTAATTTTTCCACTGGCTAATAGATTCGTATGATTCTATATCATGTGGCATCATGACTTAGATGTAGGTTACATATATTCTTTTGTATGTATATTATGTTAAAATAATCAGATTAAAAAATAAAACTATCTGTAGTCATGATGATTTACCCAGCTGATGGAATTCAAATTTCAGAGTTCAAAAGTTTAGAAATTATCTACTTCAAACCCCTAATTTTACGTATGTCAGAATGACTTCCAAATTGCAAAGAGACTTGACCACATTTGCACAACTCTTTAGTGACTGTGCAAAGATCAGAACTCCTGCCTCCTGGTTCCTAGTCTACAATTCCTCCTTCCATTCTCACCCCCAAAATAATAGTTCTTCTTCCCTTTTTTCTTCTGCTTCTCCTTTCAGTAAGTTGAAGCAACATACAAGTGGCCTTACAATGCCAGTGGGTGGATTATACACCTCTCTTCCAGAAGATAGGGTAAGAAATTAGAACATGAGGATCATACTCCTGGAACAAGCAAAGTCAAGTTTCTCTTGGGCTGTGTCCTCTTTTGAAGAAGTAGTTGATAATGATCAAATTGTATCCATACTAATGTATTAAGTTTACCTTGACTCTGATTTGTGGCTCTTTGCTACTTTAAGACCAAATGGCAGCCCAGAAACTTACCGACGAGCATATTTTCAGTAAATAAGATTTTAATAACATTCTGAACATGGATGTGATGTACGCTTGACTCCAAAGGGATAAGGAAAAGTGCCTTTTCAAAGGAAGAGTCCATTTTCACCAACAATTTACATAAATTGCTGACCCTGGTGAAAGAAATTGTGATGTGTCACATACATGTATTTTATTTAGTTAAAATCAAATATTTGCTTCCTTTCCTCCCAAAAAACAACGAGAGAGAACAATTCAACTAATCCAAGCCACTCTATTCAATATGTGGGTGCCCTGGAGCGTGAACAGAAAACATGTCACTCTCTCAGTGGGGCTCCATTCCTGTAATATACACCTTTCACTGCATGAAAATCTCCTCATGCTGACTCATCCTACTTTTGAAGACCATGCATTTTATTTCTACAACATGACTGCTAAATGCTCGTCACTTACTTCCATAGCAATGATTTTCTCAATACTAGAGAAAAACTTGCTGTGTTGGACAAATTGAAAGACTATATGTTTGTATACTATCCTTTATGAATGATTTAAGGAATTTTTTATGGCCTAATAGTCATTAGAGCTGTTCATCAACTCTTTCCAGTTTTATTCCTGGGCACCTGGTAAGGTTGCACGTTCCTGTCCCTCTGAAGTTATGTAGAGCCATGTGACTAGCTCTGGCCATTGATAAATGAGCACAAGTGAGGCATACAACATTTGGAAAGAAGCTTTAGGAGTAAGGGGGAAGTCTCTCTCAGACCCCCTCAGTGAGGATGGCGTGGAACAGAGTCCCCCAGTCAAACTATGATGGACATATCACATGAGTAAGAAATCAACCTCAGTTGCTTTAAGCTCCTGAGATTTGGGGGATAACACATACTGGCTGTTCACAAGGATAATTTTGATTATACACCATTTTTATCCAACTCATAACTTTATAGCATAAGATATGACTCCACCATATATTTAGGCTTCCTAGAAAATATTCATTTAGACACTGTAGGTTTTGATCCACAAACTTCTCCAAAAGGAGCACTGGAGACACGTAACATGTAACCAACACTAGTTTAAAATTGGAGTTGAAGGAGAGGCAACAACCAAGAGAAATTGGAATCCACATTTATTGATGAGAGATATATACATAAAAGTTAAAACACTTAGTGAAATATTGGATTTACAGATTATCTCCCGTATATAAAGAATATCCAGTTATTTTACACATGTAATGTTACAGTAATCAGTCCACATTGTAAGAAAGCTTAGAAAGCTAAAGGTGAGAACAAAATACTTCAACTACCCAAAATGTGCTTTGCCAACAAGGCATTTCCTAGTACCATATGTAAGAAACACCCCCAAAATTAGTTACAGTTTTTATCTTTTTTCATTCATTAGTCTTTAAACACTATGTGCTATAGATGCTCTATTGTTACATGACTTTAGACCAATGGGGATTGTGAATGTGAGGGAAAAAAATTATTCTTATCTTTCATTCTGGACACACAAGAATCTTCAAAGGGAGTCCTGCCTAAAAGTTAGCTTTCTTTCGGTAAGGTTTCATCCTGAATTTGACGGGAGTTGAAGAAACCACATTTTCAGGAAAAAAAAATGTGCCTGTTCCCATTTACATTCCTTCACTCCAATCATTGGAGAAGACACTGAAAATTAATGTGCTTTGTGCCCTCAGAGGATCTCTTAAGCTTCACTCCTCTTGTGAAAAGAGAGGGGCACTCAGAGTTCCCAGCTGCACATGGCCATTCTTCTCTGTCCTTACAGAGGAAAAAGGGGTTACAGGAGCTATAGACCCCACAGCATTCCATTTAGTGATAATTAGACAGGATGTGTGTTTTGGAGGCTGGTATATAATTGCATTGAACCTCCTCTTCAACTGCTTGAAACACACACACAAAGCCTACTAGGTAGAGGTCCTACTCCCCTCACATATGTGGGATCTGTGCTTCACCAGTTTTTTTTTTTTTTTCCTTTGCAACCCCAAAGCTGTACACTGACCATGCTTGTGCTTCTCTTATCTTTCTAGAGACAACTGTGCAATTTACTACCAGAACTGTGCTTTTGTGGGGTTTTGCCTGTATGGCAGTTAGTCAGTGAATGTCTTTCCTGTACCCTGACTCAAGAAACCAAGGAGGACGGGGCTCTTCAGAACCTTTAAGTCATGAGCATCATGATCAGTATTTGGCAACCAAAGAGACAGACCTTTACCTAAGGATATGATGATAACATGCTCATGCTCAGAAGGAGACGAATCTTTTGTCTCTCTGAGCCCAATCCATCAAGCGAAGGAGGGCTGTAGATAAATGTCCTCATTCTAAATCTACCTAAGCCTAGATAATCAAAAGTTCCACAGTTGCATTCATTGGGCACTACATAGGCTTCAGATGACTTTTCACTGAGAATCATGACACATATCTAACCCTCCTTTGCCCCGAATTGCATATTTACAAAGATACTGGACACACACAGACTTTCAAACAATCATCAGTACAAAGGATTCATAGATAAGTTCTTCACTGATATACATTCCCAAGTCACTTTAAGAAAGAGGAAAAATTATTCACTACTAGTTATCTAAGAAGGAAAAGAAGGGTTTTCAAAACAACAGTCAACATGTCTACTGCACTTAGATGAACGGCCAAAAATAACATTTAAATTAAATTACAATACATCTATATACCATTTCACTGAAATTACACATAGATACCTACATTATAGCTACACAAAGTGCATAGGCACTGTTCTTCATGCGTGAACCAAGTGTTACTGTACACACAAGAACTTCATGCTTGACAGCTATCTGTACTTGAAAATCACAGATACAGTCATTGCCAGTTGAGGGCACATCTAATCTGTTTGCTTAATATGAAGCGGGTTCAAATACACACCAGTACACTTTCTATGTAACTGACTATTTTCTTAAAACATAGCAAAAAGACTAGCCCTACAACCATACCAGAAAGCGTGTTTGGTGGAAGGAAGACCCTCCCTTGTCTTTGCAGTAGTTATTGATTTGCCTTTTGGGGAAATTTACATAGATTGTTACTCACCTGAGGACAGAATCTACCTGGGCTGCTTCTAAACAATTTCAATGTGACTCTAAGCCCCAGTGATGGAGTATTGCTTCAGAGCTGGTACCAGTATTTTTTTTTCTTAAAAATATGTGCTCAATTCACATAACAGTGTGACATTTACTACCAGTTTGCTTGGCAAGAACGAACTGCGACCAATCTGTCCTGATTTGCTTCCTTGCACTCACCCTCAATCTCTCTATTCAAAGTTTTCCTAAGCCAATTTTCACGTAAATTATTGGGAAGGCATGGAGATTCTGACATAGAAATGATCCCACTATTATCACCTTATTTCTCATTTTCTTGGAGAAAAGCAAAATTAGAATGCTTAGCTGGAAAAACAAGGCTGGTGTCAAAAATAAGGAGTCAGGGGACTTCCCTGGTGGTGCAGTGGTTAAGAATCCGCCTGCCAATGCAGGGGACACGGGTTCGAGCCCTGGTCCGGGAAGATCCCACATGCCACGGAGCAACTAAGCCCGTGTGCCACAACTACTGAGCCTGCGCTCTAGAGCCCGCGAGCCACAAATACTGAAGCCCACGTGCCACAACTACTGAAGCCTGTGCGCCTAGAGCC
The DNA here is from genome assembly GCF_025265405.1 of Mesoplodon densirostris. Taxonomy (NCBI): domain Eukaryota; kingdom Metazoa; phylum Chordata; class Mammalia; order Artiodactyla; family Ziphiidae; genus Mesoplodon; species Mesoplodon densirostris. The sequence goes on along the minus strand of NC_082667.1, from coordinate 24,718,901 downwards.
AGTGCTCCACAACAAGAGAAGCCACCGCAATGAGAAGCCCGCACACCGTGACAGAGTAGCCCCTGCTCACCGCAACTAGAGAAAGCCCAGCAATGAAGACCCAATGCAGCCAAAAATAAACAATGAATTAATTAAAAATAATAATAATAAGGAGTCAGCACCATTCCATGAGTTTAAAAGACTAATTGTTTAAATGCATATCCTAACCAGCTAAGGGATTGAAGTGACTCCTTATTCTTAATGGTCATTTTGTTCATTGCATCAAAAAGGACTGGGTTCTTAAATTTTTCAAATGTGGCTGTATGCTCAGGAAACAACTGACAGCTCTAAATTGCTGTAGAAACGTCTTGTGCTCTAATTAGTTGTAATTCTACATATGTGGTTATATAGAAAATACCATAAGAAGATATCTGTCTGCAAAATTACAGATACTAAATAGATCAATTCAGTCTACACTGAGTTCTTTATGGTTTATGAAGAATAGATACAAACCTATAACATCATTAAAGGCTAAATCAATATTAACCATATAATAGCCAGGACTCTAAATATGTTTTCTCATGCTCTTTATAAATAATAGCAAAGAAGCCCATGGATTTGTTTAAAAAATAATGTAAGGTTGGACTGGAGGAATTTTGGGGTGGATGCAATACTGATCAGAGGGCAATATATTGTCCCTGGTAACATAGATTTTTACCAGGAAGCCAAAATATATCCGTGGGCAGCAAGACCAAATTAGATTCACAGTTTGTCAGCTCTCTCCTCAAACCATAGAAAACAAATAGAAAAACGATATACAAAAATCCTCACAAAAGTAGTTTTTTATATACAAATCTCTGTAGTGACCAGATAACCTGATCTGTCTTGTGCAACATGGAAATGCAATGCTGAGGTTTCCCAGGGGAAGGAGGAAGGGAAGGAGTGAAGGTCATTTATGGAAAGATCTGGATGCCAAAGGATGAGTTCCTAGTAAGGAGAATAACTCTCCTGGAGAAGTGAGCAACCACAGTGCCAGCATTCTGATCATACACTTCAGAGAATTTGCTCCATGGAGGCGAAAACTCAGAGATATGCTAGACTAACTTCCTTGGCTAGTGTGTGCATCTCTTTCCTACCGAAGGCAACAGGCTGTTTCTAGGCAGCTAAATGGTTGCCATGAGAAGAAATGGAGCCCCAGAAGGAGCGAGTCTCCTGCTGTATCATCCTCATCCCCACGGGGAACAATGACAAGGGTCACAGCCAACTGTTACGTTCCAACACTCACCCAGGGATGGCAGGTGTCTCCGGAGGAACGGGAGACCTGTTGCTACCCAGGCTCTAGGTCAACTGCTGACTCTGCAAGGTAGCGGGATCTGTTCTAGTAGTAGGTTTTATCCACAGCACAAAAGGGCCCTGTATAATAATCAGAAGGACTTCAAAAAAATATCAAAATGGATATTTGCACCAGAAGTAAGAAGGTGAGGCAAAGCTGGACATGGAAAAAAAAAAAAAGCTGATCAGTAATTACTCAGGATATTATTTAGAGTGAATGAAATAAGAACTTGAGAGCTTCTCTTACTTTTCCATACATTCTTATATGGATCCGTTAAGAAATATCTTTTTCTTGATGCTCTAGTGTCAGGTCTTCTGCACTGAAAATTTAAATGAACAAACAAGCACTAACTCAATCCTTTTAGTACTAGCTTTACGTCCCTCTGCTGCGCATCTACAGAGCTGAAATCTTCTCTGGCAATAAAGGTGCTCACGACACAATAATACCAAATGTATTGTGTATTTAGCAGAAGTTTGGACAAAGAGTAAGGATGCAAACAGTGGCCCATTGCAGCAGTACCAGAACGTGCAAGAGATTGTTCAAAGACCATGGCCAGTCACATGCACCTCACAGACAGACCATGCATTTTATCCAGCCTAGAAACTCTGGGCTTTGAAGAAGGCAATGATCACCAATACAAGTCTATTCTTATAAGATAGACCTTCTCCACCTGTGATGTGATGCCCACAGTAATAGCGAACCAAGAGAAAAATTTGAAAATGAACTCAACCAAATATCCCTGCATACCTCTCCAGAGAAAGGAGTTGGCCCGGGCCCACCCTGTGCATGGATGTGCGTGTCTACGTACGAGTGGAAAGGGAATATTTACAGACAGTCGCTGTTTTTGTGTAAGTCTTGCACCAGTTTCATAAGAGTGTTCAAGTTGATTTGCCAGATGCTCCCAAATTCCCATACTGGGTTGGCAATTAGGACTGTTTGGAGGAAACTGTGTGCTTAGGGTATTCGGAGTGGGCCCTGTTGCCACAAGAGGAATGATGCAAGACCTTGAGGGAGGCCATAGGCTCATCCTGGCCCCTCATGATGACTCTGGCAGCATTTTTCCCTGAGCTGAATTGCTACTTCTATTAAGACAGTGCCTTAGGCAAAGGACAGTTTTATAAAAGGAGGTTTGTTTATATCCCCAAATACCAAACTGTGGATGAACATGGCCATCTTCCAAGCTTGTTGTAAAACTTCAGATGAAGAGAGAGGCTTGAATTTAATTTCCCCCAAAGGGGATGAGAAAAATCCAAATTGATTATTCATTGTTGTGGGCCCCTCTGACCTACAATATAAATAGCTAATGTGTTATAGTAGTAAGCCTCTTATGAAAGAAGAAATTAAAGTAGAGATCATTATATGGTGGTTTCATAGGGCTGGATGGGGGTTTTAATCATTTAATCCAGCACTTCACTTTTTTTTTCTTCAGTGGAGCTTGTGTGTAAAGTGACTTGTGTAAGTTATATGAATAAAAATGGGCAGAGTCTAAGTCAAAAGTTTCTCCACCCAACTGCATGATTTCTCCTCACCTCTATGTCATTCCCTGAATTAGCTGTGCTGTGCGGTGAAATGAGACACTACTCAGTTAAGATTCCCTGTCATCTATTCTAAAACCAACCCTTGCGCTAACTTGGATGGTCATTTATTAAACTGTCTCTTAAGCAGCAATAATGATCATTGGAATAAGAAGGGGGGAAAAGGAAGAGTGGAAATTGGGTTTTCTTTTCAGAAAAATCATAAGCAACTGATGCCTGAACAGCTTTGAACTCGCTCCATCCAAGGAGACCAATCTGCCTACAATGCAACGTCCCTGGGTTGGCACTCAGCGGTCCTTCTTGGTTTTAGCCAGAAATTACCAGATACTGAGACCATTTATCTTCTCTGACAACTAGATTTACAAAACTCTCACTTCAGAATTCCTTCAAGCCTTTTGTTTTTAAACTTAATCTTTTTAGGCTCCTAGACTGTCATATCTTATTTAAAGAGCAAGTATTATAATAATTGAAAAATCCCATTTGTTCCTTTTCCTTGGCTTGGAATGAATTTATTTGGAGAATAAGCAAAGCCAAACCAGCAACCCACACAATTGTATGGCCCCAAGCACTGAAGAGCAGCGAAGTTGGAACAGCCACCTCCATTGGGTGTAACTGCTGAGCATTTAGTCATCACACCAGGCAAGAGCTGCTGAGGCTTGTTTATCAAGAGTCTGAACTATGGAGAATTCTCTCTGAGCATGTGGGTACCTATTTGGATTCATTGCAATATTTCTAATAGCTACTTGGTTCAGATCATGAAGATCTGTATTATCTACATGATTGCCTTAATTCTCTGACCTTCTTTGCATGGAAAACATAGCACAGACAGAACCCTTGATTCAGACAAAAGTGAAATATTGTACCATAACTTTTGCTATTGGGAACAAAGGGAAGTGTGGTATTTGCAAAAGCATGGCAGGATTGGGTTTCCTTTTGGGGATCCAGTAGGTGAGTTACCAATTCCAAAGGGGCTTCTTGACTAGATATAAACTTGCAAATGACATATTTCTCTGTGCACATGTGGAAATGATCTGAGACCCTCTATTCAACCGGTCGTTGGGATTCCTGACCTTACCTACCAGGAGTACATCTCTCCATAATCTGAATTTACCCTAAGCCTTTCTCAGCTTCCACCAGTTCAAATCCAAAAGCTAGGCATTTTGGCAACCTTTCTTTAGACTTTCCTGAACATCCAAAGCTGATGAGTAGTTAAAGAGAAGTAAATATTTATATTTTATGGAACATGGCCACTTCTGCAGGCAATGAGGCTCTAGGTTGTGTTTCCACACACAATAGGAAGTGAAGAATCAAACCTGACAGCTACCTGGCTCAAAACTCATCATCTGAAGTTTTATATTGAAGATCTGCATGATTTAGATGATTGCCTTGATAGTCTGATGCCCTTTGCATGGGAGGGACATCCTCAAAGATCTAAGGTAAAGCTTTGCCTTGAGAGCGATTCTTTTCACTGATAGGACTTGATTCATTGAATTGTAGTAGGTAATCAAATGATGACTCCACTTGGGTTTCCCAAAGGACATAAATGAGAAAGGAGAGAATAAAAGTCTACCTTGTTGGTTTTCTCCTGAAACAATTCTGATTCTTAAAAATAGTGAATGAGTTCATAAAAAACGGTGTTGCCAAAGCCCTGACTTAACAGAACCTAAAGGATGCAGTGTATGTATCTAGCCTGCCATGTCTGTATACAAGTATAACATTTATGCATGGTCAAACATTAATGGACTGTTACAAGCATTCATATTTGTGTTGGACCTATTAAAATAAATCTATGCATATAACTGACAGGCTATAATATTCTGTTTAGAAAATGGTTGTTAGAGGTATATTCTGGATCTACTTGTTCTGTTTATGGCACATATGCTGGGCAAGGAAAACCCCAGTGGGCATGGCATGAGAAGAATGAATGAGGCCTAAAAAAACCAGAGGACAGAGTCACACGTCAGCTCTACATACATCCTGGGTTTTCAGGCTAGTCCTGAATTTGAGACATTGCTTATTTTTACTGATTTGTTGAACTTCCAGATGAACTGATTTCCTAAGTATATTCTCATGAAACTTATTGCATAGTTTCAAACCTGAAAAACCTGCTTTGCTAAGCTGTGCACCTAGTTTCTTCTGAACACACTGTCCCCTTATATATTTGTAGGTTAACTCGATAACTAGGAAAAAGCTGAAGACAAGCAAACAGGGAAGACTTTTAGGCAGAGTCTTCGGAAGACGATCCTGAGACCACTCCTTTGAGTAACATGTCAGCGTGTAAAAATGCTAAGCTGGCGTTAAACAGCAAAACCACAAGCTCCTAGATGCCTTGCCTAAATCCTTCTCCTTACCATAAAAAAACTCTTGGGGGCACCACTTAACAATGATCCTGAACAGTTTCACAGTTAAATCCAGGAACTGCCCCTTTGACCCACAACATCTGCTGTAAAGGATGCATTTTCCACTACTACATTTCAGCATGCCCTTGGCCACCCTCTTAACTGTCCATCTAATGAAAATGAAGACAAATGTATTTTTAAAAAAACAGCAGGGCCTCCCTGGTGGCGCAAGTGGTTGAGAGTCCGCCTGCCGATGCAGGGGATACGGGTTCGTGCCCCGGTCTGGGAGGATCCCATATGCCGCGGAGTGGCTGGGCCCGTGAGCCATGGCCGCTGAGCCTGCGCGTCCGGAGCCTGCGCGTCCGGAGCCTGTGCTCCGCAACGGGGGAGGCCACAACAGTGAGAGGCCCGCATACCGCACAAAAAAAAAAAAAAAAAAAAAAAAAAAAAAAAAAAAAAAAGCAAAAACTACTTAATACTGCTCAACACTGATTCTTATCCAAAAAAAAAACCCCACTAGAACTTAAGAGACAAAGCTACTAGAATCTCATGTCTCTTGTGTGTTCCAAAGGTATCTGGTTTGGAAGAGAAAAGTCATAAGGAGTGGGTAATAAAGGGCATGTATGTCCATAAACACCCTCTCCTAAGAAAATCTGGACTCTATGACTCTTCATGAATATCTCAGCACCCATCTGCTGGCAGCAGATCAACACCTTACTCTCACATTGGACCAAGGTTCTACACACGTCAAATGTGCATATTTCTCAATGATTCATGCTCAAGTCCTCAGCAAACTCCTAAAGCCAGAAACCTTAGGAAAATACTGTGGGTTATTCAACAGAAAATGATAGTACAGACATTGAAAAATGTAGCTTGGAGGTGCCTACAGCATGCAAGGCACTGACTGGGCTATTCCAATTATATCATGTATTCCTTCAAACTTCCACAGCCTTGAGAAGATTCCATCTGTGAAGTTCTATAGAGCCATCCTTTGTTCCTACTTCATGGTTCAAGGCTGCCTTGACTTTGCCATAAGAATGTCACCTTTATAGGATTTTGCACCTATGTTTGTTTTCTGTTCCTTTCCACAGAGAAGACTGGGGGAAAAGATGGGCTCTGCTTCCAACTGTGTCCTGTAACTGGTTTTAGGTGTTGTGATATAATATAACAAAAAGCTTTCCACATATTAGATAACTAACAGTGTTTTGGTTTTGTTTTTATCATGAGATTAGTATTAAAAAAGGCACAGCCAACCCAACTATCCTCCATCTGTGAGGAGAGTAAAATGATTAAGCCTTCTAGTTTGATGAGACTATGATTGAAATAATTTGGGGATTAAGAATGTCTTTTTTTGGGAGAGACCCAAATAAGAATTGTATGAACGAAACAAAGACACTGAAGCATAGAGCAAATAATCTCACTTGATTTCACTATGCCAGGTGATGCAAACCAAACACAAACAAATTTGAATCTGGTTAAAATTTATGTTGACTGTGCTCTCTTACTTTTGTCAATATATACAGAAGTTATGTGTAAATTACATCCTAATCCCTTATCAAATTTAGAGCAAATTATGAAACCTACTTTGAAATTCAACAATTATTCCCATAAACTAGATGGGGTAGAGCAGAGACTCAGTGGGTTCCATAACCAGCTACCTTAAGATATGCCTCCCACTATGACTCTCTTTGAAACATTTAGCCATTTAACTTAAAGCGTATACAGAAGAGAAATTGTACCTTAAGATGGGTACTTTGTTTTAATCAACACAAGGACATACGCTACAAGACATTTAAGGGGATTTACTTCTAAAGGCTTCTAACAGAATCTCTTGTGTGTTACAAGGTGAGGCATGGAGAACACTGGAAGGAGTAACACACTGACTGTCTGCTCATTAATCCAAATCCCTGGAACGTGCCACACGGCTTTAGTCGTGTCCCCTGGGAAAAGAGCATCCACGGTTCTGCATCTTGAGAGAAAAGGGAAGCTGGCAAGAACGCATCTTCAATTCAAACTGATTCCTCCAGCGACATCCATTCAAACAATAATACAAGTGAGAAAATTAGATGGTTACCAAGCATTATTTGGCAAAGACACAGCACCGTGCCTATCACTGACTCACAACAGATCCTCTAAGCCTCAGCTAACAGATTAAGTAAACATAGAAATATATGCATTTTTTTTCTTTTTAAAGAAAGCTTGTTTATATCCTCTTTTACCATAAGATACGCTGGGGAGTTTATTCAAGAATTTGCTGACAGTCATATCCTTATTTTTCACGTTTCCAAGGTTCTTCATCAACACTGCAGTCGGCTGACTTTCCGTTGGCTGCCAGAGTTACCTAAAAATAATTATCATCAACATCCTGCTTACGGGCCGCGAACCAGAAAACCACCCGGGGGGTTATGTGGAGGAGCACCAGACCCAGGTTCTACTACACGACTTAAATATTAATTTTAAACGTTGTTCCTTCCAAATTGATTTTGAACTGGTCTTAGTTTTCAACACTGATTCGCGAACATTAAAAAAAAACAAAATGGGGCCTCCCTGGTGGTGCAGTGGTTGAGAGTCCGCCTGCCGATGCAGGGGATACGGGTTCGTGCCCCGATCTGGGAGGATCCCATATGCCGCGGAGCGGCTGGGCCCGTGAGCCATGGCTGCTGGGCCTGCGCATCCGGAGCCTGTGCTCCGCAACGGGAGAGGCCACAACAGTGAGAGGCCCGCATACCGCAAAAAGAAAAAAAAAAAAAAAAAAAGTAGTTGCCTTAGGGGGTATTGAGCGACTAGAGATACCTTGCAAATTGGGGGATAAATAACTTCTACTACGCTTTTAGGGTTGTGAGGGTGTCTAATTACCCATAGACCCACCACACAACAATGCAGTCCTGAAAACATAGTGCCCTTGTGCTACTCCAAACAACCACAGAGAAAAAAAAAAAATCCAGAACTAGGCAGCTAGTTCTACTCATGCATGTGAAAGGTTCAGTTGCAATGAGGCCAGGTGGAGTTTATACGTGTCCAACTTTCAAATCATTATGGTCTGGCTCTACCATATAAGCTATCCAGGCTTTAAAAATTAAAAAGGAAAGGAGGGAATGAAAAGGCTGAAATCAGTATCTCTAAATTATTTCATTGCAGACATTTATTAATCAACTATAATCTCCAGACGGTCAGTATTATATTTCCCTGGCTCTCAGCGAACTGAACCCTTACACAGAGTGGGAAGTTTTCCCCTCCACGTCTAAGTCATTTTCCTAGCTTACCTTCCATCTGTCTGTCCTCAACGTCATGTGCAAACTTAAACCCACGATTGATATTCCACATAATGGAGAGACTGGATTTATGGAAGCATTAGGACATGGAGACATGACAAACGCAGCAATGTTTGAAAGAAATCTGGCTTTCTTCTTACCCAAGTGGAAGTGAGAGGCATGCATTATGAACACACACAACATGCTAGGAACAGAAAACCTTTCACAAACAAAGCAAATGAAAATAAAAACTACTCATTCCTCCGGTCCCCATGAGGCCCCCACATTATTTTTTTTTTAAAAAAAAGACCATGCAACAAGCAAATGAAAGCATCACATGCAGCTCTTCTGATTAAAATTAAAAACATTGCATAACTTCAAACTACGGTTACAAGGCAAGAGTTTGAAAATAGAGAGACCAACATAACAGAACAATGCTTAGAATGGTTAAAGTTGTGACCAGAGCAGCAGCAAACTTGTTTCCCCTTCAGTGAATTGTCAGGAAAGACGGCCAGGGACAAACTATCTGCCTGGAGCAAGCTGCCTGTTCACCATGACCTTGAATGTACCTATTTGGCTTTCAGTGATGAACCAGATCAATAGCTGTGCAACATTATAAATCATGGTGCCTTTCGAAAACCAGACAGAGCTCAGGTGGCAGGGGCAGGGAGGCTGTTGTTTTCAAATACTGAGACCTGTGTCTCTGAAGTAGCTGGGACAGCAGCTTTTTTGGTATTTCCTTTTTCTGGCTGGGTTAAAAGAAGCAGGGACTCCGCTCCCCCAGTCTATTCCACCCGGCTCCGTCCCAACACCTGGGTAATGGAAGAGCCCAAAGGGGAGAACTGGCAGTAAGCAGTGATGTCTCCCAACTCAGCTTTTAAAACAGTGAGACTGAGAATGGGCCAGAAGTAGGTTCAAAGGCAGGAGTAGATGTGACTCAGATATTTTGGGAAAGCCTTCAAATTCACCTCCATAGCTCTGACTGCCTCCTTTGCATATAGGTGTCAACTCAGTTAATTGGTCTAGAGTGAGAAGGGTCGATTGGCCTCGCCTCACAATCTTCACTGAGCTGAACCCATCACTTCACTAAAAAATGCAAACCGCCAAAGAGTTATTAAACCAATATGGCCGTTTCATCATTTCCATAATCTGCTCAGTTTCACCATTTGACCATCTAAACACTAATTCACCAACGAGTTTGCAGGTGGTTGGTTTGGTGGTCGATTACCTAGAAAGACTGAGCCACTGTCTCTATCAAACTGTCCAGCAAAAAAGGTTATCTGAATTAAAGCATGGGGTCGAGATGTTAAAATATACACTCAATAAATATTTCTGAACAGCCTACTGCATGCCTGGCACTGCTTTAGGGCACAGCAGTAATAAACAGGGACACAGTCTCTCTCCTCATGGGCTTACTTCACAGTGACAGAGACAGTTGACCAACATTTCCCTTTAGGGATTGAACTGTTTGCTAAAATAAATGAAGCGAATTTGTCCTGATGTGCTTGATATGCTTTAAGGGAAAAAAAAGTGCAGGAAGTCTGAAATCTAAAGACATCTCCATGCCTATACACTTTCCTCAAAACTTGTCCTACACAATACTGTTAAGAAGCCTCCTGAGATGCTCCAAAAGGGCCGCACCAAAGGCAGTTAACCACTAGGACTCTTCTTATATATAACTGCAAAGTTAAAGAATATATGTGGTGATTTTCTTTTGTTTCCTACTACTATTTTTCCTCATAGGGCAGTAATTGGGATCAAGCTGTATCTCCACTCTATAACTGTACATTCATTTTGCTGTCCTCCAGTGCCTAACTCAGGGCTTTGCAGATTATGGGCACTCAATAAAACTTGACTAATAATCAAAATATAGGAGGTCATAGGAATAAGATGGGGGTGCTCAATTAAACCCCACAAGGCACACGATGAATACTTGTTAAATATAATAGAGCATAAAGCTATTCCATGGAATGTTGACCCTTGTTTACCAAAACTAATATTTTGATGGGGAATAATCCAGCACAATCATTGAGATGTGGAAAACACTAACCTTCCAGGAGAATGGAGTATACCATTTAGGTGCATCTGAGTTTCTAACAATTTTAATTGTTTTCATTGAGTCAATTAATTTATGCAGTTGCCTCTTGATGGGCGGGGTCCCTCCCTAATTTGCATCAGAGCCCTGGTTTACCCACACATGTAGCTTATACAGAGGGGATGAACCAAAGATGGTGGCTGGACCTATGATACAGTCCAGTAGAGGGGATTGCTTCTGTGTCATCCTTAGTTGTCTGGCAGAAGCCATGGCATATATTTGGAATGACCCAGAAATAACATAGGGAGAAATTAACTATTAAATGAGATCCGTCAGCAGGAGTCAAAAAGGTATCAGAAATCTGTGTTCGGTTCAGATTGTCCTCAGTTGCCACTTACAACCCTTAGATTTGACACTGCTCACCTGCCAGGGTTTCTCCAAGTTTGCTTCACTCTGGTCATGACACTTTGACAATGTCAAGTTAGTTACAATGAAGGCTAGACAGAGCCCATCAAGCTTGAAGACTTAGCATCCAACAGCTTGGAAAAGAGTCCAGAACGTCCATGCTTCAGGAAAAATGGTGCTGCCAGGCAGTATGTGACATATAGTGTTTTTTTTAAAGACATCTATGGATAATTGTCCTGAAGGAGAGTTATTCTTTACTTGAAATCGCTTCCCCATTCTTGGAGCAAAGTGATTGTCAGGTCAAAACTCACCTTCCCACAAAAATAATGAAGAGAAAGATAGCTGCATAAAATTATGTGGGCACACTTTTGACCAATACATGATATAGAGCAAGAAGGAATACTTGTGCTATGTAAATCAGATTCTGGGTATTTCTCTTGATGTTTCACTTGAACAGAATATTTGAAAGCCAACAAGGCCCTAGAAACCACAAATTCTTGAGCATAATATTCAAAGAAAACTGATTGAATTTGTGAAGTGGGTGGACGGGGGAGTCAAAATGATTGTTTTACATCACATGGATAAAACAAGCAACTGATTGGCTCTTTCACCGTTAGACTTGTTGATTTCCTGCCACGTTAGACACAGAGTTAGATGATCTGGGACTCATAGACGCTTGAGTTACATGATTCTTTAGAAAAATAAATGTGACAATAATACATGCAGGGCTTTTGGGTTTGCTTTAGGAAATTGAGCATGCACTATTAAATACAGGTCTCGATATCCATGAATGGGAAAGGTACCTTGCACTCATCTACTATGACAGAGTTGTGTGCAGCATAGACACATTGGTTGGAGTTGTTTTCCCTGTGGTTCTTCATGTCATCGTAAATGGACTGAGTCTTGGTCATTTCAATATCTTCATGCACTCGGTGCTGGGAGTCAATGGTGTCCAGCTCAGACTTGGAGAGGTGATAGACAATCCCAGCCCCAAAAGAGTCTCCCACAACATTGACGGATGTTCTCATCCTGTCCCTGGGGACAAAGAACAGAACATGTTTAGTGAGGAAGCAGTATGATGTGATGGTTGAGAGGTCAAGGTCTAGAACGGAGAGACCTGGGGTTGAGCTCTGGCTCTACCTTTCCCTCTGCCTGGTCTGGGGCAAGTGACTTAACTTTTAGGAGCCTTGATTTCCTTGTTTGTCAACTGGAGATAACAATCATACTTCTCTCATAAGTTCGTATGAAAATTAAATGAGACAATGTATGTAAATTGCTTAGCAAAATGTCTAATGAATGGTAAGCACCCAATAAACAACAGGAGAAGAGAAAGGAGGAGGAGGGGAGGAAGAATTAGAGGGAAATAATGTGTCCAGATCTCAGAATTAGCTCCCAGACTGCAGCCATTCCTAGCTGTGTCCAGCGAGTCCTCTTGATTTAAACTGTTCTTTGAAGATTCCAGATTACCTCCACTTATTTTATTTACTAATTCTATATGAAAGTGCAACCACCTGTGAATTCCCCCATAGTAGAAAATTCATCTTTTTTGTAAGGATCAAAACAACACTGCCTTCCCCCTGGGCCCCAGTCTGTCCCTAGCACACACATATACACAGACACAGCTGTTGGGTGAGAAACCCAGTCACAATTTCCTCCCTGACCTATATGTGTAGTGCCTATGTGTCCTGAAAAAAACCAAAATGCTTTCTCTTGCTCTCTCTGTTAATTAAAAAAAAATAAAATCTTCCAGAGGGCCTCTTGAACCAAGAAGGGTTGAGAAAAATCCTTCCTCAAATATTGTTTCTCAAGTTCTGACTTGAAAAAAATAGGATGGTTGATAACATTCCCTCTTAGAACGTCAGCACCAGGAAAACTAATTAATTTCTTAAGAGTAAGTTGTAGTCTCTCACCCATAAGTTTAAATCAGTGTGAAGAGTCCTTTTGACCATGCTTATGAGATACTCAAAGCTCTAAAAAGAAGGATGCTGGAAAACCACAAAGAAAAGAAAGAAAAAGAAGGAGTTTAGGTAAAAATGCTGCTGAGACATCTTAGTTCAGGGCACTCTAGTCTTCAATTTAAAATAAATAAATAAAGGAAGATACTAGAATTGGTTTAAGGCAAAGTGGAAACCTTAACAGGTTCTTGGAACCAAGGCCTAAAATAAATTCTAGTTGCTATGATCAAACCTATTTCTCATTAGAGAATAGTAATTATGAAGTTGTACTAGGAGGAGTCTGGCCTGGTTCCTTTGCAAGGAACTTGGGAGCCAGCTGGCCTTCTGGTTTCAAGCAGGAAGATGCTGCCCATGAAAAAATAAAGATCAAAGCCCGGCTTCCACTCTCAGGGGCATCTCTCCATCTGAGAAGTCTCTTCCCCTCCCTTCCGCTTTAGAGAATCTGCCTTAGCATGATAGTCTTAACATGAATGAAGACTGGGTCTTGAGGTCATCCACAGAATCAGGCTCTTGAAATCAAGATCACTAAGAAGCCCCAGTATAAGGAGATGAGAAGGAATATGTATTAAGAAAAAGCATGGACTCTGGAGGCAGGCTGACCTGGATCAAATGCCAGCTTTACCCCTTACCTGTTGGACAATCTTGATCGTACTTAACAGTTGTGAGCCCTGGTTGTCTCATTTATAAAATGGAAATAATAAAAGTGTTCCCTACATAAGGGTTATTGTGAACAAAATGCTTAGCACAGTTCCAGACATTTAATAAGAACTCACAAAACATTAATTTTACATGATGTATACTTTTAATATCACTATTCATCTTATCAAGTCAATTCATGTATATTTTTGGAAGCTCCTAGGTAGAACATCCAAACATGCCTGCTTAAGCTACTCTCTACCCTGAAAACATTAACCCTATTTATAGGCCAATTCCTATGGCAGCACACCCAACTAAACAGCTGAGTTATTTGTTCATCCTGCAGTTGTAGTCTACTTTGTTGCTTTTCAACTATACTTTCCATCCCTCCTGGCCTCTGCTCTGAGCCATGCACCCAACACCCCTGATCAACTGTTAAATTCCAAAGAGCACTAAAGTCTTGGAGAGGAATGCTCTGAATACTCACTTATCTCATGGCCTTATTGGCAAGTAGAGGGACCAAAGGTAATGGTGGTGGTGATGATGATGGTAGCTAACTTTTATTTGTATAGGAATATACCTTATAGATATTACTGTATTTAATCCTCACCACAACTCTATAAGAAGGACTATTATCCACATTTAAGAGATGGAAACACTGAGGCCCAAAGAGATTAAGTGGCTTCCCAAAGTCACACACGCTAGTAGAGTCACAGAACCATATTTGGACACAGGCAATGTGACTCCAGAATCCCCGTACAGATGAACTGATTTGCAAGGCAGAAAGAGAGACACAGATGTAGAGAACAAACATATGGACACCAAGGGGTGAAAGCAGGGGCTGGGTGGTGGTGGTGGAATGAATTGGGAGATTGGGATTGACATGTATACACTAATATGTATAAAATAGATAATAAGAACCTGCTGTATAAAAATAAATAAATAAATAAAATTAAACTAAAAAAAAAAAAAAAAAGAATCCATTGTCTGCCATGTGATACAAAGCACCCAGGAGCCAGACAGTCCTGATTTTGAATCTAGCTCAGCCACATATGAACGGTGTGACCTGGGTGACTTCCTCAACCAGAATTTTTCTCATCCAGTCAAAATACCTACTTTACAAAATTTGGGGAAGATAACGCCTGTTCCTGATCCACAGCTGATACTCATTATGTGCTGTCTCCTTCCCCTTTTGGAGATAAGCATCACTCATATCCCATCACGGGGACAAAAGCACAAAATACTATGCTCAAGGATTAATTACTTTTCCAGCTTAATAAAGCCATTTCCACTCAAATGAGTGATACAAGTTCACAAACTCCCCCTTCCTCAACTCTTGGCTTTCTTTGACACCAAACCCCACTCTCCTGAGCAGTCACTGAACCAAGTTTTGGGAATAGCATTTCTGGGTGAACTTTCTCCAAATGTGCACAATGCTCATGTCTCTTCCATATGCTCAGGTCTCTTTGAATTTGAAAAGGAACTCTAGCCAATGGAAATAGTCACCAGGACAGTAATGGATGGAAGACAGAGTTGGGTGAAATCAAAGCAGACTAATGTTTGATGCCCAAATCAACATACAAAGGGCCCTGGACTTAGGGCTAAAACCCTAACCCAAGTGTTCTAACTCTCTCACTTCTTACCTGAGCATGAAATATGGAATGAGGCTAATTCCAACTCCACAAGAAGTTGTGAGGGTTAAGTGAAATGAGAGACACAATGGGAACGCCTTAAATACTCATTAAAAATTGCAGGAGCACATAAGCCTGAAAATGTCTGAGTGGAAATAAGATAAGAATGTGGACTCTAATACTTGCTGAGTTCTTTGTTAGTTCATTGATTCATTCAACAGGTATCTAATGAGCATCTTAGTGTGTGCACTATGCCAGGTGTCCAAGCAGTAAAGAGCAAGAAAAGACCCTTTCTTTGTTCTCTTTTCTGGTAGAACTCACACTCTCTTTACTTGTCTGTATCCCCCACTAGAGTAAGTTAAATATTCTAATAGGAATAAGTGCTGTGTGTTCTTGGGTTTTGTAGGCAGGACAGTTTATCTACACTTGGGCCCCAGCAAAGGCTTGAATAGAAGTGTCTTGAGTCAGGCGCTAAGGGTGGGTCTGAGATAATGAGCTAGAGAGAAGAGAGAACTAATACGTGTGAAATCTAAGAGGTGGGTGCCCTCAGGAGCGTTCAGGATGACTAGTGAGTACAGTGAGAGGCAGAAAGTAAGGCCTGACCAAATCATGTATAGCCTTATCAGTCAAGTGCAGGAGTTAGAACTTTATCCCATGTGTGACGAGGAGCCATGGAAGGGAAGGATCACCCTTGTTCCATTATAAAGGATGGCAAGACTGAAAGAGCAAAATCCACTTAGTGAAGATATGGGGAATATGGAGAAAGATGAATTTGAGAGACATTTAGGAGACAGAATTACAGGACTTGAGGACTGATTGGTTACAGAGAATAAAAAAGAAAAAGAGTCAAGAATTCCTCCCAAGTTGCTGGTTTGGACAACCAGTGGACAGGGCTACCACATGTAGGGGACACAACTGGTTGGGGTGAGAAAGGTTCTGGTATCAGCTCAAACATACTGAGTGTGAGGACTGTGACCCAGCCAAGGGGAGCTGTCCCGCAAGTGGTTGGGAATACGGACTAAAGGTCAGGAGAGATAGCTGAGCTACAGGTAGGAAATTAGAAGTCAGCACCTAGAGAGGCCATGGATGGGTGCCAAGACAGGTTCAGTTCATCCTTGGGGAGAAGTAGAGTGAGACAAGCAGACAATCTAGTCTAGAACCCTGAGGGAGACCAACATTTAAGGACTAGGCAAAGGAGTAAGAGCCTGCCAAGGTGGCAGGAAATTAGAAGAGCCTGGGGGAAGAGTGTTTCAAAAGTAAGGGTGTGAAGGACAATACCCATGATTGCCTGGAGGTCAGGTGAGATAAGGGAAAGCAGTGTCTCTTGGTTTCAGCAACAAAGAGGCCATGATTGACCTGGCAAAGGTAGTTTCAATACAGAGGCAGGGACAACCGAAGCCTGTTCGCCATCGCTAGAAACTTGAATGAGAGATGAGGAAGAGGGAATACTGTGTAGAATCACCTTATTCAAGAAGACTGACTGAGACGGTGAGGAGACAGAATGGTAGACAGAGGCAGATGGAAGACAGAAATTTCAGTTTACTTTTGAGGTCACCAGGGGAATATCTGACCAACTCTGGGGAAGTCCGATTCTGGCCAAAAGCAGGATATGGGGATTTATGGTTCACATGTGGAAAATTTCTCCACAGGCAAATACTTTCATTTTCTCTCCCAACAGCCCTGACCCGTTCATGAAACCCTGCTGACCTCCGGAGTTTTTAGGCTGCTTGGTAAAAAGAATTTTAGAGTGCTTGCTGTTATTCTCGGGTCTGGATGTGGTGCGTCAGGACCTTGAGAAGGGGACAGAGGTGAAGGCAGAATCTTTAATTGAATGAATTCACTACAGATGACATAGCTATTCTTTGGGGACCACCGGGAATCAAAACCAAGAGGGGAGCTTGACGAAACTCCTTCACGCTGCGGCGCTGGGTCTGGTGCCCTGGAAGAAAAGCATTTGCCAAGGTGGTCTCTCTCTTTCTCCTTCTTTCAGTCTAAATCTTCTGGCAGGGAGATGGTGGGATTGTCTGAAAGTCCTGCTCACAGACGAACAGAACCAGGGGGCAGGATCACTCAAGATTCATCTGGTCCCTGGTATTGGAGTGAGCCACATGAAATTGCCATTTTAATGAGTCCAGAAAGGCCAACTGTTGGCAATTTCATATGAGTCAGCTTAATATTCATAGAAACAGATCATTGTGTCTGCCTCTCAGAATGCAGGGTGCACAGTGTGGCAGGTGGGTCGCCTGAGGCCCCAGACCTTGAGAAGGTTGGCACGGTTCTGGGCTTCTGAGAGCTCAAACCACATGGGATTAGGGAAGGGAAGAAGGACCCACAGAAGCATTGGTTAAGAGTGTGAATTTTGGATTCAAGCCTGGATTGCAATCCTGGCTCCAGCAGGATTAGCTGGGAAAACAGCTTTTTCCACTCAGTTTTCTCATTTGTAAAATATGGAAAGTAATATCCACCTGCAAGCATGTGGAGAAGGTAACAACGGCTAACCCATATGGAGCGCCTGTCCTCTGAGAGGTCCTCAGCCAAACTCTGCCTATAAAAGGCTTGACAGGATGCCTGACCCAGACTCAGCGGTCAACCTTAACTGCTCACTGCCATCATCATCATTAGTCCAAGCAAAAAGGGGAGCAAATCACTTCCTATCTTATTCCTCCATCACGTCTTATACGTTCCTCTTTTGCACCTAGCACTGTGGGGATATTTTGACCACATCTATCCCCATTACTAGACTATTAGCCCTTTGAGAGTTGATACCATATTCGTTTATGACATGGGCAGGACCTGGGGGAAGGAGGTAGGCAGGTATGTGAAGGACGCAGGGTGGGGATGGATCATTATTTAAGAAGTGGAAGCAGATTAACTCTAGAAAGAGAATTGTCTTTTTAGCAAACGTCCAGTTGGATATTTTGGTGGTGAAAAGTTAGGATGCAGGACAAGATCTAGAAGAAGGAAGAGAGAGACACCGAGAGACACCAGAGTCCCTTGCAGAGGACAATGAGAGAGGTGTCTTGAAAGCTGGGGGGAAACACAGAGGAGGAGAGCCAGGAGGCCCAGCAAGGCAGGCAGAGACTGGAACTAAACAGGTGTAGGGAGAGGTTCCCAGTGGTGGGGGACACTAAAGGAGTTTTTTTAAAGAAAATAAATGCCTATTATTAACTTTTTACTTTCTGTAAATTATTATTAGCAGTGATTACTTCAGAGAAACAAGACCTGAAATTATAGGGGTGGAAAAATTTTCCCTTCTAGATTCTTTGGCTGGTCTAATAATTAAATTGAAAATTTAATTTTGTACATATAGGAAAATTTAATTTTGTACATACCTGAGCCTTATAAAAATAGGAGACTCAAAAGCAGTCAGGCAGTTGAGGTTTATATGCCATCCTAAGCTAAGGAAGGGGATAAGGGTCTGGGACTTGAAAGGGGAGGAAGACAATTCACAGGAAGAGCAAATATTTGGTAAAAAAATGTTTGCCCTGCCACGCAGATAAGTCTCTCCGTGAAAAAGTTCTCTCTGGTAATAGCATTCTTCCTGGTATAGGCCTCCTTTCTAAATTCTTTTAGGCAGTTAAGGGGAGGTAAAAAGCTTGTCTTGAGTCTGCTGGGTCTTGACTGCTTTCAGCTCAAAATAACCCACATGCCAACTGGCATTTTGCAGGGAGTCGCATATTTTGCTCCTTTTCAAGATTCAATTGTAGGTGAAGGAAGACTTCTCTTTCTCATTTTATAACTCTCCTGAGCTTGGTCCCTCCTCTCCCTTCCAGGAGCACATATTTCTTTTGTGAGCATTAAAACATGACTTCGCTGTGTGGAACTATCGCCCCGCCTCCACCCCACTCCCCTGTGTGTTGAGTCAGGGACACTTTGGCAGGGGAAGAAAAGACTTAGTCGAAAAGGATAAGGATGTCATGCTAAGGATGACAGAGAAAGAAGATGAGGTAAGATGCAGAAAAAAGGAGAAATCAGTGGAAATAGGAAATCAAAGCAAAAGGCTTAAACATGAGTCCCTAGACTCTTCAGAGATAGGGTAGATGTAGGGATTGGTTTTCTTTTCCACCAAACATGGAATGAGGGTTAAATCAGTTAAATAAGAGAACAAGAACCCAGATGGGCAAGCCTGGAACATCTAAGGAATAGCCGGATTGTCTGAGTTTGAATCCCAGTTCAGCCCTTTAATATCTACTAAACTGAGATAAGTTTCTTGGCTCTGAGCCTCAGTTTTCTCAACTGTAAAACAGGGATAATATTACTAGCTGCCTCATAATTTGCTGCAACTTTTTAAACAAGTCTATGTAAAGTGCTTAGAACAATGTCTGACAATGAAGGAGCACTCACTGAGTATTAGTTGTTAGAGTCCTGTGTCCTTCTGATCTAGTTCCATTGAATGGATGCACACGATGTCAACCAGTGCTCACAAAAGAGTAGAGATGCTCATATACTACAGTCAGGAACTCCTACTCCCTACCTCTGGTCCATTGCTTCTGGAAGTCAGGTCCCTGGAATGATCATCAGCATCCCCTGGGAACTTGTTAGAAAAGCTACTTCTTGGGCCCCTCCCCCAGATCTCCTGAATCTCCAGGAGGTTTTGGTGCACGCTTGAGTTTGTGAACCAATGCTCCATTCCATCCTGGGAGGCTAATGACGGAGCCTCTGAGAGCCCCACTGCAGGGTGGAGGCTCTCTCAGGCTTCCTTATAAATGCCATCTCAAGTATACCCCCTAATGAGCAAATATGTCCCCAGAAACAATCTCACTAGCAGTCCCATGTGATAAGTGGGCCATAGATCCACTTGGCTTTCCTTTTCCCACCTGTGGCCAGACCCAGTTTTTTGTCATCTCTTCCTGGTATTGCCCCACAGTTCTCCTTCCATCCTGAATCCTTCAGAGAGAGAGGGGTGTCACAGATCTCATAAATACCTGCCAAGGACTCCTGTTACAAAGGGCTTCTTAGATTCTGGGGAAGGTTCTGGTTTTACCAGGCCCACCCATCCGGTGTTCTAGGACTCGGACACTTTTTAGGGCCCAGAATCTTGGTTTTCACCATGACATTTACAGAACAGCTAAGCTTGCTCATTGAAAAACGTCCAGGGCTCGGCGAGCACTAATGAGGCTGGCTGATCTCCAGCAGTTGGCAAACACCATGGCACATTAAATGTCACTGCGGGCTTTGTTTGGTTTTAAATTGAAAAGTTGAAAGCTTACAAATTGAAAGCTTACAAACCTTGCCTGGGGAGGAAAAGAAATGCCCCCCTGTTCTTTGTCTCTGCTTTCCCCCCACAGACTATGTGTCACCAGGGAATCCCTGCACCCCCCTCTCAACTCATCCCCCTGCCCCACTCACACGCTGATGGGCACCCAACAGCCACGGCGCCCATGACCAAGAGTGTGTTTCCAGAACTCCTCTTGCTGGTGAGAAAGAATGTGGAACTATTCCTAATTCAAAGCAGATCTGACCTAGCTACCGACCCCTAAGCACACTTTCCCAGGATCCTCTACCGTCCCTTTTTCTTTTCTTCTGAAAAGGAACGTTCATGCTTATTTGTATACAAACATCCATCACCAGCAGAAGCCTAGTCTGGGTCTTAAAACTAGAAGGGCACTCAAGGGCATGGGGTCTAGACTGTGCTTTCAAGCTGGTAAATTACTGTTCCCATTGTACACACGACACAGCTGAATCCAGAGAGTAAGTAACTCGCCAGCAGCCCCACAGCGACTAGGTGCAGAGCTCAGACCCAGGGCTCCTGCTCCTGCCTTTCTTCCCTTGATCACGGGGCCTCTTTCCATCTGAGATCAGACCCCAGAACTAGAGGCGAGCCTTCAATCACTCTTCCCTTTCCAGCTGCAGCCTGGGGTAGAGTTTTCTCAAATGCAATTTCATCAATAGAGTTAATCCAAATGTATCATCATTTTTTTGTTGTTCAGCCAACTCCCTTCTGCTAGCACGTTTCAGCCCTGGAGTTAAGACGCCCTGCTCTGGGTGCAAGTGTGAGCATGTGAGTGCCCATTCGCTAACATTTAGGTCAGGAGGAGCCAGGGTCTTGAATGTTTCATGAGGTGACTCTCCTCCAACAGGCTTGGAAGCAGATGACTGTCAGGAAGACAGGGCCCACGATGGCTGACCTGGGGGGGTGTGCAGCTGGAGGACTTGAATTCTAAGAGTGGCTGAGACCTTGATTGTATCCCATTTGTCCCCACTTAACCTGCTTGTTTTGTTTTGTTTTAATCCTGGGAGAGGGGAAAAAAACAGGTCAGACAAAAAATTCTCTGATTAGTATGTAGAACCAGGGGTGACCCGAATCGGTCTGTTTTCCCCAACCTCTCTGACTCTGGACCCCTCTGTTCCTCCTCCCCACTGTTAGATCTGCTGGGTACCTAGTAGGATGCTGTGTGGGGTGGCGTGAAGGGCCCTGACCTGGCCGCACAAGCTCTCCTGTGCCTTTTGATGCCCAGTTTCCTCATCTGTGAAACACACCATAGTGATCTTTAAGGATTAACTTTAAACTGACATAAAGAGCAAGGTGGTACCACCAAATATCTGCTCCTTTCCTTCATTCCTGATAACACAAGTACATTTTTACACTTAAATGCATTTGCATTATAATGGGGGCAGCATCTATAATAATAACTGTAAAAGAGATGAATCTCTAATGGTGGATTTCAAGACTCAGCAACAAGTCCAAGAAGAGAATAGGCAAGGTAGTTGGAGCAGGCAAAGGCCCCTCAATGACAATGAAAGTTCAAGGGGCAAAGAGGCAGAGGGCTCAGTCAGCCAAAGCCACAAGGGAAGCAGCTGGGACTTTAATAGGTTCCTCTGTCTTTCTTCATGTGTAGAAAGGCTCCTGGTTATCACGCAGCAGCTCTGTGGGTAAGTTTTAGCATGCATTTATTGAGCTCCTGCTGTGTGCTCTGTCCCCAAGCGGTTGCCACCATCTTCATTTCCTCTTTGTCCTCCTCCTAACCAAATCCAACCCCACCCCTTTGTCTCCATCCTATTCCATCCAAATCCTTCCACCATTCACCACCACCGAATCTCAGCTGCACCTATGACTGCCCCGTCTGAATGGACCTCATGAGAAAGACTGCCCCTTGGGGCCAGCGTAGGGTGCAGAGAACAACCAAGATGGCACTGAGGACCCTGCCACCCCCGCCTGAGAGAGACAGGCAGGGACAGATAAGAGTCATTTCCTTTGCTCATCACCTTCCCACGAAAGGCATTTCCAGAGCATTTCTCTGGTGATGGAAGAAACAGTCAGGAAGATCCGTGCCCTTCCTCACAGCCCTCCTGAGTTGAACAGATTCAGTCTACTTCTCATTTCTAACCTAAACTTCAACAGCAAGCAAGCTTTCTGGAAAGACCAGGCTTCCTTCTAGCCTTCCCAGATGTCCTTCTTCCCTTCGGTCACTTGCACGTTTCTCTCTTTGGAAGGGTGGTTGTAAAAGAGTGGAACTTGTCTTAGCATTGAGGAAACTCAAGTCCATAAAATGTGGCTTCTGGCTCTTAAAATCTTTGTCAATAAATGTCAGAAAGATTGCTAATGGAATGTAGGGTAATAAAAAAATAAGTGGGAATACTTTGGCCTTGGATCTCTGCAGTTGTTACTCTGAGCCTCTGACTTTGAAGCCAATGGCATCCCCCAGCCCCTGTCACTTAGCTCCAGGGCTGGACCGGAAGTATCAGTGTACATCCCATAGAATATCAGAGCCCCAGTGAGCCCTTAGCAAGAATTGATTCCAACCTCTTTTTTGGGGACCATCTGGCTAGACAGACCCACCTTTGGGAATGGGCTGAGAGTCCCACACTAGGACAGTGTCCTTCACTGGGAAAGGGAGCTGGGCTATGTATACACTGTCAAGTTCAAGCATCTCTGCATGACCTCAGGGTTGTCCATCTTGCCTCACCTTTTACCACTCCTTGCCTTACATTTTGCACTCTGATAATATCAAACCACTCATAGGTCCCCATACGATTTGTTGCCTCAGTGCCTTTGTGTGGGCTGGCCTTGACCAGAATGTCCTATTTCCACCCCCACCCCACCACTTATGAATACCTGGGTAACTTCTACCTACCCGTTATGATCCAGCTCAGCTATCACTGCCTTTAGAAGCTTGAATGTGGCCATGATTATGAATTGGTGGCCTCCAAAGCCAAGCAGACATACGGCCAAATCTCTATTCATTCTCCCTAAACCTCAGTTTTCTTATCTATAAAATGGCAGTTGTTAGAGGCAGCGGTGAAGGGCTCCATGTAGCAGCTGGCATATAGTAGGCCCTCAAATTCAGCAGCCATATTCCTTGTTTTCTGATTTCTCCACTCTGCCCTTCCATCCTAGACTGGGATGTGTGTCTGTCTCTACCGCTATTCTTCTATGTGTGTGCTCTTTTTAAATCTACTTTGTTGAAGTGTAATTTACATACAATAAAATGTACCCATTTTAAGTGTGTGGTATGGTGAGTTTCGACAGATGTGGACACCTGTGCATACCTGTGTACATGGAACATTTCTATCCCTCCTAAATCTTTCTTTATGCCCTTCCCAGTCAATCCTCATGCCTCTGCTTCTGGGCCCAGGCAATCATGATCTCTTTCCATTGCTAGAGATTATATTGTCTTTCCTAGAGCATCATATAAATGGAATCATACAGTATATATTCCTTTGTGCTTTGTTCACTCAGCATAATGCTTTGAGATCCTTTGCCTGCTTTGGTATGGGTCCCTTATAGCTTTGCTTTTAACTTTGTATTATAATTTACCTGCTTACTCCGCTAGACTCTGAAGCCCTCAAAGATTCTTTTCCTTCTCTGGTTCCCAAATAAGCACGCAGCAAATGTTGGAAGGGAGAAAGGAGGAAGGAAACAGGAGAGTTCTCATGGGGATTGGTGACGATCTTGGCTGCAGCCTTGCATCTTGTCCACCCCTGGGAGGCAGTGTTCACATCCCCAGCAGAAGCACACACACAGACACTTACAGCAGCCAGTCCACAGCCACCAGCAGGCTGATGTCCTCGGTCGGCAAGCCCACAGCCGTCAGAATGAGGAGCATGGTGACGAGCCCAGCACTGGGGATACTGGCTGCACCAACGCTGGCCAGCGTGGCCGTGAGGCTGTGAGAACAGAAAAGGTGAGGTCAAGGGAAGAGAAAGTGGTCTTGGCAAAACCATCCCTGGCAGGCAATTCTCGCCTCTAATTTCTCCCGGCAGTCATAAAATCCCCTTTTCCTCCCAAGGAATAAAGAAATCTGGAGTACCAAGACCCAGGAAATAGGGTCTATTTGGATTCTGCTTAACCTTGATGGAAACTTATAAACTCATGGATGAGAGTCTTACTCCCATCATGACATCCAATTCACTGAATATATTACAGGGCTCAAGCAAGGTAAGCGTGGCTCTAAAAGCAGGCAAGGAAATATTAAAGAAGAAAAACAAGTCACCCTTAATCCTTCCACAGGAACACCACAGCATTCGTTTCTGCTTACCCCTTTATGTCTCTGTGAGAACCAGAGACTTCTAGTCTGCGTGGCAAGAGTCTGAGAAGGTTGCCAATATTAACATGAGAACTCAGAACAGCAAGTATCCAGATTCAACTGAGTGGACATCGGGAGAACAAATCAAAAGAATTCCAAATGACATTAAGGTTCAGATGCCTGGACGTTTCACCATGGGCTGGAAAATACATTATTCAGAAAGAGGGTGCCAAGAAATGACAATAAAATAATAGGAGGCTTTCCTTCTGAAGCATCTCATCCCTTGCTTTCCAAGCAGTGCCTAGGGCATACCCAGCACCATTTTGAAGTTGTCTCCGGAAGAGGGTTTAATCTAGGGTTCATGGGCCCTGTCTAGACACCAGAGGGCCTCTGTGGTCCAACAAAGGGCAGTGACTTTTTCTCCTCTTTTCTGGATGTTAATTATAAAAGCTATCACTTCTAAATGGAAGGAGGCTTATGAAAACATGGATTTCCACCTTGCTTTTCTGGCTGCTGAAAAGAAAAAAGGGGCTGCTTTCTTTGTGGTTATATGATTCCAGAATTTTTTCAGTAGGTCTTCGGGCTTGAAACTAAGAATCAGACTCCCAAACTGGTTTGCCAACTGGTGTGTCCAAGCACAGAATCCTGGTCTTACTGTCAAGAGGAACCCAAATTTACCTACTCTTACATATGAGGAAAGAAAGGTCCTGGGAGGTTTTGTGTTTTGCACTGGTTTTTCCATATTGCCATCCTTCCCACATTTAGGCTTTCACAGAATAGACACTTCCCCTAGGTGGGATCTAGAACCCATCTTTGCTTTTCCCCTGCCCCATTAATGTGGAGTTGGTGTCAGGGTTTAAAGAACTCCATTTTTGCGGGAGATCCATCTAGGTCATAGGAGGTAGTAGTGTGTAGTGGTTATCAGTGAAGGTTCTAGAGTTGAATGATGTAGGTTCAAATCCCAACTCTGGCACTTAACCACATGACTTTGGGCAATTTACTTAACCTCTTTGTGCCTTGATTTTCTTATCTGTAGAAAAGAAGAGAACAATGGTGTCTCACTCGTAGAGGCATCAGGAGGTCAGAAATAAAGCACTTAGAAGAGGCCAGCACATTGCAACCGGAGCTGCTTTGCAATGAAAACATCCCTAGTCCCGAGAGTTGGCAGGTGGGAATTCTCAGTCATTTTCCCAAGATGGATAGAACACCAGGGAAGGGAACTTCCCAAGTTCCAATGATCTTGGCCTCGGCAATTTTGTTTACAACATCAGTTGCTTCTGTTACATGAGTCACTCTTACACATCCCTGGGTACTGTGGCCACATTGTCTTGTTACCCCTTGGTTGTGTGAGACAAAATCCTATAAAGAAATCTTCCTGGTGGCTGCGTCTCTTTCTGTTCCTCCATCCCAATTATACCCTCACCCGACCACAGGTGGAGTGTCTGGGACATTGTAAGTCCTGTAATAGCTCCCAGGGCGGTGATCTCCCCCTGTCCTTTTATCCCCTCCTGGCTTTCCTGTCCTTCCCTGACTCAGTTCCCTATGGCTGGTTCTTGGATGTTATACAAGTTACCACACACACACATTAATCACAGCAGAACGTCACAGTAACCCTGCAAGGTACATACGGTAGTACCACTGATTGGAAGGGTGGAGAAACTTAGGGTCACACAGCTTGAACATGGTCTGCTGGGATTTGAACACTTGTCTGCTTGATTCCAATACCACACTGGCTTTTGATGTCCCTTGATTCCTCCTCACATTGAAAACGCTATGACTTAAAGAATTTGCTGAGAATTCCTGGCCACTGTTCTCCTGCCTACAGGGAAATGAAAAGATGAGGAATGTACTTGGAAGCACAGCAGTGAAGCTGGACTTGGCTATTTTCTTCTGACTAAATTGAAGACAGTGAACTACATACACTCCATGGAGAGGGGGCAGTCCTCCCAGAGACAGCCCCTGTGACATGTACAGATATGGCAGATTCAGCTGAACTTGCCAGGGGCACAAGTATTAAATATATTTGGCCAACTTTATCCTTTGTCCAGTGAAAATTCTCAGTCGTATCATTGTTAAAATAAAGGATAAATTTAAATAATTCAAGCACAGTCTCAATCGCCTGGTCACTCCCTGGTACATTCTCCCACTTCTAAGTCCTCATCTAGTGGTGTGAGCTTGATGGGAAGCATGGTTGCTTCATCAATGGGGAGAATTCAGGGCCATGAAGAAGCTCTATTTGTCTTTGAATTTTAGAGCAAGGGAGATTGGCAGTCTCACATGCAATCTGTTAGGACGGACTTAGATGGCTTGATAATCTGACCCGAAGCATGTTTTCCACTGAGTAACATCATGGCACTCACTATATCATAGTCACATTTTTCTTTCATATCCTGGGAGTACTGTATTTTATTAAACATCAGTAATAGTAATAATACTAGTAGCTAACATTTATTGACAGGTGACTATGCTCTCAGCCACACTAGAATATGTGATTATTGTACCCATTATACAGGAAACTGAGGCTCCCCTACAGTACTGCTATGGGCTGAGTTGTGTTCCCCCTGAATTCATTTGTTCAAGCCCTCACCTCCAGTGTGATGGTGTTTGGAGATACGGCCTTGGGAAGTAATTAGGTCTTGAAGGTAGAGCCCTCATGATGGGATTAGTGCCCTTATAAGCGGAGATGTAAGAGAGCTCGCTCTCTCTCTCCACACACCAAGGTAGGGCTATGTGAGCAAACATCTAGAAGGCAGTCATACACAAGCCAGGAAGAGGACATTCACCAGGAGCTGAACCCGCCGGCACCTTAATCTTGGACTTCCCAGCCTCCAGAACTGTGAGAAGTAAACATCTGCTGTTTGAGCCATAGTCTATGGTATTTTGTTACAGCAGCCCAAGCTGACTGAGACAAGTACATACCTCACAGGGTGGTTGTGAGGATTAGATAAATTAATATATGTAAGTAGGTGTGATCTTTAAGTTTGCAGAGAAGTGATGTGTTTTTAATGACATCTTGGGAAAGTATTCTTTCTGAATTTTTTAAAATGATGAATACATATGGTAAAAATACCTTTTGTAAAAACAAAAAAAAATTGCTGTTTATTTGTAATAGAATGTTATGCTATATTGAGGGATCTCTTCCTCCCTGTATTTCATCATTTTTGCCATCACTCCTTGGAATGCTGAAGGGAACATATTTTAATGAAAGAAAAACTGGATGCAGAGTCCGTTGATGTCGGCCCCAGTGGCAGCTCTGCTGGCTCATTACTGATGGTATTACAGCCTCAGACAAACTACCATGCCCCTTGAAGCCTGTGCTTCCTCATCTATTAAATAATCAGAGAAATAACTGCCTTGCAACGTCACAGGATGGTTAAAAATCAAATAATATCAAATTTCTGAAGCAATTTCACATGGGCAGTACAAACATAAGGCATTAGTATGAGCCTGATTCCTTCCTGAACCAATCTTCCCTTTGAGCCTGCCCGTAGTTCCTCTTTTCCTTTACTTCCTTCACCATTCTTCTAACTGGAGAACAGCAGTTCAAGTGGCCTCTGTGAAATGGAGTTAGTGTGGAAGGGGATAAGGCAAAAAGTTGTTTCAGTGCTTCACACCACCCATTTCACTCACCTTACGGTCACAATCTGGCCTCCATCTAGGATGACGCCATTCATCTGGGCTATAAAGATGGCGGCTACGGCTTCATAAAGGGCTGTACCGTCCATGTTAATGGTTGCTCCAACTGGTAGGACAAATCTGGTTACACGCTTATCAATCCCCAGATTTTCTTCCAGGCAACGGAAGGTGACGGGCAAAGTTCCAGCACTAAGGAGCAAAGAAAGAGAGACAAGAGTTATGTCCATTTTAGAGAAGCAGGATGAAGCACAAACCGAAATGCCACCACAAAGCTCTCGTTCTTTTGTTCCAGTCAATGTGACTTGAAAAAAGCAGTGTCTGGAGCTAAATTAAAAACCATCAATTTGCCATATAGGCCATTACAGAGTATTGAGTAGAGTTCTGTACTCCAGTAACAATTAAAAATATAAAGTCCAAATAAAATTTAATTCTAATAATAAAGAAAAAAAGCCCATTGATTTTGGGGCTCAAATACAATCTTATTAACATGCTAATAGTCAGCAAAATATTTTTGTTGGTTCTAGCTTTTGAGATCTACTCAGAGCTTCAAGTTCTCCTTTCCCTTTGGTCATTGTTTCCATCTTGGATTAAATATTGAAGCCCATGTGTTTGCCCACATCAATTGGGCTGCCAAAATAAAGTGTCAGAAAAGGATCAGCTATCAACAGTAAGAAGGAATGAGGAATTCTTGAATGACCCATAATTTCATGCTAGAAACACTGTTTCCAACAAGATGACTACATGGGTTGTATCTAGCCCCTGGGAATTGCCCTGAGCTGGGCCTCCTAATGTTGAGAATGCTGGACAAATATGTTAAGGACCATTCAGCAAGAATCCAAGCTTCTAGCAATTCACTGGGGACCCTCACAGACAATCCAACTCCCTGATAAATGGTCATTGCCAATTCTACAGTCTCTCCAATGACATAGGGCAGAAAAGCCTGTGCTCTGGAGCTAATCAAAGACCCAACATGGAGTGACTTCACCCCACTCCTCCCAGGCATGGGATGGGAATTCACGACCATATGAATCAATCTTAAAGGCCAGAAATCCTGACATGTTCTGTGTCTTCTAAAACAGGAGACCTATAAGAGTAAGTGTTGCTGAAAGCCAGAATATTATTTCCATGTGGATAGAGGTGATGGGAGGGCAGGCAGATTTGCTTCAAAGTTTAAGTGATATGGAAAGCAATGTAGAACATTCCAACTGTCATGGGAGTACCTTGTGGTCCATTCTCTTTTCTCTTATTCAAACGTTAGCAAACTGTCCCCAGTGCAGACAGCACATTTTTCTCTCTTGCATTTACAACCTTAGTCATAGCTCCCTCCTTCTACTTGTCAGAATTAGGGCTCCAGCCAAGCTGGACAAAGACATCTGCAGAGGTGTCAGTTTCTCAGAGAGGGGGACAGGACCGTCAGCTTCAGGCATGCTAAGTAAAATGCAGATTCCAGGGCCTACGCAGAACCAAAGTCCCTGAAGCTCTAAAATTAGGGTCTCCTAGATCTGCATCTTATCAACCCACGGACCCACAAGCCCTATTAACAACCTTAGGGAAACCAGAGTCATCTTACTAGAACATTCTTTGTGATTTTAGGTCAGGGGTCTTTCTCATGCCTCCTCTTTGGTCTTAGGTGGGGAGAGGAACTGGATGTTTGGAGATCTCTCATTACCAAAACCTTATAAACCCAGGGAGAAAAGTTGGAGTCTGGCCTCATTCACATGCTGGGGTTCCATCGTACCTGGCTTGCTGCCCCAGCTATTTTAATGAGAAGTTAGTGTCCCTTTATTCCTCTCTCACACACTCCCAGCCCTTTCCTAAGACCCCTTTGAGGTTACCAGGACACCATGACTAGTCTGAAATGGCAGCGAGACTATGGTTAGCAGCTGAATTCTCATCGGTATGAATCTAGGGACACTGCTGGGAGGACTGGAATATATCCATTACTATTACTGCATTCATTTTCCCACAGTATCATCAAAGGGTCTTTAGACAATTCAACAGATTGGAGAAAACAACTGGTAAGGCATGAAAATATTCTTAATGTCACTACTGGACAGGCTTTGTGTCTTAAAAATCCATATGTACCCCATCAGTCCAAACTGGGACTTGAGAATTTTAACTCTTTCTTGTGTTGACAGGTTGACAGTCTGACATTGTTTTTTTGGTTCCTGCCTCAGTGGCCATATGACAGTCTTCAAACGTTGCTAATAATAACTGTCTGGTACTTGAGATTCTTCTTTTTTTAAATCCAGATTAGTTTTAACAGCGCACTCGGAAGTCAGAGGGATGCAGAGAGATGTGTTTCAGGCCATCCCCACTCCATTCAGCTGCCCTGACACCAGCCTCTGTGCCTATTGAGAAAACGGGGTCAACCCTTCCACTACACATCCCCATTCAGTCCAACGTCTGAGGAGGTGGAAAGTATATTTAGCGCTGGCTGTCCCAGGGCTTTCCCCCTGTGGTCATAATGGCAAATAAACCCTGAGTTAATTCTTAGTACGTGACTCCTGCTACAGTGACTTTTTTAAAAAAGAAATTCCTCATCTAGGCAAGAGCCACATTTTAACCAAAGATTAAAACCATATTTTTTTTCAGATGAAATACAGGGCAAGGGGGAGATATGAGTCTAATGTTTGTGGTCTTGGTCAGATAACCCAAGAATTTGTCTTTGATTTAAATATGATTTGGGGTTTTCCCTATGCTTTTAAGATTTACCTTTGTTTTATAAAGGGACTAGGATAATTGTGTAGTCATTCAAAAGAAAAGATAATGATACTATTTTGAAATAGTGTAGATATCAAAACCATAATGGTATTGGAAGAAAATATAAAGTTATATTTTATAATCTTTGGCAGAAAAGATATTCCTAAGAAAAATCAAAGTTCTAAATACCAAAGGAAAACACTGACAACTTTGACTACATACACATTAAAACCTGCTAGTGGCAAAAAGCGCTGTAAGTTTTTAAGACAAATGTCAAGTGAAGGGGGACACTATTTACAACCTATGACACATGAGTTGATATTTCTATACATGTAGAGAGCTGAAAACCAATCAGGAAAGGATAAACACCCCAACAGGAAATTAAGCTCACAAACAATTCACAGGGCAGAGGAGGGGAGACAAGGATGGTCAAAAAGAACATTAAAAAGATGTTTCCCCTCACTAGTAATCAAAATAATGCAAATTCAGTGAGATCACTTTTCACCAATAGGATTTGAAAGTATTAAGGTGACAGATAATGTTCAGTGTTGATGAGCAGGTGGGTGAAGGCACACTCGTGTACCCAGTTAGTGGGTACATAAACGAATGTACTTTTCTAAATAGTAAACAGTAATCTATTTAGAATGGTGATATGTTTCAAAACCATCAGGGTGCTTACCACTGGATTCAGAAATTCAACTTCTAGAAATTTATCCTGAGGGGATCACCAAACATCCTTGCAGAAATGTATTTACAAGGATGCTTG
The DNA here is from genome assembly GCF_025265405.1 of Mesoplodon densirostris. Classification (NCBI taxonomy): domain Eukaryota; kingdom Metazoa; phylum Chordata; class Mammalia; order Artiodactyla; family Ziphiidae; genus Mesoplodon; species Mesoplodon densirostris. The sequence goes on along the minus strand of NC_082667.1, from coordinate 24,687,230 downwards.
TCACAGCCCTGTTTAATAGACAAGGTTTAAATGTACATTTGGGGTAGGGGATGTATTGTAGTACCTACAGTATATTATTATGAAGTTTAAAAATAGTAGTAATAGATATGTAGTAATAGATATAGTAAGAGCTATATTAATAGATATAACTTTTATGATCTATTGACCAGTGAAAAGAGCAGTGTACAATATCTATACATAATAAGAACTGGAAATGTACATAACTGTAAAGATTAACAAAAAGGTTACTACCGGTTATCAGTGGTGTTGCCCATTTTTTTCCTCCAAAATTTTATACACTGTCTGAACTTTTTCATAATGACCAAATACCATGCTCATAACCAGAAAACAAAATTAAAACTAAACATGATTGTTTTTATTTTTGAAAAGAAAGTTAACTTTTTCACCAAAAAGAGAAAATCTTTATGGATAGAGATACTTAGCGATAAGAAATGTATAGGACCAAGAAGGAAAAAGGAAATTTTGAAGTGTTTCCCTTCATCTTGGGAAACTGAATGCAGAATCTAGATCTCCCAAATTGTATAGATTTTAGCTTTTTCTGAAACCTCACGTTCTACTAGTACAGAATTCTCACTGATTTGCAAGATGGAAATATAATTTGGCTTTCCCAGGTTGTCACCACTATTGGCCTGTTAGGTCACTTAAGAAAAACTTGATTGACTGCTCAGTAGTTTTGAAAAAAAAAAAAAAAAGCAGTCTCCCTGTGTCACAGAGCAGCTGCCTCCCTGGCAGTGAGTGGTCATGGGTTCTGTAACAAGGACCTGCCAATCTATGACTCCAGAGATAACGCTGAGCTATGGGTTGCAGAGTTTACTTGCCTCCCTGCCACCTGCTTTATGGCCTCAGTCTTTGTTTTGTGACCCAAGGATACACGTGCAGAAATAAAAGCAACTATTGCAGGCTGAAAGAATAAAACTCTTTTAGTCTTTGAAATTCTACATTGCTGGCTGTTTCTTACGTATCTGTTTTTGTTGGGTTGTTGGTTTTATTTTTGCTAAATTCAGTCCAAGATGATATCAAAAAAAAAAGAGGTTTTTTTGCTTGCATATCTCTGGAGTTCTCACTGGCTTCTGGGAGGAACTGGGACTAGGTAATGAAGAAGGAACTGACTCTCGGTCAATGTTAAGTCAAATCAATGCCAACCTGACTTTCCTCAAAGTCAACGGGGCAGAATAGTCCATTACAGGTTCAAAGACTTGTCTGATTTCTGGTTTGTTTGAAAAATCTCACCTAACCTACCATTTACCCTGCAAAACCTTGTTCTCCTACTTTTGAAAAATTATTCCAGTACAGTGATATAATAGCCTTTCTCAAATCACAGGTGACAGAATTTCTTAAATAAAATAACATCCTGTTACACCCTTTTGGAAAACATTTAAAACTGAACTAATGCTATATGTGGCAAATTATGCCTAGAGATGAATAGCATGTATTCACCTGGGAAACAGTATGAGATCATAGCTCCAAGACAGCTACATACCAGCAAAAAGTTCATCAGAAAGCTTAAAAGTTCCTAAAAGGAGCGAAGAATCTAAAGTGTTCCACTTTTTCAAAAATATTTTTAAAATATGTGAAAAGTGTTCTCACTGAACGCTGTGATGGGAAGGTTTTGAAAGAGGGGAAGTGATGAAGAAGTAAAAGGAATGAGCAGAGAGAAACAACAGTGATTTCTTGTGTTCTCTACCTGGAAGCGGTACCCAGGGCAGTGATCCAAGCTTGGAAAATTCCAGCAAAAAAAGAGAAAGGGTTTTTCCTGGTCACTAGAAAGTAAATCAAGGGGAGAAAGATGCCCCCATGGATGATGAGGCCGACAATCACCGTGATCATGTACATCCCCAGTTGTCTAGCAACCACTTCTAAGTCCTTGATTGCAATGATCTTCCCACAAATTAGGCAGGCGATACCTAGAGGAGAGTACCTGAAAAACATAAAAGAAAAAAAAAAGCATTGAAGAGCTGGTGATGGGATTCAGAATTTAAATCAGGGCCCTCCTTCGTACCACACCCTGAGGAAAACCCTTTGCATTCTTGTAGAGTGTTGCCAAAAGAGGACCTTGAGATTCAATAGATGCTATATTTTGCTTCCGACTAACTGCATTATCTGAAATATTTCCTATGGACCTGGTGGCCTCTGCTTTCATGAAAAATCCCAAGGCAAACTTTGTTGCTCAGGTAATTTTTTAGGGCTAAAGGAGACATGCTTTACCACCTCTTAAGTAAGCACCAAGGTAAAAGTTGAGAGACATCCAGGTTACATCTTTGAGAATCTTATTTGATTTCTCTGTTCCAGATCTCCTTCCTTGAAAATTGAGAATAAATTTAGAGCATCTCAGAAAGCTCATTAGAATTTCACCAATTTACAAACACTGGTGTTTGTAAATAGTGTTTTGTTTTTGCCTTGGAAGGAATCTAGGAAATACATTGAGAGAGAGAGAGAGAGAAAGAGAGAGAGAGAGAGAGAGAGAGAGAGAGAGAGCTGCCCAAACAAGAAAACCATCTGAGCCAAGAAGCATGTTTAGAGAAATGTGGTTTTATTACTTCCAAGTCTGAAAGTGTTTCTTTCCATACCTACTCCAACAGTAATGCTGGCTGCCATTCATCGTGTTTCAAGGATATGGGGAGACATCCACACACTTAATTCTTACAAAACCCCTAAAACCAAGGAATCATTATGCCTGTTTGGCAAATGAGGAAATTGAGGTTTGGAAAAGTGAAATAACTGGGCCAAGACCATGAAAACAGGAAGGAGGAGGAGAATAATCTCAGATCTGTGAAACTCTACCACTGGGGGTTTTCATCCCTACCAACCAAACCACTTCCTTGAAGGAGCAATTGTAGCTTTCTGTACATAAGCAGACAAGTTGTTCTCTACCAACCTATCCTAAAATAGACTTATTTTATATTTCTATATTATTATTATTTTATAGCATGCTTGGAAACCATCTACTGTTGTCCTCATTCTTGAGTCAGCTAACCATGCTCTCTCTCACCTTGGGTATACCTTTTGCACGTTTGACAACACCCTTTTTTTATTGCCTAATCCGGTGGTGTTGGAGCATGAACTTGTTCAGCCTGTAACACTTCTGACTGAAATGAAAATGTTTGCGGGAACATTGACACCTTACAAAGAATTATGAACATATTTGAAAGAAAGACTGTGGGGCAAATGAAATCACGCTCCCAGCCTGGGGAGGGGAGTCAGGAAAAAGAGAGGGCCAGCAAGCAGATTTGGTGGATTTTGTTTTTTCAGTTGTTTGGAGCAAAAGCACTTCCTGGGTTAAAGCAAAGCCTTGAGGAGTAGAAGAGAGTCATATACACAGTTACACGAGACATGGAGCTTGTTCAGCCACTTACCAGCTATATGACCTTGGTTAGTGACATCCCCATTTTACATATGTGCAAGTCGAGGCTTAGAGAGGCTACCTGAAACCTCATGGGATTGCTGTGAGGATTACGTTTTTGAACATGCATATGTACGCACTATCAAAAGTCCCTCCCCCATCCCTGTCAGTGTCATTAGTTCTCTGACTCCTGACACAGGAGTCCCTTGCAGGTTCTGTTTTCACACATCTACCCCATGTCCCCTCATCACCTATGCGTAATGAGTCAAGTCTGAGTTGAAGAGGTTTTCTAAGGCATCTCACAGGTCACTGCCACCCAACTGCGGATGTTTTTATGTGCAAACTAGTTTTTCAAGAGGAATCTTCTCCTGAAAGAGCTGATTTGTAACTGACACTAAGTAGTTAAAACATGAGCGTAGCTACTCTCCCTGAGGAGTATCTAGCCTGTAGTCTCCGTTTCTCTGTTCCTGGAGGTGAAGGCTGGCGATGTTTGAGGGCTGCTTTCCCGGGAATTAGGGAGTCAAGTCATTAAACCTTCGGCTTTCCCACCATTTTATATTATCTTGCTGTGCCCATAGTCTCGACATCTCATAAATCAGTCGGGTGGTCTCAGGGGCCAGCTCTGTGTTCCCTGAAATTGTAAACAACTAAGCAGAATGCATTTTCTGATAAAACCAACAAGCATCTAGCTTCATAAACCAAGAGACTAATTCTTTCCCAGGCACCAATCACCCCTTAAAATGTCCAGAAAAACACAAAACCGGCTGTTTTGGGTGCCATTCAATTTTCCTGCTCTTCTAGGACAAGCGATTTGTAAAATGGAGAGAAAATGCTTTCAAGGCTTTTGCCAAGCAAGACCAGCTATAGAGACCTCTGGAGAACACATCTGCCAGAGCCATATGTTAGAGAGAGGTAACAGGTTATCTCCAGAGCACTCAGCTCGCTGGGAGAAACCTGAGTCCCCACTATAAATGGACAGTGTCATTCAAAGGCCAGAAGGTAGAGTGTTAGGGTAAATAAATATGGCAAGCAGGGGCCCTAGTTAACCCAAACACTTTGGTCTCTGGAACTAGAATGAGCATTAATTAGGACAGGGAAAGAGACTTTGTTCTATATTGTTTTTTAGGGTCATTACTTCCCTGCACCTGTTTTCTTTTTTTAAAATTTTTATTTATTTATTTATTTATTTATTTATTTTGTGGTATGCAGGCCTCTCACTGTTGTGGCCTCTCCTGTTGCGGAGCACAGGCTCCGGACCCGCAGGCTCAGCGGCCATGGCTCACAGGACCAGCTGCTCCACGGCATGTGGGATCTTCCTGGACTGGGGCACGAACCCGTGTCCCCCGCATCGGCAGGCGGACTCTCAACCACTGCACCACCAGGGAAGCCCCCCTGCACCTGTTTTCAAAGCAGGTAGCTTAAGCCTCCACTCAGGAGCTGGAGCTTCTGAGTTCCTGGGTTTCCATATTAATGAATAACCTTGTTGAAAATGTACTCAATGGAAAAGAGAAGGCAAATGTTCAGGGCTCCAGGTCACCATTTAAAGTTTCTGAGATGAAGCAAACAAAGCCATAAACTAAAGTGCAAAAAAGAGGCTGAGATGGCTTCCCTGGTGGCGCAGTGGTTGAGAGTCCGCCTGCCGATGCAGGGGACGCGGGTTCGTGCCCCGGTCCGGGAAGATCCCACGTGCCGCGGAGCAGCTGGGCCCGTGAGCCATGGCTGCTGAGCCTGCGTGTCTGGAGCCTGTGTTCCTCAACGGGAGAGGCCACAGCAGTGAGAGGCCCGCGTACCGCCAAAAAAAAAAAAAAAAAAAAAAAGGCTGAGGGCTCCCGTGAGTGTCCTGAAGCCAAGTGATGCCCAGTAATTGTTGGACCAGCTTCTAAATTAGAAGGACATAACTACAGAGCTGGGAGAGGGAATGGCTCCCACGCTGCCCTGAGACTGGCTATATCCTCAGCTCTGGGCTTCATTTTCAAAGCCACTAATTCATCCAGGACTGGCTTGTGGCATCTTTTTCTTACTGTTGCATCACCCATTCTTGCCTCTGCCCACTTTGCGCCTCAGTCCTTGTCAACCTAAGGTTCCAGCCAAGATGCCCCCTCAGGTCTGCTCTCTACTCCACAAACAGACTCATCCACAGCCCTAACATACCCTGAACTCAGTCACTGCATCCTTAGACTTCTGCCTCAGAATTACCTGGCCTGCCTGAAACAATATGGATCCCCTGACCCACCACATACCTACTGAGTTAGAATTTCCCGGAGCTGGCCTTGGGACATTTATATTTCAAACAAGTTCCCGGGTAATTCTGATGTGTTTGGAAATCAATGTTTCCAAATAAATCAGTGTTTCCAGGGATAAAATCTGATCTGCAACTGATGAAATACAGATAGTCCTTGGTTAGTCTTTGGAAACCATTTACTTTATTTAGCTGCATCTTATTCAAGGCCTTTGGTTCTAACCCACTAAAGCGATCAATTTGGGACTTTCAGGAATAGGTGGGCCAGACACCTGGAGTGGAGGAAAGTGGAGGGACTTTCCCAGTCCTGCCATAAAGCCACTCTGGTTCTGTCTCACATGTTGCCAACAGCAACACCACTCTGCCAGTTTGGGACAGATTTCGAGAGAACTCAGAGTTGGAAGAGTCTGTCAATAAAGACTTAAACATACATTCCAAGAGTTACCTAAGGTGCTCTTGGTACTCAGGGCAAGGAAGTAACACAAATCTCCATTTTTCCAGTCCACTTAGGGAAAGGTTCTGGCTATCCGAGAAGTGACTTTTGCTGGGAGTTACCATATGAGGATTAGAACTTTTCATCAGGATAGAGTGAAAGTCAGTTCATGGAGCCTCCAGGCTCCATTATATCACCAGTGCCTAAAATTGCTGTCGGCATGGAAGAGGTGCTCAAAAGTATTTAGGAAGTGAAGGAATGAATGGATGGATGGGTGGACTGGTGGATGGACGGATGATGGTGGTGGTGGGTTAACTGGGAGGGAGAATTGAAAGAGTGAGCAGAGATTTCACTTCTCACTTTATGTTTCTATGGTGGTGAGATTATGAAAAGTTTTACTTTCTATTTAAGTTTTGTAGATTTTGAAAAGTATGTTTTAAAGCACTTTGTGAAAAAATGAGGATATGAAAATCACACCGAAATGAAAGTTTTTCTTTTTGTTTTTTGGTGATTCAGAGGGCTTTGCAGGATTCTTAAGGAATTCACAAATACAGAGAAGCAAAGGGTTATGGATTGAATTGATAATAATGGTAATTACAATGTAACAACAATAATAATGCTAGTTCAAAATGTTCAGACAGGTCCTGGCACATAGGAAATGTTCCATAACTATTGGTCACAATTTCACTTAATTCTCACAGCAACCCTATGATATGGATTCTATGATCAATCCATTTCACAGATCAGGATGAGGGGTTTAGAGTGTTTCTAACTTACCTAGAGTCACACAGCTAGTAAGAGAAGGATCCTGGGTTCAATCCAGTCTGAGGTCAGATGGAAGTTGATTAAGGTAATGCTTCTCTATAATTCCAATTACTTAGGCTGTGCAATGAGTTAACCTCTGTGCTTAGTTTTCTCCTCTGGAAAATAGTGCTCACCAAAGTACCTATTTTTGCTAGGTATTATTGTGAAAAATAAATGAGTCAATGCATGTAAAGTATTGGAATAGTATTAAGCATACAGTAGGAATCTGGTAAATCTTAGTTGTGAGTTAACAATAATTGTAATAGTATTATCTTCTCGATAATAGGTACAGGACAGTAATTGAAAAAGTACTGAGCATATAGCAAGAATTTAATAATTCTGTTATAATTTTATAATAATTATTGTTAGAATAATAGTAATCTCCTCAAAGATGCATTTTGCTATTACTACTCTTCTTACTACCACATAGAGAAGACTATGAAAGAACTCTGATGATTTAAGCTTTGAGGGTGTCAGTTAAGGAGTGGTTGGTTGTTTTATCCAGAACCTTCTCACACACATTGTTTTCACTTGCTGATGAGGCAGCTAAAGAATGAAAGAAATGTGTAGGATTGGCATCTCACATCATATTACACCCTCCAGACTGTTAGCCTAGATGAGGTAACCCAACAGCTGTCAGAAATTGTTCGATAGGTCTTATTCCTGACTCACAATTGCTCTTCATCTCCTGGGATATGATGCTAAATCTTTAGGAGATTTGGTTTCAGTGAAGAGGAAACTTCTCAATCCACACCCACTCCATCCCTGCAGAGAAGGGAGGCTACACTTTATCCCATAACTCATCTGATTTCCTAGAAGATTCCCTCTGCTTCAAGGGCTCAGTGGAAATGACAGTGGTATGGATAAAGGAAGGAATCTTCATACATTACCCACGTCGCTGGCATCATAATACAGAAAAGTGGACTGCATATTTAGAGTTAGGGTGCTTACTCTGCTAGGAATTTTAGGAAATGAAGGCAGATCCTAAGGTTTAAAACCAAGAGGCCTATTCTGCTTCATATATTACCATTTATTAATCTCTCAGCAAGCTCAGAATGGATTTAAAAGACTTTTAAAATATTTTTACAGCATGAAATCGTGTGTGACTTTAAATCTTCACACAAAAGAAATATTCAGAAATCTAGCATTGACTGGGAAGTTGAAGAATCGGTACAATAATCGAAAAGAACACATTATTGTACTAGCATCCTTTCCATGTTTCTAAAGTACAAGAAAGCAATGATCAACACCAGCCAGACCTATTAAATATGGTTCATGAAATCATGGGAAACATCTTCTTGATCTAGGACCCTGGGGGGCCTTCAGCTAGCCCCTCATTCCTAAAGTTTTAATAAGAATTTACTACAGGCACATCATCAGGTTTGGAGATAAAATACAAGTCGAGAACAGATTGTGCCCTTGTAAGTTGGGAGTAAGGGCCAAGGAAAGGAAGAAGAGAGAAAGAAGGTGGAATTGCAGGGGAAGACACATGGAATCGGAGGCGGATCAGAGGCGGAGTGGGGAGGCTGGTGGGGAGCACCGGGAATCTGTAATGCAGAATTCCTGTGGCAAATAGAGCACACATGTGGTTTGGCCTTATTTCTAGGCCGGCATATGGGACCGTCATAGGGGTCTGAAATGAACGTATGTAAAAATCTTTCTGTCTGATAGATACCGGACACGAGAAGTTTCCAGTGACTGGAGGTGACACAATTTCCTTGGTGAAGGAGAGAACACCTATGCTCTGTGCTACCCTATACTTCAGAACCAATGACCATAAACACACATGAAGTGGAGACAGTATTGCTTACATGATTCAAACCACAACAAAAAAACCCCACTCACTTACATATCAAAGATTTTGATACCAGCATAAACTCCAGCTCTTCCTCTCCCTAGCTATATACTCTTAAGCAAGTTAATTCACCTCAGTGCACCTCAGTTGCCTTTTCTGTCAAATGGGAACCATAACACCATTTTTTCAGGGTTGTGGGGATTACATTTGATAGGTATGAAGCACTATCATGGCTCTTGGCAGATAAGAGGAAATCAATAAAAGATAGTTTTTATGATGATGATGATCATGATGATGTTAAAGAATCAAGATTTAGTGTCTCTAGACCAGTTTTCTCTGCTGTAAAACCAGAGAGTAGGACCAGATTTCCAAGAGCACTTACAGTTCTAATCTTTTGTGATTTCACTTTTTCTTGCATGGCCTGAGAACTTCCTTTTTTTTTTTTTTCCTATATGAGTCACGAGTAACCCAGGTCTAAGGTGCATTGCTTTTGGATACCAGAATACTGGCACAGTGGTTCTTCCAGACACCCTGGGTCATGTCATATCCCTGAGATCTTGGCCCTGTCTTAGTGTAGTGTATTCTGATACTGCTCAGTTTTAGGATTACTCATTGTTTTCTTCAACTTTTCTGTCCTTTCTTTTCTTTTTTTTTTTTTAAGTCATTTCTTCCAGGGCAGGGATGGAAGGAGCCATCCCTTTCTATGTAAGGGGCCAAGTACTAAATATTTTAGGCTTTACAGGCCACACAGTCTTGGTCACAGCTACTCAACTCTGTCTTTTCACACAAAAGTAACCCTTGACAATACATGAACAAATAGGTATGGCTGGGTTCCAACAAAGCTATTTATGGGCACTGAATGTGAATTTCACATAATTTTCACGTGTTGTGGAATATTACTACTCTTTTGATTTTTCTTTCAGTCAAATAAAAACATAAAACCCATTCTTAATTCACGGGCCATACAAAACAAATGGCAGATAAGATTTGGCCCACAGGCTATAGTTTTCCAGCCCATTTTCTAGTGAAACCTCCAAAAAAGAGATATTCATCCCTTTCTCAAAGTCTTTCTGGAGAGCCCTTTGCTTGGTTCACGCCTGCCCACTCTTTCCTGCTGGGAGGGCTCCAGTGTCCTCTGGCGACCCCAAGGCCATCTCACGCCCCACCACCATGAAGCAAGAACAAGCCCACTTACCACATGATCATGATCACTAGCTTCATTACAATCTCATTCAAAATGTTGAAGAATTCCACCATCAGCTTGGCCTGCTCGCCCATCTTCCCCATGGCAATGCCAAAAGCAATGAAAAACCCTATCAGACCTGTTGGGTGAATCACAGGACACAGAAGGACAAATTACAAAGTATGTGTTTCTTCTCCCTTGTTCATTACTATCCCCCGTGTATGGAGCCACATTCTTACCACCTGTTACCCTATAAATTAGGCCTTAAAAGACAAAAGCATTACGTTTCACATTTTTCCCCTGGATAATTATGGCTTTTCTGAATACTTTCCACATGAGCAAGTTGAACTGTAAGCAGGTTAGTTCCTTGCAGAAAAGGAATTCATTTTCATTCCAAACTAAAAAGTACTCTCTTCTCTCTCCTCCTCACTTATGAAATCATGTGGAAGCAGATTCCATTAGTACATAGATTAAAGAAGGAAGGCTTGTTGGGACTTGGGGATTATCATGCAAACTTTGGAGCCAATATTAGAATAGCAGAGACCAATTAGCCAATTCAGTCTCTGCCAGGGTTATGTCTGTATTAGTTTGGTGTTATCCCAAGTTAATGCATGGCTGGTATGTTTCACTCTAGGAAAATCCTAAACATAAAATATTTTTCCTATTGCTGTGTGCCTAATTGGAGGAGGAAGAATCTTGAAAAATCCAAGGGAAAGCAATGAAAAATCCAAAAGAGTTGGGAAACCCCAAATGACCCAATTTGTTTGGATTTAACCTGTTATTTATTAATTCATCATCATTCTTTCCATGGTCAAAATGGTTAGAATGCTTTCTTTTTTATTGTGGTTTTTTTTTTTCAGGATCATAAAGTGAGAACATAGTCTCTGTTACTTCCTAGCCCCTTGGCCCTCTTCTCCCTTCACTTGATATCACTTGACTTCCATCTAAATGCAGCCCCCCTCCCCCCAGCCCCCAGGGTCAATCTAATCCCAGGCCAGGAGGATTTGAGGAACCCTGTCCCCACCTCTTGATGCTGGCATCAAATTGCACTAGGTCCTGGACCAAGCCCAACAGCCAACCTTGGGTCTTATTTCCATGTTACCTTTTACCTCATTCCCTCAGTATCTGTCCAGGGAACCTGCCTGATACGTTAGCTCCTCCAAGGCAAGACCTGGCTTCTCTCTCCCCAGAATATTTTCTCTGGCTCCACTCTGTCCCACCCTTCTTCCTCAGCCTCTCACCCTGGAGTCTCACCCAGACCCTCCCAGGGACTGGGGCACACTACATGGCTAACGGATGTCCCTGTTACTACCTGAAGGCTCTCTGGATTTCTGATAACCAGTCATCATGCGCCCCCCAGCTCCCAATCTGTTATTGTCAGTCTTGGGGCTCCAACTCTGAAGATTTGCATGGACTATAAATCAATGTCATTGTCCCCTTGGCAACAGGCCCTCGCTTGCCCATCTGACTTTTTCTCTGACCTGCGGTATGGGCCATCCACTCTTCCCTCTCTCTCCCTCCTCTCCTTACACCTACCCTGTCCCAGTTTGGCAGACTTCATTTCCAGTCCCTCCCTATTCCATCCAATTTCCTATTGTGTCCATCCTTTTATGCCTGCAGTCTTGAGCTGTATCAAAGTAAATGATAGCATTATAATATGATTCTCTTAGGGGAAAATTCTTTCTGAACCTCTGCTTTTACCTTTTTTCTAGTCACCAAAACCACACACCTCCCACACTAAGCACATGTCAACCCAGACTGTTCAACTACCCTTTGCTACCCTCAGCAAAAAGAATCTAGCACTTGCTAGATTCTAACTGAAATTGTTAATCCTTGGTAGTTAATATTTTCCCTTTTTAGCTCTTGGCCAGAAAGATTAACTAGTGACTTACAAGTGAGTTATTGGCCATGAACACAAAGGCTTAATGAGAATTAGCGTGACCTAGAATCAGAGTGACAGGAGAGAGTGACCTAGTTCTTTGGTAATGGAGGAAATCAAATTCAAGCTCTCATCAAGCCCATGGAGAGGAGTTTGCTAGGTGTGTGGTGAGCAATAATCTGTGAACATTCTTGCTGAGAATAGCTAGTATCACTTGGTTATTCCATTTGGAAATTTTAAGAGAACATGTTCAAGGTCTCAAGGTCACCAAGAACTAGAATAAAGTAGCTCCCCTGGCAGGGTCACCAGAAACGGGCCATTTCTATGAGTGTAAGAGAGAGAAGTTGAAAGGAGCTCTCTCTCACAGGAGTTGATTTAAGTGGTTGGGATTGAAGTAGAGCCCGGAGCAGTCTGGAGGTTTGGGGGGTAAAGAAATGAGTCTTTAAAGAAGTGAGGGGCCAGAGCCAGGATTTTTATCTTCACTCTTGCAATGCTTGATCCTTGGGACTTTCCAAAGCCGAAAAACAAACCAAAACCAAAAAAAAAAAAAGGCCACCATCTCTGCCCTTGGAAGACAATGGAAAGAACCTTATTTCAGCCATGATTTGTAAGTGGGAAGTTTCTCAACAGTCTAACTTCCCTTGGCTTTCCAGAGCCTCAATTTGCACTTGGAAACCCACAGCCAGCTTGTGCATTTCCCTCTGTAAACACTGCCTCATTGAACTCGCTGGAACAGGGGTGTTTCATTTGAACAAAGCCCTCTTAGACTTGGTCGCTGGGGTTGAGAGAGTCCTGAATTGTGTTGAAACTCCCTGGTACAGCCAAAGGTCATGTGACTTCCCAGAATCCACCAGGACTCTGGAAATGACCACAAAAGTCTTCTGAATGATTAACCCCAAAGCTCTGGCCCCATTACTCATGGCCACAGTAGAAAATAGTGGGGCCACCTTGCCTTGGGGGGCAAGGGGATTTGGGAATGCCTGAAAGCATCACAGATATCTGGACAGTGGGAGAGAAGAGCCACTCAGGGTTGGATGCTGAGGATATTTGCAAACCCTCCTTCTCAGAGGAACTCTCCTATTTTCTCCTCACTCTTTCCTCCTCTCGCCTCCCACTGGTTGTCAGCAATGTTTATTGATCTTCTGTTGCCTGGCAACCCGGTCAGCTTATCTCTTCCCTCACTCTCTGCTTCCTGCCAGGTCAAAGAAAAAGACACTTTTCACTAGTCCGGCAATCCTTCTCCCTCCCCCTCTGTGTCTCCACCATTCTGGATAAGTAAGGAGAACGGTTACCAAATTTAGAACAAACAAAAAGGACTCCCAGGTAAAATCTGAATTCCAGAAAAACAATGAAAAAAAATTTTTAGTACAAGTATATCCCATGCAATATTTGGGACATACTTAACACTTTAAAATTATTTGTTGTTTATCTGAAATTCACATGAAACTGGGCACCCTGTATTTTATCTGATGCCCCTAGCAAAGAGACAAGGGCATTTGATCTCCTAGATGGTAAAGTGAGCTCAACCTTTTCTAAACAGCTCTCATTCAAATCCTTAGAAATCTTGCTTGCATGGATCAACATACTTCTTCCACATAGATTTCCCATTTCTCCCAGCTTATGACCAAATGTCTTGTCTTGGGACACCATTCTAACCATGGATGGGGGTTATTATGGGTGGGGGAGTGAACCCACAGGGTGGATGGGGAGTAAAGTGAGCAAACTGGAGTCACCCACACAATGGGGAGTCTCTATTTCCTGTGGGGTGTTTTCTACTGAGCCGCTTAGCACTCCACCCCCTGCCTTTAATGATGACAGCGGCTCACATGATAAAGCATATGGCACGTACCATTGTGCCAACATGCACAATCTCATTGAATCCTCACAATGATCTACAGGAGAAATGCCAACCCCATGCCCACATTACAGATAAAAGGTAAGCCAGCCCACGATTAGATAACCGGTGAGTGGTCCATCATCTGGACCACTGGATACAAACCAGTCAAACTGGATACAAACCAGTCTAATGTCAGAGCCAAAAAAGCCCTGGGATGACACTCTCAGAAGGTTCCAAGCTCACTGAAATCCCAGAAAGTTAAACCAGACAGTCTCCTTTTGACAAGCTCGTTTTGGCACCAGCGCCAACACTTTCACTCCTGATAGCACTGCGTTTGTTTACAGACTGTGAGGGCTGGGGTGGGACAGCCCCCATGCCTAGCATAGTCCTGGGACAGACACAAGGGCGCCTCAAAAAGAAATGCTTAGGAAATGAAAGGATTGGATGTGTAACTTCATGAAATGGAGAGTCAGGGAAAGTGACTTGCCAACAGCACGCAGAAAGTGGGGGTTGTGCCCCGTGAATGTCAGTCCCCTCGCTTCGCCCATACCCCAGTCCAGCTGCCACGTCCCCACGTGCTACTGCTCCTGCCGTCTCCCTCGCCCTTCCCCTCTCAGTTTTCAGTCCCAGTGACCCTCAAATTCGCTCCCCAGAGACAGCCTCTTGCTCCACCTACAGGACAGCAGGGCGATCGGCTTTCTGAGAAGGAAGCGAGGATGCCTAGGTGCTGACCTGCAGGGAAAGCTGGCCACGTGGCCCCGGCAGAGGCACCTCCCCCAAGGAGATGAAGACCAGTGTGCCTACCTAAGACATTCATGCCGTCCTTGAACTCCAGGCCCTTCTTGATAACCACCTGCGTCTCCTCAGGCGGCTCAGTCACAGTCTCATTCAACAGCGAGAGGACAGCATTGGTGGTATTGCTGTCCTCGTCTGATGGAGTGGCCACCAGGACTTTCTTTGTCACTGTTTGAATCTAATGGAGTGGGGAAAAAAAACCATAAAGATGAGAGGTTTGGTGTAAAAGGTCACCAAAAGCCTGGCCGCTTACATAAATTTTTGAATTCCCAATATGTCAAAAATATTATAATTAAGAAATGGCCAAACAAGGTTATGAAGTTGGGGAATATTTTATATGTTTGTCTTGACAGAGTGATGCTTCATGGCACAAATGCAGTGGCATACGATTGTCCTTATGCCACGATAATGATGGGATTTATAACATTCTTTTGTAACTACTATAAGCAGTGTGATTGGTAATGGGACCCAAGCTTCAAGTTGAGGGACGCCTGTCTGCTTGTTTCATTCCCATGGAGATAGTAGCAAATGTGAGACCCAGCTGGATGCCCTGCTAGCCCCCGTGGAGGGTCCTGGATCTGGTCAGGAGCAGGAAGGCAGGGGTCTTGTTGGAAGTCAGATCAGCACCTCATGATCCAAGTGATTTGCTTCTCCCTGCCTGGTTCCTGTCGCACGGAATCTTCACAGGCCCACTCTCACTGAGGCTCCTCCCAGAGCCCGGCTCTGCTGGGAAGCTCCATGTAGTTGCCAGATGTGCCAGCTGCCAGCAGCCCCCATGGCAGGGTCACTGGCTCATATTCCATATGTAAGTTGGGAAGACACCCACTCCTTCGGGGCGGTGATGCCAAGCCTTGCTCAATGTTCCCCAAGCATCCCTGTGCAAACGGCCCCCTAAGAAGCTCTCATGCTATTCCTCGACATCTGGGGCGGCCACCCTATTTTTAAAGGTGCCAGGCACCCTGCATGCTGTGAAAACTCACGTCTAAGCCCAGAGAAACTCTACCTCCAGGGGAATTAAAACAGAAGTCATGCAGAATCCTAGAATGTCAGTGCCGGCACGTAGTAGGCGACAGATGGCTGAAGCCTGAATAGATACAGAAGAGGGGGCATGGAGAAGTCAAGTGACTCATCAGATGTCATAGAATTATTGGGAGAACTGGGACCTCAACTCAGATGCACTGACCACCACTGAGGTCTTTCACCACCTGTGCTGCCTGATAAACTCTATGGACCCAACTGTACAGCAGCTGGGCCCGAGAGTAAGCAAGGCTGACCTGGCCAGCTCTCCTAACTGGGAGAGAGGGAAGCACAGCATTCCCTGAGGCAAGGCAGGTACTCTGTGTTCTAACCTGGCCACAAGCACTTGTGCAGGGAGAAGGTCAGCCCCAGCTGAATGGGAATAGGCAGCTCACGGTCCCCTTGGTCTGGGCAACGCTGGCACAAAGAGAGACGCAGGAAGGATCTGAAGGGAAGCTTCCATGAACAACAGAGTCACCCTCCTGGGGACAAAGTGGGGATCAGAGCCAACTGTAGGCCTATCCTGAGAAGGCTAAAGAAGCCAAAGCTCAAGTTCAAAGGAGTCACGGCCATGGGCCTGAATAAATGGTGCTTCTAGGATCAAGGGGGCGGCCAGGTGCTCCACCTTTGACAACTATTACTTTTTTTTTCTTTTTTTTTTGCTGTACGCGGCCCTCTCACTGTCGTGGCCTCTCCCGTTGCGGAGCACAGGCTCCGGACGCGCAGGCTCAGCGGCCATGACTCACCCAGCCGCTCCACGGCATGTGGGATCTTCCTGGACCGGGGCACGAACCCGTGTCCCCTGCATCGGCAGGCGGACTCTCAACCACTGCACCACCAGGGAAGCCCAACAACTATTACTTCTTATGTCAACAGGAGCCCCTCAAGGCTCACAGGGCTGAGTAACTAACCCCAGGACAGACAACTAGTAGTTTACTGAAGCAGGATTCAAAATGAGTTATGTTCAGCTCCAAAATCCAGCTTCCAAAGAGCACAGCTCAGCGGCTGAGTTGAAGGTTGGATGGCCGGGTTCTCTCAGTTCAAGCCTGCTTGGGTTGAAGAACCCCAGCTGGCTGCCAACTCCAGTCCCAGCCGCCAGGGTCTCTCACCTTAAAACCTGCAAAAGCCTGCTCACTGGCTCACCTCCTCTTCCTGGCTACCTGCGATCCCCAGGTAAGTAGCTACCTGGAGCTCTGTCTATATCCAGAGCTACCAGGTTGATTTTTTAAAAATAGAAAAACAGTCATCTCCTTGCCTAAACTCTTAGAATAAGAACCAGAGTTTGACCCTGGCCCGCCAGGTCCTCCTGCACCTACTCCACTCCCCACTCAGCAGCCTTGCTTCTCTTCTCACCAAATGCTTGCCAACCTCCGTGAGCCTCTGCCCCTGCTTAGCGGGCTCTTCCCCCAGTTCTCCTCAGGCTGGATCATTCTTTTTTTTAAAAATAAATTTATTTATTTATTTTTGGCTGCATTGGGTCTTTGTTGCTGTATGCCAGCTTCCTCCAGTTGCTGGCGAGCGGGGGCTGCTCTTCGTTGCGGTGTGCGGGCATCCCGTTGCGGTGGCTTCTCTTGTTGCAGAGCATGGGCTCTAGGTGCGCGGGCTTCGGTAGTTGCAGCACGCAGGCTCGGTAGTTGTTGCTCATGGGCTCTAGAGTGCAGGCTCAGTAGTTGTCACGCACGGACTTAGTTGCTCCGCGGCATGTGGGATCTTCCTGGACCAGGGCTTGAGCCCGTGTCCCCTGCATTGGCAGGTGGATTCTTAACCACTGCACCGCCAGGGAAGCCCCGGGCTGGCTCATTCTGACCCCTTATTGTCTCAGCTCAGACGTCTCCCCCAGTTACTAGCCCATCATCCTGCTCCAGCTCTCAGAGTACACTTACCTTAATTTTCAAGTACCTTGTGCATTTACCTGACATTTGTTCTGGTCTATCTCCCCGCAGTCCCTGAATGTAAGTCAGCTCCACTGAGCAGGGACCCTGACTGGTTCATTCTCTGTGGCATCCTGTGCACCCAAATATCGGCCAAAGGAGCAAACCCAGTTCACTGAATTCCCCGGAAGAAAGGACCCCATGTGGTCACTCTCACTGGGCCTGATGAATGTGGTGAGGCCACACCTGACAGCCTGTTGCCACCTTGGAAACCTCACCTTGGTTCAGAGTCAGCCCGAAGCAGTGAACAGGAGGCCTCCCTGCTCTCAGAGACACAGGTCCTGCCACCTTGGGGGAGGAGCCTCTGCACTGGAGACAGCATGCCTTTCTCTTTATGTCTGTGTGTCTAACTCTGGTCCTGAAGCTCCCTCCACCCAAGAGAGGCTATTTGAAACCACTCCCAGCTGTACCCCAAGGGCACGGAAGTCACCACCCAGCACCCTTTCTCTCTGGTAATTCCATGTCACCGTCAAAGAGTTCCCTTTCTTCCAACCCTCTTCAAGGCCCTCCTAGGCCTGTGGGATTGCACCTAGTTTAAGCTTCCTTTCCTCTGGGCTGCCTGGAGTCTGCTTAAGTAATCTGCACCCTCCCTCACCCTGCGGTCAAATATTCCACATGATTATTTCTCTGAGTATCCTAACCCAAAGGACCATGTCCTTGGGCTTATAGCTGGAGGACTAAAGGCTCATTCCTCAGATGAATTTTGTCAGTGGAGGGGTGGGTCCAGGGCAGGGGTGAGGCAGGGAATGGCGTGGTCCTCTATTCTAGTGTCCCTCAGTGCCCCTTGCCCTGGGGGGCACTAGAGATTGCCCATCACCCAGACAGGTCAGGGAGCATGAGCATGGCTGACACCACAGAAATTCACCCCAGCCCACAGCAACAGATCTGGGTGCTGCCTGCTTCTCAGTTCTGCCTCACTGACTCAGACGAAAGGGACTCCTTCTTGCATGGAGCGTGGTCGTGATGGGGCACAGAAGGGAGGCCCAAATCTGTCCCTCCCCGTCCCTCCGATGCTACCCCTACCCCCAGACTCCTACCAGCTCAGCCTCCAGCTGCTACAGCTCCAGAGCACTCTTTCCAATACTTTAAGAATAGACTTGGCACCCGGTTGTGTCTATCACCCCAAAGCAAGCAAACTCATCTTTCTACGCAGGCTGGCTGAGGGGCAGGCACATTGCACAGAGAGGGTACC
Source organism: Mesoplodon densirostris (assembly GCF_025265405.1). Taxonomy (NCBI): domain Eukaryota; kingdom Metazoa; phylum Chordata; class Mammalia; order Artiodactyla; family Ziphiidae; genus Mesoplodon; species Mesoplodon densirostris. The sequence continues at coordinate 24,668,764 of NC_082667.1, read as the reverse complement.
AGTAAGCACCCCTTCCCTAGACTGTTTCTATTCACTCCCCACCCAACTTCCCCCGCCTGGTACGTTTCCTTTAATATAGCTCCTAGCTACAAGTGCCTCTGAAGTGGTATTGGAAATCAGAGACCGTATTCCAGATTTATCCAGAGTCAACTGGGCTCAGCAGTGATTGGCAATGGCACTTTGGGGGCAGCTGGGAATGCGGACTTTTCTTCTCTGCGACCTGTTTCCTCAATGTATTCTTCTGTGATTCCCTGGAAATGGTTGAAGGAGGTTCCTTGATTCTAATTTACTTCCAACCAGAGTTAATGTGAACTGAGGTGTATTCAAACCTAAACTAGCCTTAGGTCTAGACAACAGGCTGGCGAGGGGGGCCTGGGCAGCTAACTCAGTGGTTCCACTTGAGAGAGGCTGGGATCTGGGACCCGGGATATCTGGGACTCTTTGCTGCAGTACTTGCACCTGGGCAAACAGCAGAATACAAAGAAACTATAAGGGACTAAAAATAACTGCGTGCATGCACAGTTGGGGCAAAATATGAACAACCAGATACAAAAAGACCCAAAACCCAACTGCCACTTCTGAGGTGTCTGGAGCAAAAGCAAAAGTTGTACACAGAACCACCAAGGGGGTAGGCACGCCACCCAAGCCACCCCTCCCGCCCGAGCCCTGGACCCATCCTCACCCTCACCCCATTTAAGGGACCAGCTTGCCGGCCCTGCCCCACACCCCAGGGAGGGAGGGAGGGAAGCTGTTACTTGTTTTCGCTGTACGGCAGCACAAGTCCAAATAAAGCTTTGCCTGAATCTCTCGTCTGCCCTCTTATCAATTTCTATTGATTAAAGAGTCCAAGAACCCTGGTCAGTAACACACCCAGCAGAATCAACTGGTTTTAAAAGTCGTGTGTTAAAAACTATATATGCCTGTGTGCAGCTGGTAGGAACATATATATCGATACAAATTTTGTAAGGCTATTTTTGTAACATCCAGCAAATTCAAAATATCAACTCTTTGGCAGGACAGTTTTGCTTCTAGAATTTATCCTTTAGAAATACTATACAACAATGAAAAACGAAAGAGAGAGATGACACTAAAACACTGTTAAATGAAAAAGCAAGGTGTAACACAGTATGTACGATGCAGCACCACCCGAGCTGAATGTTTTTTTAATTTTATGCACACATACACACGCATATGTGACAAAGAAAATATATAGGAGGAAACATGAGTAGCTCTAGGGAAGTGACGTGGGGACTTGAATTTTCACTTTATGTGCATCTATAAACTTTCCAAAATCTTCATGTATTACTACCAGAATTTGACACATACCCAGTCCCCGGGCCCACCCTGGAGATTCTGATTCTGTAGAGCACATGCATTTTTTTTTTTTCTTCTTTTTTTTTTTTTTTTTTTTTTTTTTTTTTTTTTTTGCAGTACGCGGGCCTCTTGCTGTTGTGGCCTCTCCCGTTGCGGACCACAGGCTCCGGATGCGCAGGCTCAGCAGCCATGGCTCACGGGCCTAGCCACTCCGCAGCATGTGGGATCTTCCCAGACTGGGCACGAACCCGTGTCCCCTGCATCGGCAGGCGGACTCTCAACCACTGTGCCACCAGGGAAGCCCGCACATGCATTTTTAAATGGACCACATGTGGTTTTCCTATACTGCTAAGATCAAGAACCACTGAGTACTCTAGAGAATTGTGGGCAAGGGTGATCAAAATTGCCCCCTTGGACGACACAGAGACAAGAACCAAAGAGAAGAAAAAGAGATCAAAGAAAAAAAGAGGAGGGATCCCAGAGCTAAATGTTATTAAGTGTACTGCAAAAGAAAGGGAAGGTTAAAAAAACAAAGACAACACGACTCCAATCCTAAACTCCTGCCCCAGATGACCCCATACAACCCCCAGGCAGAGTATAAATATGAAAAAAATTACTCCCCAGAGCTGATTTGTTGAAACAGCCTCTAAGTTACCACCTGTGTAACTTAGGAGTTTGGAGAACAATGGATATCAGAACTCTAGGTTACCTGCTGAAAACAGGCTTGGACAAGGTTTTCAGGGAAGAGATTTCGAATAAGGTCCAGAAAGGCATCCAGGCTGGACACTTCATCATTCTTCTGCCCAGGCCCCAGCTGCTTCTTGAGTTTGGGGTTCCCCGGGTGGATAGCCAAGACCAGGATGACCCCCAGCACCGCAGCGATGATGGTCGTGGACATGTAATATATCATAGCTCTCGTGCCTAAGCGGCCACTGGCTTTAGCATCCAGGCCTGACAACCCTGGATGGAAAAGAAATCCAGAAGTATTAGTTCTATTATTTTCCTGTTACTTGCCCCTCTCTGCATACCTATAACTAACCCTCGGCTTCGTATAACTCAAATGTATTAATGGTTAATTAAAGCTTCTTCACCTGAATATTTGGTCAATTCCACAGTTTACAATTCAATTTTCCAAGGATATTTTTGAGATTCTAGAGAACTGGGGAGAGTTGGAGAACATCTGGTTCAGGGTTTATAAACTGGTTGGTGACTACTTTTTGTCAGTCTGCAATAGCGAGTTAAAATTGAATACTCTCTTCAATTTTTAATTCTGAGATTATGTCCTTCCCGCTTATTTGATATTAAGATATCCTTTTTTTATGAAGTGGTGGTCCTGGTACATGTTAGGTTTTTTTGTTTGTTTTAATGTCCTCGCTTAGGAAAATAAAAGATTGGTAGCCCTATGTATTCAAAACATCTTTTGAATACATTACTGGTCATGAAATCAAAAGTCTGGAAAAGTGATTCTAGCACAGCCTTCTCATTCCCCTGAGGTGAAACTTGATGGACACCACATTTTCTGATCTCAAGTAGGGATGTGAGAACAGGTGCACAAAACACCCAGCATGGGTGGGAGCTTCATCTATATTTCAGGAGCTTCTGTGATGGTTAGCGGAAATTCCAAGCAAGTCACAAAAACTCCAGCCTTCATTGGGTTTTTTTTCCAGTAGTTTCTTCAGTTTTTCTACTTCCTGGTTTCAGTTCCTGCTTTTACTAGACTGAGAGATGCAACCTTTTCTGGGGATCAGTCTTTTTTGCCGTGGGGGAGGAAGTTATTACTGATGTTAATAATTCTCTGAATGAAGCTGACCCATATGTGACACATTTCTCCTTACAACCTGAAGTCTAATTCTGGCCAACGGAAGTGAGGTTTCCTTACCAGGTTGGCTAATGTACAATCTGTTAAACAGGCATGGAGAACAAATTTTCTCTGCTTTAAAAAGGAGCATATAAAGTAAAACATAGTTTCACTCAATCTGGGGCTGAATGATAAGATCCTCCTGACACTGAGTCCTAGCTCTTTCCCTCACTGGATTCACTGATCAACCAGCTATGAGACTGTACCATCTGAATCTCTTGGAGTTACCAGAGCTTCACTACCTTCATAAGGTGGACGGTCCAGAGGGACAGATTTCTCAAGGTCACCCAGCCTGTTGGCACCCAGATATAAACCAAAGCCCAGTTCTTCATCCCTAACTCAGAGCTTCGTCTCTAAACTTCATCAATTTATACCTTGTTTGAGTAATATTATTTGGTAAGGAGGAAACTACCAGTATAAGCCCAGGGAGGGGAAAAAATTCTTTCAAATAAAACAACTCTTTCAGCCAAAAGACAAGTGAACATGACCTATACATTAAGGGTACCTTTCTTCTGAAAACCTCGAAGGGTTTCATATCTAGTATCTCATTTATTTTAAATACCCACTTCCCTCTACACCCAATTAAGTAGTAAAGAGAAAATTTCTTTTTCTATTTGTTACCTTTATTTGTCAGTTTCTGAACAAATACAATTTGGGAAATGAGAAATGTATACATTAAAAATTAAAATCACTAGATATGATCACTTTTAATGTGAGGCTATTTCCTTTTTATCTTTTGTTGCTAGACAGACAGATGGTCCAACCAATAGATGGCAAACTCTTTTTTTTAGGGTTGCTTATCCCAATTTTAGAGACAGGAAAAACCAAGGCTCTGCAGTGAAATGACACAGATGATCACATTCATTGATTCAACCAAATTGAGAATCTATGGTCAATCCAAAAGCTGGAGTGGGAGTATGACCTGCTTTGGCCCGGTGCCAGAGAGGTGGTCTTACCTGTGATTAAACTGGAGATGATTAGAGGCAGAATGAGCATTTTTAGCATCCTCATGAGTATATCCCCTGGGAAGGCTATTAACATAACCACATCAGGGTGGATAGGAGATGCCAAGCGAAGAAGCCCTCCACATACTGCCCCCAGGATGACACCTATAAGAAAGGGGGGAATATATGAATTTAGCTTTTGCCCTCATCAAATGAATAGCTCTAGGGATGTAGTTCAATGACATTGACCTTCCTCATACTTCTTCATCATCAGATGATGACTAACACATAACAAAAATACCATTAGAAAAGTGAAGTTGATTTTCATGACTCATGAGAAAATACTTTGTATCTCCAACTATTCTAAAAGGCAGCAGTGGAAGAGTCAAGAAGAGCCTTCTCAAGGCTTTGTGAGAAATATAACCTGGCAACTTGACTCTGACTTCTTTGAGGATATCATCCACTTGCAGAGTCACAGATTGTCAGCAGAAATAATCCACAGCACCAGATATTGCTTCTCTTCGCAGCCTAGGCTGGCCACATTCCATGGTGTTGAATGTTTTTCTTCCCTTTTGAACTGAATCCCAGATAAAAGGAACATTTAAGTGACCAAGATGGGGTGTTTTCTTTATTCTTCTATTTTCTTTGACTTCCGATAATTTCCCCATGGCTTATCCTCAAGAAGTTTTGTCTTTGACTTCTATGTCCTTGTACATAATCTTGAGACTTGCTGGTCTTAGGGGAGGTCAAGGGGGGTGTCTAAAAATATATAATTTGGGAGGAAACAATTTGGGCAGAGATGCTAGCAGGAGCCTTTCACTATGCATATGCAGGGCTTCCACAAGAAAACCTTGGATCTCTCCAAACTGGTGGCCAACATAAACTACCTTCTGGAGACCACAAGTGGGGTCATAGCATGACTGGTGTAAGGTGGGGAGGGAGGTACTAGGTATGTGGCTATGGTGTTAACTCCAGATATTCAAAGGGAGTAACATGGCCAAAAGCCTTACCTTTTTTTCTTCCACATGTGAAAAACACACTTCTTCAAAACCTATGATGAATGAAATTTGCTTCTGTGGAAGGTAACCCTTGGAAAACCCTACCACGCCTGTGGTCTTCTTCTATTAAGTGAACTGAGCTGGGGGGCAAGTTCCCAGTCCTGACTCTAGTCCACCGACATCCAAGATGACTGACCCGAAGGAGAAGCGATGGACGACGGGTGTGTGTGTGTGTGTGTGTGTGTGTGTAGATGGCTCTTCATTGCTTCATTGTATAGCCTCATAAGAGTTGAAGAACAAGGAGGGGGGTTGAGAAAGGAAAAGATGTGGTTGTCACTATAAGAAACTGCAATTTTCCCCATTTTCCATCAATCCTGGTTGAAAACCCAAGGCCAAGTCTGTATCAACAGTCACACGAAAGGACAACCAGAGCTTGGGTGAGGCCAGAGGCAGGGGAGTAAGTCTTTTGAGGTGGAGCTGGAGTGGATCAAGGCTTTGGGACAAGCCTCTTCCACACGGACCTCGCTAGCTAATGTGCTCACTGAATCTAAGTTAATGAGGTGCTTGAAGAAGGTTAGACCTTGGGAGCCCTGTTAGTGGGGTTTAGGGCAACTGTTGCCTTTATCTGGACACAGGTACTTCTCTAAATGTGGTATACTGACCATCTGCTTTGGAATCACCTAGGAGGTTTGTTAAGATGCAGATTCCTAGGTCTCACTCCAAGTGGCCCAGAGTCTCTGTGAGTAGGGCCTGGGAATCTGCATGCTGACATACCCATGGGAAATGTACACGCATACTGACATCTGAGAACCACAAGAATCCCAAGGAGGCAAATATGGCTAGGGCAGGTAGCAGGGAAGATGGTATCACTGAGGCAGCCGTGCCTGGGCAAAGGCAGAGTTAGGCAGAGCGTGTGGCTTGCTTCCCAGGGGGAGGGCTGACTTCCAGAACCAGCTTCCACACTTAGCCAGGAGAGACCAGGGGAAGAGGGGAGGGTGGGGCAGGCCTGTCACCTACCGAACACGGTCAGCGTGAGCAGGAGGTTCTTCCCCAGCTTGTCACACAAGCGCAGCCCCAGATGCCGGGGCTTCAGTTCCTCCGAGCTGAGGTGGCTGTCGTGCATCCGTACTTCCACCTGCTTGGGCATGTTGTTGGCACTAAAACAGAAGGGGAGGCAGTGATTAGAGTCTGATGGACATCTCTGCAGTTTTAGGGTCTCGGGTTGTAGGAGGCGAAACAGCCTTCCCCAGGCACAGCTGGGAATCTGGAACCATGGGCAGGAAAGTAAAACCAGGGCAACTCAGGGCACCCTGAATTCCAGTTTGCCTATAAGCAGGTTACTAGGACACACCGAACGCCAACACGCTAAGTGCTTTTATCCCTAGTATCTTGGATCATCAGAGAAAAGGCATCACATAGGCAGTGGAAGGTTTTTCCAAGAGTTGCCCACCATGGTAACTCTCTGAGGCAAGTACCTCTGCCCTGTTTTACAGAAAGTAACTTGCCCAGGGTCACAGGCTAAAAGGAATGGACAGTCAGACTCCATATATGCCTGGCTTCAAAACCTGAGCTCTTTCATTCTTGTATCAAGAGCAAGAAGATGGCTTTTGAATAATCTAAGGTCAGGAGCGTCACAGCCTAAGTCACTGCTAAATTAAATGCCTCTGAGCTCAAGCCTTCCCCATTCTGGACACAGAAAAGTCATAAATGATAATAGTCCAAGTTTCACCTCTCTTTTGGAAAAGATGGTTTATCTAGTTTAAAAAAAATCATTCCATTGTGGTTTTTAAAAGGTCACTTGTATTGTCAGGACTCCTCTAAGCTGCCAATAGTCACGCTACCCAGTGTCAAAGAAGTATGGCTTTAAGAAGCATGCGATCACCTTCAGCCGTAGAGGCACCCCAGCCCTCTTCCAGAAAAACCCCATGTGAACCCAAGCTATGCTAAGACTCTGCCAAAGGAGCCCTTGCCAGGACAATGAGTATACTGCCTGTTTTTTTTTCCAACTATGTCATTTCCCAGGCCAATAAGATTTCAAATTTAAGCTTGGGGGCCAACATAAGGAGGCCAATTTTTCACTTTGATGTCTTCGGATGTTTTTGTTAGCTGCCATTTACAACCACCATCATGTAACAAACAAAAAAAGATCTTTAACACCTAGAAAGACAAGTCACAGTCTCTGAATAAATGACAGTACCTTCCCAGATAGGCAGGTGTCAGCTTTACCCAGATATTCTCACCACAGACTGGGGAGATCTTCCTTTGGAACCAACAGAACTCTTCAGGGTAGTGGTTTGGAATCACTGGTTATAATGGAAATGGTGTGCGTTTTGGAAACAGAGAGCCTGGGTTCAAATCAAGACTCTATCACTTGCTAGCTGTGTGCTTTATAGAAAGAAGGGCTCGAGGCCTACCTTGTGGAAGTTAAACATGATAATGTATGTTGGGGGCCTGGCATGGCAGCCAACACAAGTGGTTCCTTTCTCCAGGGAACATTCACGACAAGCGTGACATTTAAGTTCAGGGACACACCCAGTTGCACCATCATTCTTTCAAGACACCAAGCTTAGCTTCCAGAGTCTCAGAGTCAAGACCAGGGACCCAACACAAGACTTACGTTTTCATAACAGGCTGCCTAATATACTTGCTTCCAGAACAAAATGATACAAATGAACTTATTTACAACACAGAAACAGATTCACCGATTTAGAAAGCAAATTTATAATTACCAAAGGGGAAAGGTGGGGGGAGGGATAAATTAGGAGTTTGGGATTAATATATACACACTACTATATATAAAATAGATAATCAACAAAGACCTACTGTATAGCACAGGGAACTCTTCTCAATAGTCCGTAATGACCTATATGGGAAAAGAATCTGAAAAAGAATGGATATATGTATATGTATAACTGAATCACTTTGCTGTGCACCTGAAACTAACACAACATTGTAAATCAAGTATACTTCAATAACAAATAAAAATTATAAATAAATAAATAAATAACAGAATATTTAAAAATTAGGAATAATGTGACATGGTCTGCTAGAACGCCCAGATGATAACATTAGTCAAAATATAAGCTTCTTAGTCTTCCCTTAATGGCCTAATATTCTACTCATCTAGTTAGTCTGGGGGCAATCTCTATCTGGCATACGTGTGTGTTAATGATCGCTCAGACAGTCTAAAGAAGAAAATAGGGCATGAAGCTCACAGCAAGCAGACGGGGGCTTTCTGACCTGTGAGCAGTAAGTACCACTTCCTCCCATCACCAAGTGAAACAGACGGAAAAGCTCTTTTTACAGCACAGCAGGGAAAATGATCAAAACTATCTTTTTAACATGGATAGATCATATTTCTATGCTTGCATTAGGATCTCCTTATATTTTTTAAACACTTCTCCAGCCAGTAATCTGAAGCTGTAAACCAGGAAACTGCCAACGGAGAATGGGGGCCGTACGTGTTCAGAAATGGTGAATGCATTCGTTAGCCAGCCCTTGGCAAAAACTCTATGAGCTCCTTGAGAGCGTAATCCCCTGCCTTCTGCTTCATTTGAAGCCCTCCTGCCACCGAAGTTAGAATCAGGCACATGGTTGGTATTTCAGTGAGACTCACAAGTATTTAAACCAGACATTCTGGCAGGATCCACATGATGTAATGAAAGTGTCAAGCATCAAGACAGCCGTGTCCAAGTGAAAACACACAAATATTAGGTTAACGTACACACCCGATCCAGCAGTGTGGTCGGATGCCTACTGGCCACACTTCTTAGTTGCACAAAATCGCTGTATGTTTAATGATTTGTCTTTTAAGCCATGACAAAATGTCCCTGAAGCCCTGAATCAAAACAGCCACATCAAAGTGTCAGCATCAAAATGTCATGAACCCACAAGTACTGAGAGAATGCCTGTGACTTGCCCTCTTGAAATCAAACATGTGCTCCAAGCTCAGAGGAGCTCCTAACCTCTGCACATAGAAAATCATTATCAGAGTACATCAGAGCCTTGGCTGGCCTCTGGGGATGCAGGGAGTCCCCTGAGAACTCTTTAGAAAGATCCTAGACCAGTCTAAGTGATCCCTGCATCCCCCAGAACACAAGGAGAGCTTGAAATGGAGAATATTATAGAACATAACATAAAATAATATTGTATAGCATAATACAGAGCTGCTTCTAAGCCTTATATATCTTCAGAAGAACAGATATAGTTTTGTTTTTGTTTTTACTTTATTTTATATTCACCAGTTCCAATGCTCTTTATTTCTTCCTATAATTCTGGGGTTTTTTCTTCCAGTTTTATTGAGATATAATTGACACACAGCACTGTATAAGTTTAAGGTAAGCAGCATGATAATTTTTTAACATCTTTATTGGAGTATAATGGCTTTACAATGGTGTGTCAGGTTCTGCTGTATGACAAAGTGAATCAGCTATACATATACATACATCCCCCTATCTCCTCCCTCTTGCATCTCCCTCCCATTCTCCCTATCCCACCCCTCTAGGTGGACACTAGTGGGAAGCAGCTGCATAGCACAGGGAGATCAGCATTATAATTTGATTTACATACAACATGAAGTGATTATCACGGTAAGTTTAGAAAACATCCACCATCTAATATATGTACAAAATTAAAGAAATAGAAAACATTTTTTCCTTGTGATGAGAACTCTTAGGATTGACTCTTTTAACAACTTTCATTACATCCCTAGAACAGATATAGTTTTTCAAATGAGATTACACACATCCACAGCTATGTGAATGCTGGTTACTGAATGCACATAGTAACAGCGGCGATAACAAGGATAACTGGTATTTACTGAGGACTCTGTGTCTGACACTATAGTCAGTGATGAGTAAGGTGTAATCCTCGTGCTTAAGGAGCTCTTAAGGGGAAACACAAAGCACGTTGCATGGTACTTGTCTGCTTTACATATGGGCCATGATAAGGCCCTGTACAGGATGTTATGGGACATGGTAAGAATGGTGCCTAACCTAGCTTTGGGGAAGAAGAAGACTGTTCAAGAAAGGCCCCCGGGAGGGGCTGATACCAGAGCTGGATCTTAAAGGATGGATTTAATTTAAATGTCTACATCCTCTACCAACATTTGAACCCTGAGAGCAGGACTGGGATCTTTAACACCTGGTCCCAAGCACTTGATAAACGTTTGCTCAAAGAAATTAAGAATTGGAGAGCAGCTATACAGGGCACTGTGCTTTCTCCTGGGAACCAGGCCCTTCTACAGTAGCCTGGCAGCATACCACCTAGCACCCCTCATACCATCCTGGATCTGTTCCACAAATTCCCATTGGGCATATATTAGGGGCCCCATGCTATTCTAGGTGATAAAATATCACAATAGACAAAATAGACAAAGCCCTTGCTCTCACAGGCTGTACATTTTAGTGGGATAACAAATAAATGAATAAATATATTTCAAGTGGAGATAATGTGCTAGGAAGTGGGTGACAGGTGGGAAGAAGATAGAGTTATTTTGCATCAAGTGGTCAGGGAAGGAGGGCTTCGTGATAAGGAGACATTTGAACAGAAACCTGGAGGAATAAGGGGTCTCCTAAATTACTTATGCAGTTTGTAGAGCTTAGCAAATAAATGGGCATACACACAATTTGGAAATCTGTTGGTCCAATCTAGAGCCCGAAGCTCCCACCAGTTGCCAATCTTGGTGTCCACGCATTGGTTTTTAGCACAGGCACTGATTCAAATAAAAGTCAAGGCAGGGCTTCCCTGGTGGCGCAGTGGTTGAGAGTCCGCCTGCCGATGCGGGGGACATGGGTTCGTGCCCCGGTCCAGGAAGATCCCACATGCCGCGGAGCGGCTGGGCCCGTGAGCCATGGCCGCTGAGCCTGCGCGTCCGGAGCCTGTGCTCCGCAACGGGAGAGGCCAGAACAGTGAGAGGCCCGTGTACCGCAAAAAAAAAAAAAAAAAAAAAAGTCAAGGCAGTAATGCTGCATCCCATTACCATCATGAATATGGTGGAAGTTCAATGACTGTCCCAGTTCCAAGCAAAAGAAATGGATATCAGAGAAAGGTGAGTTGGACACAGGAGGAGGCCTGAGGTCACGACAGCCTGCAGATTTACTTCTTTGGCAATGAACAGAAAGGGCAAGGCCTGATCTGGGTAGGTCCACTGTATAAAGACAATAAGTTATTTCAAATGTGCACACTTATTCCGTCATTAATGTTCCCTCCCTACAACTTGTGGCCCTGCAGACAGAACCAAGAAATAAGGATTTTGAAAGCCCAGGCATGGCTTGGTTATACCAAATCCATCAAGCCTGATGCTCTCCCCACACTGTTCACCACCTTTATTTCTACTCGGGTGCCTTCTGGATGGAAGATTTAGCAACGTAATTCTTTAATACAGTATAAGCCAATTAGGCCACATCTCTCTCCATTGCCCAGCAAAGTAAGGCCATGCGATGGGAGAGCTGTTTGTATAATTGAAACTTGAACAATGAGCCTATAATTTCCTTCAGCCTTAGCTTCTCCACTAAACTGTTTAAACAGCTGTTAATTTTGCAGTCACTGCCCCGATCTTTCTCACACAAATCCACGTGAGTCCTGTTTCAAAGGCAAGCTCAGCTTATCATGCAAAACATCCTCTGTGACTCCAAAGGGAACATGTAATGGGGATGGTGCTAAATTTTAAACAGTTCTCAGGACCTGCTCTTCATTTGCATTTGCATTCCCTTGCTCTGCCAAGAGCCTCTAATAATAGGCTCATTAGATGTGGTGTTGGATTCGGATTTCCTGCCTGCACACTTCTGTGTCAACTTCTCTGGCACCAATTCTTTTTCCTCCTTCTCTGGTTCAATGAGGTGACAACAGAATGTTCCCCAAGGAACCTAAAAGCAACCGGTGTGTTTTTTCCTGGAGGATGTGAGGTCTGAGATGGGTATCACCCATCTGACCCTCTGCTACCCAAGTCTAAAGACCTCAGAGGCACAGAAGAGACAACGTCCAGAAATGGCCCTAATGGGGGACACTAGGTCAGACCCTCAAGAGCAAAAATCGTGTTTGTTGATGGGGCTTTCCCCCAAGGTGGTCAAGGTATTTGAAAAAGAATGCTGGAAATACCAATGCTGTCAGCTCTGAGCACCACAAGACAGTGATTACAGTTGTGACTGGGAATATCTGGGAATTCCCTGGTTTCCTAAAGAATGTCACACCCACAGGGGAAGGGACTGGAACTCTAAAACAGCTGGGAATTTCCAACAACCCGTCCCTTCACCCATGCTAGATCCTGTAAGACCTGGTTTAACCATGTTAAGGATGCTCACTGACCAAGAAGTCAGAATCTCTCTGACAGATACTGTGTCCTCATCGATCCTGAGAATGAATGAAACCTAGAGGTTCACAGCCTCCAAAATCTCCTCAGTCCCTTCTGTTCACTGTGTCCATTTCCTAGATCACCTAAATGCTTTCTGGAAAGGTCCTGCCAGTGAACACCAGACTTCACAAATGATACATCTTAAGCTTCTTCTTGAATATCGGAAGGTCTGGCTAAACAGCATAGTTTACAATTATTCCAAATTATGACGGGATTGGACCTAGTAGATAACATGAGATGGGAAGTCAGGAGGTCTGGGTTCTAACTCCAGGGCTGCTGCTAACTGGCTGTGTCAGAAATAATATAAGATTAATGTAAAGTTACTTGACCATAATCAGACAGAAGAGTAAAGCACTATGAAATGATAAAAACACATTCTGAATATGAAATACCAATGGGGTTTAGGTATCAGTTTTGGCAGATTTTTATATTTGAGGTCCCAGGCTCTTAATCTGTAAAATAAGAGGGCTGGATTAGAAATTCTTGAACGTTCTAAAATTCAGTGATTCTCTAATTCTCCTGGGGTGGGAGGTGGTCATTTATAGCCTTCAGTTCCAGAGATGCAGCCTCCTTTCTATTCTATCCAGCACTGAATGAGCTTAGAGATCATGGGTGACTTAGGGATAAGAGACAAACCAATAATAACAGTGACAACCATTTCTTTATGTCTTTATCTCCATTTTTACCTTTCCTATCTCTGCTACATAAACATGTTTTTCTAGTGCTACTAAAGCTGAGTTTGGGGTCAACTTCAGTATACAATTCAGACACAGGCATCATCTTAATCCCCCATCCACGCTTGACCAATTCTCAGTCTAGACTTCTAAGGTGGGCAGGTCAATGCCGTGGGAATATAGTCAAACAGGTGAACTGGCATTGGGACCAGCCAATAGCCAAATCCACCATTGAATCACTGAGAGTCCACCTATCTCATTCACAGTCAACTCCCATGGAACTGGACAGGATGCACTCACAGGAGCATTCAAGATGAAAAATTGAGGGAAAGGAGTCCTTTCTCCATATCACTTCCCAGGCCAAGGGGCTCAAACTCGCTAATGACATGAATCGCAAATAGAAAGTCAGGTGGGACTTTGGATGTTCTCACACAAGAAGTAGTAGGAGAGAAGGAAGAATAGGAGACAAAACCATGAAGGAATAAGTAAAATAGCACTCACTCTGCCGAGAACCATAAGTCAAAACACTGGCTCTGATTAGCAGCTGAGAGAAGGCACCTCAGTGGAATGAAATTACATAATAACGTGGCCATCGGATTCTTGGTTAAAATCTACCTTTTCCAGCTGTGGCTGGGACAAGGCATTCATTTAATCTCTTGGACGATAACATTCAACTCACTGGGTCATTATAGAGCTTTTAATAAGATAATACTTATGAAAGCACCAACAGCACCTAACATATAATTGATATTCAATTTTAGTTTGCTTTCTTTGTCTTAAATGCCCAAAATGGTGCAAAATGACCATTCAGATAGCTTAGCTACTGTTGAGTTTTAATAAGTCACTTTAGCAACAAATGGTATTTGTGCTTTTTACAAAAAGAAGTCTCAGAACGGGGTCCAAGTGGGTGGGAGCCTGGGAAGTTCCCACTGCTGTAGGCTTCCACACTGTGGAATGGCCTAGACTACCTCTCAAAGAGCATCAGGAGTACAGTCTCAAGTATAAAACCTTTGGACTTTTGTGAAGTCCTCCCCAGGGTAGAGACTTAAGTTGGCCTTGACCCAGTGGAATTGCCCATTTCCAGAAAGGCTCACCACCCAAAACAGAAATAAGACACCAAGGAACAGTAAACCTCCAGGCCCAAGAGACAAACTGGGATGGGGGTGTTTGATCTTCCCAAATTGGGAACCCTTTCTAAAAATAAAGATTGAGCCATGGCCTAGGAGCACACTGGCCAGCCCAGTCCCCAGAGGCATGTCGATTCTGAAGTAACTGCCACCCCCTCTGGTTCATGGAACAACATGAAAATACATTTGAAAACTTCACATAACTTCAATAAACTGGAGGAGATTCATGGGGCATGCATGCACTCTGGGTTTGAGCCACACGGAACTTGGCCCCAATCAGTTTGCCTTGAGGCAAACCGTCTCTTCCGGCTAAGATGTCCTCCCCACCCTACCCTCCAACCCAGCCTTCATAGACTAATTTCTATTTCTTCTTCAAAACTCAATTCAAGTGTGACTTCCCTCGGGAAGTCTTTGTTGACTCCCAAATTTGCTTTTTGGACGCTCCTCCTGCAGCTTACCCGGGCTTACCTGTGCTTACCTCTCTCAAGGTATTTATCACAATTTACTTGTCTGTTTCCCCACTAGAATATAAACTCTTTTTTTTTTTTAGAATAATAGTTCTATTATTTGATTAGTGAATTTCTTTCTTGTTTTTCCTTTTTTTTTTTTAAAGAAGATGTTGTGGGTAGGAGTTTATTAATTAATTTATTTATTTTTGCTGTGTTGGGTCTTCATTTCTGTGTGAGGGCTTTCTCTAGCTGTGGCAAGAGGGGGCCATTCTTCATCGCAGTGCACGGGCCTCTCACTATCGTGGCCTCTCTTGTTGCGGAGTACAGGCTCCAGACATGCAGGCTCAGTAGTTGTGGCTCACGGGCCTAGTTGCTCCGCGGCATGTGGGATCCTCCCAGACCAGGGCTCAAACCCGTGTCCCCTGCATTAGCAGGCAGATTCTCAACCACTGCGCCACCAAGGAAGCCCTAGAATATAAACTCTTTGAAGGCAAGATCTTGACTTACTTGACTGTCTTCCCCACACTCAGTATGGTTTCTGGCATATAGTAGATGCTCAATTATTGTATATTTAAAAACATAAATGGGGGCTTCCCTGGTGGCGTAGTGGTTGAGAGTCCGCCTGCCGATGCAGGGGACATGGGTTCGTGCCCCGGTCCAGGAGGATCCCACATGCTGCGGAGCAGCTGGACCCGTGAGCCGTGGCCACTGAGCCTGCGCGTCTGGAGCCTGTGCTCCACGACGGAAGAGGCCACAACAGTGAGGGGCCCGCGTATTGCAAAAAAACCATGAATGAATGAATGAATGAATGAATGGGTGACTAGATAAAAAACGTTCTAGTCACAAGTTCTGTGTGACACAGTTCTAGAGGGTAGTATTCTCAAAGACTAGTAAATCTGAGAAGAAGAGAGAAGAGAGCAAAAGCACAAACACCTGCATTAACCAGTGGGTGGCAGGAAGTGGTGGGTCAGCACCACCCAGGGCTGGCCCTTCCCTGCTGGTGGTTTTGATCCAGCTGCCCTGCCCAAACGTGGTGGCTCCACTGCTTCCAGCATTCTCGGGGGAGGGTGGAGCCATGAACCAATCTGGGCTCAGCTAACGAGGCCTTCAGGGGAAACTGATGAGGACACAGGAAGACGCCATAGGACTCAATTGCCAAGATCAACATCCCTAAATTTGGATTCTCCAAAATGTGATCTTTCAACCAAAGAGCCTGGGCATTTTATTCCCTTCCCAATGGGATTCTGATTTTGAGGTGCTCCCTTGATTAACAGAGCTCTGGATTTGGCCCTGAGGCCTGAGAATTTCTTTCTCTAGCCCCAGAAGCTTCCCAGACTGAGCCTTCCCAATCAGTCCCCCAGACAGGGGAGTGGCTGGAATGTTGACTAAGTGGCTTAATTAGCTGCAGGGCCTTCAAGCACCAGCAGAAACTGGGTGAGGCGTCCAGTAGCTGAGACTTTCAGGGCGTTTTGGTCACACCCTACAATTGCTTTTCTTCAGTGCAGTCCTCTCTCTTCGTGAGCAGAGCAGTCTGTCTGTGGGCCTTTTCTCTCCTTTTAGACCAAGCAGACAAGCACGAAACACAGTGTTAGTTCCAAGCAAGAAGGCAAGTCACCACCGTGACCATGTAAATGGTCAGTTCTCCCAGGGCTGGCGTTCAAAAGGCCACACTGTGGGGTGATGCTTCAGGACTTCTTTAAGGTTTCCCTATTGCTCTTCAAAGTCACCCGCTTCTGGCTCCCAGAGGCCTTGAAATTCCTTCTCGAGAGAGACCTGTTCCTTTGTATCCCTGCAGGAGATCAGATTAAAGCCAGAAATCCAGGGAAAAGCATTCACTGACATCCCAGTGTGAAGGAGCTTCTCAGATCTATCCTGAAGAACAAGACTTGCTGGGGAAAACTTCTGGACACAGGTCCTGACCAGAACCACATCCAGAAGCCAAATAAAAAGAGGGAAGAGGGCTTCCCTGGTGGTGCAGTGGTTGAGAGTCCGCCTGCCGATGAAGGGGATACGGGTTCATGCCCTGATCCGGGAAGCTCCAACATGCCGCGGAGCGGCTGGGCCCGTGAGCCATGGCTGCTGAGCCTGCACGTCCGGAGCCTGTGCTCCACAACGTTAGAGGCCACAACAGTGAGAGGCCCGCGAAACGCAAAAAAAAAAAAAAAAAAGAGGGGAGGTCAGGACACTGGATGTGAACTTTGCTACGTTCTGAAGTCACTGAGTTCAAAACTCTGTGGCCTCAACAGTGTTTCTTGAGGCTAGCAATTTATTTTTCTTTTTACTTTCTTTTTTAATTTGGAGGCTATGTTCACATGTGTTCAATTTTTGAAAATTAATCAAGCTAGTTACTTAAGATCTATGTGCTTTTTTGTGTGCACCTTAGACTTGAATAAAGACTTTAAAAATAAACAAGCAAACTAAATAAATTATGGTGTTAGAAGTAAATATATATTATATTTCTAGCTTGGACCCCATATGGCTGATTCCAATGGCGGTGGATTTGCCAACAAAAGAACAGGTACTAATTTGACCCAAAAAACACCTTATATTTGGGGAACACGTAAAGGTCTCCTTCAGGTGAGGCAAAAGCAGTGGGGCTTCTGGGTAGCCCAGGTTACCAGAGAGTGGTCTCACAGGCCAAAAAAGAAAATTCCTGGTCTTTATCTGCCTCTGCTTTTCCATGCCCATAACTGCAAAGTACTCTCACACAACAGTTTATCTTCCAAAAGAAGATTCCCTGAAGGCTTGTCCCTTTGTGCTCCTCTTTTATTTTATTTTTTTAACATCTTTATTGAAGTGTAATTGCTTTACAATGGTGTGTTAGTTTCTGCTTTATAACAAAGTGAATCAGCTATACATATACATATATCCCCATATCTCCTCCCTCTTGCATCTCCCTCCCACCCTCCCTATCCCACACCTCTAGGTGGACACAAAGCACCGAGCTGATCTCCCTGTGCTATGCGGCTGCTTCCCACTAGCTATCTATTTTACATTTGGTAGTGTATATATGTCCATGCCACTCTCTCACTTCGTCCCAGCTTACCCTTCCCTCTCCCCGTGTCCTCAAGTCCATTCTCTACGTCTGTGTCTTTATTCCTGTCCTGCCCCTAGGTTCTTCAGAACCATTTTTTTTTTACATTTCATATATATGTGTTAGCATACGGTATTTGTTTTTCTCTTTCTGACTTACCTCACTCTGTGTGTTCATCTTTTAAATTACAAATAATAACCAACATTTCATCTGTTGATCTTTAAACACATAAGTTAATAATAACTTAAAATATGCATAGTTCACAAAATATTTTCACACCCATTGACTTATTTCCTCATGACACCCCTGAGAGGAAAAGAATTAGTCCGTCTTAGAAATGGAGATTCTGAAACTAACACACCATTGTGAAGCAATTATACTCCAATAAAGATGTTAAAAAGAAATGGAGATTCTGAAGCTCGCCCAAGTTCAGAAGCAGCAGAACTGGAACTTGAACCAGGTGGTCAAGCAGCTAGAATTAAACCTGTGCTGCGCTCTGCCTTTGAGTCCAGGGTCCTTTGGCTACATCCTCTCTAGGGATGTTTGCAGAGTGATGGACACAACAAAACTTCCATCTCTGCCCAGGCACTAGCAACTTATGGGGCATGTGATCCTAGCTCCTGGAGAAGGACAACAGAGAGAGGAGTGCGCCCCTAGGGGAAGGAAAAGGCATCGTGAGCTCTGGAAAGCCATCACCTTGTTGGCCCGTCTTGGACAATCCATGCTCCTGGACGCCCACGCCCCGCTGCGGCCTCAGGTGACCACTGAGCGGACTGGCATCCACTGAAGTGGCTCCTCCACTCAGGCAGCCACAGCGTGCAGGAAGCACAGGCTGGTGTGAGATGCCTCCAGGGGTCACTGCAGCTCCCCCACTTCTTCACCAGGAAGGACTCTTCACTTCAGAGGCACTCACATGTCTGGTAACTTGTAATAATAAGGATAAAAATGATGATGATGACAATAATGATAGCAAGTAACGTCCACGCAAAGCTTACTTTGTACCAGGCAGTTAGACATGCTTTTTCTAAACGTTTTGTGTGTATGAACTCATTTAATACCCACGATAATCTCAGGAGGTAAATATATTATTAGCAACCTTTACTGAAGGGGAAACTGAGGCACAAGATGGTTAAAAGATTTGCCCAATGTCACAGTTAGTGGGTAGCAGAGTCTGGATTTGAACCCAGGCAGTCTTGAACTTGGAAGAACAGGTCAGCCCACTCTCTGTCTCCAGAACTAGAAAAATTGCCCTTTATATTAGATAACTTTGTGCTAACCACAAACATTGACACTGATCCTTTGACCAAGAGAATGATTTTGGTTTGGGGGAGAAAAGTCCAGAGAGAAGGCTAATGCCTAGTCCAAACCAAAGCCTGATGCAAGAACTACACACAATCCTCATGGAATTCTAGAATTTCAGAACCAGGGAAGCTTTCAGTCTTCCCTCAACCTCAACCTCAACCTCAGACAAATTATGTGGTTTGTCCTGATTATCTGGTCTGGAGGCCCCAAATCTGTCTCTGGATTACTTTTGATCTCCAAAATACAAAAACCTACACACGGATGCTTAGAGCAGCTCTATTCATAATTGCCAAAACTTGGGAGCAACCATGATGTCCTTCATTATGTGAATGGATAAATAAACTGTGGTATATTCAGATAATACAGTATTATTCAGTGCTAATAGAAAAGAAATGAGCTAACAAGCCATGAAAGACATGGAGGAAACTTAAATGCATATAACTCAGTGAAAGAAGCCAGTTTGAAAAGGATACTTGCTGTATGATTCCAACTATATGACATTCTGGAAAAGGCAAACTAGGCAAGCAGTAAAAAGATCAGTGTTTGCCAGGGGTAGGGATGAAAACTCAGAGCATAGAGGAGTTCTGGGGGGCAGTAAAACCAGTATCTATATGATACTATAATGGCAGATACATGTCATTGTACATTTCTCTAAACCCATAGAATGTACAACACCAAGAGTGACCCCTAATATAAACTATGGACTTTGGATGACAATGACGTGTCAGTGTAGGTTTGTCAGTTGTAACAAACGTACCACTGCGGTGGGGGGGTATTGTTAGTGGGGAAAGATGTCCACATGTGGGAAAAGGGGGTCAATGGGAACTCTCTGTACCAGCTGCTCTATTTTGCTGTGAACCTAAAACTGTAAAGTTTCTAAAAACTTTAACTTTTAAACTTTCTATAAATTTTCTTTAAAAATTAAGTCCATTTTAAAAACCGGGGCTTCCCTGGTGGCGCAGTGGTTGAGAGTCCACCTGCCAATGCAGGGGACACGGGTTCGGGCCCTGGTCTGGGAAGATCCCACATGCTGCAGAGCAACTAGGCCCTTGAGCCACAACTACTGAGCCTGCGCGTCTGGAGCCTGTGCTCCGCAGCAAGAGAGCCCACGATAGTGAGAGGCCCGTGCACCGCGATGAGGAGTGGCCCCCGCTTGCTGCAACTAGAGAAAGCCCTCGCACAGAAACGAAGACCCAACACAGCCAAAAATAAATATAAAAATAAATTAATTAATTAAAAAACCCCCACAGATCTCTAAGCCCCATCCCTCAATATCCCAGTTCAGCACATCAGGTGGGTCCTAGACCTCCCGACTTTTTAGAAAGTACCCAGCTGACTTCGGTGTCGTCAGTCCATGCGCGGATGTCTACTCAACACCCAAACAGGTGCATTGAAGGAGAGCTTTTGACTTCACTTGTCTCATCACCTTGCCATTGGACAGCTTTGACTATTACAAAGCTCTTCCTTTACCATGAGCCTAAATCTGTTTCCCTGTAGCTTCCACCCACTGGTTATTTTTCTACCCTGTGGAACCAGTTAATAATAATAGTAGTTAGCACCAGGCAATGTACTAGACACTTCACATGCACTATCTCATTGACCACTCGAAACACTTTCACGAGGTAGATACTATTATTATTCCTTCTTTATAGATGAAAAACTGGAGATCAGAGAGGTGAGGTCATTTGTCCAAAGCCAGGCAGCTGGTGAGTGGCTGAGTTGGGATGTGAACACAGCTCTACCTGTGCAAGGTGCACGCTCTTAATCACAACACACTTGTAATACGTGAAGCCTAATTCCTCCCCCACCCACCAGCTTTCCAGGCACATGAAGGAAGCTCTCCTCTCTGCCCAGATTTTTCTCTTCCTCAAATTCCTCACCGTCCTGGTTGCAGCACCTCAAACCATTTACATCCCATTACAGTGTTCCTCCTAGACCAGACACAACCCTCCAGGTGGGGTCTGGCCATGTCCCTGCCCCCATGAGCCAGTCAAGGGAAGGCTTTCTAAAATCTACCAGAGCTGAGGCTTCAGTCCTGCATTTGAAGAATGAAGGCCAGTAGGTAACTTCACACTTGAGAAAGAAGTTACTAAGAGTGCTGGTAATAAATAAGGACCATTGATTGACTTTTTATTGTGTACCAGCATAATAATACGGATACAGAATAATGCCCACTCCCCCAAAATGCCCATGTCCTAATCCCCAGAACCTGTGACTATGTCAGTTACATGGCCAAAGGGAATTAAGGTTGCTAATAAACTGAACTTGAGATGGAGAGTTTATTCTGGATTATTCAAGTGGGACCAACATAATCACCAGGATTCTTAAAAGTAGAAGAAGGCAGGTAAGAGAGAGAGAACTAGAGAAATGGCAACATGAGAAAGACTCAGTCCAACATTGCTGGCTTTGAAGATGGAGGAAGGGGTCATGAGCCCAGGAATGCATGGGCAGCTTCTGGAAGCTGGCAAAAGCAAAGAAACAAACTCTTCTTTAGAGCCTTCAGAAAGGGACACAGACCTGCTGACACCTTGATTTTAGCCCAGTGAGACCCATTTTTGTTTCTGATCTGCAGAATTATAAGAAAACAAATAAATCTGTGCTGCTTTAAAACACTCAATTTGTTACAGCAACAATAGAAAGCTAATGTAGTACCAGATCCCAGGCTAAGTATCTTATTTGATGTTTATAATAAGCCTAAGGGGCAAGGTGGCAGATACTGAGAGTCTTTATCAATATCTACTCCTCTCCTTCTAGAGTTCTGTCCAGAGAGGCAGTATGCTCGAACACTTGCTTCTCAGCTTCCCTTACTGAGATGTAGGCAGAATTCTTCGACACCACCCTTCCTTCCTTCTTCCAGCTTTGAGGGAAACTCTAGATAAACACAGGCTAAAGCAACATCTTTGCTTAACCACTAATCTGTTTCAAAGGCTGGTCAACATCATGCTTCCAAATGGCTCCCATCACCTGTAAAAATTAATGAAGGGAAACCCCACTACAATGGAGTCAGAGGACCAGAAGGGAGAGCTCTCATGCACAGACCAACAGGAAGAGACATACTTTGCATCCCCAGCAGGGAGAGACCCTACTTTACTACCCTGAGCAGGAGGAAGAAAAATGTCTGCTCGCCTGGCAACAGTTCAGCCAGTGAGAGACTGTCTCAACTTAGCCAATGAAAAGCCTCTAGATTTTGAACTCCTAGTTTCCTCCAATGGACTTTTTTTGTTTATAACAGCCCCTCCCAACTTCCCCTTTTCCTCCATAAAAGAGTCTCCTCTCCTTTGCTTTACCAGACTAGCACATGTTTCACCATAGTTGCATGTTCCAAATTGCAATTCTTCACTGCTCCCGGGGAAGCCTCTTTTGCTGGTAAAAGTAACTGGCTGTTTTATTGCTTTAGCTTAACAATAAAGTCCAAGGAAGCATTTCAGGGCCTCCCAGATGACTTGTGTTTTTTGTTACTTTGGTTCCTTCTAATAAGCTGCTAAATATGTGGCTATTGATCAGTCAACTATTCAGTCCCTGCTAATTCCACCAGATTGCCCAATCTCCTCTTAACTAGTTTTATATGTTTATTTCACAAGTGATAAACTGAGTCATTCAATCACCACAGAAGGGTAATCCTCTCACCAGGAAAATTCCTTCTTAAAAGAATGTGCATTTCTCAAACTGGTAGCTTATTGAGACAGATTGGTTCATGGTGCTCTATGTAAACATGGCACAGCCCACAAGTGGACTACATCCTTTTTCATGATCCATTTCCCCCTTTTTAAGAGCCAGTCATAGTTCATGGCGTTCTAGAACTGCATTACTTCTTACATTAGAACCTGAAATCTTAATTGACACTGATGTTGTTTCTTTGAGTAATCCTATCTTGAGCCCCCAACCTACTTTTCATGCCTGTAATATCCTGCACTTCACATTTCATCACATTCAGATTGTCTCCTTGATGTCTGAATGTCTTCCCCACTAGACTTTAAACTCTGCAAGGGAAGGGCCTGTATCTACCCCTGGACCCAATACTCATTAGGTGCTCATTAAGACTTTGTTAAGGTACAGGTACAAGGGGGACCCAAGTCTGTAGGATCTAGGACGTAACTTTGGTAAGTGGCAGAAGCCTTCCCAACTCAGGCACTGAACAAGAGGCCCCTCCCATGGATACAGATTTGGAAAGGAGCCTAAACAAAGCACAAGGAAAGGATGTATGTAACTCCTTAGCCTTGAAGTTGACCAGAAGCTCAAACTAATGTCTGATGACCTTGCCAAAAGCAACCAGGGCTTCTAATTAGCACAGGTGATCATACCTTGACTTTTTATGCATTCCTGAAGTCATTCCAGCAGCAACTCTCCCTGACACCCCTGGAAGTGGTCTGGTATGTTAGCCACTGGACCACCAACACCACTTCACTCCACAGTAACTGAGGTGAAAGTCCTTCACCCCAGGTGCTTGGGAAGAAAGGCTCAATCTTATTCAACTTGTAAAATCTTTCATTTATTTGAGTGTGGTTTCTTTCTGTGTCAAGCCCTTATCTGGTTGGCTCTTAAATTATGACATCAAAACAAGGATCATGTCTTGTCATTCCTTGTATCCACCATATAATGGCATGTACAATGCCAGGCACCCAAGGTGTTCAGTGAAAACCAGTCAATCAAATTAAGTGCTAGGATAAAATATGGTAATAGTGAGGCAGGAGATAGATGGGCTTCAGGCTAGGCATTTACAACTGGCCTCCTGTTCACATTTCTTGGGGCAGGAAAGAGATGGGCTCTAGGCTGGACATTTACAACTAGTCTCCTGTTTACATTTCCTGAGGCAGGAGGCAAGTGGGCTCCAGGCTAGATATTTACGACCAGCTTCCTTTCTGCACTTCGAGATGGAAATAACAAGAACAGGGTAAATAGCTGGACTTTGCCTCCTGTGGACACTTTAAGATAAGTTAAGGCAGGGACAGAGAGGGGCTAGGCCCTGTCTGAGTAAAAGATCAAGAGGTCACATATTTCCCATCCTTGGGGCAAGGGAGACACTGCACATGTGCAGAAACGTTCCTTGGGGGTCAAAAAGGAGGGGGTGCCACCCCATAATAGGTGATTTCAAGGCCCCCATAGGCCTCTGGGCTGGAATCCATCTTGGAAAAAAGTTGCGCACGCATGTTGGGGAGGGCCCTAGGGCGGGTTAGGTGTGGAAAAAGAAACCGGATAATTGGCCAAAGGTAAACAAAGACCTGGAAGAACTGCCCAATATAAATGACTTAACCTCCTCTTTACTGTACTCCTCCTCATTAGGGAGGACGCCCACACCCTTTCTCTCCCGGTGTGTATCTCTGCTTGCCTTCTGCCTTAACTAAACAAACTGTTTCCCTGTGTGATCTTCCACTTGTGCTGTGTCTCTAACAATAAACTTTGTACCTGTTTTTACAGTTTTTGCCTCCTTGAGAAATGCATTTTTCAATGGGGGCAAGGGCCAGGGGAATTTTGCTTCCAGCCTCTAGACTCTGGTGGACTAGCAGCTAGGATTCCTGGTTTTCATCCAGGCTTCCCTGGTCCAATTCCTGGGCAGAAAACTAAGATCTTACTTCAAGCCACCGCTCACTGCTGTCTCTCCGCGATCAGTAGGAATTGGATGAGAGCTGCAGTGTTCTTTGATATCAGTGTCCTGGACTCCAGGACACCCTAGGGCTTTGGGTTAACACAGAAGTGGCAGGCTTTCTTGCCATGGGTGATTTTGCCTCCTTCCTCTACCCGCCCCATCTAGGTGCTCACAGTCAGCCCACTGTCCCTTACTTGAAAACACATGCAACTCCACAATCCAATACACGGTAATCACTACCGTATGGGGAGAAGGGGACGAGGTTTTACATCACACACCACCCAACAAGCACATAATAAAAGTTCACGGGAAGCATCTTTGTTCTTCCTCCTCAGACTCCCCCAAATTTATCACTCTCAATTTCCATAGTCCATTGAGCAAAACACGAGCCTGATGGATTGTCCAACAGCTGCCCAGCTGTTTTTCCTCCAGCATGCTCCTTGGAGTGTGTCTCTTCCCCATGCCTACACAGCATGTCAAGTCCTCCCAAAGAGGTCTCTTTCTCAGCCCCTAAGAAAATATTCGTATATTTTTACACTAAAAATAATGGAGAGAAGTCACAGAACCCATTCACTCCTTTAGGCAAGTGTTCCTTTTCTTTACTGTTAAGTTCAGTCAGCAGTAACTTTAACACTATTAACGATAACAAGTTGGGAATTAATTCTAAAAACCTCTTAATCTGCAGTGATAACTGCCAATAAATTGTGAGTCATTTACATTTTTCTTAACTAAACATCAATGCTCTTCCTTTTGACCTTGTTATTGAAAAATACTAAAGGTGTTTGACCACTTTCCTACCTTAGTAAGTAATGTCTAAGGAAAGTGACAAAACTTGAATGAAATAGGCAAGCTTTTCCACTTGGAGTGTGTTACAAGAAAGGCTGTATACAATTTTTGAGGTGTTAGTCCACATGACCATCTTCCCCCACTCCCAACTTCATTTTTTCCCCACCAGTTCTCCCTTTCAGTTTATGTAAGTGCTTATAAATGCAAGAGTAACACACAGTTGTTGTTACTGTTTTTTTAATTTGAATTATTTAACAAAATGTAAAAGCTGGTAGATTTCACATCAAAATCCAGATTTCTCCCATCTCTTAAAGTACTGGAAAAATCTAGCTATCCTCAGACTTAATTCCTGAGTGGCGACAATCAGCTAGGACTGAGAAGTGATTGTCCTTTAGACAGACACAGATTTTCCAGTCTGCCACAGTCCCCACCAGTCCCTATTGCTCCCTGACATGAAGGCCAAATGTCAAATACCACTTGTCATCATGCTTGCACTGCTGTTTTGCCTGAAAAAAATGTTAACAGGAGAGTAAACTACCTCCTGATTTCATCTGCACACCTGCCTGGCTCCTGTTAAGTTAGCAGGCCTTGTCCCATTTAGTTTCATCACTGAATAGATGGAGGCTTTCCCTGTGTGCTGAAATAAAATCCCCAATCAAGGAATGAATATTTATTGGCCAGGCTACAAAGCAGGTAGAGCATGGTTTAGAGTGAATCATGTAGTTACTAAAGATGTCACATGACTTACAACTTTGAGCAAAGGTTCTCAGGGGACAACTGTGAAAACAGAAAAGCAAGTGACCTGAGAGCAGATAGAGCCAATGGAGGAGGTACAATCAATGTCAGGCTAGCAGGCCACAGAGGGTGGAGTAGGCTTTACATTGTCTTCTCAGCAGGTCTCCTTGATACCATGGCTGCAGGATTAAAACCTTCTAGAGTAATGACTCAGCATGTGCTAAAATCCTGAGAATCACTTCAGCCTTTTTTCGTTACAAGTCTGCAATAAAGGGCAGGGTGTGCAGATTTGGTCATTTGGATTCCAGCCTGTACGGTCCGGCTGGGCAGCAATTATTTGCAGCATCTTTTAAGACAGACAATGTGTATAGTGTGAGAAGTGATTGTAAGTTGTTGTACAATTGAGGGAGCAAGATTAAGTAACTTGCCTGCTGTCAAGTAGCTAGGAAAGGGCAGAGCGGGAAATGACAGGCTGATCTGTGTTCATTCAAAACCCAATCTTTTTTCACCACAGTATGTTGGCTGCAAGAACCTGGAACTTCCAGATGAGAATACATTCTTAGATATTCCTTGAATTACTGCATCACAGACCTGTCCTTGAATTGTTCCAGGTAGAGTGAGTGTGTGTGTGTGTGTGTGTGTGTGTGTGTGTGGAAGAAAGGGATTATTGTTTTGCACTTTCCTCTGAATGATGTAAGGACTCATTTTGTGGAGAAAGGAAGACAGTCTATCATGAGTTAGCACTAGGCTCCTAGCAACAATGCAAAGCCAATGTGGGGCTTCCCTGGTGGCGCGGTGGTTGAGAGTCCACCTGCCGATGCAGGGGAAATGGGTTCGTGCTCTGGTCTGGGAAGATCCCACATGCCGCGGAGCGGCTGGGCCCGTGAGCCATGGCCGCAGGGCCTGTGCGTCCGGAGCCTGTGCTCCGCAACGGGAGAGGCCACAACAGTGAGAGGCCCACATACCGCAAAAAAAAAAAAAAAAAAGGCAATGCGATCCAGTCTCAGATTTTCCCCCTTAGAAGATGATGATGAAAAGAGTTTTCTTGGCATTCCCCACCTCGTTCCCTTTGAGGGTAACCAGATAGGTCAGTTCCTCAATTACATGCTACTCAATAGTCCCTCTTATTCATTGGTCTTAGTTATCAGTAATAGTGCTAGTTATACTACTATCATTTAGAGATACCAGCCCTGTGGCAAGTGACTTCCTTTGCTTGATCCTCATGAGTCTTTAGGGGAGACTATTATTGTCCCCATTTTATAGACAAGGAAACTAACATGCCTAAACTTACCCACTAAGCAGCAGAACCACAGAACTAAACCCACATCTGTCCAACTCTAAAGCTCAAGTTTTTAAAGACTACATTCAAGTAACTGGGTAGCCAATTCAAATACTCCATCCTTTGGTCTTCTTTTTCTAACTAACTAGAGCCTAGAGCAGGAGTCAGAAACTCATGGCCCACCAAATGGACCACAGAGCATAAGATATTTACTATCTGACCTTTACAGAAAAAGTTTGCTGACCCTTGGCTTAGAGGAACAGTAAACCACATTCCAAATGTTCCATTCTGTTTACTGAGGTCTCTGTAGTACTTGAGACCAGAGGACTATATGGCTTGTTTTTGATTCATGAAAAATTTATTTTCATTGATTTATGTAAACGACCCTGAGTAATGAAAGTTGGAAATAAATTTGCAAAAGAAAAAAAAAAGAAAAAACAGCTAAAGAGCTGTGGTCCTATAATATCCACCTCTTGGATCACTGCAGGACTACTGGTTAACCAAAACCCACAGAGGGCTCTGCTAGTCATGAGGAATTTGCCCAAAGCGTATGACCCACTTAGTGTAGATAAAAATGCCCATGGGTCTCTCTCTGTCCATGTTGATGGTGGATTTGAGGGGAACCCTTTCATCAGCATACAGCCAAATTGGAACCTAGCTGTTTGGATGGCTACCGGCATACCAAGCCAACAGAAATAGTGTCAGAGGGCAGTAAGCAAGGCAATGAGTAACTATTCATTTTATTCACTGTTTTCAAAAGTAGCAAGAGGTGTTTGGTAATCTTCATGTAAAACAAACATCTGAGTCATCCCAACAGCAAGGAGTTCTCCTGAGTCATAAAAACACATGCTGGGGCTTCCCTGGTGGCTCAGTGGTTGAGAGTCTGCCTGCCGATGCAGGGGAAACGGGTTCGTGCTCTGGTCTGGGAAGATCCCACATGCCTCCCACAACAGTGAGAGGCCTGCGTACCGCAAAAAAAAAAAAAAAAAAATGTACTAGGTGTACCATGTGTCTACAGGGCAGAGTCCTTCAAAACTGCAGGAGAAGGACCAGAGGTAACAGCTACAAATTCCAAAGGGCCACTAGTTTGCTGTATAAACTTGTTCATGTGTTGTCTCTGGTCTGGGCCTAGATTCATTGGTAAAATGAGGCATTTGCCTTGGATACCTCTGTGGTGCCTTCTAGTTGTGACTATCCCGTGACAAGGCCCAGTAGAGTATTGGCTTCTCACATGGTAATTCAGAGGAAGTTGTAATCAAAACTGGGGTCTTAGCCATTTCTCAGCCCTTCATTCTTGCCATACTTAACTGGGAAAAAAATTTGCTGGAGAGAAAACTTACCTCCTTCTGTTGGAGCATACGGTTATCTAGCAATCAACATTATGTAAAAAGGTAGTCTCCATGTAGGGAGTAGGATTATAACTCAGGATCCTTCTCTAGCAAGGGATGAGTAAGGGCAGTCTTTGCTGAAGCACGGATTCCATGAAATCTCACCCAACTGGATCCATCCATCCCACAGGGCATTGAAGAGGAGCAGAACATGCCGCCCCAAAATATGCCCCTTTGGTATGAGGATTATTTTGAGTTGAGTCAATCAAGACCCAGCAGACTCAGTTAAAGCTTTTTACCTTCCCCTTAACTGCCTAAAAGAATTTAGAAAGGAGGTCTGTATCTCTGGAAGAAAGCTATTACCAGAGGTAACTGTTTCATCTGAGACTTAGCTGTATGGCAGGGCAAATGTTTGTTTGCCAAATGTCTGCTCTTCTTCTCTCCCTGCAAATTGCCTTCCTCCCCCTTGAAGCCCTAAGGCCCCTATCCTTTTCCTTAGCTCAGGATGGTATATAAGTCTCGATTGCCTGGCTGCCTTTGGGTCTCATATCTTTATGGAGTTCCTGTACATATGTGCATAAGTAATTAAATTTGTTTTTCTCCTGTTAATCTGCCTTTTTATTACACGAGCTATCAGCCAAGAACCTAGAAGAGCAGAGGGAAAATTATCACCCCACTCCTACAGCATCTTCTTATATTCTGCTTCGAAGAGAAGGACAGACACCAGGAGGAGTATAGTGCAGGGTGTGGCAACACAACCTCTCAGGGAGGTTGGTATGTGACTCAGTGCTCTACCTTCACCAGCTGGAGGACTTTATAATGAGGACTGGACCTCAGACAGGCATCCCAGGGGACACACAAGACCTTCTGTCAGGGGTGTACTGGTCCCAACACACCAAACCAAGATGAGAAAATAAATTTGAGAATATCAAATGATTTTCAACAAGAGTTAAGCATAAGTTGGAATAGAAGGATGGATGGATAGATGGATGGACAGATGATTAGATAGATAGATAGATAGATAGATACAAAATATACACACTTGTTACTGTATACACAAAGATTACAGATACTATTTCTGGTGGATCACAGGACACTGTTTTTTTGTTTTGTTTTTTTGTTTTTTTGTGTGGTACGCAGGCCTCTCACTGTTGTGGCCTCTCCCGTTGCAGAGCACAGGCTCCGGACGCGCAGGCTCAACGGCCATGGCTCACAGGCCCAGCCGCTCCACAGCACTTGGGATCTTCCTGGACTGGGGCACGAACCCATGTCCCCTGCATCGGCAGGCGGACTCTCAACCACTGTGCCACCAGGGAAGCCCCCACAGGACACTGTTAATAGCAATGGCCTCTGAGGAGAAGAACGAGTAAATGGGCATCTCAGGTGAGAGGGAGACTCACTGATTATTACCTCCTCTTTAGCAAAATTTGAATGTTTTGCCTTGTGTGTTAATTACTTTTTCAATGTAAAGATTAAAAATAAGAGAATTACCAAAAATATATTTAACAACAAACACTTCTAGTTTCATCTCCCAATGACTCAAAAGTTAGATGACCAGAACCCCATTTCCTCAAGCTTCCTGGTTAAGCTTTTCCTTTTTTTTTCTTTTTTTCGTGGTACGCGGGCCTCTCACTGTTGTGGCCTCTCCCATTGCAGAGCACAGGCTCCGGATGTGCAGGCCCAGCGGCCATGGCTCACGGGCCCAGCCGCTCCGTGGCACGTGGGATCTTCCCGGACCGGGGCACGAACCCGTGTCCCCTGCATCGGCAGGCGGACTCTCAACCACTGTGCCACCAGGGAAGCCCTGGTTAAGCTTTTTCTTTGAGGCTTGGTGAGATTGGCCATTGCAAACATACACCCTGGCGTGATCTCTTCTCCATGTCACTTCCCTGAACAGAGAGAGAAGAAGCAATGGGACCCAGCTCGTGACAGGCTAGCATGTGACACAGGACCTGCTGCTTTGGGGTCTGCCATAGCTCTGAGGTAAAGAGGAAGGGGAGAATTAAGGAGCCAGGGTTCCAGCCACAAAGCCTCCAGTCCATCTGGGCACAGCCAGGTCCAGGGAGGGTATCTCTGGCACAGAGATCAAAGAGCTAGCCTCAGCCTGGCCCCCAAGGTACTGGAAGTCTTCAGAATGGTCTCAGCTTCCTATCAGCTTTATGTCAGCGGGGAAAGTTTGTCTTCAAGAGAACAGGACGTGAAACAGAGCTGTACACACACACACACACACACACACACACACACACACACACAGGCACATTCTATAGGCAGAACCTGGGTCTGGCTTTACAGCCCAGGGCTGGTATCTCCAGCTGTATGAGCCTCAGCTACTCATTTTCATCCCTCCGTCTTCTCAGAAGGAAAGAGGATTTCAGAGAAGATTAAATTAGATACAATAACCTCTGCTAAGTGTCTGCCACAGAGTAGCAGTACTGTCCTTTCTTCTTTCCCCATTTCCTTCCGCTATTTTTGAAATAATAAAATGCTTTTTAAAGCATTCAATTGACTAAAAGAGACAACATAAACCCTTGTCAAAATGAATTTTCACACTTCTTAGGAAACTCAGCAGACACTCCAGTAAGACTTAGATCTTTGGACTCATATGTAACAAGTTATGTAAGGGGCATCTTATTGCCCCAGTGTGTGCACTCTGGGATTATGGTGTGCAGGCTAAGGGCAAAAGGAAATTATGTAAGCGTAATCCTGGGAAATCGGCAAGCAAAGCAGAGACCAGTTCAAGAAGCAAGCCAGCGGTATGTTCCAGTGAATCTCTCAGAAGCCAGAAACTTCCAAATGTCTTAAAACACAGGTGGAGTACATTTGGTTGAGAGTAGGGGAGAAAATGGTCAAAAGATTTTTTAAATGGTACGTCTGGGTGCCAAACCACCTGAATAGAGTCTGGAACTGCAACAGGGCAGGTCCTTGAAGGTCCCCTGCAGCTCTAACCTGCTTATTAACCTCTTAGCTGCTGCCTCCCAGGCAGGTCCAGGGCAGGGAGTGAGGGAACAGAAACTTGAGGTCAGGGCATGCTACCGACAAGTGTGAAAGTATTTCGATCTTTTATTTATTTGTTTGTTTGTTTGTTTGTTTGTTTTTGGTTGTTTCATCTGGTTTATTACCTAGCCACAGACCACATCAGTGATAGAGGGAGTCTCATTCTTCTAACATTTGTTTTAAAAGTATGGTTATAAGCCAGCTATGTACACCAACATATTCCTTTCCATAGGATTCTGTGTTTTCAGGGTTATTAAAGTATATAACATAACCCGAGCTATGATTCCATATTGACTTCCAGATCAGAAAATGCTTTATACCTCCAAATCACTTTCACATCACTATCAATACACATATGGTAAAAGCCGGTTGTTTTTGCAAAATATTTTAACTACCAACTGAGTGTCAGCCCTGGAGGAGAGGCATTTCTGAAATAGTCTTATTAACGAAAATGTTTGAAAACCATGTTAAAAACACACCAACCTAGGGAGTATCAGAAACAACAGACAAAAAGTTCTCAATCACCTTGGAAATCAGGGCACAGCAAAGGAAAACAGCAGCTTTGCACATCAAATTGACAAAACATTTTAAAGTTATAACATCTAGGATCGGCAAAGACATGGGAAAATTTAACATGGGAGTCTAGATTGGTAAGGTAGGGTGGGGGGAGGGTTGATGTGGTAGTTTCTATCAAAATTAAAGTGTGCAATACCCTTAGACCCCAACCCCAGAAACATTTTTTCTTAATATCTGTCCTAGAGAAATGTGTATGTCTGTGCACAAAGATGTACATTCTTTGCTGAATTGTTTATAATAGTAAAACCTGTGAAATAACCTAAATTCCATCAATATGGTTGAAAAAATTCTGATACACTTTGATGCAATGAAAGACTATGTACCTGTTAAAAAGGATGACGTATTACTATTTGGAAAAATCTCCAAGATATAAATATGTGAAAATTTTACGCATTTATAATGCATATTTATAATGCATGGAGAAAAATTCTGGAAGAAGCAAAAAAATACTCTCAGGGTTTAACTCTGGGAATAAAAGAGGGTTTTCGAGGCAGGTGTGTGTATACACATTTTTTGCAGGCTTTTTTTGTGTGGTTTTGTTCTTTTGCGGTACGCGGGCCTCTCACTGTTGTGGCCTCTCCCGTTGAAGAGCACAGGCTCCGGACGCGCAGGCTCAGTGGCCATGGCTCACGGGCCCAGCCGCTCCGCGGCATGTGGGATCTTCCCGGACCGGGGCACGAACCGGTGTCCCCTGCATCGGCAGGCGGACTCTCAACCACTGCACCACCAGGGAAGCCCTGTGTGTAGGTTTTGACTTTTAATAAAAGTCATGTGTCATGTTCTATAATTAAAATTTATTTTGAGGAATGGTGAATCAGCCATCTGAAATGTTTTGAAGAGGACATAACATTTTTTAATGCAGGAAAGTATTAACTTTTTAAAAGACAAAATTTAGGAGCTGTCCTTTAGAAAGGAGTTATCAGGGAGGTCACAAGCCCTTTGTGCTGAATTTACTTCCAAGCTCACCCAACACAGATATTGACAAAAGATAACCTTAAGTCCGAAATGATTCTGAGGTTTATGCCCAAGAAACAAAACAAATAACCTGTCCAGAAGGACCAGAGGAAATGCACTTCCTGGAAAGCTGGGTACCTTTTATTTTCTTTAAAATTAGAGGAAACTACAGAATCTCTTTTCCTAGTCTGAATTCCACTTTTCCTTGGCCAGTAACAGAGGCAGTTGCATCCCATTCACACAGCAGTTCATGTATCAGAAAATACTAGCCCCAAACTGGTCCTGGCCACTTACGTTCAACACTGGGACATCTTCCCCAGAATGTTCATAATAATGATTCTAGGATAGGGCTGCAGCTTGCAAGTGAGACTTTCATCACTGTCCCGCCCTGACACATTGTGAGGACTCAGGCAAGTCACAACAAACACTGTGATGTGTCTGTAATCCATCTTCACGGGGGTAACCCATGATCTGTGCACCAGAATAATAACAATCTATAATAATAATATCGGTGCACCAAGATCTGACCCCTTCATTTTGACACACACACACACACACACACACACAGAGATCTGGCAATTTCAAAGGACTGATGAAATCGATGATAGATGCACCAACACTGTGAAATCCCTAGAAGGCTTCTGCCTAAACATCCATTGCAGTGCCCAGGTGATCATTTCACAGCAGATGAAATTCTTGAAACCCAAGGTACATGGCTGAGAAGTGGCCCCACTAAGAACTCAGATGGCGGAGTTCACAGCAGCACTGTTTGCAGTGGCCAGGACATGAAGGCAGCCTGGGTAGCCATCGAGGGATGGATGGAGGGGAGGATGTGGTGTGTGTGTGCGGTGGAATATTGCTCAGCTATGGAAAGGAGTGGAATGATGCCATTTGCAGCGACATGGATGGCCCTGGAGATTTTTGTGCTGGGTGGTGTGGGCCAGACAGAGCAGGATGAATTTCATGTAGTATTTCTTGTGTGGCGAGTCTAGACAAGTGATGCAGGTGAACTTATTTGCAGGACAGAGATAGACTCACGGACTTGGAGAGCAGACTTGTGGTTGCTCCGGATGGGGTGAGGGATAAATCAGGAGTTTGGGATTGGGATACACACACTACTCTGCATAGAATGGATGGCCAACAGGAATCTACTGTATAGCACAGGGAACTATAGTCAATGTCTTGTAATAACCTATAATGGAAGAGAATGTAAAAAAAGAATACATATGTTTATATATATGTGTATGTAACTGAATTGCTTTGCTGTACACCTGAAACTAGCACAGAATTGTAGATCAACTATATTTCAATAAAATTTTTTAAAAAAGAACTCAGACCTTCACTCTCCATCATTTAAAAAATACTTTTTACATCTGAGACCCAAATATGATCAAAGTTATTAATTTGTTCATTTACTCATCCATTCAGAAGATATTTACTAAGCATCTACTCTGGGCTTGGCACTATTCTACATACCACAGAAAGATCAGTGAACACAATAGAGGCTCACAAAGAGTGAGGTCATAAACAAATAATTAATGTCATATGGTAATAAGTACTGTAAAGTACTGTGAAAAAACAATGGAGTGATATA
This sequence comes from Mesoplodon densirostris, assembly GCF_025265405.1. NCBI lineage: Eukaryota > Metazoa > Chordata > Mammalia > Artiodactyla > Ziphiidae > Mesoplodon > Mesoplodon densirostris. The sequence continues at coordinate 24,633,883 of NC_082667.1, read as the reverse complement.
ATGGTGGGTGGGACAGAGAGTGATGGGGGACTATTTTATATAAGGGGGTCAGGAGGGGACATTTAATCAATGACTTGAAGAAAGTAAGGGTGACCATGTGGAATCCCTGGGAAATGTATTCTGAGAGTGAGAACAGCAAGTGCAAAGGCCCTGAAGCAGGCAAGGTGGTGAATTCTAAAAACAGCAAGGAGGATTTCCTTACCGTCATGCACACAGGCAAATTCTGTAAGCACATGTTTGATGCAATTCAAGAAGTTTCCCCCTGAAAATGCACATACAGAAACATTTTCCTTACCCCAAGACCCCTGGAGCCTTTTGTCCATGGACCCCAGTTAAGAAACTCTATTCTACTCCAACCATTGAAGATGGTTGCTTTGGAGCTAGTGTGGCTCCAAATGGCTGAATCATGGCTGCCATCCCTCATGGGATGAAAGAGACAAAGAGGAGATGAATTCCTTCTTCAGACAACCTGCTGGTTCTGAATTTCCAAAGGGATGGGAGGTCCTTCCCTCATCTTGGGAGACTGAGAAATTAACCTGGGGTAATGATGAACAGGATCAATCGTAGGCTTGCTCACTGCCCCCTCTCTGTACAGGGAAAGACTTCTGGGTTCTGAGCACTCTGATTAGATCCGATTCCACTGCCTTCTGAGTTGGAAGTGACCCAGAGGCACTTGTAGTTTCCAGAAGGTATAATAGTAAGAGAATCAAACCATTCAGTTAGGCTTAGCAGCTCTGTTTCAGAGAGACAGCAAGTAACTGACAAATATTCTTGGTTTGTCTCTAAGTTGAGTTTTGAATGCCCCAGAGTAAAAAATTAATAACAGTAATTTAAAAAACAATAAAGGGCTTCCCTGGTGGCGCAGTGGTTGAGGGTTCGCCTGCCGATGCAGGGCCCGTGTACCGCAAAAAAGAAAACAAAACAACAACAACAATAAATAAAGAGGCAGATTTAAGCAGCGTGCTGAATCCAAGCAACCCACTCTGTGATGCTTACTTTGCCTGCTTCCCCTGCCAGTTTCTCTCAGGTCCCCACAGGACTCTCAGTGTTAGGACCATCACACCTAATAATTCTTGTTAAATACCAGGGTTCCAATTACAGCTTCACCATAAAACACTTCATAAAATGTGTGGACTTGGCTCCTGCTTTTGCAGACGTGAGTCTGGCCCTCCTTCCTTTCTCCGCTCGGCGTTACACACACCTTCCCGCTCTTGGAGCCCTCTGCGCAGTCCTGAGGAACCCACCCCGGCCTGGTGCGCCTGCTACTGCGTTGATCAGCGAATTCTCTCTGTGAGGGAACCCTTGGGTGATTTCATTCCTTTTCTCCGTGCAAGACTTCTGGGCATCAATCATGACAACATCCAGGAAGGTTGGAGCTTTACACTGTGAAACTCTTAGGACTAGGAGGGACCAATGGGGACAGACAGGAGACAGGGTGATTGAAGCTTACCTCTCCTACACAAAGTGCACCAAGAAATACACACATGGGGCAAGGAGCAGGGGCTAGCAGGGCTAACGCTGACCCCCGTACCCACCAGACTCTTTCCTTGTCTCTTAAAAAATTTTTGTCTGTTTCTCAGATTACATAAATAATATGCACTTTGTTTACAGAAAGATATAAAAAAGAAAATCCCCAGTAAATTCCATTGCCAGGAAAGTCTAAGTAATAGCCAGTGCGTATACCAAGCATTGTTTTCAGTGCTTTATGCTCATGTACACCCATTTTACTCATTTAAATCTCACAGCCACACTATAGGGGTGACATTATTTCAAGGCCCATCTTGCAGATGAGAAAACCAAGGCAAAGAGAAATTAAGTAACCTGCCAACATCTCTTAGTTATTAAGCAGAAGAGCTGGAATTCAAACCCAGACCTTGTTCTTAAGGCATTTTAATCGTAACTGCTTTCCATTCGAGGTGTCTATCTCTACCCTGGCTCCCACTGCTCTGGGGTCCAGCCTCCACGGGCTGTTCCTTCTCCTACCAGCACTCCAACCCTTTGTGAGCTTCCCTGAGAACCACATATTCAATGGAGTTGACAGCAAACCAAAAAGGAAAAGAGGCCACTTTTCAGTCCACTCAGGATGTGGAGAACATCAACTATATGTACAGGATGGTGGGGACACAGTGACCACAAGGGGTTTGGTCTAATGGCAGAGACATGACATGTGAACAAGAAAAACTAACAGCAGAAGTGTGGCCAGACTCTAAGCTCCTTGAGGGCAGGTTTGTATTGTATTCACTGCAGACTCAAAGGAGGCGGTTAGTGGCTGTTTGCTGAATGACTGAAAGAGTTAGATAATAAGAATCTCGGCCCGTGGTGCTCTTCTGAAATCATAAAGAAGTTGGGTATGACTTTCCAGGTGAAGTAACAGTTCAGCTGAGACTCAGAGACTGGATAAGACGTGACCAAACAGAGAAGGGGGGCAGGATGCCCCACAACTGACTCCACAGGACTTGGACCCAGGTCCTCCCAGCAGAGGTTCTGGAGGCAAGGGGTTGGGGCTGGGGAGGGAGTGGGAAAGATAAGTAGGCTCAGGTCATACCGGTACTCCAATGCCAAAGGAAGGAGGGGAGACTTAGGAAAAAGATGTATCTGAAGATAAAGATTAGGGAGTTAACCACTTTAATTAGCTCTCGGAGTGAGAGAACAGGCAAGAACAAAGACCTTAGAAAGGATGAGAGTTGAATCTCGCAACTAGTTCTGTGGGGAAAGAGGAGGAAGAAGAATCCTCCAAAACGCAGGCAGAAAGGAGTCATGAGAGAGCAGGAGAAGCATGAAGGCGTCATGAGGCGCCATCTTAAGGGGCTTTCCCAAAAGCAGTGCTACTTTTGAGCACTCCACTAAAGGGACAGACACAGTAACTCAATACAATGAGCCTCCCTCCCTCTATCTCAATGGCCTTTAGACCACCTTAAAGATAAGAATGGATCACAAGCCAATCAACTTTTGGGCAAAATCCAATTCAAAAATAGTGGCTGGGCTTCCCTGGTGGCACGGTGGTTGGGAGTCCGCCTGCCGATGCAGGGGACACGGGTTCGTGCCCCAGTCCGGGAAGATCCCACATGCCGCGGAGCGGCTAGGCCCGTGTGCCATGGCCGCTGAGCCTGCGCGTCCGGAGCCTGTGCTCCACAACGGGAGAGGCCACAACAGTGAGAGGCCTGCATACCGCAAAAAAAAAAAAAAAAAAATAGTGGCTGCCGGGCTTCCCTGGTGGCGCAGTGGTTGAGAGTCCGCCTGCCGATGCAGGGGACACGGGTTCGTGCCCCGGTCCGGGAAGATCCCACATGACGCGGAGTGGCTGGGCCCGTGAGCCATGGCCACTGAGCCTGCACGTCCGGAGCCTGTGCTCCGCAACGGGAGAGGCCACAGCAGTGAGAGGCCCGCGTACCACAAAAAAAAAAAAAAAAAAAAAAAGATAGATAGATAGATAGATAACTAAATAAATAAAAATAGTGGCTGCCTGGAGCACTGTATTAAGAAGTATTCTGAAGCTCAGTCCAGATTCAAAGTGAATGAGTTCTATGATCGATTAGAAATGTCTGCCATGGACACATAATTGAGTGCCCATATTTGCCATCGTTCGCCCAGTAATTTGCACACACTTTCTTTCTTAGATGTAGGCTCATTTAGAGCCGAGACTGTCATATTTATCTTTGTGCCAGGCCCTGTGCCAGGTAGGCACTAGGGAACAGAGATCACTGTGCTCAGCAAATGTTTGTTAAATGAATGATCGCACTCATTTGTTCCTAAGAATAATGATGACAAAGAAGCTGGGTGCTGTGAGCTTTCGGAATGCAGGGGTGGCAGAAAGGGCTTCTTCCTCCGAAGCCAGCTTTCCATTCTGACCCCGCCAGGGGCCAAACTCCCTATGACAGTCTGGGCTCCTCTTGGGTTGAGCTGAGGTTGTCCTCATTCAGGGAAAGTACCCAGCCAACGGACAGCATCCATGCATTGCCCTGCAAGAGATGTTACTAACAGAGCTGATAAATTCTGGAATTGATGGGCACGGCCTCACTAGAAACATGCCTGTGAATCCAGGCTGACACAGAAGCATTCCCCAGGCATCTGCTTCTGCAGAGGAGACTTGTGGAATGTCAAAAGCAGAGACACGCCCAGCTTGGCCTCCCGTGCGGTTGGTGAAAGAACTTCTAGCAATGGGTTGAGCCAATGAACAGCCGTTTCTGGGGGTCTTCCCTCAAGTATTTATTGATGAGCAAACCCTATAATCCTCTTTGTTGCCCCTCAACCCTCAGCAGAGTGTCTTGTATGTAGTGGAGACTCAGTAATAAGACAGACACTTAAAGAACTCCTGAATAGATGAGGAGGAAGGCAGCACATGATTAACTGCCAAAGGAACGATGCACACACGCATCAGTGCTACCGGAGTTACAAAGAGCTGGATGGGACAGCTTGGAACAGAGTCACAAAGGAGAAAGAAGAGTGTGGGCTGAGTTTGGAAGGCTGTAGGTAGACATTCGATAGGGATAGAGAAGGGGAGACAGGCATCTGGCAGAGGAAATGGAGGGCAAAAGCTCAGAGGCAGGATGGGAAAGGCAAAGTTCAGTAACAGGAGGAACAATGTGGGAGGAGAATCTGGGAGAAACAGGGAGCAAGATTGGAAGCAGGGATGTGAATGGGGGGCACCGCAGGGGCCCAGGCAGTGAGGAATGAGGCCGGAGTTAAGGTGTGGACTATATGGATGAAAATAAAGATTCTAAGAAACCAAGCCCACATTGAAAGGGAGAATCAGGAAGGAGTCAAAGGTGCAAAGGGAATCAAAGGCCAACAGGACCCTAGGAACAAACAATCAAAGGATGGATGAAGTGGCAGTTTTCTATAAGTCCTTAGAAACATGGATTTTTTGTGGACTGCAGACCACCAAACCTAGCTCCTTTTCCTCCCTTCCTTTTGTAGAGGAACAAAAAGAGAGGAAAGGCCCTTCCCCTCCAGATTTTCAATCTCCTTTGCTCTGGGCACTCACCCAGAGACCTGAGAAAGTCCTGGTTTCTCTCATAGCAAAGATATGTATCTAACACACTTACTATTCACAGGACATCTGCATTTAAAGGAAGCCTGGCTCAGATGCTTAGATTTTCTGGATGTCTGTCCACAGTTTCCTGTTTGCTGCATGCCTGGGAGGGGATGGAGTGAATAACCCACAGTCCTTGGGCTCAGGGAGCTTACAATTTAGCAACTGAAAAGGCCATTCTAATCTCTTTTGTACTTATTTTTTCCAGCAGGGGGCAGAAGTCTTTAGTTATGAACAAGCTCTCCGGAGGTAGTGAGACCTGGGTACAAATCCCAGATCCACCACTTACCAGCTAAGAAACTTGGAGTGAGTTTCTTAATTTCTCTGAGCCTCAGTTTTTCTCCTTTTTGGAATGTAAGCTCTGAGTGGGATGGCCCATGCAAAGGGCTCAGTTCAGTGCCCGGCACATGGCATTTACTCTGGTTACCTGCCAGGATGTGCCAGGAAATACTGGAAGCTCACTACTGATTTTTAGGACTCACACTCGGAGGACAAGACAACATCTCCCAAACCCTAGAGGCTGAGTGAGCCATTAAGTCTTATCAACCCTTCTTACTTCCAGACGGAGAAACCAAGAGACTCTCTTCTTCTTCCTTGTTTTATCTTGCAGAGTGTAAGGGTGGAAGATACTATCAACATTTATTGAGCATCTACAGTGAGTCCAGCATGGCATTAGGCATGTCCTAGGCTTTATCTCTTTTAATCCTCACAACAACCCACAAGGTACAAACATTTAACCCAGATCAAGTGAGAAGGAAAAGAGAGACTGAGGGTGTGAAACTTCCCCAAGGTCCTATTGCTACTGCAGAGCTGGGCTTCAAACCCGGCCCTCTCCAGCCACCTCAGATGCTTCCCCCGCTCTTGACTGGAGCCAGACCTGAACCCCCGGTACCTGGGGATCCTTCCATGAAGGCACACCAAGGTAAGATGTCATCCCAGTGTGTCAATTTCAGGCCCTAACAAGCTTGGCAGAAGCAACAAAACTTTCGATGGTGTAGCTGCTCCATCAAGTCTTATTGGGAAGATGCCTGCCTGGGGTTGGAGCCTCTCTCTGGTCTGGACCCAGACCCTGGGGTGGGTGACCTCCTAGCAGGCATTGGAAGCACCCTCCACTCATGGCCTCAAAAGAGTAATGGAAGGAGCCTTAATTCCATTCTTTGTATCATCTTGCACGTTGACCATACCACCTCTCTGAGAGAACATACTAAATCCCGCCCACATTTTTATTTCCTTTTGGAGATTTTCTTATAGAGTGAACCCATCTACCCACTATCCTCATAGAATGGAATCAGCTGACCCAGTCTTCATTTGAGAGATTAATCATAAGAGTATACTAACAATCGCTACTGAGTACTTACTCGGAGTCAGGTACTCTCCCAAAGAAATAGATACAATCAATCATTAGTTCCACTTTATAGATGGGAAAACTGAGGTTTAGAGTATGAGGTAGGTTAATCAAAGTCAGGCAACTGGTTAGTGGCACAGAGAGAATACAAACCAGAAATGCTTTCCTTAGGAGCCCAGGCTCTACTCACTGTGTCACATGTTCTCCAGGGAAGCTGGGGCAGCCTTCCATTCCTTCCCCACCTCCCTGAATGGCCAGCACATCTCCGCTCTCACAGATGGCACGTGGGCACCTGGGACTGTGGAGTCTGAAGAATACTCCAGACTAGCATATTTTCCTACCAACATGGACATGTGTGCCACCACTCCACTGCACTCAGCCCGGCCACGAGGAGGTTAATAAGCCAAAAACCATCTGGTTTTCAAGTGATATTTAGTGACCTCATGAGATACAGTATCATTGTGAGTGCTCTGTGTGTACTTTTAGAATGCAAGACAGAAAACTGCATATGATCACAATTTTAGGAAAACCATACGTTGCATCAAGATGCCAAAAAAAAAAAAAGGCACCAAAGGTTTCCAGTGGTTGTAATGGTAGGATGACGGACGCATTTTATTTCCTTATATATTGATGGATGCATTTTATTTCCTTATTGATTCTTTCCTTTATGTTCAAACTTTCTACAACAAACACAAATTAACCTTTAGAACAAGAAACAAAAAACTTACAAAAATAAGCCGATTGACCCCCCAAAAAGTCTACATTATTCAGAGTAAAGACAAAGAATAGTTCATCTGTAAGTAACCTCACTGGCACATGCTCCCTCACCTGGCTGCTTACACATCGTGCCTGGTTACGAATTTACACCTCCATGTAGCACTACATGGTTTCCAAGCCTGCCTCTGATGCTAAGAGAGGAATGTCAGGGTTGGGAGTGAATTACCTTAACCCATCCCTGGCCCCTTTCCAGTCTGAGCCACAGCCTTTTGCAGAGGGAAGGTTTATTTACCGACAGCCTTGTGATGCAGTTGGCCTATTTTTGGCTGGCAGGCGGGGCAGGTTAGCTCTTTATCCACTCCTGCCTTGGCTGAGCCTCAGAGGTCACAGAGACAAGGCATTTTCATCTTGTCCCGGTGCCAAGGTTGTTTTTCTAGAAGCCACTCCAATGGCTGAGGAACCAGCCAGGCTGCAGCTCGCTTCTCCAAAGCACTGGCACAATTTATTCTCCTAAGAACATCATCACCAGTTAGATTTGTAAAAACATCTCAGAGTGAGCTGTACCAAATCTGAGAGAGAGAGAGAGAATGCGAGCTGCTCTTCTTTTGTAATACACCTTAAAGGACACAGTTCACTCCAGGGGTTAGGCTGAGACAGGTGGGAGTAAGCTAATGCAATGGGTAAACAGTGCTGCAGAAGATGTAAATGGTAAATGGGAATTCAGGGGGTGGGGGAGAAGGGATCTGGGGAGGAAAAGGGAGGATCTTGACCAGGAAGCAAGAGGTCCTATCAACACAGTGGGGAGGTGGGAGCTTGCGTGGCAGAGATGGCCAATGAAGATTATCCCAGCTAGCAGGGGTGGTCAAAGGACCTTCAATAATAATAACAATAATAACAGCAATAATAATAAAGTTGATAATAATGATAGCTAACATTTCCAAAGCGCTTAACTCCAGATGATGTCCTTCCAAGCACTTTATACCCACAACGATCCTGTGAGGTAGGTACTACTCTCATCCCCATTCCACAGGTGAAGAAACTGAGGCACCAAAAAGTACAGTTATCTGCCCAAAGTGACAGAGTAAGAGGGTTTTGAAAATCTCAGCCTGACTTCAGAAACTTTGTTCTTAACCACAGCACTACACACTGTTTCCCTCAGAACAGAAATGCCAAAGGTGACACTGTACCCTGCCCGCTGTGTTGTTCTGCAGTGTAAGCCACCTGCTTCCCTCGCCGCTCAGACCATCAGTAAGCTCTGCTGTGTCTGCAGCCTTAAGGCTGTGGAACCCTGGGAAGCGGGGCATCAAAACGGCTTCCAGGGAGGGAAGGCAGGGTGGAAAGAGCCTGCACAGATGGTGACAGGGTGGAGATGAAGAATTCAACAGAAGCAGGACTCAGATTGGGAGGTGCCTTGGAGAAATGCAAGTCTCTAAGAATCCATGGAAGAGAGGCTCAGTGGCCCTAGGAATATGAGCAGGGCTTCAAGTCAATTTCACGTAAATCATAAAGTACAATAACATCCTGTGGCAAACTGGATAATTTGTGAAATTTTGAGACTGACACTTGAATTTTGATGCCTATTTCCTTGGTTCTAAGGTAAGTTTTTTTTTCTTTAAATATTTTAGAACTTCTGAAATTGGAATATATACTTGCATATAATATTCAATATATACATCTATTGCAGTGTTTGCCTTTCCACTTGAAAAAACTATTATTAAATTGCTTTTGCAGATTACAACCAAGAGTGATTTAGGATGGAGTAAATGCAGCTGTTTAAGAACCTTCTGATAGGGCTTCCCTGGTGGCTCAGTTGTTAAGAATCCGCCTGCCAATGCAGGGGACATGGGTTCGAGCCCTGGTCCGGGAAGATCCCACATGCCGTGGCACAACTAAGCCCATGCGCCACAACTACTGAGCCTGTGCTCTGGAGCCCGTGAGCCACAACTACTGAAGCCTGTGCAGCTAGAGCCCGTGCTCCGCAACAAGAGAAGCCACTGCAATGAGAAGCCCGAGCACCACAATGAACAGCAGCCCCGAACAGTAGCCCCTGCTCGCTGCAACTAGAGAAAGCCCACGGGCAGCAACAAAGACCCAATATAGCCATAAATAAATAAATAAATAAGAACCTTCTGATACAAGCAGATGCACTGACTTTCTCACTCACTTGTCTCTTTACTGTTAAGTTTTCCACTACTCAAGCCATTCATACAAATGTACAGAAGCAAATTCCCGCCTCTGCCTCACCTAGCAGACTCCTGCTCATTCTTCTGGTCTTGGATCAAATATTGCTTCCTCCAGGAAGCCTTCCTGACCTCGAAGATCAGGTCCAACTTCCCTATTTGTCTGTGTAATGGATTGATGTCCACCATCCTCCACTAGACTGCACCCGCCATGAGGGCAGGATTGGGCCTTTTTTCCCTCACGGTTAAATCACCACTTAAGAGCACAATACATAGCAGTACTATTCACAATAGCCAAGACATAGAAACAACCTAAATGTCCATCAACAGATGAATGGATAAACAAGATGTAATATATATATATATATATATATATATATATATATATATATATATATATACACACACACACACACACACACACACACACACAATGGAATATTACTCAGCCATAAAAAGAATGAAATAATGCCATTTGCAGCAACATGGATGGACCTAGAGATTATCATACTTAGCGAAGTAAGTCAGAAAGAGAAAAACAAATACCATATGATATCACTTATATGTAGAATCTAAAATACAACACAAATGAACATATCTACAAAACAGAAACAGACTCACAGACATAGAGAACAGACTTGTGATTGCCAAAGGGGAGGGGGCTGGGGGAGAGATGGATTGGGAGTTTGGGATTAGCAGATGCAAACTAGTATATATAGGATGGATAAAAAACAAGGTCCTACTGTATAGCACAGGGAACTCTAGTCTATATCCTGTGATAAATCATAATGGAAAAGAATATGAAAAAGAATATATATATGTATGTATGTATGTATAACTGAGTCACTTTGCTGTACAGCAGAAATTAACACATTGTAAATCAATTATACTTCAATAAATTTTTTTTAAATTTTTGAAAATACAAAAAAAAGAGAGCACAATAGGAATTTCAATAATTTTTTGCTTCATGAATAAACTTGAGTCTCTAATGAGAGCTGGAGACAAATGATTAATTCTTGCCTCAGATGATTCCAAATTCCTTTCAAAAATTCTTGGCAAATATCACCACCTACAAGGGTGAACATGAGCTAGACTTTCAGGAGAGAAGAAAGTCTTGCCATCTTCCTACCATCACTGGACCATGTTGATATGTAATCCACTGCCTGTTAAATAATATTTAGGCATTTATTATCTTTCTGTACTGGCTCCTAGTGACTCTTTCTTACTCCTCTTTCATTTATAAGCCAAATCCTCACTTGAATGAACGTTAAATAAATAAATAATATGACCACAACATTTAGTACAATAATAGTATACATTTTAAACCTTGAGGAAGGAAAACTTCAACAGAGGTATTGGAATGGTGCGATAGGTTATTATTGATACTATTTCAAATCCTGTAATCCTTTCAACCATTGAGAAAAATTTCACACTTAGAAGGGTCCCTAGAAACCTTCAGATCTGGCCACTTGGCAGATAAAGGCCAAAGACAACATCAGCTGCCAGATGACAGAGGTGTCCTACCTGGTGTATCCTGGCACAAGAGACCCCCTAGAATAAAAGGGAAAGCTTGTGGTCAAAGGCTCTGTATTGGTCCACTGTTTCAGGTGCTTCTCTTTTGCCCTAACACAGCGGGTCTCAACCAGGGGCAATTCTATCATATCTGCAGACATTTCTCGTTGTCACAACTGAAGAGAAGGGGTGTTCCTTGCAGACAGAGGCCAAGGATGCTGCTAAACATCTCCCTGAACAGAGTTAGCTGGCTCCAAATGTCAACAGTGCAAAGGTCAAGGAACCCTGCCCCGAGAGATGTCAGGAAAGGACCCAGAATGAGCTCTGGGCAACTCCCCACGCTTCTCAGCCCCAACCACAACACGCTCCCCTCACCACAACACATTTAAGGTTGTGCATCATATACCAAGGCTCTTGTCTACCACCACATGTACACAAATATGGACCAGAGGACAGACCCAGCCCCACCAGAAACATGACACATCTTCTGGGAGCAGCAATTTTACTCAGAATTCACTGAATTGTCTCGATTCTCAGATACATCTTGTTCCCGTATTTTAATATTTCTGAAAATGGAATGTGCCTTATAATTAATGCAGGTTTACCCACCTACATGTCATTCTGAAATCAATGGAAACTCTTATAAACGATTATATATCAGAAGCAGAGAAACATGGTAGTTTAAAACACAACACCTAGAAATAAACACAAATAGACGATGGAGTGTGATGTAAAATGTGCTTGAAAGACAAAGACCAAACACAAGCCTTCAGAGAATTTCTCTCTTGCAGCAGGCTCTTTCCACCAGGGTGAGGTCACATGCCTCCACCTCGTTGGTAGAAAAGTTTGAAGCGTAGACTTTACTCTCAGGATGAAAAACAACCAGTAGCCTGAGGGTCTGTGATGAGACCACCCATGGTGGGCTCGCTTTAAAACCTCAGGTGGTCTGCCCTCCTCCTACTGGCCCTCAGCACCCTCCTCCCACATCTCCACCCCATTCATCCCTGCTGTCTCTCTGCTGTTCTCTCCCATAACTGGTACCATTTCCGGTGGTCAGCACTTGGCGGCATTCAGAGGCTCACTAGGAGGACAGCACCCATGGGTCCTGCCTGCTGACCGCCTTGTTTGACTGCATGGGTGCTGCAAATCAGCAGGGCGTGGTCAGTACAATGGCTCTGGAGTGAGTGAGGCCAGTTACAGACCTAGACTCAGCACCTTGGCTGCCTGTCTCCCGGACAAGCTTAGGTAACTCCTTACAGCTCGGTCTTCTCCTATGGAGAATGGCAGGGGATTATAATAGCACTGCCCACTACGGGAGAGGCCACAACAGTGAGAGGCCCAAGTACCACAAAAAAAAAAAAAAAAAAAAAAAAAAGAAACTATAAACAAATGAACCTTTAGGACTTAGTTTTAAACAGTGAGAGAAATGAGCCAAAATGTGAAAAGAATAAGTCATTTATATTACTGTGAAAAAGGAAAATCATCAGGTTTTTCACAGCTTGGTATCATCCACAGTGTCAAATACATAGAGTCCTCGCCCAAAATCCAACCTTTCCACACTTTATCTCTTCTTTCTGATTTCCTGAATTATTACTATCAGCAGTTTCTGCTTCATTTGACTCATTTTTAAAAAAATTAATTTATTTATTTCTGGTTGCGTTGGGTCTTTGCAGGGTTTCTCTAGTTACGGTGAACAGGGACTACTCTTCTTTGGGGTATGCTGGCTTCTCACTGCGGTGGCTTCTCTTGTTGCAGAGCATGGGCTCTAGGCACATTGGCTCAGCAGTTGTGGCTCGTGGGCTCTAGAGAGCAGACTCAGTAGTCGTGGCGCATGGGTTTAGTTGCTCCGCAGCATGTGGGATCTTCCCGGACCAGAGCTCGAACCCATGTCCCCTGCATTGGCAAGTGGATTCCTAACCACTGCGCCACCAGGGAAGTCCCATCATTATTTTTTTATCATCTTTTTGAGCTTCTAAAAACAGAAATCAGCATGTAAAATGATAGAGTATTTAAGTACTGTCCCAATTCTACCCAATTTAGGGTAAACCCTAAAACTGGGCCCAAAACATAGAAAACACTCAAAAGATATGATTGAAGAACAGAATGAACATAAGCCATTGTCTTCCCAATTATGGAGGGGGAAAAAAGAGTAATTTGAAGGGAAAAACAGCAAGAGGAGCTGGTGGTCTTTGTAACACCTACATTTTGTGTTGCAAGAGGAATAAGAAATGCTAGAGTCCCTGAGTAGAGCATTGGACCAAACACCTTACATATTTAGCAATATCAGAAAATATCTTTCCATCATGTAAACCAAGCCTCCTGTCTTTTCCATCACACCAAGTGCAACATCACTTACACTGTTGCTTTTCAATCTTTGATCCCAAGACCTTTTGCCGCAGGATTAACTGGTTGATGATACACTCTTAATAAAGTCATTCACATACCGTGCACTTGCACAGGGGAATACAGTTACCACACAACAGGTAAATGGCAGAGCTGAGATGCATGGATTTTTATCTGGACCAATTTCTTCAGCAATGATTGCTGAAGACGCTAGCTAACATCAGAACTTCTAGAAAGAGTCTGGGGCTGAATGCAGAAGACATCCTCATTTAGGACTCTGTGTCATACTTCTGGGTGCTTAAGTTCTTCAAGAGGCAATCACGGATGATGACCTTGGTACAAGGTACAGTTTTTCCAACTCATCACTAAACACCTTATTAATATGTTATTTAAGCAATCATCTAAAGGAGAAAACGTCTCTATGAAAAAGTAGGAATATCATCTATTCAACCACTGATTCATTCAAAACATACTCATTGAGAAGCAAACCATGTGTCTGGTTCATTGCTAGGCATTGGGGTGCAGGGACCCACACATTTTCTTCACCAGCCTGAGATGTTTCAGGGCCAATTGTTTTTCTGATGAACAGATTATATTTCCCAATTTGTACTCCTTCTTTCTTGAAACCTCTACATTTCTAGGGAAGACCTGGTTCACAGAAGGAAGCCCACGTTATCTCAACCACTGGGAAAAGCAAGAGTCTTTGCCAAATACCAAAATAGGCTCCAATAAGTGTTTTATAATAACACATGGTCCCACTTTCTGTCTCTCCTCTTCCTCCAGGAATATAAGGGGATTCCTCTCTTCTCATCAACCCGCACTGTCCACCGCCACCCCACCCAAGGCTTCTGACCTGACCATCCTCTCGTCTCCAGGAACGCACTGGCCACGTAGCACCGGAATGAGTTCTGTCTTCCATCTCGGTGCTGTTGTACCTCCGAGAAAAATCTGCCCGTTGCTTTAAAGTTTACCTAGCCAGAGTTCTGATGTCACAGAAGTAACAAACTGTCCTACTGACTGTTGTCATTTAGCTGAAAAGCTCAAGGTCACTAAGTGTTTGTTTGAACATTGTGTAATTATGGGAGTTAAAGACCTCATCAGGATCATCTTAGGCCTTTGATGTCCCTTTCCTCTCCATAAGCAAGAACCGTACCTGTTTCCTATCCAGGTGTTGTGACTTTCCACTCAGCGAGCCCAGAAGCTTGCTGGCAAGCCCCAGTCACTGTCACGAGACCACCATCCCTTGGCACTTACCCTCATTCCTCTATCACTATCCTTACAGCCACTGTGATCATTAACCATTCCACCCCTGGCAGCCTCGCTCCCTGACACTTAACCTGGAATCATCAAAGTACTGAGTCTTTACCTTCTAATTCCCAATGTAAATGAAAGTAACCCTCTTCTTGTAAGGTTCGGAGATGTTGTAGCCTTCCAGTCGATCCGAAATTTTCACAAGAGCTATGCATCTGGGAAAAAATTGTATTTTATTTGGTTCCTAATCTCAGCCATAGGTAAGTCTATAGCATGCAGTGGACACCTTTTGGGCCTCCACCTGAGATTTCAGTCCTACTTCCACCTCTCATGATCTGTGTAATGTTGGGCAGATTACTTAACAACTCTGAACCTCAAATACCTCATTCATAAATAGTAATAATAATAATATAATACCTCACAAGGTTGTTGTGAAAATTAAATCAGTCAACATACACGTACGTACCTAGAACATGGATAGCATGCAACACATAGTAACTATTGTTTTCATCAGTATTTATTCAATCCACAAATATTTCTTAGGTACAGTAGCCATTGCCTTTATGAGCCCTTAATGTCCTTTGAACAATTTTGCTATCGAGAGCTGCCATTAGAATCCATGGCAAATCCACAGCCAACTGGATTTTCAGATCTCAGATCCCCTTGGGAGCTTGACTACATTCAAGCTCTTCTAGTTGCAGCATCTTCATCCTCTGTTGGTGCCATTTGTCACTGTAAGATCTTGATATTAGCTATTCTTCACTGCAGACTTACTATGTGCCAGGCACATTCTACATGCTTTATGTGTGTTTGGCGAATTTAAATCTTTCAACAACCCTGTGAGGTAGGCACTACTAGTATTTACATTTGTAGACCAGGAGAAGGCACAGAGAGGCTGAGTAACTTGCCCAAGGTCACACAGCAGCTCCATGGCAGAGCTGGGATCCAAACCCTCAAACTCAGACTCCTGAGCCTATGCCCAGAACCATCGCATGACCCTGACTCTCCCTGGAGGGGTTTACTGTCTCTCTAGAGAAGGGGCAGTGTGAGGCATGAATATTCGAGAAAGAATGGGAAGTGGAGGAGGCAGGGGTGGGTGTGGGTGAGGCATGGAGAGTGAGACCAGCTTTCGGGTGTCGTGCAGAGAAAACCACCAGCTAATCAATGAGTCCGGCACAGCCTAAGCTGCATTCACATTCTACCCCAGAATGTTCTGGGGTTGCCGCAGACCCATGGACACCTGAGTAGGAGGCAGAGAGCAGGTTGCTGCCTGGCAGCAAGGAAGGGGGCCCAGCTGGAGCCTGGGACACAGCTAATGAGAGCAAAGCTGCTACAGACGCCTCTTCCTCTAGGTTGCCAAGGTTTTTGTCACTTGTAAAACAGGGGGTCACCAGAGGGTTTCAAATATCATTCGGGATACAGAGCCAGAGGGTACCTTAAGATCCCTCCACATTGTGGAATTCTAGGGTGCCAGTCCTTCTCCCCAGCCCCAGGGATACCATCAACAGAGCCAGCTCCATTTTCGAAATGACAAACAGAAGAACTACCACTAAGAGTACTTTCTATAAGCCGGGTGCTTTAGGCTGAATTCTTCCAGCCACACTCTGTATGGAATTATTATTCTCTCCACCTTACTCATGAGGCGTAGAGAGGGAAAGAAATCTGCCCCGGAACATGAAGCCGGCAAGAACTGGAGCCACGACCTGAGCCCAAGATGGGAGAAACTCAGACCAGGTGCAGTCTAGGCACTCGGTGGGCAGTGTTGTGACAGAAGGAGAGTCCACACCTTTCATTCACGGACTCTTTCTTGTTGGAGCTTCTACAATGGGTCCAGGACGCAGAACTACATATGGCAGGTCCATATGTAGTTCCATGCCCTCACAGAGGTCCATGCCCTCACTGAGCTGTATTTTCTTTCTTTTCTTTTTTTTTTTTTTGAGCTGTATTTTCTGTTCCTACAAGAAGAGGCTATCAGAGATGAGAGCTTAGCAAGACACAGGACCACAGGCAGAAGGAGGGCATCCCCCAGACGCTGGGACCCTGTGCTGATCTCCATAGCTGTCACCAGGCACACAGAGGCTGGATTTGAAACCAGTTCTTGGAACAGAGCGCTGGTCCGGGAGGATCCCACATGCCGCGGAGCACCTGGGCCCGTGCGCCACAACTACTAAGCCTGCGCTCTAGAGCCCATGAGCCACGGCTACTGGGCCCGCGTGCTGCAACTACTGAAGCCCGCACGCCTACAGCCCGTGCTCTGCAACAGGAGAGGCCACCGCAGTGAGGGGCCCGCGCACCGCAGTTGAGTAGCCCCAGCTCGATGCAACTAGAGAAAGCCAGTGCACAGCACTGAGGACCCGACGCAGCCAAAAATAAATAAATAAGTAAATAAAATTTATTTTAAAAAAAAAGTCTCTGCTCACCCACCTTCTTATTAATAATGTGTAAGTGTATTAAGGACCTTCAGCCAACAGTGAGAAAAGTTCATTTATCCAAAAGTTGCTACACTGGCTCTAATTGGTGGAAACAACTTTATAACCAAGCCCTTGATTTCTCTTCAAAAAGTTAAGGGGAAATGCTAAGTACTAAACAATCCAGCAAAGTGATTGCCTGTTCAGACAGTCTGCTGGCGTCTGAGTACCACTCACCCACCATACATATTACTCTGTGCCTTGACCTCTTCATATGTAAAACGGAGATAATAATCACAATAGCTATTGTACTCAAAGCTTAATACATATAGGCCCTTGTGATGGTGCCTGGAGCATAACACGCACTCAATAAAAGTTAGCTATCATTACGCAAATTCAGCATATTTCATAATATTTATGATAATGATTAACTGTTATTTATTCCTCTCATACTGTGTGCCAGGCACAGGGCTGAGAGTTATAGACATAGCATGATTTAGTCCTCAAGACAATCCCATAAGGTAGGTATTATACACATTTTATGGATAAGAAAATGGGGAGGGAGTCAGAGAAGTCCACAGCTGGTGGATGGCAGAGGAGGGCTGGAACCCAGGTCCATCTGAACTCAGAATGCTTTGTCATCACAAGGTAAGGATGATCCACCTACAGTCGTGCATGCTGGCCTGAGTGTGAGAAGGCTCTGAAGTCAGCTTTTCCAACATCAATTATTACAGCATGCCCAAGTCTCCACTATCATCAAAGATTATATTTAACTTCTACCTGTGGTATCACTCATCTGGAAAACTCCTCTTCATCCTTCAAAACCTTACTCAGCTGTTTCTGGCTCTATACAGCCTTCCTTGTCCATCCCCACCCTTCAACGATTGGATGTTTTCCATTCCTGAACTATTTCTGCTTCTTTTACATATTTCTGCTTCTTTTACTTATTTTGAAGTGCTGCAACACCAAGTGACTTGCTGTTTGTCTCCCCCATTAGACTGTGAACTCCTCCATCCAGGCACCTATGATTTATTTTAATTCTTGGGGAATTAGCAATGTATTTCAGTTCTCTGGGAATTAGCAATGCATGCATAATCCACATCAGTGGTTCTCTGTGGGGGCAATTTTGCTCCCCAGGGGACAGCTGGAGATCTGGAGACATTTTTGGTTGTCAAAATTGGAGGTGGGAACATGCTATTATTATCTCATGGGTGGAAGCCAGGGATGCTGCTAAAGTGCATAGGATACAGTGCATAGGATATGCCCTCCACAACAAAGAATTATCCAGCCCCAAATGTCAATGGTGCCAAGGTCAACACACCCTAGTCTACCTAGTAGTTCTCAATTAAGCATCACTGATGCTTGACTAAAGAGTTTACTGTACTCCTTACATCATGGCTCAGAGCCTGCTGCAAACTGTGCTTCAGACCTCAAATATTTGTTTGCACCTCTGTGGGAGGACTATATGTCTCCATTCCTGATGCCATGCTTTGCCTTTCCGCTTCGGCCAGTGGGATGAGAGATGTCTCAGATGTTCTCCCTGCCTCACCCATAATACTCGCCTATCACTCTAATGCACTCCAGCTGACTTTCAAGTGCCAGTGTCTGTGTATCTTTGTCTGAGGGCTTTCTCAGAAGCTAAAAGGCTACTCTGCCCCCATACAGGTCAGAAGTGCTGGGGAATTAAATGCCCCGACCAGGAGTAGCCCTCAACCAGTGACTGGTAGGTTTGAATGTGTAAATACACCTGCTCCCTCATTCCTGGAGAGGATAACAGGACACATGATTCCAAGGATAACAGGACGTGATTTGCCCTGTCGCCACAGACTTCCCCATGTGTTAAAATGGAGCTGCCCACAGTGGTAGCGGGCTTGATAACCCACCCTCTCTTGGCTGGCCTTCCACTTCCCCCTTTCCTACTGGTATTTCCTGCACCTCCCAAATAAACTACTTGTGCTGGAATCCTTGTTCTGGAATCTGCCCTTCGGTACCCAAACCAACACAGAATAGAAATAACACATGTCTCTTCCCAGCAGAAGCATCAGGAACCTTCACATGATTCTGTCATTGCTCTTATTCCCTCTGCTACAACAATGGCATGACCCAGCTAAGGGCTGCGTCTTCAGCCTGAGTCCCACATGGAGGAGACATGGTGGATACCTGCAGTTGGCCTGCAACCAACAGGTAAAGAAACAAACTTCCGTGGTTGTAAGACACAGACATTTGGGAGTTGTTTTTACTGAAGCATAACCTGGTGAAACCTGACTAATATGGGGCTTCTCACTCCTAGAGGGACCTTCCTCACTGATGTCATTCTAGAAAACCTGGGCTATTTACCTCCCAAATGATGCTCATCTAAGGGCAAAATCAAACAGCAGAGCTTTGAGGTTGGAGATGATTATTTACTTTCTTCCTTTTGTGGAGTTTCCTATAACTCATGGTTCCTCATGCAGTGCTGGGAACCGGTGAGCACCTAGAGAGGTGGACTGAACCCTGAGCCATCTGGGTTTTACCACGAACCAGTTCAGGCCTGGTGACTATTTTGGGAAAAGAGACTAAGACGAGGCATTTGGCCTAGAAACGGATGAAGGCACTAGTCACACTACGGCTCTCTCTGCCTGGCTGACCTTGGGGGAAACCCCTTCTTCATCTGGAGCCTCCCATTTGTAACCTGGGGTCTGACCCCAAGAGCTGAGGTCCACCGCCAGCACTCAGCCTCCGTGGTTCGCTGAAGACCAAAACCAACCTCACTTTCTTCATCCCCTGCTTGATCCATCAGCCTTTAGAACAAGCTAAAATCAGACCCAAAATTTCAAGGGAAAGACGGTCGCATGCAGTTTACCAACAGCTCATTTCTTTTCCTTTGTTCCCAGATGGAAAGAGAGAGTGGCCTCCCTTCCCTCTGTCCTTTAACATTCACTTAAGTATGAACCTTGTGCAACCCATCAGGCTGAAACCTACTCATGATGTATCACAGGATTCCTCATGCTTGAGTCACTCACATCGGCCTTTGCTATTTTTGCCGTATCTGAAACCACCTCTACTAGTACTGACTTAATAATATTTAGCACTGATGGATTCTTTGTACTTAAATACATGTATCTTCAGAGGGAATATTACATGACTACTGTCAATGAAAAACCAGTAACACTTGTCATAGACGGAAGGTAGGCGTGCAAACAAATGTGACAACAAACATCTTTATTGAATTCTACCTGGATGTTTGCTGAAGCCTTGGCCTCCTGCTCTCCTGGTTTAAAAGGGAAGTTGAGGGCTTCCCTGGTGGCACGGTGGTTGAGAGTCCGCCTGCCGATGCAGGGGACATGGGTTCGTGCCCTGGTCTGGGAAGATCCCACATGCCGTGGAGCGGCTGGGCCCGTAAGCCTGCGCGTCCGGAGCCTGGGAGCCTGTGCTCCGCAACGGGAGAGGCCACAACAGTGAGAGGCCCGCGTACCGCAAAAAAGAAAAAAAAAAAAAAAAAAGGGAAGTTGAAAGGTTTTAGGACAGTGATAAAGGCCTGGCAGCACCTAACCAAGGTTTTAACTTTGTCCTAATCAGAAAGATTGGAAGATATTTGAAAAGGGAGTAATTTTCTCACCACGTGATGCAACGTTCCTTAATTTGCCACCAGTGAACAATCATCTCATGTGTCCTCTAAAATCGTCTTTCATTTCATTGAGCATCTGTTTCACGCTTTGAGTAAAGCTGTATCACTGCCTTGGATCCTTACCTCATGTGGTTTCATTATTAACAGCACAGGTTTGAGTCCTGCTCTACCACTTCTTAGCTGTGCAATTTTGGCAAAGTCGCTAAACCTCTCTGGGTTTCGGTTTCCTCATCTGCAAAATGGGGATAATCATAGTCCCTACTTCGTCATGTGCAGACCTTCGAAAAATGCTTGGCCCACAGTCAGGCTCACTAAATTATGCCTGTCATTATTATCTATTATTGTTCACTCTGGATGGTAGGGTTTTTTTTTGGGGGGGGGCGGTTTGCGGTACGCGGGCCTCTCACTGTTGTGGCCTCTCCTGTTGCAGAGCACAGGCTCCGGACGCGCAGGCTCAGCGGCCACGGCTCACATGGCTGCCTTCCCTCCCCATACCCCTTTCTGGTCTTAAAGCACCAACATCAAGTCCTGCTCTGGAGTTGACAGTGTGAAGGCAGCAGAAATAACACATCCCAGAGTGGAGTTTTCTTCCCCACCGCCTTCCCAGAGACTAGGGGCTCTGAAGACTAAAGTAATACCCAGGGGATGGGTCTTTTGTCATGGAACTCAAGTCAATGGTGAGGGTGGTGTGAGTCAGACACTCTCTTAGCTTAAAAGTTAGTTATATTTCAGCATCACCTGTGTTGTAGATGCTCCATCCACAGAATCTGTTTACAAGGCTCCAGGTTCCTTATCAGCAGCCTTGCACCTCCCTGCCTCTCCCAAACTGAAGCAAAACAAATGTGCAGAGAATGAATGGAAACCCAGGCTGGAAGCTGGAAATAAAGACACGGGGCCTTGGGGATAAAGGAGGTACATGGTCTGTGGGACTGTGGGAAAGGGGACCCGGGGTGTTCTTGACCCACCACACGGCCACACCCAGAGTGCACCCTAAAAGTCCCTGGCTGAGGTTGGGAGTCCCAGGACAAGTGGAACGGTCCAGAAAAAGTCACTCTCCATCCCCAGTGCCTGCTGGATTCTGTCTGCTTTGGATTTAATCACTTGATTCTGAAGCAAAGGACAGTCCGGACATTCTCAGGAAGCCCCCCAAGGGACTTGGCCGGCCAGCAGATGAAGGACACTTAGTGCTGTGGCTATGGACACCCCAGGTTGCCCATGGGCATTCATGGGAAGCAGGAGGGGGGAAGTTCTGGATGGAAACTTATGTTCTTTCATTTATGAAAATGGCTTTGTGGATACTTGTCAAAGCACGGTCCCTAACTCTAGATCCCTCACACCCACCAGAGCATGATACAGCCATGTCTAAGGGCCTGAAAGGGGCTTGGCATTTCCATATCAGGATTTGACACATTTATTCTGAGTTTTTCATGGACTGCCTTCTATGCCACCCACTGCAGGCCAAACAGGGCTAGACCCCACTGTCTGACAACTGATCATCATAGATGTTGGCGAGGTATACGTGGTGAGGCAGGGGGCTGGGTAGGATGGTATGGTAGTAACTCAAATACATAACTAATGCTAACAAAAATCAGACTATGATATGTATCCAGAGCTAGAAAAGTAAGAAACTGTTCATATAGGAATAAAGTAATGAGCTCATCTGGTTGTGGAAATCAAGGATCGCTAGGGGAAATGATGGGGGAGTGGTGACGGTAGAACATTCCACTATCCCTTCCTACTTCCCTTTGGTGGTGGTCCACCTGTACTCCAGGCAGAGCTAAGCCTCCTCAAGGAAGGAGCCGAGACTGTCCTTAGATAACTGCATGAGTTACCTGAGCTTCCA
Source organism: Mesoplodon densirostris (assembly GCF_025265405.1). NCBI lineage: Eukaryota > Metazoa > Chordata > Mammalia > Artiodactyla > Ziphiidae > Mesoplodon > Mesoplodon densirostris. The sequence goes on along the minus strand of NC_082667.1, from coordinate 24,611,645 downwards.
AGTGAACAAGGATGATGCTGGCGTGGCGGTAACTATGCCCCACCGGCCACGAGAGAAGCAGCCTGGAGTTTCCACATCCAGCAGCCTGACAGACAGGATTATAAATTGAAAGAGAAGTGCAAAGAACAGAGGGGCTGTTAGAAGGTACCCCTGCGCTTTAGTGCGGGGCAGCGGGACTCTTCCATGTGGAGCGGAGAGTGAAGAGAAGGGCTGAGGAGGGAGATGGGGACCAAGCAGGGTGAGGTGAGATCTCTTTCCATTCCAGGTGAGTGGCTATCTCACTTGAGTCAGATGGCAGAGGGGAGAAACTGCAGGCAAGAAGAGGCCTCAGTGCTGAGTCTTCCTTCCCAGCATTTTGGTGGCCAGTTAGAGATTCCATAACCTCCCAGACCAAGAACAGAATGCGCTGTCTCTGCTGAGTATTGGAGGGGAAGAAGAGATGGCCAGAGTGCATGGAAGATGTGAACTTTTGCCCTCCCTGTCTGACAGCCTGTGAGGGCTCAGAGAACCAGAAAAGGTGGGGGGGGCAGCCCCTCTCCCGTCAGCAGGGTGAGTGTTGAGCTCTTTCCTTACCAGGTGATGGAATGAGTTGACTCACCCGTATTGACTCTCATCCTGCACCTTTAAGCCTGGTAGACACCCTGAGTGAGAACAACCTTGCCTCCTGCATCCTGAGCAAGTCCCCTCCAGCAGCCCATCAGGGACACTTCCAGTATGGCTCCCATCCCCTTGCTTCCCATCATTCCATTCACCTCCTGTCTATAGCCTCCCCTTACCACATGGATATGGCACCAACCCCGCCAGAGCCACATTCACTCCCTTCCTGCTGACCTGGAGAAGTATCTACCATGGTCCGGCTGGGCCCTCAGGACCTCATCCCTCAATCACAGTGGATTTTTCTCTTCCCCTTGCCGGCCCTTGCATATGACTTTGGTGGCCAATGGTTACTGAGTTACAGTCTACATCTGCGGAGCAAAGTAAAGCTGACTGCTCCCTGAAAAGCTGAGTTTGAACCTGTGGCCTCATTTTCCTTGGTACCAGCAGATGAGGGAATATGCCAACAATGCCTCGAAACCTTTGCCGAGGCAGACTGTGACCTCATTTACCATCTCTAGGAGGAGGCAACATCTGCAGTGAGGCTCAAGGCAACACCTTTGCACTTTTAATTCTTTATCGAACAGTCAGAAGTGCCACTGGCTGAATTAATGTGCTGGAGTTCTTGCCTATCAACAGATACTCAAGCAACCATCACCTAGGAGACAGAAATGCAGAGTCTCAGGCCCCGCCCAGCCCTGAGCAATGAGAAACTGAATCTCTAACGGAATCCCCAGGTGATCCTTAAACCCTCTGAGGTTTAAGAAGCATCAGTCTACCTGATCTTGAAACTCATTTGACTAGGCTGCGGGTCTGAAATTTGTTTAATTTGAAAAAAACAAAAACGGAACAATAAGAGCAGCCTGACAGCCTGACAGCCACGAAACCACCAATCGTCATGGGAAGTTTAGGAAGGAGACCTGGGGTCTGGCCCACAATCCGACTCCCGCTTCAGCCCTTGGTGCCTTTGCCACTGTCGGCAGCTCCCCAAGGTGTGGGCACAGTGTAGGCAGGGAGAAGGGCAAGCAAAGAAGCGACTTGGCGAGAAGGCAGGGGGGAAATGGAGAGGGCAAGAGAAGGAAGCGTGCCTGGGAAGAGTAATGATGAGGCTACCCTCCCCCGCCCCTCCCCCCATCACCCCTCCAGGCAGCCACGCCATGCTCCCTGCTGTCTTGTCTCTTAGGATTGGATGCTTCTTTCATTCATGTTCAGCTGCACTTAGAATCTCATCATTTCATACAGAGCTTCCAGCAGCAGTTCATACCACCCAGCTGATGGCTTCGCTCGGTTACCATTCTCTGTGGTTTCATCCTATATGTTAGCCTCATCTCCCCTGCTTCCGTGGTTCTGGAGCCCAGGCTTGGAGCCCACATTAAAACCCTCTGAGCTAGATTATTAACCTTTCTACTTCTTGGAGTATCTCCCAAGTGCACACTCCATACAACTTGAGACATTTATTCTCATAACCTCAGGTACTTATTGCAAACTGATTCTCAATAACCAGGAAGGACCTAGCCCAGGACCAGCCACAAAGATGAGTAAGATGTTGTACGTGGCCTCGAGAAATTCCCGCTAATAAAAATAATTAGGATCAACACATTCTGAGCTTCCTTAAAATTACTTTGTGAGGTAGATACCCTTAGTATCTCCATTTTACAGATGAAGAAACTGAGGCATAGAGGATTGCAGTAACCTGCCTGAGCTCATTTGGCACGTGGCAGTTGGGATGCAAACCCAGGCAGTCCGGCTGGAGCATCTGGACTCTGCCCACTACACCTCCCTGCTTTACAGCATGGTCAGAGATTCAGGTCTGTGTACAATCCAGGGGGCAGACTTTCGGAAGCACCGGGATCCACCAAAGCAGGGCCTGAGCTGGATGTAGGGCATGGAGAAGTCCTCCTCTCAGACATGCTGTCTGGAACGGAGCCTGAAGCAACACAAGGGGGTTCTGGTCACTGGATGAGGAAAAGGGCTTCCTGGGACCAGGGAACAAAACTCTGGCTGGCTCCTGCCCCCTGTCCCTGTCCTTTTGCACTCCCCTCTCCTTGAATACCTTCTTTCAGACCTCGAGGACCATGGCCAAGTGCTGCTGTTTCCATAACAGGGTAGAGTCCCTTCACGAGTTGGGCAAACCCAGCAGAGACACCAGTCACAAGGACCTGCCTCAGTCTGTGCCACACGACAGGTCCCAGGGGCTGAGTCTGGGGACAGGAAGCAACTGGTCCACGGCAGGCATGAGGCCAGCTGTGGGTGAGGGGAAGAAGGCAGAAACAGGGCCAGAGAAGCAGAACCAAACATCAGAGGTGCAGGTGGAACTCAATGGAAAAGGAGCAAAGACACAAGAAAATGAGTAGATCAGAAGCAGATAGAGGACTGCAGGCTGGGCTGTATCAAAGTAAAGGGCTGTGGGTAAGCCCATCTGCTGGTAGAGGGGAGGTTGTGGGACTGATACAGCATGGCCTGGGGGTACACTGGTCTGGGAACTGGGCAAGGTGTCCGTTGCTCATGGTGCAGAGTGCCAGGTCAATGATTGATAAACCCTAGAACCTGCAACCCAGAATTGTATAAACCATGAGCCAGAGGAAACAGAAGTCAGATCATGGGATTAATAATAGTTAAAGTTTACTGAACTTTAACCCTCAGCCAGGCACATTGATAAGTGCTTTATATAAGTTATCTTATTGAACCTTCACAGAAACCCCCTGAGATACCATGTGGCAAGAGTGAAGTGAATGAAAACGTGGGCTCCAAGGTGGGGTTTGAATCCTGACTCCTCCATCTCTTAGCTCTGTGATCTCGGGCAAGCTACTTAAACTCTCTGTTTCTCAGTTTCCTCATCTGTAAAATGGGAACATGTTAGTAGTTATGTCATACAGTTGTGACAGTAGAGGTAACATTTAAAGCTGTGCATCACAAGGAATAAAGCCTCAGTCAATTCCACTGTAATAATTATTGCTATCATTAGCCCCTTTCGGAGACAAAGAAACTGAAGCACAGAGATCTAAGTAATGTTAAGGTGATGGGGCTGGGAATTAAACCCAGCCAATGTTTCCAGGGAAGTGCGGTGTGTAACCATCATGCCTTGCTGCCTCACATCAAGTCAGAGGAACAAGGTGAAGAGAGGGGGCCAAGGTGAGAGGCCCAGAAGAATGCAGAACAGAAGAACGGAAAGCAGAGCAGAGAAAGGGGCCCTGGAGAGAGTTCCAAGCAGATCCCAGGGCTGCTGGCATGGGTTAAGGGTGGGGGACTGCAGGCTGGGCTGTATCAAGGTGAAGGGCTGTGGGTGAGCCCATCTGCTGGTAGGGGAGAGGTTGTGGGACTAATACAGCATGGCCAGGGGGTACACTGGTCTGGGAACTGGGCAAGGTAGGGGATGCGACAAGTACATTCTAAGAGTTGAGCACCACCAGGAGGCCCTGGAGACTGAACCTCTATATGGTCCTGGCAGCCAAGGTTCAATCCTCCCGTTGAAATGGGTTTTCTCCATGGGACCTGAGGCCCATGTCCAAAACCCCAGGGCTTTGCTGCAAAGTCATCACTCTGGCCAGAACCACACCTGAATTTGCAGACCTGAGAAGTGACACCAGGATATCACTAGGCCTGAACTCCTGTGGGGTGGGGCTGCAGGGGGCAGCAACGGTAGCAGCTAAGACACACTGAGTGATGGCTACATGCAAGGGACTGTTTTTTGGTTTTTTTTTTTTTTTGCGGTACGCGGGCCCCTCACTGTTGTGGCCTCTCCCGTTGTGGAGCACAGGCTCCGGGCGCGCAGGCTCAGCAGCCATGGCTCACGGGCCCAGACGCTCCGCGGCATGTGAGCTCTTCCCGGCCCGGGACACGAACCCATGTCCCCTGCATCAGCAGGTGGACTCTCAACCACTGCACCACCAGGGAAGCCCGCAAGAGACTGTATGATGCACCTTGTATTTTAACTCAATCTTCACCATAATCCGAAGAAGTCATTTCTATCCCCATTTTGTAGTTGAAGACACTAGGCACAGAGAAGTCAAGTAACATTCATAAGGTCACACAGTAGGTAAGTCATAGAGCCAGGAACAAAACCCAGGCTCTCTGTCCCCGGAGTCCATACTCTTAACCTCTAGGCTCTCTACTACCCCCACCAGGCTAGCCTCAGAAGCAACTAGATTTATTAGGCCTTGAAACATTCATTTACGACTGGTTTCTCAGCTTGGGTAGTCAAGTGTATATAGCGCAGCCAACTAAAAAACTAGAAATGGAGAAATTATTAGATACTTCCAACTTGAGTGGCATTCTACAAAAGAACTGGTCAGTCCTCTTCAAAAGTGTCAAAGTCCTAAAAGACAAGGAAACTGTCACAAACGGGGAGTGACAGGGCAGCTAAAGGCAACGTGGGATCCTGGATCGGATCCCAGAACAGAAAGAGGACCTTCCTGGAAAAACTGGGGAAATCCAAATGAGTTCTAATAGCATTGGAGGAAGGTTGACTTCTTAGTTTTAATCAATATTCTGTGGTTATGTAAAATGTTACCATTACAGGAAGCAGAGTGAGGGGCATACGGGAACTCTCCCTATTATTTTTACCATTCTTCTTTAAGTCTAAAATTATCTAAAACTTTTCTAGAATTTGGTGTTGAAAAAACAAAAAAATACAAATGACAAAAGGATCAAAACCACTGACGTTCTCGGTTTATAAACTAATGTGTTTATCTTTGTAATTGTAATCAAACTACATTGTTTCCTCCTATGTATGCGAATAAGTACTTATCTTGATTTGACATTAAATCTGTTAAAAATTATAAACAACAATGAAAAAAAAAAGCTGGCAATGATTAGGTTTAGAAACCTGTATCTTCTTCAGAAAAACCCATCACTTCAGTTTTAAATGTCTAGAAATACTGAATCACAATGTTGTACACCAGGAACTAATGTAGTGCTGTAGGTCAACTATACTTCAACAAACAAACAAAAAAACAAACAATCTCACAGAAAAAGAGATCAGGTTTGCGTTTAGCAGAGTGGGGAGTGGGGGAGGGGGCACTGGATGAAGGCAGTCAAAAGGCACAAACTTCCAGTTATAAGATAAATAAGTACTAGGGATATGATGTACAACATGATGAATATAATAACGCTGCTCTACATTATATATGAAAGTTGTTAAGAAAGTCAATCCTAAGAGCTCTCATCACCAGGAAAAAATTCTTTTCTATTTCTGTTATTTTGTATCCATAGGAGATGATGGAAGTTCACTAAATTTATTGTGATAATCATTTCATGAGGTACGTCATTCAACTCATTATGCTGGACACCTTAAACTTATACAGTGTTGCATGTTAATTATAGCTCAATAAAACTGGAAGAGAGGGCTTCCCTGGTGGCGCAGCGGTTGAGAGTCTGCCTGCCGATGCAGGGGACACGAGTTCGTGCCCTGGTCTGGGAGGATCCCGCGTGCCGCGGAGCAGCTGGGCCCACTCTCAGTGTTGCTATTCAACAAATCTACTCAATACCCACAGGTAGATGGCCGCTGCCCAGGAAAGGCCTGGATCCCTTGGAGGTTGAAGGACCACTTCGTAGGCACGGGTTTGACACACACAAGGAGGAATGGGCAAGCCAGAGAGAACCAAGTCTTCATTAGGGTCAAGGTGGCTGGCAGCCAGCAGCCAGAGGGGTAAAGGAAGATGCACAGCTCCCTGTAACTATGTACAGGGCACTGAGGTAAACACTCTGCCTGCATTAGCTCATCGAATCCTCTCTACAGCCCTAGGAGGAAGGAACCATTGTTATTATTCCCAATTCACTCATCAGGAAATTGAGGATCAACGAGGTTAAACAGCTTCTCAAGGTCACACAGCAAGTCAAGAGCAGAGTTGGGATATAGCATGAAAACCATGTTATCATGAGAGACTGTAGGCTTCCCTTTCTTTGTTGACTTGCTTATTTCGGCCAAAATTGGACTGGCTCTCTCTATCAAATCATCCTCTGGTTTGCCCTCAACTCAGAGAGTGAGATGCAAAATGAACCAGATGAATATCACAGAACACACACTATGTACCAGCTGCTCTACATCCATCATTCCATTTGATCATCACCAAAGAGGAGTGATTATCAACTCCATATTCAAATGAAGTAACCGGGGCTCAGAAAAGTTACCAGACAGCTGAGTGGCCACACCAGAATTTTTTAAGCCCGGATCTTCCTGATGGCCAAAGCCCATGCTCTCTCCATTCATTCTACTTCCAAGGCAGAGTCACAGGGTGAAATAAAAGTAAAGTAGCTAAGAATAAATGAACCTCCTCTCAAGGCCCTGAAAAGTAACCCTAAAAGATAGGCCTAAATAGGCATATTCATGCAGATTTTGACATTATCCTTGATTTTGCCTGTCACATTGATCAAATCCAGATTATTCAGACCCTGAAAAATTAGAGTACTTTTTGTTTGTCTATTTTGCTTTGTTTGTTTATGTTTTTGTTTTGTTTTGTGGTACGCGGGCCTCTCACTGTTGGGGCCTCTCCCGTTGTGGAGCACAGGCTCCGGACGCGCAGGCTCAGCAGCCACGGCTCACGGGCCCAGCCGGTCCGCGGCATGTGGGATCTTCCCGGACCGGGGCACGAACCCGTGTCCCCTGCATTGGCAGGCGGACTCTCAACCACCGCACCACCAGGGAAGCCCTGCTTTGTTTGTTTTCTTTTGTTTGGGGCCTACATCTCTTATTTTAGACACCTCCATGACTCAAGCTATCTAGAAAATTCCACGTTTCAAAAGGAAAAGCAATACATGAATTTAGGAAAGGACAGAATCCCCAGATTCTAAAACACAGGCACAGTGGAAGTGGCCCGATGCCTTTGTACTGTAGGACTTTGGGTATCAATTATTCTGAAACGTTGTCTGGGTGATGAAACACAAGACACTCAGGGGACCCTACCTTCTGGGAAGACAATAGTCTAAGAGCAGCTCGTGGCTACATATTATACATCTTTCCACAAAGGCAGAGGAAGAGCTAGAAAAGAACATTGACGACTAATCTGAAGCAGTTGAAAATTGTCATAAACCTGAACTGATTTGTCAAAATCTTCATTTCTGAAAACACTCACCCTTTCCGTTCACATCAGCAATTTGTGTCTTTATGAGCAACTCTAAAAGTCCACTGCTCTTCCTATTCAAACTTACAACACGTGGCTCTCTTCAGTTAAACTCTATTAAAAGTCAAATCTGTATGGATACAGTTAAAAGTTGGCAATTACTTGGCCATCTTGGAAAGGGTGTACAGGCATCCTGGCTAATTTTAGCTCTGAAAGGAGAAGGAGAAGATGGAGGGATAAACCTGAAACCCCACTGTTGGTGGATTAAACGCATTAAAATTTGTGACACATAGAACAGTGTCTGGCGTAAAGGAAGTGCTTTAGAAATGTTAGCTCTTGTTCCAGCTACGATCGTCATTACTGAAATTGTTATTGGGCTGCACAGATTCACAAAACTATCAGAAACCTTCACCACATTTAGGCAATTCAATTTAAATAAGCAATGCAGATTTTTTTAAAGAAGGCAGACATGAAATCCTGAATGAGCAAACTCCCACCCACAAAGAGCAAAGCACCCCTGCCTCTGACACGTGCCTTGGGAGAGACCACCTAGCAATTCAGGAGCTTAGAAGCCTTTACTTGAGGCTTGAGAAGATGCCAAGGACTTTCCATGAGAACCAGTCCAGAGAGAGACATTTGATCGCATTTCCCAATGAGAAGCATATGTCCAGGGTACATATGCTTCCTCCACTCACATATGGGTGGAAACAATGCTAAGTACATTCTGTCCCAAGAATTGACTCATGCTTACCCTACAAGGCTGAACTTTTTAATTGAAATCCCAGCATCCTGCCATAAACCAGCCAACTGAAAGGCTGCTCTGAGAACAACTTCTGGGCAATCTATTAATCGCGCGGCAATTCCCAACAGCTAAAACGAAGGTTCAATGTAGTCCAGACATCCGTAGAGTTAGTAAAAAGCTGTGTTTTTTTCTCCTTTCCATGATCATCACTCGTGACATCTATTAGATTCCATTTAGGCACCAACAGCAAAAGACATTACTTGAATGCTTCCACTGGGTTCAGGTTCATTACCCTAAAGAGGATGTCTGATTCTTCTAGGAAATCTATAAAAGGTCAGATCTGTAATGACTCACATATTTTCATAACCCACCTGATTTTATCATTTAATCCCTTGGTCAGGTTTCAGAAAACCCCAGTACTCACTGATTTGATCAGACAAACGACGCTACGCAGCTTCCCAAACCATGTGATGCCAATACCTTTAGGTCCTCAATCCCACAAAATGGGACACCTCCTTGAAACAAGAAAACCTCAGTTCCCTGGATGGATCAACTCCACCTAAGAATTTCACAGAACGGGGATTTGTTTTTGCTTTGCCTTTGGAAAATAACCCAGGTTGTGGCCCAGGTTGTTTGTGAGCACTAACCTTCTCCGAATATGGTCCTCGAGTCTCTTCATGGACACATACGTGAGAGTTATTCTAGGTGACCTCTGGTTAAAGAGTTTTATTTTAAATGCCAGCTAATCTTTGCTGCTCCCTGGACTGGTCTGATCTCTCGACACATCTTAGTTCAGGTCTACAGCGAGCTGCAAAATGACAGCATGAACTAGTTTGGTGTTTCTTTCCCTTTCTTCCAGTCAATTCTGTTCCGTCAGTAACCCCGTTTTCTTCCTCTGCATAAGCAGCAGTATACGTGAGCCAAAACTGAAGATAAAGAATGGAGAATAGAGCTGAGGGAGCCAATGGCTGCCTTTCCAGTGACAGCACTAAGGCATTTAGGGCGCCCGGGTGCAGGGGCGCCTGCGCACGCCTCGGCCTCACGGCTTGTTTTGAGTGCCGCTGGGTATTTTTAGAATCTGTAGGGAGAAGTTAAGCTGCACAGGGTGGCTGTTACGCCACTATCGACACCCTGAGCTTAAAGAAGCAGGATGCGCACAGCGACTGCCAAGGTTTCAGGTGAAAGGAAGCCACGGCTGACTTAGAAATCACACATACGTGGAACTAGAGGTGGAAAGGGGAGAAAAAACTTCTTCGTAAATTAAGTATTGCAGAGCTCAGGTGTACGCCACATAATCATGAGATTTTTAGGAGTTTGTAGTAGCCAGACATACTTCTTTTTCTTCCTTCCTTCCTTCTTCTCCTTTTCTTTTTTTTTTCCCCCCTTTCTTTTTGCTCTTCCACCCCTTTCCATCTGCTCCTAGAAGTGAAGCCAGTGATCCAGACCTGGCCAGTCAGACAACCTTTCCTGCAATGGTCAGACCAGGAATAGGTGTGACTGATAGTCTAGCTAATGAGACTGTTCCCTGGGCCTTTTCCTGGAAGCATCAGGAAACAGGCACTTTTTATTGCTGAATCATCAATGGTGAGGATGCTATAAGCCCTGAGCTGCCAGAAGCCATCACTGCCTGAAATGAGACAACCCAAGAATGCCCAGCCAAGAGATGGGAGGGAACAGGATGACTCTCATGGTGTCTGTACCCTTGGCCCTGCTCTGTCTGCAGCCCACTGACTCCTTAGACATCCCGGTGACCTGAACAATAAAGCTCCCCCTTTTCTCCCTTTGAGTTGGGGTTCTACCAAGAACACCCAAAAGAAGCTTAATGCGGGGTGATCTCTAAATGTAGATTTCTAAAAACACCAGAGGAATGTTGAAGTACAAGCCATAAGCCTATCCACTTATGCCCACCCGGCTTTCTAAGATACAAGCCCTGTCAACAAAGGCCTCCTAACTGTGCTCATTTGTCCCAGAAAGCAAATGGGAAATTCCAAGCTGATCCTACTTTGTACTTCCGGAAAAAAAAAAGTGTAACGTTCGTTTCCCACAGATATCACATGGCATCCTTTCATTTGTTGTCATTCCCAGAAAAGCAAACTTCCCTGACAGTTTCATGCCCCCACAATTGTGTGTGAGTGCTGACCTCCGATCACACAGTCCTCTCCACTGAGTGATGTTGCTGGTAATGAAGATAATGATGATGAACTTGCAGTAGTCTAGTGCCCTGCACAAAGCAACCAGCCAACAGCCGTTGGACTTTTACTTACATGATCTGGTTAAATCCCCAGGACAACACTTTGAAGCAGATACTGTCACACGCCCATTTTACAGATGTAGATACTGAGGCTCAGAAAGATGGAGCAACTTGTGCGAGGTCACACAGCAAGTAAGATGTGGAGTTAGGCTTCCAACTCAACCCCATGTATCTGCAAAGCCTGTGGTCGCCCACTATGTGTTGAACCACCCACTGCTTGATGGATATTTACTTGCTATTTATTTCACACTGTGTTTTCCCTCCTGGCCTGTCAGACTCTCTACATTTTCACTCCCATAAAGTTCCCATTAAATTTCTGTGGTGTCGGGCCTCCCTGGTGGCGCAAGTGGTTGAGAGTCCGCCTGCCGATGCAGGGGATACGGGTTCGTGCCCCGGTCTGGGAGGATCCCATATGCCGCGGAGCGGCTGGGCCCGTGAGCCATGGCCGCTGAGCCTGCGCGTCCGGAGCCTGCGCGTCCGGAGCCTGTGCTCCGCGACGGGGGAGGCCACAACAGTGAGAGGCCCGCATACCGCAAAAAAAAAAAAAAAAAAAAAAAAAAAAAAAATTTCTGTGGTGTCTTCCGGATCCTCTTGTGTTTGATTCTCCATCATTCCATTGTGATTCTTCAAAGGGGGTGAAGAGGGGCAACCAACCAGTTACATCTTGGTTTAGTTAACCTTTGGTAGAATCGTGAATCCAGTTCTCAGGGAGAAAATTCCCTATATTTCCAAGAGAACAAATCCTAAGTTTTAAATGTTTTTCCTAAAAAATAAAAGATGATTTAAATCATGCTTCAGACATTTATGATATTACTATCTCTCAGCTCTCCAGGAGTAAAAAGAACTTAAATTGTTCTTTGAAACCTGATGCTGACATCTGATTCTGCTTTCCCCACCTAAACGTCACAAAAGTTAAAAGCTGACAACCACTTAAGGAAATTATCAAACATATATGAAAAAAATGTATATACAATGATGTGCATGACCCTGTGGCTTATGACAGTGAAAGGTAAGTTGTAACCTAAATGTCCAACAATAAGGGATTAGTTAAGTGAACCGTACAGTATAAGTGTGATTTGAAAACACGTACACCAATTGAGTCATTAAAGTTATGTTGAGGACGAATACAGTGGGGAAAAAACAAACCTATCATAATCCTCAGTGAAAAATGCAGACTTTAAAATGTTTATTTTTACAAAAATAACAAACACACAGGTTTAAAGGACATAAATTAAAATGGTTAACAGTAGTGGGATTGTGGGTGATTTTTTTTTTTTGGTTGTTTGTTTTTTTGCCTTGTGCCTTTTTGGTTGAAAGTTTTTTGGTTTGTTTTGCTTTGAGCAACATTATTTTTATAATGGTTATTACTTGATAAATGGTTGCTTATAACGGTTATTAAGAAAAAGGCTTTGGGCCTTCCCTGGTGGCGCAGTGGTTGAGAGTCCGCCTGCCGATGCAGGGGACACGGGTTCGTGCCCCGGTCTGGGAAGATCCCACATGCCGCGGAGCGGCTGGGCCCGTGAGCCATGGCCTCTGAGCCTGCGCGTCCGGAGCCTGTGCTCCGCAAGGGGAGAGGCCACAACAGTGAGAGGCCCGCGTACCGCAAAAAAAAAAAAAAAGAAAAAGGCTTCAAGGTTAGGGAGATGAAGATGTTAGTGAGGTTATCAGAGAAAAGAAAAGTATAAGCAGAATATGGGTGGGAGCCCAGACTCAAGTCAACTGCTTGAGTTTGGATTCTGGTTCTGTTACTCACTTGCTTTGTAACTGAGCAAGTTACCCACCCTCTCTGCATCTCCATTTCCCCACCTAGAAAACAGGGATGAGAATAATAGTACTGACCTCATGGAGTTGTTCTGAAGGTCACATGAGCTAACACACATGAAGCATTTAAAACAATGCCTGCCATAGAGCATGTTCTGTACAAGTTGTTGCCCTCATTATGGTGTAAACCACTCAAGAGCGAGCCCCTTATCTTATCCATCTTTATATTTCCAGCATGTATCACAGGGCCTCATGCACAGTGGGTGTCTGATCAATGTCTGTTGAATGGTGCCCAGTTGGATTCCAGGGGGGCAATGCTAGTGTTTTGAGGTGTGGCCACCATGATACCACCTCACTCATGACATGCGTTGCATAAATCTCCCTCCAGATCCTGTCTTTGGGGCTTCTTAGTATCGAAGGGTCAGCAGTTGTTCTAGTGGTCAGTTTGGAGGGCTGACTGTTCAGGGAACAAAAGGGACAGTTGAGAAACGGTATGGACACAACCCAATAAAGTTTATCAATGGCCTGTCATCTTCCTCCATTGTCCTGGTCTGGACTTTTTTGGTTGCTTGAGAGAGAAATGCACTCACACAAAACAAAAGAGAAGATTGTGATAGTGTGAGGGATGGGTATGTTATGGAATCCAAGAACAAGAAACAAAATAATAGTAGAAGCTGCCTTGCCAAATGCAATTTGGACCAGTCATTGGATGATTGGTTAGCTAGAGCTGAGAATGACTTTTTGAAATATCATACTAGAAATATTTTAACTGAAAGTGTATAAAAACATTGCCAAACTCTGGATGACCTCAGATCCCACGTGGAATATGGATGATGACTGTTCTCATCCATATGGCTTGATCCTAGTGTGCCTGAATTCTGAACTCATCCTTAGAATCCCATGAGTTTTAGAAAAGTACAGATAAATGAAGATGACCTCTTCCCTCTCAAACAAGGAAGACCAGCCCCGAGGCCATCTGCACAGTATGTGACCATAATTCAAAATGACAAGTGCGTGGAAGATCTAAGAATCGTAAATGAGTCTCAGACAGCTCCAGCCTTAAACCCTATGGATTAGAGAACATCAATTCATCACTGAAGCTTACTCACTTGCTGAGTTACCTATCCATACTTACACTATGGCATATTCATCAGTGTTTCAACTTTCAAATCTTCAGAAGATTCACCAACTTCAGGGAAGAAAAATACCACCTCAGAAGTTGAGCCATTTATCTGCTTATGCTATTGGACAATTACACAAATAACTGAGAACCTGAACCGTAGAATTTGGAGGATGTAGAAGGATTTTAGAAACCCAATCATCAACCTCATATTTTATTAAATATGAATAAAAGAATAAAGGTTAGAGAGGTCAAGGTGATTGCCAAGGCCAGGAAGCCTACAGTCAGTGCACTATAGTTTTCCTACCCTTCTGTGTACCCAATAGGTAATCATCTGCCTAAATATGGCACAACCCATAGAGAGGCACTTGGTAAATTTCCCAGAAATTTGTTGTGTATACAAGGATAAACTAAAGAAGTATGATTATAAAAATTTACCCACAGGGCTTCCTTGGTGGCGCAGCGGTTGAGAGTCCGCCTGCCGATGCAGGGGACACGGGTTCGTGCCCTGGTCCGGGAAGATCCTACATGCCGCGGAGTGGCTGGGCCCGTGAGCCATGGCCGCTGAGCCTGTGCATCCAGAACCTGTGCTCCGCAACGGGAGAGGCCACAACGCTGTGAGGGCCGCGTACCACAAAACAAACAAACAAACACACAAAAAAATTTACCCACAGGCTGAATGATTGATAAGATCATACTCTATGTGTTGGGCCTCAGAGTGAACTAATGAGAGCAAAATAGAAATATTCAAAAATAAAAGCTCACTCCTAAATGTAACTTATAAAGACCAGTAAATCTCCCAGGTGAAACCATCCCTGCCCTCCTCTTTATGTATTAGAAAAATGGACAGCTTTTTCAATACACAGAAGAGGAATAACAGATGTTGAAAGCCAATGACATGACAAGCGCATCACAGACTGCATCTCATTTCATCCCCATCACAACCTTACAAGGAAAATATTATCTCCCTTTTTTCAGATGAGCAAACTGAGGCTCCTATAGGTTAGGCAATTTCTCCAAGGTCACAGAGCTAGTCTGTTTGGCTCTAAAGCTTCCAGGTTTTGCAGTGTTATGTCTCCCACTCTTGCCAGGCAGAAAATCCTCAGAGGGGCATGACTGGCATAAAATGGTCTTTTTGGAATTCCTTAAAGGTACACTGTTTGGGACCTCTAAGTTATCTCAGAAAACCGATTGCACAAGGAACCAGGCCAGCCCATCTGCTTTCTTGACTTCATCTGTCCCCAAGGTGTGCTCCTTCAAAGACACAGAGCTTAGTTTCATTTCTCTCTGGTCCCCTGGATTCTCCTTAGCATCTTCTAACTAAACTCATGTAATAATTTTTTTTTATCTTGACCCTACAGGAATTTGTCTCATCAGAATTAGAATTTAGGCAGAGGAGGCAGAAAGCTACAAGCAAAACCAGCCTTTAGAAACTATTATCTCTGGGCCTTAACCATGTTCCTTGCTATGTTTCTTCCATACCGCCAAGTTTTTCTCTTCAATGGAATACTCAAAATCTTAGGCCCATCTTGCTTTCTCTCGTCTCTCACTCTTATACTGTGTCAGTAAAGGAACATGTCTTTTTAAATGTATATATTTTCTAGATACTTTCAGACACTGACACCCTCAGACACCACTGCAGTGAAATTCAGAGATGTTAGTATAAACCAAAACTCAATAGTGAAGAAAAGCCATCAAGATGTTATGACTCGGATGGCAGGTTCAAGCATTTTCTTCTGAAAGAAAGGGAAAGAAAACCAATACTTATTTTTTTTTTTTTTTTTTTTTTTTTGCGGTTCGTGGGCCTCTCACTGTTGTGGTCTCACCCCTCGCGGAGCACAGGCTCCAGACGCGCAGCTCAGCGGCCATGGTTCACGGGCCTAGCCGCTCCGCGGCATGTGGGATCCTCCTAGACTGGGGCACGAACCCGCGTCCCCCACATCGGCAGGCGGACTCTCAACCACTGCACCACCAGGGAAGCCCTTATTTTTTTAAATGATAATAAAATCAGCTTTAAAAGGTTTTATTTTGAACATCCTAACAGATTTCAGGAGATTTGACAATGTTAGAGAAATACTGATATATGGCCTGGGGATCAACCATTTTAAGAACAACAGCTAGCATACCAAAGGATTACTGTGCGCCAGAAACTTCCCTCTACATTTTCTATGCATTTATCCTCACAACCACCCCTAAAAGATTTGGTTAAACCTTTCGTTAAACCTTACATGTGTGGAAACTGAGGCTCAGAAAAGTTAAG
Source organism: Mesoplodon densirostris (assembly GCF_025265405.1). Taxonomy (NCBI): domain Eukaryota; kingdom Metazoa; phylum Chordata; class Mammalia; order Artiodactyla; family Ziphiidae; genus Mesoplodon; species Mesoplodon densirostris. The sequence continues at coordinate 24,595,859 of NC_082667.1, read as the reverse complement.
TAAGTTGCCTTAAAATTACCTTGTCTGGGAAGCTTATCCATGGCTAACATGCAGTGCTTCTTAATTTAAAATAAAAATGAGGATAGGGCTCCCCTGGTGGCGCAGTGGTTGAGAGTCCGCCTGCCGATGTGGGGGACGCGGGTTTGTGCCCCGGTCCGGAAAGATCCCACATGCCGCGGAGTGGCTGGGCCCGTGAGCCATGGCTGCTGAGCCTGCACGTCCGGAGCCTGTGCTTCGCAACGGGAGAGGCCACAACAATGAGAGGCCCACATACCGCAAAAAAAAAAAAAAAAGAAAAAGAAAAAGAAAAATGAGGATAGCCATTTATATCTCAATAAGTTGCAAACATATACATTTTGACTTTCTCGTCTTCCAGCGGCCTCCCCCATTCTCTCATGGACTTGGTATAAGAATTTGTTCCTGGTCAACCAATCGCCGTAGATGGCCATCTTAATTTGTGGGAAGGATTTTCTGAGCAGGGACGGGTCAACTCTTTCTGGGAATGAAAGAAAGTGCTAATTTAAGCATCCTGCTTCTAGAAAAGTGACTCAGAGAGGCACTCAGCCTTTTAGGCAACCTGAAATGCCAGGAAAATAGACTCTTTGGCCACTGAGGAGGATCCCATGCAAATGGCTGGCTCATTTGGGTCTTCCTCCGTGGGTGGGCTGAGAAGGCAAGCCCATGCCCCACCTTCCCAATACTGCAACCGCTCTCTCGCTATTAGAGCCACATAACCTTCCCCTCAGAATGACTCTCTGGACAGGGCTCTTTAATAATTCACTCTGGATAACTGACAGGAGAGGGTTTGGGTGTCATGGCAACAACATAAAGCCCCCTTTTTTTTTTAAGTATCTAAAACATGAGGCCATTTCTTCTCGAATGTTGAATTCCTGACGGAAACTGTATATGTGTGAGAATGAGATGGGAACGGGTGGAGGAAAGATATCTTAAAAATGCAGTCTGTAACTCATTAAATATCAGGACATTAAAACAAACTAAACAAAAGCATTTCTTAGCTCTACACTGCACCCTTCTGGAAGGAAGAGGAAGTGAAAAAAAAATATTTTCTATACTCAACTTGGCTCTATTATTATGAAAACATATTCATATGGAAAATTCATATATAAAAGCATTTTCCCACACTCAAACATTTTTATCTTAACATATATTTCCCCAACTAATCTTTACCACAAATTTATGAGGCCAAAATTATTATCCCCATTTTACAGACGAGGAAGCTGAGTCTTAGAGACCACAGCTAAGCCTCACAGCCTAGAAGCCGTGCAGGCAGGATTTGTACCCAAGTCAGCCTGAATCCAAAGTCTGTGTTGTTTCTACACACTAATCTTGTGGGAAAGGAAGAAAACTGAATCCAACTGGGAGTGGGATAAACCCAGAATTTCTTTCAGGAAAATGGACCTTAAATAATTTTAACTATACACATTATTTAAAATACCTTTCATCACATAGCTAAAGAGAAGAGGGGAAAATGAGTTTTATCAATTTCCTATTTTCTTCTTTTATGGAATTACGAGCCAGACACAACAACATGCTCTTTTCCACTACCCTCTGAAAAATATTAGACATATATTTATAGAAAGATAAAAGCTGAGCTGTTTGAGAGCAGAGCCTGAACCTACTTCACCTTCGTTTTGGGGTGCTCAGAAAAATGCGTGAAAGAAAGAATCAAGAAGAGACGGAAATACTTTAAAGCAACATCCCTTTAACTTTTGTTTCATAAATTCCAAAGTTCCGAGCAAAAATGACTCATGACACTTAAATCACCAGGTGAGCTGGCCCAGGCTCCCATCCGCCGTCCACGTGCACAGGTAGAGCTCCAGCACATGAGGCAGGAGCTGTCCCCAAGCTGGGCACATGGAGTGTCTCGTTCTCACCCAAAATCACGGCTCACGTTTGGGATCTTAATTACGCATTTCAGCTCTCCAGGCTTCAGTTTACTATCTGTAAAATGAGGATTCTTTGAAGCTAAGTATAGCGATAGCAAAGTTTAAAGTTGAGAACTTTGATTTGTATTTTTGAAATGGTCAGCCTAACACTTAGTAACTGGTTTGACTCGTTTTACAACAGTCATGTGGTCAACAGTTGGCTTTGGTACAGCACAGGCAGGGCCTAAGTGAGGAAGAAGCTAAACACCTCAGCCTGAGTTTAAAAACAAAACTAAAAAACTTGACTTTAGCTTGTAAAAGAGTGAATTTCAAGCATGTTTGAAAACAATCCACAGGAAGAAATACATCTGATGTTTTTCATCGTGACAGCACACACATGCACACACACCCACGCATGCACACACATGCACATATATACACACACGCACATATACACACACATGTGCAAGTACGCACACACACGCGCACACACACAGGCAAGCATACACAACCGCAGGAAACAACCTACACTCTTTCTATATGCAATGTACTCTGATAGATTCTATTCTCCTCTAGCTCATTTTCTTAATTTGACTTTTTTCTAACAAATGGATTTCTTGACTCACTAAACGGTGGGGATGTGCAGTTTGAGAAGTCCTCTCCAAAGCTGTGTTGTCCAATTTCATTCTGGAGCACTTGAAACATGACTAGTATGAAATGAGAGGGGCCGCAAGTTTAAAATACACAGCAGACGTTTAAAACTATTACCAAACATTAAAGGAAAATACCTCACTAATGATCTTTCATATTGATTGCATGTGGAAGCAATAATAGTTTGGATTTTTTTTTTTTTTTTGCGGTACGCGGGCCTCTCACTGTTGTGGCCTCTCCCATTGCAGAGCACAGGCTTCGGATGCGCAGGCTCAGCGGCCATGGCTCATGGGCCCAGCTGCTCCGCAGCATGTGGGATCCTCCCGGACCGGGGCATGAACCCGTGTCCCCTGCATCGGCAGGCGGACTCTCAACCACTGCGCCACCAGGGAGGCCCTAGTTTGGATATTTTGAAGCAAATAAAATATTTTACTAAAACTAATTTCACCTATTTCTCTTTACTTTTTTCCTGTGGCTACAAGAAAATTTGATATTACAGAGGAGACTCACATTAAGCAGGGTCAGTGGCCACTGTGCATGGTCAGATCCACCCCGCTATTTGTTTTGGTAGATAAACCCTTATTGGAACACATCCTCACTGCTTCATTCATGCACTGTTGAAGAGTTGCGACACAGACTGTGTATGACCTGCAAAGCCTAAAATATTTACCACCTGGCCCTTTGCAGAGAAAGTTTGCTGGCCCCTAACAGAGTGCCAGAGGCTTATTATCAGCCAGTCAATGTGTGTGTATATATATGTACATATATATGTTATTTGACTTGATACTGATGACAATCCTGCAAGAGGAGTTTCATTACCGCACTTTATAAATGAAGCTCCAAGCAATTAAGTAACTGGTTCAAGATCACCCAGCTGGGCAGCAAATAACAGAGCTGGGATTTGAACCCGTGCCAGTCTGACAACAAGGCCTGGGCTATCATTTCTACCTTGTATGCACCCTTCCCTCCCTCAAACAATCCCTTCCTAGCTAGATGTAGCACTAAATTCTACCTTTGTGGCTGGAGAACTGGCCCTTGGGACTGTCAACCAGTGCAGAGGGAAACGGGGACAGGTTTGGGGAAGAAGACCTCTCCTCAGGGAATTTAAGGGTGGTAAATACTTGTTTAGTTCTAGGGAAAGTGAGCTGCCTGCTACCCGCCTTGCAAATAAATACTGCTCAGATGCTGCTCTAAGAGTGACCAAACTGCCATCATTTTAAGCCTCTCTTCACTTCAATTAGGGCTTTTCATTAAGGTGCCCGGTTTTTCATTTTCAACCCTAATACTTTAGGGCTTCACACCTCAGATTTGATGGTCCCAGACAGTTAAACAAAGTCACTTTGAAACAAAAATAGTGTGGGAAAGACTGAAAAAGTTCACTGGGGCTATTATTAAGTGAAAAAGCAAATAACAAAATAGTTTTCAGAGTGATATCCTATTTTGGTGAATAAATAAAAATCAATTGTAACTGTCTTATTGTGTGTGTGTGTGTGTGTGTGTGTGTGTGTGTGTGTTGAAGACTATTCTCACAGGGTGTGTGGAATTCTTTTTGCTGGTATGTACTTTTAAATATTTCTTACAGTGAAAGTGTATTGCTTGCAAATTTTTAAATTTTCCTGGTTGAAGAAGCCATGCACATTTTCTGTGTGTGTGTTTTTAGAGCACTGCCATCCTTCCACTGATTTCCACATAGGAAGACACAGAGAATAATCACTAAGTACAAAGGACTGGAATCTTCAGGGCTCAGTCAGGAAACCCGGGGAGGGCCACCAGCCGTCTTTGAGGAAAAGTGGGGCTGCAGCGCCCCCCTGCGTCCAGAATGGGGGACGTCACCAGCAGCCGGCGTAGGAAGCCGGCCTCTGCTGCTCCGGGGCAGGGGTCCTGCTGGGCAATTCCATATAGACTACTAGGAATGCCCAGGGCCAAACAGTATTTATGCTTATTGAGTTAGACAAGTGAGAGATCTGGAGCTCCAAAGCCCACCTTTTGCCTGCCGAACTAAAGGCTTCCAGGGTTTCCAGAATCTTCCCGGCGGCAGCAGAGGGGCTTGGGAAAGCCGCCTGGAAGGGATGCCCTGAGTCCTGCACAGCATCTGTCCAGGCTCAGCATCATCAGGCTCTCCCTTTCTGGCAGATTCGGCAGCAATGAGGTGCACATGTGTGCTCGAAGGGGGAGCATGCATAAATGTAGCATTACTACACTTTGAACAAAGGTTTTATACATCTTGAAGGCTCAGTTTTAGGTGTTCCAGGGAGATTTAAGCACAACTGTGCTTACATGGCAATGTGTTTCAAAACAGCCACTTTTTTTCAAGCACCTATTTGTTCCAGTACCAGTCAAATGGCAGATGACCTTCATTACAGCCCTGCAAGGTAGGTGCTATTATCTCCACTTTATAGTAGGGATAGAAGAGGAATCTGAAGCTCCAAGAAGCCAGGTCACTCATCTGGAAAGTAGCTGGTCCTAGATTCAAGCATCTCTAGCTCCTTCTAGGTGCCAAGTGTCTTGTACTAAGGTTCTGGCCAGGCTGTGAGAACAGCAGGTAGCAGAAGACCAAGATGCATTCTCTCCAGGCACCAGGCTGCTGGGTCCCACCAGATGGCTGTATCTGACCCACAGAGGGTCATCCTTAACACCTAGCAGAGGGCCAGCCACTCCACAAGCATCTATTAAATCAATGAATGGCACCATGTTTTATTGCAGCTTAAGCTGGGGGTCCAGATGATATATCAGGAAACTCCCCTGATTTCTAAAGCTGCCACGATGAAGGCAGAGGCCAGGCCAGCCCCTGATCTCACCTCCACCCCCCACCACCAGCTAATACAGGAGTCCCTTCCCTGGTCACTTTAAAGCCAGATGGCTGCAAGTGACCCAGAGCATCTGCAGCCCACCCTTCCATTCTTTTTGCTGCCTTTGTCCTGAGCAGAGATGGCAAAAATAATTCTAAAACTGGTATTCATTGCTAAGCCTTCAATCAAATTAATATTTGGTAATTAGGAAGAGGCACTCAGACAAAATGGGAAGGATGTTTCATGAATTTGAAAAAAGTCATCCATCACTTTTCCTACAAGCTTTGAACATTCCCTTTAGTGATTTGTGCCCCCCTCCATATACAAAAAGTAACCAAATGAAAATAATTATAGATATCAATAGAACATGCATCTTCAAATAGTATGTGGGTATTAAAAAGGCATTTTAAAAAATTCTTTGCCTAAAATGTTCTGGTCTTTTAAAGATGGGAGAGAATAGAGATTCCCTTTTATCATCATGGACATTTTCACAATTTTCCTCTTCCTCCCCCGAGCTTGTATTCTCATGGGAATGGCTAGAGGAGGTCCCAGGTCCTTGAGACCCTTTTATAACTGAGACCCAGCATTCTCCGGTCCACATGTAAAGGAAGATGTCTTCATTTAATGGAGCCCTTCCACCCTCAGCAATTTGCAAGTTTGCTGCCCTCCTGTCACCAACACCTGCCCCTGCCCCTGAACAAATCCCAGCCTTAACCACAGGAGTCTGGAAAGGTAAACTCCCCTGCCTCGTACAAGGTCCCCAGACATGATCCTTCCACCCACCTCCCTCCTGCAGGCAATGGGGGTGCTTATGATGTCACAGTGAAGGTTGAGATCCACGCTCTGTCCCCAAACATGTCCTCAGCCAGGTGTGGAGGGAGCAGAGACACATCCGCTGGGTCTCCAAAGCCTCAGCCTGCTGCTCAGGCACCACAGAGAACTGCCACATTGTCCTGGACCTGCCCGCCATTCGTCCCTCAGACACTGGATGCGCAGATTTGGCCATCTGAGCCTGCTGGAGCGAAAGGCCGCTGTTCAACTATACGGAAGTGCACGTAACTCATTCAACTCTCCTGATTAAATATTAAGATTCCTTTCGCTCGAGTCAAAGCAGCATGAACTTTTCAGCCAGTAGAAAATGACCAAGTGACTCAGCAGAAAAAGGTGGGACAGGCCAGGTGGGCCCATCCCTTCTTTTCTACCCTGGAGAGTTCACCCCACAGTCACACCTTCAATTCCTGTTCATCTGCTGGAGGGCCACCATCCCACCAGCCAAGAATGGGATGGAATTCCAGGAAGATTCAACCCTGTAGATTCTGATCTAGTTAGTAGAAGTGATCAGGGCCAAGTGGCCCTGGGGCTTGGAGAGACACAGCTCTGAGTCCCACTTCTGCTGCACAGTTAAGCTGCTGGCCATGACATGGCAGCTGGAAGATGAGGGAAGGACAACGCTTTATAAAGCTGAATCTTCTCTCTGTGGTGGATGGAAGACATAGCTGCATGGTACGTTATCTCTGAGAAAAACATTTCTTTCCATGGTAGGTGTGGAGGGTCCCCCTTGGACCACTGCTGTCCTCAGGAGCCCAGGTGCTCTGTGTGGTGAGCTTGGGCCATGGCCTATAGTCACTCAAAGACTCCCAGAGACCCAGGAGGAGGTGAGCTCTCACAGGGATGCTGCCGCTGTGCCATCCACAGTGATTAACTCTGATTTCAGGAACACGCCACAGTGAACAGCTATGAGCTGTCCTGGAGCATCGAGGGTGACAGAGATCCAAGGACAGCACCCACATCTCTGTGGGCAGGCATGGTGGTTTTCAAAAGGGAGTGATGCCCACCCACCCGGTGAAGGACTGAAAGAGAGGTTCTTTCTCTGTGCTCAGGCCTCAAGCCAGAACCAGGAATGAGTTCATCTCTCAGGAGACCCCTCTGTCAAAAGTTGAGGATTTTTTTCTCTTAAGCACTGAGAATATTCTTTTTTATGGTTATCTTTTTAAAAAAATCATTATTCCCTCTGGTAATTCCCGTATCTTCAATAAAGTCTATATATTCACAACCCCCTTCCATGTGAGAGGCTCTGGGGAACTCAGGGGTAGGGGAGCTAAGGAAGTTCGGCTTTCCCACCTCACCCTCCACTGAGACTGCAGACAGAGCTGCACCATCCCAAGGGACAGTAATGGTCCCAGGGACCCCAGAATAGCCAGCGGAGGCCCAAGGTGAAGGGAAGAACACAGGTGAAGCAAGCAACACATCTTCTAAAGCTCACACACTGGGAAGGAAGAAGAAAAGCTCAGAATATGCCTAAGGCACAGTCTTTGACTTTAGCTGAAACCTCATTTCCTTCTTTCTCCCAATCCTTGAAACTCACAGAGGGTATTAGGAGATATAACGGTCGAGAAGCCAGTAGCAGAGCAAGGACTAAAGCCCAGGTCTCTCAGCTCACTTTGACTGTGGGCCTCAGGCTAATGAGGGGGCTGGCCCAAACGTTCTGGAACATTCTGAGACCTTGGTGACAACAATGAGGAACCCCTTATTATCCTTAACGTGACATAGAAGCCGATTCAGCATTCATTTCCAAGGCAATTTCACATGCACTGCCCACTCTCCCTTTTGAAGGGGATGGAACAAAAATATGGTCCCAGTTTGACCAAGGAAACACCACCCAAACTTGAAGTGCTACCCTGGTGAGTAGCCCAAAGGATATTAAGCCCACAGCAACTCCACACTGAGTTAAGTAGAGCCTGCTCAAATAGATATTTGGGGTCCACTGTTTGCAGAGGAATAAAGATCAATGCCCCTACTTCTCCCTCAGGGAGATGACGTGAGTTATCTAATCTTAAGAGAGCTAAGTAAAGGCAGAGTCTTACCCTAAGCAGCAGCAGCTTAGCCTCCTACTCAGCTCCACGGGGCTGTGAAACACGTGAGATGAGAAGAGAGGCCATTTGGAGACTCCTGGATGGGAAGGAAGGACACAACACTAGCCCTGCAGAGCCTGCCCGTGACTGGACCACCATCTACTCGAGGAGAGACTCCATTTGCATCAGCCTGTAAGTTACTTGCAAATAAAACTTTTCAGCTGCATCTCTTCCTACCACCCTAGGAGGAGCCATCCCATCCACGTCGACCTTCAGCATGTCTGTACTATTCTCCTCTCTCTTTTCTCTGCTCCCTGAACTGCCATGCTCCCCATGAGGTCCCCCTTCACCCTTAAGGAAGTTGAGGGCTGGCCTTTAACAGACTCAGCCCTCTACAGACATCTCCTAGGACACGTGGGAAACTGAAGCAAGCACTTTGAATGACTTGGTCCCAACACCTTAACTTTGACCTGCCCAGATAAGAAAGACAAATGGGATGATTCTCCCTGTTTGATTGTTAGGTAGATGTCACCCCTTAGAACTGGGGTACAAAATACAGATGACCACAACTGGAGGCAGGGAGGTGGCCAGGGTAGGGGCAGGGCTGGGTCTTGAGACAAGAAGTTTAAGAACCCAAGTAGCAGAGCTTGCACCCGATGCCTGCGTATAGAGGATGACTTTGGCAGTTGTGCACAACTGGAAATAGTTGGAAATAGTTGTTCCATCATCTATTCCTATTCAGCGTAGAGGGGATACTTAGTTCTTTCCATCTGCAGCAAAAACACAGAGCAAAAAGGGAGAAGCCAACCCCACGTAACGTCAGAAGCCACCTTTTCACGGAAATCACTCATCAGAGGAGCGATAACCCCTTAGAGACACCATGTGAACAATACACGGTTACAGATAGACATCACTAGAACATTCTGCAATTTGTCTAAAATCTCCAAAACAAAGCCTGTGACCATTTCAGTGTAGACTGATGTGGGATGTAAAAGAGGATATGTAAAACAGGAAAAACCAACACAGAAAAAAAAAATGTTTTCTAACCAAGTGCAGGAGAAAGGCATTTCTCAGTCTACATCTGGCTTATGTTTTTGCCAGGAATTAAAGTTAGCGACAGAGCCATCCTATATTAGAACTATAATTAATAATTAATAGACACTGCAGTGAGGTAGATTCAATAAGACACTGCATTCACCCGAATTCATTCACCCGAATCTCCTGCCCCTCCCAGTCACTGCACAATTGATATATACATGTCAAACTTGTAAGTATGTGCGCCATTTGACCAAGTGATTCCGCTTCTAGCACTCCACCCCAAGGCATTGATGAGACAGGTTTGCACAGATGTATCTACAGGGATGTTTGTAACAGTGGAAAATTAGAAACAAGCTAAATACCTGACAACAGGAGATAGGTTTTAAAAGTTATGATATCCACAAAATGAAAACTGCACTCATTAAAGTTTACAGACTTACTTATTAACAGATGTTCATAACACATTGCCAAGGCAAAAAATTAGTTCATAGGACAATCTGTAGGTTCTGCTTCTACTTTTATTAAAAATGTATTGACATGTAAATATGCATAAGTCCAAACTGATATATACCAATATTAAAGGTATTTATCTCTGGTTAGTGAGATAATAGGTATTATGGGTTTTTTTTATCTTGTTTGTGTCTAACCAGTATGGATTTCACGTATAATAAATAAATTTGTTATAGATAAACTCTCCACCCTTACAGAATAATGTCTTAATATGGCTTATGCCTGTCACAAATGATACAGAACATCCCTGAAAATCAGAGTCCCATGAAAGTTTAACAGAGGTAACATTAAAAAGAAAAGGGAAAAAAGAAAAACACAGAAGTCTTTCTATTTGATTTCCCTTGAAAATAATCCTATAGTAATATTTTAGTGCCCAGCTGCCTATTATTTTTTATGTTTTATTTGGGAGATACAAGCATTCTTTTCTACAGCACACAGAGGTCCCTTTTACCCCGTATACCAGCTCACCTGATAAAAGAGTAACATTCTGTCACATGTCTTTGGTCACCTACAAGGCGATTACCAATCAAACACCCATGAGATGCTTTAAGGTGGTCTAACGTGTTGGAAATCTTGAACCACCAGTTGTTGGAGTTGATGAGAGTAACGTGACAGAGAGGAAACCCCAGACCCTCAGTGTTACAGGAAACAACAGTCATCTAGCCCACCCCTCTTTCCAAGGCTTGGCTCCCCTCCGTGGTGCCCCTGCCTGATGGTCGTCTGACCTAGGTCTGAAGACACCTTCTACTCCATCTCCCTGCCCAACATCTCCTGAAACAATTCATCTTATCTTTAGACAGTTTCAGAACAAATGAATGAGCTGGGACAAGGATGCTTCTTGCTTGGGGAGACCTTCCTATTATAGGACTGTGATAAAATAAAAAAATTAATATTTGGTCTTTGTCCCTGGTTTCTGGGAGGCACATAGCTCCCCAAACTGTAGGAGTCTCCAGGGCAATAAGAGCATCTTTTGTAGGCTAATTTGATGAGTGGTGGCTGGGGGCCCCATCCCTTGGTAGCTTCAGGCTGGCAGCCGTCCCAAAAAGACCGAGGCCTTAGAGGGTTGGAACTTTCAGCCCTCTCACCCTCGACACCCTGGGGGAGGGGAGAGGAGCTGGAGATTGAGTTCATAAACAATGGCCGGTGATTAATCAATCATGGAAAATCATGAAACACCCATAGAGATTCCTAAAGGATGGCTTCTAGAGCTTCCAGGTTGTAAACACATCAAGGTGTGCCCAGAGAGGGCACCAAACTCCCTCCCCCATACCTTGACCTATGCATCACTTCCATTGGCTGTTCTTGACTTGTATCCTTTATAATAAACTGGGAAACATAAGTAAAGTGTTCCCCTGTGTGCTGTGAGTCATTCTGGGGCATTATCAAACCTGACGAGGGGGTTGTGGGAACCCCCTGAATTTACAGCCTGTCCATCAGAAGCACAACCTGGGCTTGTGACTGGCATCTACAGTGGGCGGGGGCAGCCTTGTAGGACTGAGCCCTTAACTTGTGGGATCTGACGCTAACTCCAGGTGGACAGTGTCAGAACTGAATTGAATGGTAGGACACCCAGCTGGTATCAGAGTGTGGTGGAAAAGGTACCATGCATTTTGAGTCAGATGTGTTATGAGTAAAAATAGTTCAAGGGTTAAAAGCACAAGAAGAGAAAAATCTTCAAACAGACCTTCACTAGTGCAAATACCACCATAAGATCAAAGGAGTCTAGGACCTACTTTCTAATCTTATCACCTGGGGCTCTCGAGAAAGAATTAGCAAACATAACCGTGGGTATGCACCGAGTGTTAGCAATGTAATTTGCAAAGTTAGGAGACTGAGGGATAACCCCACCTAAATTCAGCAGGCTAAAAGCAATATAGTAAGGCTATTCCAAGACACAGAAAGACAGTCATCATTACAGGGTGTCCTCCGTGTCCCAGGCACTCACATCCTGCCTTAATCCTTTCCAAAACCCTATCAGGTGGGTGATATTGTCCCTGTTTAGCAGATAAATAAATTGAGTCTCAGAAAGGCTAATAAACTTCCCTGGAGTTATACCATTAGTAAGCAGTGGAACAGGAAATTTGGCTTGGGTCCGAGTATAAAACACATCCTTTCAACCACTGTACAACACTGGCCCCCAGAAGCTGTTTTATGCAAAATATCTCATTATGAAATAGTCTAGTGCACTGCAAGAGATCAGATATTCTCACAGTTATCATCTTCTTCATGGTCACTGTCACCACTAATAGCAGTATTTCATACTGGCCTGTTTCTGGGTGGCTTCCCTGCAGCACTGGCCACGTAATTTGTTGGGCCCAGTGCAGAAAGAAAAACCCAAAGCCTCTGTTATTAAGAATTTCAAGATGGCAACTGCAGAGCATTAAACCAAGGACAGGCCCCTTCTGAGCCCTGTGTGACTGCCCATTGCATGCCCACGAAGCAAGCCCTGCTTCCCTGTGTTCCTATGTTATTAATCAATAAACTCAAATAATCCAAGGTTCTCTTGAAGGAGGGCTCAGAAATTCTTGCAGTAAAGAACTCATCCAGTGAGCTTTTCGACGGCTTTCATTTATTTATTCAGTTAATACCCTGCGCTTCTATGACATGAGAAACTCAAAGGTTAATTTTAAATGCCCCCTTGACTAGACACGAAAGTTACAGCTGCACAGAAGCATGATTTTCCTGCGGCTTGAAAACTCGGGAACATCTCCACCTCGCTGGCTGGCCTGGGCATCTCAGTCAAAGGTGGAGAGGAGAGTCCTCTTTCAACCAACATATGGACACATGGCTAAGCCTCTTCCTCCTCTACAGCCTCCTCCTAAAAGAGTGAGCCCGGTAACAAAAACACAGCATTTTCACACCTATTTTAATTCCGTTTCTTGCTTCCAATTGGGTTGGAACACAAGCTGGACTTCTGGGGTGTCTGGTTAGTCATTAGGAAAAGAGGAATATCTGTTTTCATTTCATTTTATGCTTCCATTCTTGAACTGTTTATTCTGGGGCCTTTCCAACCCTTTCCAAATGTACTTTTCAATCCCTCGTCTGTTTCCCCCCCCCATTAAAGGCCTCCTTCCCCGGGGTTGCACCTTCATCTTAAAAAGTCTGCCAATAACCCAGACTAAACCCAGGTGGGACATACCCAAGCTCTGGAACCAGCAAATCTCGTTCGAACCCTGCTGATGACTCTCAGGGAGAAGCCAGGAGGACGAGGACAAGGACGTGGACCCAGGACCAGGGTGTAAATGGCGACTGCGGTCAACTCACTCTCAACCTCAGTCCCGTTGACCCAGGTGTAGCCTTGGGCTCAAGAGCTCTGGTCCCCTGGTTGTTTTAACAACTCCAGGTCACTTGGAATGTAAACAGTCAAAGCAGAAGGGCTTCTCTTCTCAAAAACCGAGGCAACAGCTGCTGCTGGCTTGGGGACAGAGGCAGTTGCCTTCTGACTTGATTCAGGGCAGCAGGAAAATCAGCCTTGCCCTGCAGCTGGCCACTGGGAGGCTCCACCGCGCCGCTTTCTGGACAAACCGGGTAGGTCTTTCTGATTGTGGAACAATTAATGACGTGGGGATTGTGTATGGTGATCCGGAGTTTACTTTCCTGGAAACCCACTGAAAGTCTTCAGAGGGAGAGAGAAAGCAAAGAAAGTAAACACATGACCCGTGGATGCTCCAACTAACAATGACTTCTATGTCAGAGGACACTAGAAAACACAGCGTCTCTACTTTGATTCTACTTTCAACTCAAAAACAGCAGTTTGAATGTCCTAGCTCTGAATCTAGGAGGAATCTAGCATTTGCCATAAGGATGAGGAGGGGGGTTTCAGCTGAAGACTTTCTCATAAGGCTCAGGAAGCGGGTTCCATAAACTGGCCCTTCATCCAATCACAGAATTCTCTCTGAGAATCGAGAAAGAACATGCCGGGCAGAGTTTTTATTTCTTATCCCACCAGGATACAACAAATACCCCTCAACATGTTGCAGCCCTGGAAAACTCCAGAAAAGAACTCCACTTCAGGAAATATAGAAATATCGAACATTGTTATTTATGTTACCAGAAAACACATATACCAAAGGCAAGACATATTATTTTTAGACCCATGGCTCTTTTTTTCCCCGATCACAATAGGAAACCAGAGAAGAAAACTCTATTGGGAATGATTAAATACATTCAGAATCTCCTTAAAAGTTAAAAAACGTCAAATTTGACAACAATGCTGTCAGCTTCTGGTAACTTTTTCTAAATCAGTTTCACTAGCAATTGTACCGTCTGTAGAGCCTTGGATTTATTCACTGCTGTAATTTAAACACCATCTTTGACTTAAATCCTTCTTTGCATCTGAATATCAAATGCATGCTAACTTCTTGTTTTCTTCTACAAGGAACAAGGAAAAGGAATAGAAAGACATCCCTCTGAGGGGAAGCAAGCAGTCTTAGGAAAGATGCGGGGGCATGGTGGGGGGGCGGATGGGCTCAAGAAATCTTATCTGATTCCATTCTATTGCATTTTAAACTAACACCAGCTATGTGAGTTTGTAATCTTTCCCAGACAACAGCACTGGAACATGGTTGACTATGACAAACACATTTTTGGCTTCACAAGATGAGCTGCTGCCCAACTAATTATTCTTGTAACCTACTTGAACCCTATCAACACTTTGCAGTGAAAAGGCTGATTACTCACTGCAAGACAGGGAAGTTCAACTGACCACCAGGGAGGACTTGTCCCAACAAGCAAAAGAACATGTTTTTTTCAACTTTAAAACCCTCCCTTTCCTGCCCTCTCTATGCCTTTGCATGTCTCTTTCCCAAAGAGATTACAATTCAATTACTACATGCATTGTGACAATGATAATAAATTGGGGCACAAAGAAATGAATGGAGGGACTTCCCTGGTGGCGCAGTGGTTAAGAATCCGCCTGCCGGGCCTCCCTGGTGGCGCAAGTGGTTGAGAGTCCGCCTGCCGATGCAGGGGATACGGGTTCGTGCCCCGGTCTGGGAGGATCCCATATGCCGCGGAGCGGCTGGGCCCGTGAGCCATGGCCGCTGAGCCTGCGCGTCCGGAGCCTGCGCGTCCGGAGCCTGTGCTCCGCAACGGGGGAGGCCACAACAGTGAGAGGCCCGCATACAGCAAAAAAAAAAAAAAAAAAAAAAGAATCCGCCTGCCAATGCAGGCGACACGGGTTCGATCCCTGGTCCAGGAAGGTCCCACATGCCGCAGAGCAACTAAGCCCGTGCTCTGCAACAAGAGAAGCCACCGCAGTGAGAAGCCTGCGCACAGCAACAAAGAGCAGCTCCCGCTGGCCGCAACTAGAGAAAGCCCGCGCGCAGCAAGGAAGACCCAACGCAGCCAAAAATAAATAAATTTATTAAAAAAAAAAAAAGAAATGAATGTATTCCTGATCCTCAGAGAGATCTCAGGATGGTGATTGTTTAGACAGACAAGAAAACACTTAGCACACTCTGTTATAATGAAGTGCTGTAATAAGTGTAATGGGGACAAAGTCCCTGGAAAAGGCTCAGCCCAAATGTCACCTCTCCTGAGAAGCCTTCTCTATGTCGCTAGGCTGAGGTGGGTGAATATTCAATCAATAAACGCTTACTGAGTGCATGGCCGTTAGGATCCTGGGGGATGCCATGATGAACCAGCCCTCAGAGTGCTTACATTCTGGTGAGGGAGGTAGATACAAATAAGAAGATAAATAAATAAAATATCTTAAAATTGTAACTGATGCCATGAAGAAAGGAAAAAAGGAGGAATGATGTAGGACTAAGAAAGGAGACTTATTTTCAGTGGAATGATGAGAGAAGAGCTCTCCGGGAAATGTCATTCAAGCTAAGAACTAAAGGATGTTCCAGGATAAGAGGGTGCCAGCCAACTGAAGAATGGTGGCAGATGGAGGGTAGGAAGTGGTCCAGACAAAGGGAATGGGCCCTGAGGTGGGCGAGAGCATGGGGTATTTGAAGAACTCAAAGTTAGGAAGCTGTGAAGCTTCCACTGGAGCGATGACAGTTGTCTGGGCTGATGTGATGGCCATGGCAGTGGAGAGAAAAGGCCAGACTTAGGGACATTTTAGAGGCAGAACCGAGAAAGCTTATAGGTTGGGGCTGACACAAGAGAAAACAACAGGGGTAACACCTACATTTGTGGCTTTGAATCTCTAGAAAACTACTCAATACTCTGTTGAGTAGAGTAACCTATATGGAAAAAGAATAGATATATGTATATGTATATCTAAATCACTTTGCTGTATGCCTGAAAGTAACACAACATTGTAAACCAACTGTACTCCAATATGAAATAAAAACTTTTTAAAAATCAAGATTTCGGGCCTCCCTGGTGGCGCAAGTGGTTGAGAGTCCGCCTGCCGATGCAGGGGATGCGAGTTCGTGCCCCGGTCTGGGAGGATCCCGTGTGCCGCGGAGCGGCTGGGCCCGTGAGCCATGGCCGCTGGGCCTGCGCGTCCGGAGCCTGCGCGTCTGGAGCCCGTGCTCCGCAACGGGGGAGGCCACAGCGGTGAGAGGCCCGCATACCGCAAAAAAAAAAAAAAAAAAAAAAAAAAAAAAATCAAGATTTCCATTGTACCACAGTCATTTCAACATGTCTGTGCATTGCACAAATGAAGATGTCTATTAGGTGGTAGAATATAGGAATCTGGAGCTTGGAGAATAGGTCCAGGATAGAAATATACATTTGAAAGTTATACGTATACATGTGGTATGCAAAGGCCCAAGAAGTGATCCAAAGAGACTGCAGAGTCAAGAGAATGGGGATCAAGAATGAGTCCAAAGAAGTTTCACGAGCTACACAGCACAAGTGAAGGATTGGGGGAAAAAGAGAAGACATACAACTAGGGAGACTTAGAAAGGCTTATGGAAGGTGGATCTAAAAAAATAAATAACAACTACTACCAAAATATATTCACCTCCAGCTAGCTGCCCCCTCTGTCACTCAGGAGATCACCAGGGTTGACTGCTTGGGTCTAGCAGTCTAAGCACATGATCTTTTCCTCTCCCTCTGTTCTGAGTTGTCCTGCTCTGCGCTGTGGGATGAAACAGGAAGACTGCAGGAAGCTTTGGCCAAGTATTCAGAGAGCTGCCCTGTCCTCCCCTGCGGGAACCTCCAGAGCAAGCAATGAATTATCCTCTGGTTCTAATTCTTTCCTTTATCAGCTTCTTTCACAAAGGGTACTCAAGACTTCACCATCACTAATAAAACCTTTTGAACATGCTTACCTCACACCCATCCTGAAACCAAAACAACTAAGCTAAAATGTAATCCTGCTCTCCCATCCTCCCCTAGATTACCACTCTTGAAAAAAAAATTACATTCATTTTCTCTCCAGTCATTCCCAACCCACACCAACATGGCGACAGTAGCCATCCCTTTGCTGAGTCTACCTCTGGTCAGCAATGGCCTTGAAATTGATTAATCCAATGATCCCTTTTCAGTACTTACGTTATTTGATGTCTCTGCAGCATGTAGAAGTCAGCCACCCCAAGACCCCCATGCCTCCTGACTCCCCTCTTGCTTCTCAGCATCCTATGTACCCTGAATCATCTCTGTCCATCTAGAGACATGAGAGCTCCCCAGGATTCTTCCCTCCACCCATTTTTCTTCTAGCTTCATGATCTGTCTGGATGACTTTGTTCACTTCTCGGATCATAAATCTCACTCCATAAAGGCCCCAGACTCTCATGCACCCAACTTCTCAGCAAGCATCTCCGCCTGACGTCCCACAGAAATAGTCTAACCCAGGATGCTGAACCAAATTCATTATCTTCTCTGTCAAACTTCTCTCTCTCTCTCTCTTGAATTCCTTGTCTGCCCTCTCCCGGCCCTTCACTTCCATTTGCTTAAGCCAGAGACCCAAGAGATGGTTGTACACCTCCCCCTACTCACCTACTTCATGTGCTTGGTCACTGAGTCCTTCTAAATATCCTTGGACTCTGGTATTGCATATGCATCCCCATACCCTAACATAAGGCAGTATCTCCCACCGAATCACTTGCTGTCATCTTCTAATGGTCTCAGTGGCCCTGCCTCATCCTTCTCTCCAATTCATATTTCACCCAACATTGTTCTAATAATTATAATAACAAAGACGTGGAGATAATCTAAATATCTATCCATCGGGGACTGTTTAAGTCAGTTATTATGTAACCATACAGTGGACCAGTGGCTATAACCAAACATATTACCATACATAGGAGACATATATATCACATACATATGTACCTAGGGCTATGAAGTGAAAAGCAAGTTGTCTGTATAGGATAATACAATCTGCATATTAAGAATAGGATGTTTACATTGACATTCTACATTACAGAAAAATAGCTCAAAGGATAGACCAAAAAATGAGCATTTCTGGAGAACAGGATCGGGGTGAGAGGCAGTCTTTTACTTCTTTACTTTATGCTATTCTGTAATATTTGAAGTTTGGGGGGGTTTTTGAATAATGCCACATTTTTCGTTTGGGGAAAAGAGCCACTGATCCAGAGGACAAGAAGTTTTCTAAAGTTTGTTTAATATAATCTATTTGACAGTGGATTGTGAATTCTTCATACCCCTTTATTGGCTGATATATTCTATGTGCAAAATGTATTTTCTAAATGCAGACTGAATACAATCAGTGTTGCCTTACATAACTGGAAACATACACAGTATCTATCTGCCATTGTAAGTAACAGATGTGTAACTCTCAAAAACAGGTAAGGAAAGGAAGGTTTCAACATTGGTTGCTTTACCTTCTATTACTCTACAATCAAGTCATTTGAATTGAGTTGTCATGCTAATAAAAACACAAACACATTGGGATTCCCTCGTGGTGCAGTGGTTGAGAGTCCGCCTGCTGATGCAGGGGACACGGGTTCATGCCCCGGTCCAGGAAGATCCCACATGCCGCGGAGCAGCTGGGCCCGTGAGCCATAGCCGCTGAGCCTGCGTGTCCGGAGCCTGTGCTCCGCAACGGCAGAGGCCACAACAGTGAGAGGCCCGTGTACTGCAAAAAAAAAAAAAAAAAAAAAAAAAAAGCACACACACATTGATAATCAATGTCCTGGTCTCAAAGCAGACCAGGTCACACCTGCTGTGAGAAAACAAGGGAAACTACCCACAGAGGTATAATCTGCAAGGCCTTGGATTATGTACAGAAGTGTTCTTTCATCTCTGAACACATCTTAATATTTACCAAGGGAATAGAGCAGAGAAAAGCAACATACAAGCACCTTGGGCCCGAGGTTGAGAGAATGCATGACTTGAATCAACAGAACAATGCAGTGGATATTCCAGAAAGGGGTGGCCCAGTTCACTGCCCCCCTTTTCCCAAGGTAAGGACTCCATGGAAAACCACACTGGTAGGAATATAGAAACAGCTGCTGTGAACACTGGAAATATCAATCATAGCTAGACTCTGGTTCCCAGGATATTTATCTATTGCTCTTTCTGGCCCCTCCATTCACTAGAGCTGATTTCCCTTTCTTAGGCAGCAGTTTGAGGTAACCAGCCTCCCGCTGGACCAGACACCTTTGGAAGGTCTGGAGTGAAGAGAAGGGCTCAGTCATCTGTCTTTGGGGGCTGTGTGGGTCACAGCTAAAACTGAGGCAGGTGATGTCCGCTAAGTCTTCCCAGCCTTGCCCACCAGAATCCACCTTCCCTCCCTGCCCCACAGCTGCACACTCCTTTTAAGGTACAGTATTTTATTACAGATGATAGCTTTGTGGAGGCCTGGATATTTAGATGGAAAGCAACGGAACCCATTATTTTATGCTCTCTCACACATTTGAATCTGGAGTCGATAGTGGATGCTGTGGTATGCTCCCCTGACCTCCTTTCCCCCACTTAAGGACTGAGGGATTTATCCCTCCAGCTGCTGGGAGTGTTGATAAGTGACAACATTTACCAACTATACCCCCCTCTAAGGCCTTGCTGTGTATTCACCCAGGGCCAGGCCCACTGCCTGAGCACAGCCCTGATCCAGGGGCTGGTTGATGTAATCGTAGAAGGCCTCTTTTCTCTCAATTCAGGACCTTTCTGCACCAGAACTTCCTGAGGGATGGGCTGAGCACTTTGTTATACTGTTTCCACTTCTCCCTCTGCCCAGCCTTGCTCCCTGCTCTCTTCCACAGGGGTTTATGCTGGGAGTTTCCCCCAATAAATTTCATGCACACAAGTCTGCATCTCAAAGTGTTTCCCAGGAGCGACCAGCAACAATGCCTCAACCCCAGTGTATCAATGTCCCGAAAAGACTCCAAATTTGAATCTTCTCAGACTAAGAGAGAAACGCCTATAAATGATTAGTTCTTCACTGAAATGTTAACAATTAATCATGATGGAAAAATCAATGATCCCTTCAGCGCTTCTATTCGATGATGGTTTTACTAATGTCTGCTGATTGATGACTTAGAATCCCAGAAAAACACTAGGAGACTAGATTCAGTTTATAATTCCATTATACTCTATTCTCTTCTTAGAAGTTCGTCCAATATTTATTTTTGACACTTTTTCTAAACCATATGCTGCATTTCAGTATAAAAAGTAATAGCGGAACCCCTCACCCGGAAACCTTTCGCTTGTCTGAGATGAGTGTTGTCAGCTGATACTCTTCCATTTCACCCCTAGACAAGTTGATCTAATTGTGCTTTGTTCACGTGGACTTCCGTCCACTTCCCTAATAAAGCTGATTATCAGATCACAACTGTCCTTTTAAGTAAAGACTGAGATAAAAACAAAAATACAATTTCGTCTGCAGCAGTTGGCCTTGTCTGATACGTGTCTTTTATCTGTTTTCTTTTACCTTATCTCCCTTCATGAACTGCAACTGCTTCTTCTATTTCAAATTCTCCAAACTAATGTCTACAACCTAGGTCTCACCATCATTCTCAGTTGCTTATACTTAAGTCTCACTTTTTATTTTTTGCAGTACGCGGGCCTCTCACTGTTGTGGCCTCTCCCGTTGCAGAGCACAGGCTCCGGACACGCAGGCTCAGCGGCCATGGCTCACGGGCCCAGCTGCTGCACGGCATGTGGGATCTTCCCGGACCGGGGCACGAACCTGTGTCCCCTGCATCGGCAGGCGGACTCTCAACCACTGCGCCACCAGGGAAGTCCTCTCACTTTTTTTTAATGGTTGCATTTTCTTTTGAATGTCACACCTCCATTCAAAGGTAAGTTAACTTCTTTCTGTAAACACTGTTGTCCTTCTTGTGCATTGCCTCTTAAATTCTTTATTATCTCTTTTTGCAGGAACGCTTGGCTATCTTGCTACCTTTGACCAAAGTGATTGGAGACACCCACTGGGGCAAAACCAAACAAATGAACAAAGGGAGGGCTCGTGAAATTTTAAAGAAATATGAATTAATTACAAAATGTGGATAATATGAAACACAGTAGAATTAGATGACCAAAAAAAAAAAAAGCCCAGACACCCAATAACAGCATATCAAAATATCTTGAAGCTTCAGTTTCTCCATGTGTAAAATGAGCATAATATTCCATAAGAGTTAATGGGTTAATTCCATAATAGTTCATAAGAGTTCATAAGGACTTAATGAAATCATATATGTATAGTCACACCCACTTGGAATAAGTTCAAACAAATGGTCCTATTTATGTTTGTTTATGGTGATATCTATAAAAATTGTTGATATATGACAATCATTTCACAAATACTAAATGATATATCTGGTGGAGACACTTTTGAATCAAAAGAGAATGGTATGCTGTAGGAATTGTGATTCCCTAAGAACCAAAGGGAGTCAAACCCCCAGTCTGGACAAAGTACTGACATTTACTGCCACCTACTGGATGATCAGCAAACTGTGCCACTCTTAAAAATATACAGAAATACAGCCTCTGAATGATTCTTCCTCAATTTAAAAGGCTCCCCAGCCATCACTGTTTGCATACGTTGCAAACAACAACAACATCAGCCCTCCTCCTAAAGAGGTAGGACTAGTAGCTGTTTTAGGAAAGTGGGTAAGTTAAGTCACAACCCTATAAAGCCACGCTTGAAAATCACGTAAGAATAAATTCCAGGGCCTGCTAAATGCTCCACTACATGTACCACTATGAAGTGCATGCCCAAGGCTCAAGATTCCAAAGGACTGGACCCATGTGGTCATGCCCTGGGCTGTTTCAAAGCACTGCATCTGGATAAGACAATGCTATTGGTGTCCTGACAACCAATAATTTACAGAGGAACTCTTCATTAAGAACAAAGTTAAAAGAAATAACAAGAAGGTAGTGTTTAAGGGGTTAACAGGAAAAAGTAGGCACAACCGCTAAGCAGTGGCATGCCCTGAGAAGATGGAGCCCAAACTCTTATTCTCTCAATGGCTGCCTTAGAAAGGTAAGGGGTCAAGCAGGTAACATGGGCAACTGGTCTCAGAAAAGACTGTGCCCAACCTGGAAGGCACATGCCCTGTCTCAGGGGACAGCCACTCTTCAGCCCCAGCTGACTCGCCCACCACCTTGCAGGTATAGCCTGTGGTTAGGGTCATGGGTTCCAGAGACAGGCTGCCTGAGTTTAAGGCCTGGCTTTGCCACTCACTAGCTGTGAAACCTCGAGCAAGTTACTTCATCTTTCTGTGTCTCAGTTTTCACACCTATAAAATGGGGATAATAATAGTCCCTGTGCATCACATTTTTGTGGGGATTAAATCAATTAATACATGCAAAGTGCTTAAAAAATTGTAGGGCTGTAAGCATTCAATAAATGGTGCCAAGACAAAAGGGCAGGTCCTTTGTCATCAGATTTCCCAATGTTTGAGAGAAGCCAGAATCAGGATTTTTTTTAGGTGAAATCTTTTAAAATATAAGCAAATAATTCGAATGTTTTCAAAATCCTGTGTGAGGCAAAACATGTATGTCTGTGGGCCACATACAGTGCACAGGCATCCAACACCTCGAGTCTGGTGTTGTGGGAAGAGCAGAGCTTGGGAAGCAGACAGGCCTCACCCCATTTCCAACTTGGCCACCAGCTCGGTGATCCTTCGAGCACAGTGGCTGGGAAGTCAGGATGGCAGGAGCACGTGATGGAGAGTTCTATGCCAGATTACAAAGAGCGAGTGACAGGTGGCACGCCTGACCAAATGTAACAGAAGAAAGTCCTCTCAGTGGTTTAAATGAAGCCTCTAATATACAGGGTGTGTAAGTGTAGGGGGAAGTTGTCTCCCCCCTTCCCCCCAGGGACTTCGTTCAAGGTCTTTAACACGGACCACCACCTATCTTAGAGAGACCCAGATTGACATATCCAACTGCCAAAATAGAGTTCATTCCACTTTTAAAGGACAGTTCTTGCTCAATGAGTCCATAACCCAAAGCAGCCGCCAAGATGGCCAAGAACACCAGACGGCCGTTCAGCAGACAGCCGTGAGAAATTAAATAGATACACGAATGAAAGATAAGCAAATAAACATCAACACTGTTGGAAAGCAACATTTCCAACATTGTTGGAAATTAAAAACAAAAAACAAAAAACCAAGCACTAAGAAAATGAGGTGTTTTTTTTTTAAGTTTAAGGATCTACCTTTGTCTTTATTCTCCTTTACTATTGCTGACCCATTGTCTTTCTGCCATCATCTGATGCCAACCAGACAGATTTATAACGAGATGCTAGTCCTCTTCTATTCTACTGACAAATATGCAGCCCATCTGCCTCCAATCAACGATGGAGCACGTGGAGATGGAGCAATGAGATATTTTTAAACACTCCTTTAATTAATTCATTCCAAGGACTTGGCCCTTGGTGAGGGGAGGGGGGAGGGGCAGGCAGAGGGAGGAGACAGCAAGCTCGGGATCTGGTAAATAAAGAGATTTGTCGTAATCTGGATACTAAAACCCTTGCTATGAAACATTCTGCTGGCCCCCAACAAGCTGTTAAGGGCATGGGAGAGAAGACAGCAAGCAAGGCGGTGTATGGCACTTGTTAGCTTTTTCAGACTTCCAGGACACGTTCTGAAAATGCAAACAAAACTAAAATTTCATCTTGAGAATGACTCTTTTGCCTACTGTTGCTAGAAGATTTTAAATGATGGGTGTCTGATTCGGTGAAAATAAGTACAGCAGGTGACAGAAATGAGTAGATGCAGTTCGTTCCAAGAGGCAAGCCAGTCCCAAGGGGGGAAGAATCAGTATGGAAAACAATTTAGTTTGCCTTTGAAAGGGGGAAAACCAGACATCTGGGCATTGTGTGATACAGCCATGGAGGAGGATGGGGAGACGAGATTTTCATTGAAATCAACCTGTGTTGAGCTTCAAACTGTCAGTTTTGCAATCCTGGATCTGGCACATTGACCCAGAAATCTCACACTGTGCTGTTAAATATTGCTTGTTTCTGCAGCCAAAGCACCACCATCTCCTAAAGACTTTTCCCTGTCTGACAATTCCCTTAAATCTGAAGCCTAAGGAGACAGCCCCTAATTGTGTTGCATTAAAGAAGAAAAGAAGTGGCCATTGATACTTATGGGCAGAACTGCCTTTTGGTTTTTAACACCTTGGCTCTTCCATGTCACAAGCTTCATTTGGATTTAGCAATTATTTCGTGAGAATTAAGCTTTCAGTCACTCACAAGAGGCCATGTTGTTAAACATGAAATGGCTTTCTCATTTGAGTTTCACCCATCTTTATTTTAACCAGGGAGGCTGATTTTTATATTCTTGAAAATGAGAAATGAAAACTGCAGTGAAGTCTGAGGCACGCAACGTGCAACCAACCTCCTCTGGACCCCAAACCCCCTGCGCTCCATTCCCTTCCCAATAAGTCTGTTCCGTGGAATCTTCCTCCTACTGACCTCAACCTCATTCCCAAGGGGAAGCGGGAGAAAGCAAGCGTTACGTTTTGCTTTTGTTTGCTTGAAATAATACATCCAGTGGTCTCTCTTGTGGGGTTTTTCTGCTGTCAGCAGTTTTCTGTTTCGCTGGCTTTCTAAGTCAAATTGAAAGCCAAGCCCTCGCACTCGGCTTTCGCTCTGACCCCTTGGCTCCTGGGAGCTTATCGGAAGATAGATCGCCTTGGACCTGTGACACGCACGGTGACCTAGCTCTCTCCCACCCCCAGAACGTAGTTCTAAAATGCCTGCCTCTACAGCATCTGAATGCTCCACATAATTCAGTCTATAATGGACACTAGCCAGTCTGCCACCAACTACTGATAATCGCTTTTCAATTTGAATCTGGGACCAAAACCATAATTCTAGCCATGTCTGAGGACTCAGAAAAACAGAATGCTCAACTATCAAATTAGACGTTGCTTTGCAGGAAAATACCTCTCAGGGCCTGGGAACTACCAAAGAGTCCACTGTTGAGTTTTCTAGAAGCTGGATGCTAATAATCCCAATTCCAAATAATCAGAAACCTCAAATAACCAGACCGTGTTTGAGCATGCTTTGAAAAGGCAATGACCAAGTGCACAGGCTGATGATAAGAATATTCCACAAGGCAATTTGCACAGTGTATGCCGAAGTTTTGAGAGAAGGCTGGTAATCTCCTGCTCCAGACATGCCTAGCACAGTCTCCCAGGATAATTGACATTTCCAGACGATAACTCCAAAGTTCGGCCAAGCCCTGGAATCTTTTGGGAAAGATGACATCACATTCTATACCATTTTATTCTTAAAGTCCCTCCTCATTGGACCGCCTACTTCACAGTTACTGGAAGAATCAAATGTGATGATGTACACAAATGAGCTTTGAAAGTGAAGTGCTAAACAAACATAAGATGTCACTATTGCTTCTAGTAATTCTTTCAAAATTGGTAATCAGCATATGCCGTTGACTGTAACTACATCACCAAATAAATGGTGACCAGAATGGTCAGTTTGCCATACTCTTCCATTCCCCAAACATTCTGGATCAAACAGAGTTGAACTGAAAATACATACATTGGGGCTTCCCTGGTGGCGGAGTGGTTGAGAGTCCACCTGCCAATGCAGGGGACACAGGTTCGTGCCCCGGTCCAGGAAGATCCCACGTGCCGCGGAGCGGCTGGGCCCTTGAGCCATGGCCACTGAGCCTGCGCGTCCGGAGCCTGTGCTCCGCAGCGGGAGAGGCCACAACGGTGAGAGGCCCGCGTACCACAAAACAAAACAAACAAACAAAAAAAATTGGAAAATACATACATTGAAAGCATAAGACTCTATTGCTATTTTTGCTTCCTTCTCAGCAATGTATGTCTCAAGGAAACAGTTTCAACGTTGTTAGAAGACACAGGCTAACAAAGGCAACCAGCTTGAGGATTCTTAGTGAACTTCCCTCTGTAAGGCACATTAACGAAAGACATCAGAAGAGGCGAGAGAATCTCACTAAACCATATGAACAATTTACTCATCAAAGTCTTATGTCTTTGTAGCCCCCTAGAGTGCCTAGCATGTGAGGTCTACTCAACAAGTACTGAGTAAATGCACCTGGAAGAAAAGATGGAAGAAAGGAACAGAAGAAAAAAGGAAAGACCAGGGCTTCTGAGAATGTCACCTGCTCATCAGTAACTGCTCTGAAGTGATAATGTGTCATGCTCTTTCTGTATTTGTTTCCCAGCCTTTCAAATGTTCTCAATTCTTTCCTCTCCTAAATGCAAATTCCTTTGACCAATCTTTTCCTGACTATGCAGAGTGTATAATACGACATTAATTAATTGAATGTGAATCACTTCTGCTCTATATTTAAATCAAATATAGAGTCATATTTGGGCAGGTCTCATTTAGGACACAGGTGAGATAAACACACTTAATTTGGGGACTTTTGTTGTTGTCTTAACCTCTCCCTTTACTATCTGGCCATCGAAATAAGGATGCAGGATTTGAAAGACTACCATCATCAATCTCTTTCACAGATGTTTTCCAACCTAGCCTTTACAAGCAGGGACAAATCTAGAAGGGACCTGAAGGCAGCCAGAAATGCCTTTATATCTTTTCTAATATGAAAGACTATTTAATTAAACAGGCAAAGACACTGAGGTTGAGACATATGAGCTCTGAATATTTAATTCTAGAGATCTGTGTTAGCACAATGTACCACCCTCCTTGTACACAAGCATCTTCCTGGAGCGTCTTTTTGGACAACTAATAATCAAAAAGGTCCACACTGCTGAAATACTAGGACAAAAAGAGGAGAAATCTCATGCAACCACCAGGTGCCAGCCCCTCTTTGGAAGGACTCCAGGGGCCAGAAAAGGGATGAGTTCCTTCTCTTGGACACAAAGAGACAGTTTTAGAAATAGTTGCCCTTCGTTGGAGGTTGAAGTCTAGAGATCTAACTTTGGAGCCGCTCTATGCTCCTATTTAGAGACCCATTCCCCCAAAACAAGCCTGCAGAGTTGGTAAAATTTATTAGGCAGAAGCCCTGGAAAGCTCCAGCACCAAAGACCTTCCACCTGTGCTCAGATTGCTTTCCACTTAAGATGGATCCAGTGATCTCTTGCAAGTATCTAGTGCACTTTTGTGAATTAACCAAAGGGCTGAGCTCCCCAACCAGTCTTTTATTCCTACTCAGACTCTACCGAGCCGGGAAAGTTTCCTGGGAGACACTGGTCCAGGGACATTGTTCTGGACACTTCCTTTGAGGTACAAGTATTCAAGGGATTCTTGCAGCCCCATCTCCCTCTTGCTAAAGACACTCCCTTTATTTATCATTGGGATCATTCTCCATCCAACTGCAGCCTCAGGAGGCAGGAGACAACTCCAAGACAGCGGGCAGAATGGGGGGGCGGAGGGGGAGGTCAACGCTCCGCTGGAGTTTGGGGACTCCTGTCCCTGCCCAAAGCCACTGATTTTCCTGCCTCTTCCCGGGAAGCACCCAAATCTTTTCCACTTTTCCTTAACACTGGCCAGGGAGATTCCGCCATCCAGGGACAAGAAGAGATCGGAGCAGGTCGGGTATCTACTCCGCGACTCTGCAAATCTGACATTCAAGACGGCGCGCGCTGGTCTTCGCCCCGCCCCGGCCCGGGTCCCAGCTCATTCATTCCCGGCCGGTCCCCACCGTACAGCCGGCGCCGCGCTCCAAGTGCTGCTTCCCCCAGCAATGTCTGCCTCTCTTACTGTGCCCAATCCCTTATTGTTTTCAAATCTCAAAAGTAACCTCAAGAGGATTTTTCGTCACTCTTTTTCACACCTCCACCGAACCTTTTTAATTAAAATAAAGCAATCCTCCGTCTCTCGCATCTTCAAAGGGTTAAGCAGCAAGCTTCGCGAAAGAAAATCAATCCCCCCCACCACCATCCCACCATCCCACCCCCAGCCAGGCCATCGCTCCGCCACCGTCTCCGAGGCCCGGCGCCGGCGTCTCTCTGTTCCCATCCCGGAGAGGCGGACACCACACCGCGCGCGCCCCCCGCTTCGCTGCGGGTACAGAGAAAAAGCCTCTCACCCTTCTGTGGATGCCATGGCCTGGGGAACGCCCCCTCCTCTTCGGCACAATCCGGCAGCGGCGGGCGAGAAGTGAGCGGGTGCCGGGGTGAGAGCGCGAGAGTGGCCGAGCGCGGTATTTAAGGGGGAGCCTCTCCCCGCCCTTCCACCCCCCTCCTGGGTAAGCCCTTTAGCGCCTCAGCGGGCGCAGGAGGCTCCAGCCGGAGCTAAGACGCGTCTCCGCTCGGCACCGCGCGCGTGCTGCGCTCCCTCCGCCGGCCTCGCTGGGGCTTGGCTGGGCGCTCGTGGGGGCGTTGGGGGGACCTCGGAGGGTGGCTTCCCCGAGAGTGCGCCGTCCCCCGGGCTGCGGGAGGGCGCGCAGGGACGACGTGCCGCCGCTGCCACCTGTATTTGCTGCGGGGCTCGCCGCGGGGCGAGTGGCGGAGCGCGGGCTCGCAGGACGGTGGCAGGGGAGGGCGGCGAGTGCGTGTGCCGTGGGTGTGCAGGGGAGTGTGTGCGTGCGTGCGCGGGTGTGTGGGTGTGTGTGCGCGCCGGGGGAGGCGGGGGAGGCCGCTGCGCCCTGGCTCCGCGCCGGTCGGGGAGGGATTGCAAGGTTTAGCCCCGCCGGAGCAGGGGATTTGCAGGCGATCCCTCTCTATTTTCGTCGAGAGCTGACATCACCAGTGCCGCCGCCTCAGGAGACTCCTTTAACTGCCGCCTCCTCGCCCCCCGTCTCCAGACGCCGTCCCTCCTCTGCCATCCCTGCCCCCAACCTCTCTCCATAAATTAGCCAAATAAGCAAAGAAGCCCCGCTGGTCTCCCGGGAAGGCCTGGGCCGTCCGTGGCAGGAGCCCAGGATCTAAGGAGTCTCTATTGTTTCCCTTCAAGCCCGCGTGGCCCGGGGTCACCCCGCGCTGGGCGAAGCACAAGCCACGTCGCGGGGACCTGGGATGCCCCTCCATCCCCGCCTCCCTGGAGCAGCCCCCAGCACCCCGCCTCACTCCTTGGCACACTCGCTCCGGCTGACTTTACTCCCAAGCTCATCCTCACAGGCGGCACACCCACCCCACCCTCCCACGTCCTGGGTACCAGGCCCCGCGGAACCCAAGCGGCCAAAACACGAGTGGCGCGGCCGAAATACAGCCCAGTTGCGCGCCCTCCCCCGCCGCGGCCCGAGTAAATCTCCGGCCTTCAATTATGCATCGGGATTAATATTAATGCAACTCCCTGGGGCGGCGGGCGGGTGCTGGAGAGGACGTAGTTTTGGGGGGAGGGGGTTTTTAAGACAAGGGAGGTCGGCCTCCGGGGCGCTGGCGGGGAAGGCGCGGTGAGACGGCGAGGCAAGTGGTGGGGACGCGTTTTCACCCACTCTGCTCCGCTTGCCTTAGGCTTCTGTGCCCCGGGGGCGGCGCGCAGAGACAGATGGGCTCTATCAAGGGAGGGTCCGAGCCTCCACGCTGGCTTTGCATAATAAAGACAAAATCCGTGCAGATTTTATTATCTCTAGGCAGAAACAGACACCTACAGCTCCACCACCTGTCAACGTTGTGACTGCCCGGGAGGGCAGGCCTCAATTTCCTCTTCTGGAAAATGGGGCCAAAATAACCCCCTTTTCAGGGCCGCGGTGAGAATTAAACAGGCTCTCTTGAGAGAGAGATTTGCAGTGTCAACGCGCCCGAGAGATATCTGCGGTTCAAGCCTGCCCCTTGGAATTTGCCAGGCTCCTCCGGGAGGGGGTCTGGGACGCCCGTAGTGTCCTCACTTGCCGCCTGTCTAGTCTTATTCCCCGGGAGAGGAGCTCTCCAGCCCCGTGGCTGTGCTGACCCCTTTCCGAAGATCGAATGAAGCGGGCCACGTGGAAACTCGCGGAGTTCATCCCGGGGACCATGCCAGGGGAGCTGGAGACTCAGCAGGGACGCTTCGTGGTTAAATGCCTGACGCTGGTATCTGAGAGCTTGAGTTCACCTTCCAGTGGAATAATCTGGGAGGAAAGTCCTCAACTGCTCTTCATCCCATCTGCAAAACGGGAGTACCATTCCCAACCTCGCATAGCTAAGAAATCGAAATGAAATGTAAAAGATACGCGAAGCTCTGAACTAGAGTCTGGCACCCAGTAAACCCTCAAAAATTGTTCAGTTTAATCTGAGGTTCCTTGGACGATAGTTTCTTGAGTACAATATCCAAGTGTGAACAGGCAGATTAGAGAAATAACAAGAAAAAGAGAAAAGAACTAAATAGAAGGTTTTAAAACGTTTCTGCTCACCTCCTCCTTCCACCTCCCTTCCCAAAATCTGAATCCAAACATCTTCCTCCATCGCTCCCCTTTCCTCCTGCTCTCTCTCTCTTTCCTGTGTGCCCCATTAGATTAACCAGACCTATATCGTATCTATCCTAGGGACCCTTCATATCACCTCTAATTGTGCATTTTCTTTTTTAAAGTTTAGTTGTGATTTATAATAATTTGTAGATGAAAAACTACCTTCCTGAACCTTCGTGTGATGCTTGGTACTGCCTTCTCTCTAGTCCTGTCAAGAGTGGATGTGTGACTTTGTATGTGAAGTTGTCAAGTGCAGAATATGTACAGTCTCATTTTCTCTTTATAATTTAGGGATTTTGCTGCCCTTTCTGCCAAGGTGGCAGCTGGAAAACAAAGCCACGGGTATCTTTCCAGACGTTAATGATCCCAGCAGCACTACCTCAACCCCCTTTACAATGAGCACAAAGGAAGACCTCCATCAGAATTCCTCAGTATCTGCACACAGGTGGGGAGGGCTGAGCAGCACCATTCCTTAGCCCTCACTGCCAAGGGCAACACACCTGATGGTAAAGAAACAGAGTTAAGTAAAAGACCAGAGAAAAGGAAATGGAGTTGATTTCACTTTTTAAACCATCCAATTGAAAAACAGTCTTAATTATATTTTTCAGTGTTCAGGACCTGAGAGAATTCAGTGAACCAACAAGCATGGCCAGATTAGGCAGGAGAAGTGGCTCCACTTTGCCACTTTTCCTGCAAACGGCTATGTTTGGGAACCTTGACACCCGTCTTATACTTGAGAGAAATTTTCATTCAGCTGCCCTTGGAGATGAGGCCTATTAAATCATGTGGAATTTGCCACAGATAATTCTGGATAATAATCATTAACTAGAAGGAACTGATTCTTTTTCCTCGCTCCAGAGGGCCCTGCCAACATTCCCACTAATTCTTCATTTTTTAAGCAAATTGGAGCAGTGCTTTTCAATATGGACTGACCATTCAAATGTACTGAGGGAGCTTTTTAGAAACAATAATGCTAGGGCCACCTTCCAGAGATTTGAAGAAGGGCCCTGACTCAGGTTTTTTTTTTTTTTTAAACTTCCCCAGGTGAGACCTCCCCTACTGTGCAGCCAGCATCGGGAATCACTGGACTAGAGATGATTCAAAAAGATGGAAAAGGGTCCAGAAACATGGCCCTGAGGAGTACTTGAAGCAGATTGGTGTGTTTAGCCTTTGCAAAGACAATAGGAAGATAACAGGCTGACCCTCCTCTCGCCAAATACAGGGCATTTAAAAATCTATCCAGGCAAACACGTGTGTGCTATTGTGGACAACTAACATGAAAAGCTGTAAAACATGGAGTTTTCTTCTCGGTTTGCACATATATGGAACACTGAGGGTAAGCCACACTCTCACACTGCTTTGGTACTGGATCCAAACTCAGCTCAGGGTCAGGCAGACACGCATCAAATACTGCCCCTGGCATCAATTAAACTATATATTCTTGGGCTGGGCACTTGAGGTGCTCAGCTTCCTCATCTCAAAACCAGAGAACATAATAATACCACCTTGTGGTTGCCGTGAGGTTAAAATGGGATAACTAACACATAGGAAGCACTTAGCTCTGAGGCTGGCACATCTTAAGTGCTCAAGAAAGGGTCATCCTGGACTTGTGGGAGCAGCAGCACGCACCCCGTTTAATTTCCCACTGAGCCCACGTGAAAATCTAGCCTCCCCTAAGCCACCTAAAGTGTAACCCCATTAACTCCTTTCTATCTTTACAACAAACTATACAAATCTCCCAGCCAACATTAAGTCGATAAAGCCCTGATATGAGAACAGAACGAGGTCAACCCTACAAGCCAGTAAGAACACTTTCGAATTTTCTAGCATCTCTCAGTCTCCTCTAGGGATTCCATGGTTATGGCAAAAGCAGAAGGGGAGGGATGCTCTCACATTTGCATGTTGATTTACCTTTCTTAAGTCTTGCCCACAGGCTCTTAGACTTAGCAGGAATAAAAACTACTCTGCAGGACTGAATACCAAAAAATTGACTGTACTGTCCTCTGATAGGTGACGTAAGGGATGTTCAAAGTTAATTTTTACTCTGAGGGATGTTTTTTCTTTTCTGCCTTATTGATGGTTGACTTAAGGCTTAACCCAAGCTGTGAGAAGTGACTTACCACGGTTGAATTAAGGTAGTGTTTAGGCTGGGACTTCATGGTCCCAGTTGGAGACTATGTTGGAACATTACCCTAGCATTTGCTGAGTCCTAACTGTGTGTTCAAAGTATCTTAATATATATATTATCTCATTTGATTCTTAAGATGACCTTCTACAGCGTATATTATTATTATTACCCCCATTTTACAGAGGGGAAAACTGAGTCCAAGAGAGGTTACAGAATTTGCCCAGCATTACACAGTTAGTGAGTGGTTGTGTCAGTCAAGATCCCAGCTAGAAAAAGATGGCATATTCAAATTAAGTACGTTGTGCAAAGTTTAACAAAGAGACTATTTAGAAGGCTGTTGGAAGGACGTAGGGAAACTCTAAGGGATAGTGCAGAGCCCACAGACTGTAACAGTGGGGCACCATTACCCACCCTAACCTGAACCCAGAGGGAGCGCTCAGTTCCAGCTGACATAAACTGAGATGTTGTTGCCATGGCGACCTGCTGGAAGGGGGCCTGGGAATAAATAAAACTTGACCCCTACTTCCCTCCTGTTCTCTCCCCTGCGGGACTGCCTGTTGGCCAAAGCTGGAAGCAGAGGGCAAGAGAGCACATTGGCACAACTCATATGCAGCCCTTGTAGTTCAACCTCCCGAGGAACAGAGCAGGATGGAGACAGTCAGAGAAGGAATCTACAGGACCAACAAATGAAGCTGGGGCAAAACTGGTGTTTGAGATCAGGCAGCCTTCCTGCAGAACCTTGCTTTTAACCTCTCTGCTATGCAACCCGTAGTAACAATAATGTCATCATTATTGGAACAGGTTGCCCCCATGCAGGGTCCTCTCCACCACGGAGCATCTTCTAGCAGAGAGGACTCAGGCAGACCATTTGCTACAGATTAGAAGACGGTATATTTATACCATGGAAGAAATCACCAGATGGCCTCAAAGGTTCCAGTCCTAAATCCTATAATTCTCAGTGCTTTTCTCCAATCGTAATAGGAGCTTAGTTGAACCAAAGAAGGGATAAAAGCTTCCCCTTCTCTTATTTGCTCTTCTAAGGAATTCATTCCCTGTCTTGGTTTTCCTACAGATTGCTTGAGATTGGTTATCGTGTCTCTGATTGGGGGGTGGTAGGACTCCTAATATAGAAAAGAGAAAAAAAGCCCTACACTGTTTTCCCATAAAAGGCTGTTAAATAAGCCCATTCCCCTTCCTGATGACCACAGAGGAGAAATGTCTCAGTGTCCAAAGTTTATCAGGAGAAAGTGACCCAGAGAAAGAGCAGCATGTCTGGATCTGTCTTTTGAAACTTCGGCTTGATCATTAAGACTACAAAATAAACACCTTAAGGTTTTTAAGAAATAAATAAAACAGAGAGGATACTGGAGGCCCTTTCATCAAGACAATTAAAATGAGTATGCTAATTTTTCAAAACTGTGAGCTATTTTTAGTATGAATGAAAACCATGAATGAAAATCCTTGTACAGTGTTCTATTTTAGAGGAAAGAATATTCTCTCACAGCACTGGCCCTGAAGCCAAGAGCATCTGAGAGAGATGCTGGAGAAACTAAATTGAAAACGAAAAGGTTTTAGAAAAAGAAGGGAGTTTAGGGTGATAACTGGTGGGAGGAGGATCTTCACAGCAGCAGCCCCAGATCATTGTATTAAGAATACAAAGATGTGCACTCGCTTCGGCAGCACATATACTAAAATTGGAACGATAAAGGGAAGATTAGCATGGCCCCTGCGCAAGTATGACACGCAAATTCGTGAAGCATTCCATATTTTTAGAACACTCCCTAACACCATACACAAAAATAAACTCAAAATGGACTAAAGACCTAAATGCAAGGCCAGACACTATAAAACTCTTAGAGGAAAACATAGGCAGAACACTCTATGACGTAAATCACAGCAAGATCCTTTTTGATCCACCTCCTAGAGAAATGGAAATAAAAACAAAAATAAACAAATGGGACCTAATTAAACTTAAAAGCTTTTGCACAGCAAAGGAAACCATAAACAAGACGAAAAGACAACCCTCAGGATGGGAGAAAATACTTGCAAGTGAAGCAACTGACAAAGGATTAATCTCCAAAATATACAAGCAGCTCATGCAGCTCAATATCAAAAAAGCAAACAACACTATCCAAAAATGGGCAGAAGACCTAAATAGACATTTCTCCAAAGAAGCTATACAGATGGCCAACAAACACATGAAAGGATGCTCAACATCACTAATCATTAGAGAAATGCAAATCAAAACTACAATGAGGTATCACCTCACACCAGTCAGAATGGTCATCATCAAAAAAATCAACAAACAATAAATGCTGAAGAGGGTGTGGAGAAAAGGGAACCCTCTTGCACTGTTGGTGGGAATGTAAATTGATACAGCCACTATGTAGAACAGTATGGAGGTTCCTTAAAAAACTAAAAATAGAACTACCATATGACCCAGCAATCCCACTACTGGGCATATACCCTGAGAAAACCATAATTCAAAAAGAGTCATGTACCACAATGTTCATTGCAGCTCTATTTGCAATAGACAGGGCACGGAAGCAACTGAAGTGTCCATCCACAGATGAATGGATAAAGAAGATGTGGCACATATATACAATGGAATATTACTCAGCCATAAAAAGAAGCGAGATTGAGTTATTTGTAGTGAGGTAGATGGACCTAGAGTTTGTCATACAGAGTGAAGTCAGAAAGAGAAAAACAAATAGTGTGTGCTAACACATATATCTGGAATCTAAAAAAAAAAAAAAGCGTCTGAAGAACCTAGGGGCAGGACAGGAATAGAGATGCAGACATAGAGAATGGAGTTGAGGACATGGGGAGGGGGAAGGCTGAACTGGGACGAAGTGAGAGAGTGGCAGGGACATATATACACTACCAAATGTAAAATAGATAGCTAGTGGGAAGCAGCCACACAGCGCAGGGAGATCATCTGGGTGCTTTGTGTCCACCTAGAGGGGTGGGATAGGGAGGGTGGGAGGGAGACGCAAGAGGGAGGAGATATAGGGATATATGTACACATATAGCTGATTCACTTTGTTATACAGCAGCAACTAACACAACATAGTAAAGCAATTATACTCCAATAAAGATGTTAATTAAAAAGAAAGAAAGAATGCAAAGGTGGTAGAATTTATAACATGGTCTTCAGAATTAGACTGACCTAGGAACCATTCATCTCAACCACATTTGGAGCAGTGAGTTTCAAAGGGAATCCATCTTTCCCTCTTTTCGTTTTGAATGAATGTAAGTCACTTAACCTTCTGGGTATTGATGGGACTAGTAATGACCCCATCCACTGGGCTCAGAGGAGAACTAAAGGAGGTGATGTCACATAAAGCACTAGCACAGTTCCTGGCACACAGCGATAGCTATTGTCATTTTTATTATGTCAGCCTCCTGGCTGCCATGCTGTCATCACTCAGAAGTGATAATAGGGGTAACACTTCGGATCCAACAACACAGTACAGCTACAGATGAGCCTGCCTGTAGCTCTATCTGTCCAGCGTGGTCACTGAATAGAAAATAAAGGGAATCATCCCTCTCAGGGGTGTTTGGAGCAGTAAGATACAAGTTGAGTTCATTCACTCTTTTCTTGTTAACACACTTCAGCAAAAGAGAAGTAAGGGAGTTCTATTTTTACCTGACTCTCTACGCTGATGAGAAAAGAGATGTCACTTCAGAGAAATCTCATTTCAGACTGAGAACTTGGTCTAAATATAATCCATTCTTCAGGCAGAAACCACCTAGTAGACGGTTTCCACCATTAAGTAGAAGGCTCGGGAAGACTAAAACATTTGTTAGCTACACTTATTGCCCAATGAATTCTAACGGAAGGAGTGTGAATTCATTCCATTTACATCACAAAGATGAAAGAGGAAAGGACACAATGGAAAAAGGTGAATTGTGAGTTCTTGGTTTATCATTCCTAGATGTCAGCATCTTCTTCTAGAAGAGATGGCTTGAGGGTAAATGTCAGGGTTGGTGCAAATTCTTTATGCCCAGCATAAAAACCATACAATTTTGAATTAGAGTGACTGTCTCTTTTTTAGTAGCTCGATTCTGTATAAAGCAGAAATACTTTTTGAGGGTGATTGCTGGTATTTTCATTTCTACCCCCAGGTCCTTCTAATGATGGCAAAGAATGCCAGTTATGCATGTTTCCTTTCCCTTTGTTCTGCTGGGACAGTATTGAGTAGTGATATCTTTATGATGGTCAAAAGGATGGAGAGAAAGTTTTTATCTTTGTGGGAGATTTCGTTGCTTGATGCCACCTCACTGTGGTTAAATGCTAAGTGATTTGGCTAAAGGACCAAATCAAGGACCCCAGGTAGGCTCTCGTGACCTCAGAAAACCCAGTGATGTGATTCTGGTTCTAATATCTGTATTCATTTGTTTTATGAAATCACTTAGTAATTCTGAGAGAGGCTTTGTTATCGAATCCCAAAAGTATTTTTCTTATAAAGTTGTTTTCCTTATTAAAAGAAAGAGAAAGATAGCTACCAGGTAATTTACTTCTAAGTTGAGATTCTAGATTCAGAGATTTTTTTTTTAAATCAAAGGATGAATTATGTCTTTGGGTAAAAACGGTAAATTAGAAGGGTCCTAATTCACTTGGAGGTTTCCTTTATTAGCACCTGGATACTGTTTTATTTGTAACACCCTGTCCCCTTTCTAAATAAGGACTAATAACGTTCTTTCTTTCTCTTTCGTTTGGAGTTATCTTTTCCTAGAAACCATAAGTTCAGGAATATAACACTGGTTTTTTTTTTTCCTCTGAGAATTCAATCTCTAAAATTATTCTTCACCCGAGAAAGCTATTCCCTAATTTTATCTGCTGACTTTTTTTTTTCTTTGTTGACAAAGCTCTCTGTCGTGTCTGGTCCACAAGCTTCTGGATAAACACTCGGTGAATTGGAATACAAACGTGAAGTGAGCCCTAAAAACCTCAGCCATTGAGATGTTCTTCTTAAAATGCTGGGCCTCAACAGCACATCCGGGCAGAGCCCTGCCAGGGAAAGCAGGTCCTACTGCCAAGAAAAGCAAAAAGAGACCACAAATTGCTACCAAACCACTCCAAAATGCTCTTGTCTTTCCAACAGCCCTAAAAAGATAAACTTCCCCAAGCCCTAGGGATCCAAAACGTATTTCACTCAAAAGTTTCACAGGATACTAAAGAAGGAGAAAAAATAAGGCAGGAGGGAAGCTGTGTCTCACTTCTTTGCCTCTTGCATTGACTGTCAGCCTTCTTCTTTGAGCTTATCTCATACTCATTTAAGATATTTCTCCGTTAGAACAATATGCAGTTGTGTTATTGCCATGAGACTCAAGGTCTTCATTCATGTCCAGGTTAGAAGAACAACAGAAAAATCCAAAGTCAAAGCCAAAGGCTATAGTTGACGAGTTGATGGCCTCATTAATAGTTCCTAGTGCACATTTCTAGGAGTTCATGGGGTTTGACATATATAGTGTGGTCCTAGCAGTGCCTTCTCACCTAATTTTCCCAGCTGCCCAGGTGGCCATACACACCAGAACTCCATCTCCAGCCTCCCATCACACCGCTCCCCTCCTCACGTTTTCCCACACTTTCAGAGAGCCCTATTGGTTCTCTAGTTCTTCAAATATGCCAAGAGCCCTCCTCTCAACGTCTTTGCACATGCTCATCCCTGCTTGGAATGCTCTTCCCCACTCCCCACTCTCCATTCGTTAGTCAGTTCCTTCCCAACTCAGCCATCACTTCCTCAGGAAGGCCAACCTTTTATCCCGCCCCATCCAGATTAAATCAGTTACCCTTGTTATACAGTTTTACAAGATGCTGTATGTTCCTTCCTAGTAGTCACCGTGATTTCTGATTATTCATGTATTTCTGGGACTCTATGACTGAGGGCAAGCACCAAGCCTATGTTGTCTACCTTTAGTGTTTCAATCCTTAACAATCAATTTTCGTTGATGGATAAATGACAGGCAGAAAATCAATGAACTCACAATCCTTGATTGAATCCAGGATGGAAGAGATTTTATCGACTACTATTCTGATGTAGGCGGTAACTGTGGAGGGCCCATTAAGTTCTGAGTAGGTGATGAATTTGAAAGCATGAAAATTCTTAAGTCCCAAAGACCTGTCAAGATTCATATCAAACCTCATACCCATAACTCCAAAGAACAACAGGTTTCACACTGGGAAGGAGTTGATAAGATGGCTGCAAATTTCCTACTAGTCCAGCTGCACCTGATCCCTTTAAAAAAGTCCAGCCTGTACACCGCCCCCCCAAAAAAAAACTCCCCAGCAAACACGTACACATACATAAGTGCAGATGGGGAAGTGTGTAAAAACTCACTGCAAGCTCTGGCACTTTTTCTTCGAAATTTATCCAGACTACTTCCACTTACATAGTCTCATTGCATTTTGCTCTCGACTCTCTTGGTTTTTCTAACCTGTGGCGCCCATTTATTTCTGCCCACCCTTCCCTGTTGTCAAGCTCACCCCACAGATTGCCAAACTTATTTCCACATGCATGGACCGCAACAGCATTCTAAATCCTCTCTTCCTCTCTCCACCCCTCATACTGTCTCTTATAATTGGTTTCTCCATCTCCAGTCTCCCCCTCCTTCAAGAACAGCAATGAAACAACAACCATCATGATAGTGGCCAATATTTATAGAGTGCAGTGGGTCAGATGCTGTTCTACATACTTCACTCACATACACATTAACTCACCGACTCCTCATATCATTTCACTCCCATTTGCAGATGGAACAACTGTGGGATGGGGATTGAATGTCATGCTCAAGGTCACAGCATGTAAGTGACAGAGCTGGGATTTGAGATCAATCTGGGTTTTCTAACCGCTGTCTCTGTCTAGCACAGCCAGCCTGATGGGCCTTTCTAGAGTTCCACTTCTATCCTTTCACTCTCCTGGAGACATCAACATGAGCTTGATGTTTGCAAATAGGCAATAAGAAGCCAAATTATTGATCCTAGCATTTGAGATCCACCACCAATTGGCCTCACCTGGGCTGGCCTTGCCTTGGCTGGCCAACCTAGCCTGTCATTGTAATAAAGGATTCATGCTGGGAAAGAATTGGCCCTTCTTTAAGCCAGATCCCCTCCATGTTTAACCTTATGTTCTTTCCAAGCTCTTCCTGTGTTTACGATATCCTACTTCCTTTCCATCCACCACTCCAGAGACTCAGCTGAAGTTCTAACTACCTTGTGAGTGACAAGTTAACTGAAAACACTGGCCTATTTGGAGTGCCCCTTGCTCTCGATTCCTGTTGGAGTTTATGTAAGAGAAAGCAATATGGGTTGACTACTCAGTAATTCTTGAAAGTCCACTTGATATGTAAACCTGGACACTCCTAAGGAAAGCAAAAATCTGGCTTAAATCATATTGAGTTTACTTAAATTTTATGCATCATATAAGTGTTAACATAGAGTATGGAAATTTAAGTAAAATCTATATGACTTAGGCAAGACTCTTACTTGTATACCTATACGTATATGTGTGTGTCTATATATTTTTTCAATGCCTTACAGCCAAAGACCACCAGAAATACACCTATAGTTGAACAAGTTGAATTTATCGCTCCTTGAAATGAAAGAGAAGGCACATCATGGGGAAATGTGGGGTATTTCATCAAGGGAGTATTAGAATGAACTTCTTATAGGATCTGGGCTTCTATTAGGTGATTTGGGGGAGGTTCCGAGGAAGTGGGGTTTTGTTCTGGATTGCATGCTAACAGTTAAGTGGGGACAATTCTATAATTGGCTATCTTTATAAATCTTATCTAAAAGGAAGGAAGAATAAGAGGCTAACACTGTAATTGGTAAAGAGGTCGCAGTCACTCCTCTTAACCAGGAGAGGGGGATAGTTGGTATTTTTTGGTTTGAATAATAACCTTGCTTTTGTCTCTTCATAGACAAGTTACAAAGCAGTCTTGTTTCTGTCTTGATCCATCAGAGTCACAGAATGATCTCGACTGATCCTGGCATCCTGTGAAACGATTGATCTTCAACAGGAGAACACCACAGCTTTGCTGTGAGTGCCAGGCCAGCTCCTAGGCACCAAGGCCTCCCAGATAGAATGTCAGATGTCAGGGGCTTCATGTGTATAAAACAAAACAAAAAACCACTACAAAAGAAATTAGAGCCAAACCATTCTGGATGAATCAGGAGCCTTCTCCAGCTCTCCACAGAGGTGTCCCCAGTTGAGAACCACATTAATATTTCACACATTAATCGTCGATAACTTGTGATGACTTTTGTTCCGTGTTAACTTAGAGGCTGGAACTATGTTTGCAGAGTTCCCTTCCCTGTATGGCTCCAGGTGAGAGCGGGCACAAGAGAAACTTACATGAGATTTGAGAAGGAGAGTGAAGCAACAGCTGTCTCCGTGCTCTGGACAATGGTAAAGAGCATCGGGCACTGTGCCAGCTCATACACAACGTCACTGATCTGCTCGTTCACCTTTTGCTGGCACGGGACATCACCCAGGCCCACAGCTCCCCCCGTACCTGCTAGAAATCCTCTTCCGGCTTCTCCGAGTGTCCTGGACCAGGTGTGTGTGTGTGCAGGTCACTCAAATCATCGAGGTGGGGGACAGCAAGAGACAAACATAGGTTTCCATTTGTCCTCGTGGGCTCCAGTTTGTCCTTGCTCTGCCAATTTCACACCCAGCTTTCCTTCCCAACGGCTGGCCGGTTGAATCCAGATCCAACATCAGATGCAAAGGCAACAACCTGTAAAAGACTTTGCCACGAGTGCCCACAATTGTATGTGGCCATCGTAACCCCTTATTCTAGATGACCCTTATAAGTTCAGAATCTCTGAAAAAACCCTGACTGACATACACCCCAGATTTCCAGCTAAGAAGAGATTCCTCATCCTTGGAGTTCTATCCTAAGACCAGAGGGCCATGGGATGAAGGGAGATGGATGACATTCCTCCAACGCCGGGTATGGCCAAGGGACAGGCTCGTGTCTGACTCTCTCATCCTGACCTGGAGTCTTAGTTTAGTCTGGTTGAGTGCTTGCAACCTGTGAGAGCAGTGCTGGGGTAGAAAGATCTAGGGCGAGTGGCAAGTGGCCATGAGGCTATTAACGAAGCAGCCCCAGGTGGTGTCACCAGGACTGGGGGCCAGACTCAGCTTCTAAAGGGAACAAAGCCATAGCTGAGATGACAGAAATGTGAACCAAATCTGAGTGGTGAGGCAAAGATGGAAAATGACGCTAAATAGTAAAGAGAGTGTCAAGAAAATAGGGAACGTGATGGTCCAGGTGAGGGGTCAGGACAAGTTAAAGAATGGAATGTATGAGCATGGACAGCCAGGTGAGATGTGGCCGATGTGGAGGCTTTATGGAGCTGTGCCCCGCTGGACAGCTCTGCCCCTGCCAGTTATTATAGGCACCAAACTGTATGCCAGGTACTATGTTCATTGCTTTACACAGTAGCTCATTTAATCATCACAGCTACCACAAAAGACGGAGTTTAGCATGCCAACCTAACAAATAACAAACTGAGGTAGAGGGGTTAGGTGACTTGCCCAAGGTCACTTAAAAGAAGTTGAAAGACAGGAATTTGAATTTAGATCTTTTTGATCTGATTTCCATTACACCTCTCGAGATCCAAACTTTCTAGGCTTAAAAACAGCAAGAAAAGAACCCTTTGAGCAGCCTGATAAATATTGGTCAAATCCAGTACTCCAGCTTAACCACTATGTGTTGGATGTTTGTTACTCAGAAGTTGATAAGTCATACGTTGCCCTGAGATTAAGCCATGAGGATGCAGCGGGTGGGTGAAAGGAGGACGACGTGAGGCACGGAAAGCCCCAAGAAAGCCTGACCAGAAGAGAAAGTACCAGAAATTCTCTTCTGGCTCAGGGAATTATGTAAAGACACAGAGATGAGGAGGCAGGTTGGGAGACAGATGCGACCTCCCGCCTTGGGGCTAAAGTCCCTGGGGTCAAAGTTTTCTCTGATAAGTGGAGGAAAGAATAATGTTTCTGCTGGGGTCTGTAGGAGGCGAATGTACCAACCCTTGGCTCTCAGGCCTCAGGAGGTGAGGAAAAGACCAAGAAGTTCCCACAAGCCCCCAGGGGAGGAAGAGAAGGTCACTGAAAGTCAGGCTGGGTAGCCACCAGAGAAGGCTGTCACTGTGGCCAGGAGGCTGAGTAACCCAAACCAGTGTCAAGTCGGAGTCCCCCCAGATCTCAGGAGTATCAGTGCCAGCCAGACCTGACGAGCAGCTAAGTCAGCGGGGAGGACCGCCGGCCCCAGGGAAACAGAGAACACAGCACAGGTTGCAGTAGTTACAGACATGAGCACCCAGTGTCAGCAAAATGCCCAGGAATGAGAAAGTCCCACCACACCCACCCAAGAACCAGCAGGAACTCAGGAGTCCTACTGTGTGTGTCCCGGGGCTTGAAGTCACGTAAGCCTCCATGGCACATCTTGGAAAGGAGGAAGCTGGTGAGGGTAGGGGAGAAAGGATAAAAGAGTGAGTCACCCAAAAAAGAGAATGTTCCTGAAAAGATCACTTCAGGGATTGGATTGGATTCAATTCATTTTTTTTTTCCTCCACTATCCAGTGGGAGTCAGGGGTGGGGCTTGAAAGGAAAATCCTGTAAGTTATAGAGAAGAATGAAGCTGTGGTTTCTTGGCATATCTCAATCGAGTGTGAGTATATAGGTGATTCCAGTTCAGATGCTATGAAAATAGGTCCTAAAGATTTCTAGAGGTTCAAAGCGGGGTTTTGTGCTTGATCTAGAACATAAGAACAAGAGGGGACACTAGGAATCCTCAAATCCCTGGTATTTTCCTCTGTTTGTGCCTTATCTGATGGTGCCCATCCTCCCTCTCCCCCACCTGAAGGCCCAGCAAGCTGCAAGCACTGGTATTGAAAAGATGGCATCGGCTTTGCTATATGCATTATTTGGGAATGATAATCTAGGATCTCTTTTAAAGGGCTGCCACCCAGCCATTGGTCCCAACACATGTAGCTCAAAGAGGCTGCATGCAGGAATCAGAGCCATGGCACATTCGTTCCGTGGGTCAGAAGCCAACCCTTGTTTTATTAAAGTGGGTACAGGGGATTGGGAGGGAAAAGGACCACCTCGTGACGTGGCACTGTGCATGGCCACCAATGCTGCAGCCAGGCTCCGCTGTCCGGGACTGTCCTGCAGGCGGCTCTTTGGAACTCTGGCGGGCTGGAGCCTTGGAGGAGACCTGATGAAGCCAATCAACCCTCTCTCGACCACAGCTGACCATGGCATTCACACCACTGAAGTGCAGGTGGGGAAGGCCACTGGGGTCGGTTGAATGGGGAGGATTTCTTTGCTATTCATGTAGTCTAGTTTGAAGAAACTGAGTTCTTGCGAGCAGCCCTGGTATCTTCCAAATGGTCCCAGCAGTCAGGGAGGCAGTGGCTTACCAGAAAGTAAGCTCGACTTGCCCTCCACTGGTTTTGACATCAGAAGCCCTGGCACAGCCAAATTCATGGGCAGATTCACATTTCAGGTCCACAATGCCTCGGGCAACACACGTACGGAAGGATGCACAGAAGTGCTTCTTGATGGGCCTGAGGCTCATTTCATGTTTCTCTCGATCCAGTCTTTAAAAGGCAGCACTTTGGTGAAGGCTGTGTAGAGGCTGTGGCTGCATGTTTTGTCATAGCTCCAGCTGACCAGCCCCACCAGATGCCAGCGGGGCTCAGGGGACGCCCGCCCTGGGAAGAACGCAGCTGCGATGCCGCCCGT
Organism: Mesoplodon densirostris; assembly: GCF_025265405.1. NCBI lineage: Eukaryota > Metazoa > Chordata > Mammalia > Artiodactyla > Ziphiidae > Mesoplodon > Mesoplodon densirostris. The sequence continues at coordinate 24,551,589 of NC_082667.1, read as the reverse complement.
CTCTGCGGTGCAGATGTCAGAAGGGGCAGCGCGGTCCCAGCCGGCACAGAACATGTTGTCTGTGACACTCACCGGGATGCCGTGCTCTTCGTGCTTCTCCTCACACAGCAGCGAGTCCACCACACTGACTACCCCCGTGCGCAGCGTGTCATTCTTGAAGCCGGGGCTCCTCGCATCTGCCAGGACATTCCAGCCTGCCACGGTGACGCGGGACTCCTGGAGGGAGGTGCTGAGGTCCCGAGGGGCCACCAGGCAGATGGGCTGCACGCGGGTGCTGATGCGAGCCTTGTCCAGGAGCTTCAGGACGGCGATGTCCACATCCAGCAGGATGGGGTCGTAGTTGGGATGCAGGATGATTGCAGAAATCTACCAAGGTAAGGAATGGACAGCAATTGTGAGCAACCAACCCCACAGTGACAGGAACAGGCAAGCCCCAGGGCTAAATTAATGGGAGAAAATGTCTAAGAGACAGCTACAATTATACGGAGTTACTTTTCTCAAGGGATCATAGAAAGCAACTGCTCTATTCCCAGGGTTGCAAACTGAAATGCCCGCATGGCTGGCAGGTTGTTTTAAATAAGTTGAGTGGACAGGTGAGGTTTCAGAGAACGGGAGTGCATGCCCCATGCAGAGGGAGCAGCTGCCACTTTGCTCCAGCTGACCACTGCCATGCAGAAGTGCTCATTTGGCCAGAGAATAGACTCCAGATCTCTGGTTGAAACCTCCTGGTTTTTAAATGTTGGCAAATAACTGATTAAAAAAATATATGTTAGCACTATCAAAACACAAAACCCTACAGGCTACCAGTTTGCAACATCTGGTCCACTGTAAACACTGCATTTACCCTCAAGCCAGTAAGATAGAGCTACACCCAGGGTGGTCCACAAGACTGTGCCACAAAGTCTCCCCTGATTGTCCCCACCCTTGCTGATCATCTTCTTTGACGGGGGCCTCCAGGAGGTTACATCTGTGATACGCCGTAACATTCTTATGGATGTGTTCTATTCCTTCAACTACATTTGGGCTCATTTACTCAGGGATTCTACTGTGTTGGACTAGTCACGATATACTGGTCTGTCTCTTCCCCTAGCCTGTGGACTCTTCAGGCCAAACACCATGCCTTATTCAGTTCGGTATGTATTCCCAGCGAATGGCATGCTGTGGGAACTCAACAATGGATGGATGGATAGTTGAATGGATGGATGGATGGATGGATGGACAGATGGATGAGCTGGATGGGTGAATGGGTGGATGGAAGAGAGGGAGGGAGGCAGGCAGGGAAAGAGAAGAATATTACACATTTATTAGGAGTCTCTATTTTCCTCAAAGCCTACCTAGCACAGTGTCCTAAACATAAGAGGTGGTTACATTTTGATGACCCCAATGATAGAAGATATTTGTTACTACCTTATTTTTAAAACAATTTTAGGGGGGAAAAACTCCATAGTCTTTCTAGATACCCCTTTCTAGTATCTGTCAATATATATTAGCCGCCTACTATGTGCCTAATAGTTCCAGGCTCTGGGCTGGATGCTAAAGTGCTAGAGTGACAGGACCGACATAGTCCCTGCTCGCCCAGTACTGGGAGTTGCTGAGCCAGAGACACGGTTTCCAGGCTGCAGCCCCCTCTCACCCGCAAGCTCTGGATGCTTTTCTCTTCCCGGTCATCATCCCTGTAGAATTTCCCCAGGACGACTTTGAGGTCTGCTGTCTTGATCACGGTGACCCTCCCCAGGTCGGTGACGCAGTGGGCAGCCACCACCACGGTGCGCTCATTGACCAGGGCACCGCTGCAGACGAGGAACCACGTGTCCTTGTGCAGGTTGCTCCCGTGCACCCCACCGGCCCTCCTGTAGATGGCAGCCTGCCACGGCCAGCGCGTCCTCTGGGTCTTCGGAGCAGTGACGTTCTCAGTTTTCCCACAGACTATGGAGAAAGCACCAGCTCAGTAATGTAAACTCAGACCTTCCCATCCAAAGGGGAATGTGTCAGTCAAGCAACAGAGCACAAATCTGGAAAGGTGGACCCTACGGATGTCAAGACCACAGAGCATCTAACCTGTTTTTCTTTTCCCTTTAAACATTAATCAACCACCTTGACATGGTTGACTATAAAGTCTAGGATTACGATTGGAGGCTTACCATCCCAGCCACTTACTGGGCAAGTTGCCTAATCTCTTACAGCCACAGTCTTCCTGCCTGCAAAATGGATACAGTAATCACAACTGTCTCCTAGGGTTCTTGAGAAGAGTGGATGAGATGATGTATATAAACAGTTAGATTCAGATATCATGACTATTGCTATAAAGATGACCACCCCAAACTAAGCCATATTCTTCTTTGACAAAGAGGATGGGGGTAGCTTAGTATGTGCAAGACCCTATTCCAGACACTTCCATGTATTACTGCAGTAATCATCATTATAACCTTGTGAGTAATTAATACCTCATAATTAATAACAATAACCTAATTAATACCATTGGGTGATGAGAATGAAAACTGGGTTAGACATGGTAACCAAGGTGATATCACCAGAATCCCTCTAGCACCTTTAACCCCCTCCCCACTTGGTGTTTAATAACTGCTCTGTCCCTTTTCTCCAAGTAAATATGAAAGAATTATCCACAAGAAGTATGCCCCCTTTCCCAAAAACTTCGTCTAAGATTTAACGAGTTCATTTCTCCTGGGTAATACGTTTAAGCCAAAGGAAGGAAGCTCTAACTGTGGAATTTCAGACTTCACCAAGCTAGGGAAAGTGTTAGAGGGCCATTCTTTTGGACAAGGAGTTTTTCCCAAAAAAGTCTTCAATAGGGTCAGTGGCCTTTCATAGGCAGCAATGGGAGAACTAAGCTGCTCTAGACCAAGGACAGGCATTGACTCACTAGGGATGCAGGACGGGGCACGCCCACTCCACTTCCCAGTCCTCAGACATGTCCTCCGGCTGCTGCCCAGGCGGCGGTAGAAGGGTGAGATGCACTCATACTGGATCTGGGTGTGCAGATATTGGTACCCAGGGGGCAGGTCTCCAAAGGGAAGGGCTGGCTTCTTGGTAGAGGAGTCCTGCAGCTTCTGCTTGCTGAAGGCTGATGAGTATAGCTGGTGTAATGGCGTCTCCCTACATCGGAGCACCCGGCCCGGAGAGAGAGGAGGGCCAGAGACTGTCATTGTGGCTCTTTTAGTATCCAAGCCCATTCCGTACAGAGGAACGGAAAACAGCTATCTCATCCTCTGTGTGTCTCTCTCTCTCCCTTTCTCCCCTCACACCTCTCTCTCTCTCTCTCTCTCTCTCATACACACACACACACACACACACACACACACACACACACGAATGGCTCTTCTACCACTGAGCACATTTTCTTGCATACTTCAATTTATTCCATCATTTCCATTTCTGGCATGCCTCCAGCTGCCCTGGATTTTAACCAAAGAGCATAATATCTGACATAATAGCTAGCTGCTATCCAAAGGTACGCTATACATGCACACACACAAAAATTAGTAGTGAAATTAAACAAGAAAGGAAGTTAATTTCAAGGGGAGAAATCCAAGTGGCTGCTTTTCTCTAACCATTATCATAATGGGGCAGTATTAGGAATTGATTCGAACTGAACTGTGTTGATACAGCAGCTTGATTTAGCAATTAGCAGATGTAATTAGTCCACCTCAGAGAATAAAACCTTCTCTCAGAGCACATTGATTGGGAGAAATAAGGAGCGTTGTGTGCGAATGTGAAAAGGTCTTTTAAATGAGCCCTGAAGTTGAAGCACCCAGAGACCACTCTGGGATTCTTGGGAGAGAGGTATGCACACTACACAACTTGTGCTCATTTTATATCAGTGCATAATGACTATTAACTGACAAGTTAGAGTTCCTTTAGGAATCAGTGTTTTCATCCCATTTAATGAATGGAGGAAGGAAGCCCAGAGAGGTAGGTAGGAGTGCTGAAGGGCACACAGGAAGCTAAGACAGTACCCCAGGCAGCACAGGGCAGTCATGGTTCCCACCCTGGTTTCCCTGCCCTGCCAATCCATCGTAAGAAATCTGTTTCCTGTGTCTGTACCGTGCTGTGCTCAGAGCAAACATTCCATCCACATTGATTTCATCCAACAAATCTTTAGCTCATGTTTAGAACCAGGTCTGCAGTTCAGGGAGCTTCTGGACTCGCAAACAAACACAGCTTTTGGCCGTTGAAGGTTTGCGTTGCCTTTGGGGGTTCCTGGGTGAGCCTGGCTACTGGAGAACATCATATCCCCACTCAGCAGCGTATCTTCCAGAAAGATATTTACAACCAAGTTTTAGGCTTGCTTTCTCATCTACATGAGACACCTGGCACCTTGTCACCTAACCCTCCATTACAACCGCTTTACAAAATGCAAAGCCCGGTGGTGATCTTTTTTAACAGCTCTGGGCCTCCTCTCCAAGATGTCTCCTTGGGAAGAATACTTACTGGAGAGTCCAGGCCCAGGTAAATCACAAAGATCAGAAAGGAGGGTGGGTAGAAATACTGGATTCCACTGCCACTGTTCCCAAGGAAATGCCTTGCCGGAAAAGGAAATGGAATGAGAGAGCCAGAGGCAGAGTGAGAGATGAAGGAATATCCTGAACTTTGAATATTTCAGATCACTTGTTTGGGGTCAGTTCCAGTCACTGGGATTCATTGTTACCATTTCTAAAAGCAATAGATACTGCTCACAGGTGTTCAGAGGTGCAAGGCGTTTTTAAGGCCTTTATATAAGGCTTAGTTCAAGCTTCATGCATCAAGGAGCAGACCCTGAAGACCCTGGATTTGCATCCTGGGTTTGCTCCTTCCTCTAGCAACGTGACCTTGGGCAAGTTCCTCACCCTCTCAGAGCCTCAGTTTACCCATCTGTAATAAAAAGTAATAAAATCTAAAATGAAATGGTAATAATAATACTTACCTCAGAGGTTTTAGTGAAGACTAAATGAGCTAATATATGTAAAGAACTCAGAAGTGTAACGGGCCCAGAGCAAACACCCAGTAAATGCTATTTGCCTTGCATTTAATCCTTAACAGTCCCCAGAGACAAATGTTATTGTGATCACCCTTACTTTTCAAAAGAGGAACTAAAGGCTCAGCAAGCTTAGGAATTTGCCCAAGAATACCCAGTGCTAAAGAGAGATGACAGCAGGTCTTGAACCAACTGATCCAATCCATTCATTCATTCATTCATTCACTCATTCATTCAATATTTTGGGGGTGCCCACCATGTGGCAGGCACCGTTCTAGGAACTAGAAGTTCAGCATGAACCAAACAGAAAATGTTCCTGCACTTATAACTTTCACATTTTTTTGGTGGGGTACAGGGAGACAGAAATTGAACAAATAAATGAACAAAATGTCAGTAGGACAACAGGCGGAGATAGATGCCGAGGTGAAAACTGGAGAGCTCTGTAAAGGTCAGAGAGCGCTGGCTAAAGAAGTCAGCTCAGCGGTCAGGGTGGAGGTGGGGTTGCTATTTTTAAAAGGATGGTCTTGGAAGGTCTCTCTGCCAGGTGAAAACTAAGCAGGGAACTGAAGGAAACCAGGCACTAAGCCTCGTTGAAATCAAGTGGAAGCAGGTCCCTTCTGGAGCCATGGGTGTAAGGTTCTGTAGCTGCCACCAGGGGTCACCACCTCTATCTTTCCAGGAAAAACGCTGGGTGGGTGTCCCTGAGGCCTCACATCCCTCATCAGGGGCAAGTCATTCATCTCCGGTTCCTGGCCCCACCAGCCTGCCCCATCTGATTGGTCACTACCAAGAACATCTTCCTAAGCCACAGCTGGCTGCATAATAAATACGTAGTAATTTCAGGAAGACTTGAGTATTAAAATCCAGTTCCTCAAAGACCATCTTAAAGTCTGGCTTCCCACCACCACTTACTTTCCCACAATCCAGTGAAATCTGTGCATCTTCCAACAGTTGCTACCTCTTGGCTAAAGGCAGCTGGCTAATAAGCCTCCATCTAACAAGCCCTATTCTTCCTTGGCCAGTCAGCACTGAGTGTCCCTAAGAAACCTCAGACTGTCTTTGGCCAAACACCAGTAGGGAAAGGGGGTGGGAGAGGAACGTTCATTCGCCTTTAAAGCAGAGTTCAGGTGTTTCAACCTCACCTTGACTGAACCTGCATTGGAAGAACTCTCCGTCTCACCAGGTCTGAGATCTTTGGTTCTCGACAGCCTAGAAAAAAAAAAAAAAAAAAAAGACAGTGTTGCATAATTCTTTTCCATATTATCTGTTCACATCATTCAGTTCAGATTCATACCTGACCACCCTTTCTGGAGACCAGTGCACATTCCCCAGGCTTTCAGAGGTAAGACACATTAGCCAAACTTGGACAGCTCACTTAGCAAAAGAGCATTCTGAGTTTTATCTAAATTGACAACCCCCTTTGAAGAACCCAAGTAGAATAAACACCTCTGCAGAGCTGCTCCCCCCAGGTGATATGAAACAATGGTAATTAATAGATTAGGATTATCTGTTCACATAAATAGTATTGGCGAACTTAATCAATACAGAATAAAAGCCAAGGTCAAGGTTCTAAAATATAGCCCAGCATAGTGAATCACAAGGTTCTCATTTAAAACCAGACAGCAGTGTCAACCATCAATAAATCTTGAGTAACTTATTCCTCCATGTCTCTGCAACTAAGGCTCCTAAGGGTCCTTTGAGGGCAACTCAAAGCCCAGTTTAATTTTTTTGAAGTCTCTCTTTCTTCACAAGTGAAAAGGAATCCTTCCCATCTCACTTTCCCAATCAAGCAGCCAACATTCGTCTAATTAGCAACCTAGGGAACTCTGCTTGTATTAATTTGTAAGAGAACAGTTGACAAAAATCTCCAAGGACGTATGTAACACCGTTACCATACTTAATGAAATCAAGAATCAGAGTCTGTGCTGGTGAGGATGAAACTTGCTCCTGGCTAAAGTCTAAAGTGATTTCTTCCTTTCACAAATCTTTCTTTTGTTCCTTTTCCCGTGATTCAGGTTGTTGACAAACACTCAGAAGGGAAAGTGGAGGATTGAAGCAATTATCTGGATAATCTAGGCCAAGGATATGCTTTTCTTCCCAGGAAACAGCTAGATAACTGTGACCTGCCACCAAAAGGAAAGGGGCTGTTGACCTGGAGCAACTAGGGAATCAACTCAGCAAGAAACTATGCATGTCCACTCCCAAGTGGGGTAAGGTCCAAATTTCCCTATGCAACGTTCCATTTGTTCTGGTCCCCAACTACCTTTTAAAATTTGCCTCCCAGATTCCAGGACTGATTCCCTTTTTGTTCACCATGATTCTTTCACGTCTGCCTACACCACCTTCCCTTTGTCTTCTAACTGGAATATCATCCCAACTCCTCTTTACCTCTATAAATCCTTCCCTGCTTCCCAGACAGGTTCCAGTGCTCTCTGCTACATGCAATTGTCTCTATTTCACTCCTCAGAATATACACCACTCATTTGTTCTATAACTCTCCTTTGAATGTTCAAGCGTTTACTGTCTTTTTAAGATGCTTTTAAACATCTTAACATCTCAAACCTCCCTCCACATAGGCTGGCAGGGATGATGTGTCTATTGCGTTCTTTTATTTCTTGCACTAATTTAATATTGCATAGAGAGTAGATAAATGTAGCCATATAAATGCATTTTAATTGCTTCAAATCTATGCTTGGGTTTGCATGTATAAAACTCAGCCTTGTCATCTTTCCTAAACTGCTCTGTTAACTACATCACTCTTCTTGATCACATCAAGACATTGTGATTAGGATAAGCAGGTCCTTTGGCGGTTCAAAAAAGAAGCAAATGTTTTATGGATGATTTCCAACCTAAGAGGAATGTATGGTTCCAGTGAGAACTTAAGAGAGAAGGCATTTTTTCAGGGGCTCAAAAACATGTATGAGAGCTACCAAAATGTCCAGCAACTCCATCTATTCCTACAGACTTCAAAATTATTTGCAAGTTACCTTTTATGCAGATGGGTTGTTTCCCCGACCACTCTCCATTCTGCTGGCAAGTTCTCATCTCATTGCCGCTAAGAACATAGGAGTTGTTACAAAAGAAGGTCAAGACGGTGCCAATTTTTGCATAGCGCCCATTGATAAGCTCAGGGCCTCCTGTAATTTTCTTGTACCCATTGACCGGGCCCCCAGGGTCTGAGCAGTTTCTTTCTTCAAGGACTGAAAGTGGAAAGAAAAGGAGAGCTATTAATAGTCTGAAGCATTCTATTTTAGCATCAAATCTTTTCAAGTCTCATTGAATTAAAAATGCAGTGATACAGAGCCTGCTAACAATGGTACTCAAAGGAATTACTAAGAGAAAACTCATAATAGAAAAATGCATGCATTAGACATATCTTCCCCCTGCTTTTACAATTTATTCTTAAACTGAGAAGTGTTTCATCCCAGATACAAATAAATTTGACACTACAATGGTCTCTCATATAATCATGTTCGTTTGTTTCTCAAACTGTGGGAGATGGCCAGGCCTGGACAAAATACACATTTTGCCTACGTTTTTATGATCAGTATACACGGGTTATTGGTTTTCAGTGTTGTAATATTATCTCCTTCGTTCCCTAAAGCTTAGGCAATTAAACCAGACTATTCAGTTTCTTATTTGTGTTGTACCCAGAAAGTAGAACAGATTCGAAACGAGTACATATAAAAATTTAGATTTTATATTTCATCTGCTGGAACATTAGTGTGTTAGAAGTTGTAATTAAAAAACACTAGAGGACAATATAAATTCAGAAATACAACAAATTCCCTTGATCTCCAAATATAACGTTCCATCTAAACATTTAACAATATTCATTACAAAGATATCTCTATTCTCTAATTCATGTTGCACAGCTACTTAGAGTAAAATTGGCATCACCAGCTATTCTAAGCACTGAACAGGATATTAGATATATCCTGGAAATATTCTATCAGCTAGATAACATATTTTTCTCAAATGGATTATGGCAAATTACTGAATATTACTTGCCTAAGGACACAGAGTAAGTCCCCTAAAGAATTCAACCTTTAATTACTGAGTTTGGGTACCAATCACTCTATCAGCCTCCCTAGTCTCTTTTTAATCATTTTTTCTAAGACACAGGTTCATTCCTATAAAACTGTCCCCACACAATACAATTATGCACTGGACATGTTTTACTTCCCATAAATGTCCCAGTTACCTTTCAAACAACTTACTTGCTTGCCTCCAGGCAAGAAATTAATGTCCATTCATATAATATTTCTACAATATTTGAGAACTAAAAATTAATGAATATTCCTCTGTGCAATTTGGAAAGGTTGCTAATATTGTCCAAGTTTCTGGTTTGTCTGCTCTAAGACTGCCTGTAGATCACATGACAGATGATCTCAATGACACTCTGTGTGTTTTGGGCTATGTACTTTGAGCAGTTTCCCTGAGGGTTGACTCCAAAGCCCCATTTTAAGTGTCAAAAAAGGACCTCACTGAGTGAGCTGTTTAAAAAATACCGAAATGGTTGCTTTGTGACCGCCTGGAAGGGTGGGATAGGGCGGGTGGGAGGGAGGGAGACGCAAGAGGGAAGGGATATGGGAACAGATGTATATGTATAACTGATTCACTTTGTTATAAAGCAGAAACTAATAATCAAAAAAAAAAAAAAACAATAAAGGCCATGGAAAAAGAAAAAAAAAAAATACCGAAATGGTATAGTGAGGGCAATGCACTTTTCTGAAGCTTCAAGTGGACTCAGAAAGTCCCCCAGTACTTATATTTCCAGGAATCCCTCTATGATGTGAGAGCAAGCATTCCATGTTGCTTTAGTGAAGGGGCCACCTTCTTATAGTACAGACTCATTCAGTGCTGAACATGTAGCCCAGAAACAACCAGCAAGAGCCCACAGACTTCAACCATCTCAAAAACGTGTGTTATACATGCAAATTTTAGAAAATGGAATTCACTGTCAACATAAAAATCAGGGCATTTGTCACAGAAATCTGTGTTCCTGGCTTCTGACAAAATTCAGTTTCGGAAACCCTGGGTCTGTATTCTCACACGGCAAGAATCAGCTTTTGTGGGGAGGAGCTCCCTGCCTGGACTGGACCACAGCCTTGGCTCGGCCACAGGCCCCCACCGACCAGTTGCCTGGCTCTGGCAGACAATTGAATCGGTGGCCAGTTAGGCTATATCAAAGGGCTATGATTTGTGTAATTCAAATGTAGCTCCTCATCCATTTTGAGCTTTGCTTGCTAGAGCTCATGGCCAAGAACGATCGGATGATATTTAAGACTCATCCTGGAATACTGAAAGAAAATGAACTAGCCTCTAGTCACATCAGTCTCAGCAGAAGACAAGAAGAGGCTTCTACTGTAAGCCTAATCGTTGCATTTTTCTCCTCTTAGAAGTAAGTAGCTTCCTGGTCCAGCAGGCTCCCACTCCATGATCTCCTACGTGCAGGATTCTCATAGATCCTATTTCTATTACATTTCATGTGGGTTTTTTTTTTACATCTTTATTGGAGTATAATTGCTTTACAATGGTGTGTTAGTTTCTGCTTTATAACAAAGTGAATCAGTTATACAGATACATGTTCCCATATCTCTTCCCTCTTGCATCTCCCTCCCTCCCACCCTCCCTATCCCACCCCTCTAAATGGTCACAAAGCACCGAGCTGATATCCCTGTGCTATGTGGCTGCTTCCCACTAGCTATCTATTTTACATTTGGTAGTGTATATATGTCCATGCCACTCTCTCACTTTGTCACAGCTTACCCTTCCCCCTCCCCATATCCTCAAGTCCATTCTCTAGTAGGTCTGTGTCTTTATTCCTGTCTTACCCCTAGGTTCTTCATGACATTTTTTTTCTTAAATTCCATATATATGTGTTAGCATACGGTATTTGTCTTTCTCTTTCTGACTTACTTCACTCTGTATGACAGACTCTAGGTCTATCCACCTCATTACAAATAGCTCAATTTCGTTTCTTTTTATGACTGAGTAATATTCCATTGTATATATGTGCCACATCTTCTTTATCCATTCATCCGATGATGGACACTTAGGTTGTTTCCATCTCCGGGCTATTGTAAATAGAGCTGCAATGAAAATTTTGGTACACGACTCTTTTTGAATTATGGTTTTCTCAGGGTATATGCCCAGTAGTGGGATTGCTGGGTCATATGGTAGTTCTATTTGTAGTTTTTTAAGGAACCTCCATACTGTTCTCCATAGTGGCTGTACCAATTCACATTCCCACCAGCAGTGCAAGAGTGTTCCCTTTTCTCCACACCCTCTCCAGCATTTATTGTTTCTAGATTTTTTGATGATGGCCATTCTGACTGGTGTGAGATGATATCTCATTGTAGTTTTGATTTGCATTTCTCTAATGATTAATGATGTTGAGCATTCTTTCATGTGTTTGTTGGCAGTCTGTATGCACAGCAAAGGAAACCATAAACAAGACCAAAAGACAACCCTTAGAATGGGAGAAAATATTTGCAAATGAAGCAACTGACAAAGGATTAATCTCCAAAATTTATAAGCAGCTCATGCAGCTCAATAACAAAAAAACAAACAACCAAATCCAAAAATGGGCAGAAGACCTAAATAAACATTTCTCATGTGGGTTTAACTGGCAGGAACATTGGAGAGTTCTCGAGCTCTTGGATGTAATAAAGCTTCAGGACAATTCAGGTCCTTTCTTCCTCTCACTGAAGAGGCTTTAAAGGAACATTTAAAGGGAAACGGACTCAAGATATCCAAACAGGTCTGCCCGTGGCTGAGGAATTCTGCCATATTTCTATAATTCTTAAATGCCTATTCCTTTATAACGTGATATGTCTGAAATCAGGTCACATGCCTACATTTCCTGTAATATTTCTTTACTCCCAATCCCTAAAACAGCTATAATTAAATCAACAGTGCACCTTAAACTTGCTAAAATCTTAGAATGGAGAACTATTTATTTGGTTTTAAGTTTTGCTCATGAAATGTCACCAGGGTTGAGCTGAATGATGCTTCCAAGTGAGGCTTCAATGGAAGGTGAGACTATACGGCTGAAATTCAAGAGAAATTCAGACATTAGAAACAGATTCATAAAGGATTCAGATAATGTAGTTGTCTGACACTACTGAAAAATAAATAGACTGAATATATTCAAGGAAATAAAAGACAAAATTGAGAACTTTCGTAGAAAACTGAAAACCTTAAAAAATAGCCAAAGGAGAGGACTTCCCTGGTGGCGCAGTGGTTGAGAGTCCACCTAACGATGCAGGGGACACAGGTTCGTGCCCTGGTCCGGGAAGATCCCACATGCCGCGGAGCGGCTAGGCCCGTGAGCCATGGCCGCTGAGCCTGCACGTCCGGAGCCTGTGCTCCACAACGGAAGAGGCCACAACAGTGAGAGGCCCATGTACCACACAAAAAAAAAAAAAAAATAGCCAAAGGAGAAATCTAGAACTCAAAAAGTTATAATGACATAAAGTAAAAATTCAGTGGCTGAGTTTAGTAGCAAACCAGATACAGTGTAAGGGGATTAACAAACTGAAAGATAACTTCAAAGAAAAGATTCAGAACAAACCTCAAGACTCAAAAAGGTGAAAAATGTAAGGAAAATGTAAGGATACAGTGAGGAGGTTAATAAATACGTGTAATTGGCATCCCAGAAGAAGAGAGAGAGAATGGAGCAAAACCAATATGTAAAGATATAATAATTGAAATTTTTCTGATGAAAGACATCAACCTACAGATTTACAAAGTCCCAAACCAGATGAATATGAAGAAAACCACACATAGACATATAATATAAAACTTTTCAAAACAAAAACCAAAGAAAAACAATTTAAGGAGCCAAAGGGTTAAAAGACTAGAAAAACATCCTTTAAAATAATTACAGTCATTATCTCTGGCTTATAACACTGAGAATGTTTTTTGCTTCTTTCTACTTTTTTTTAGAAGTTTTATAATCAGAAAATGCAGCCATAAACGTTTATTATTTTTGTTGTTGTTTCTATTGTTATTATTTTTTAAAGTATCAGGCAAAATGGTTTGGGTCCTCCCCACTAAGCCTATAAATCTAGCATTAAGTCTTCATGCCTTTTTTTGTGTGTGTGTTCCCATACCCTCTCCAACCCATGCAAATCTCTTTACCATCTTGCATAATCACAGACTAATCCAACTTTCCATGAACTCAGATCCAAATGAGTTTTGTCACTAGACTCTGGTGGAAAAACAATGTTTTCCAGGATCAGATAGCTATAGGCTTAAATAATCATTTGGCCCTCAGTGTCCAGAATAAGCACACAGTAGGTGTTCAATAAATGTTTGTTTGCGGGTGGAAGGGATAAAGGCTAAAATGTATTCATTCTTCCACTTAATAAACAGGGCCTGGGAAAATTAATTAATTTCTCCAAGACTTGCTTTTCTCATCTATAAAAGGAGATAATAACACTTCTCTGGCTGGGCTGGTTTTGAGGAGTAATTTAAACTACACATAGTCTCTAATTCCCTTTTTTGCCTTTATTTACAAAGCACCCTACTACCTTTAAAAATCAATTCCCCAAATTCATACACCTTAAAGAAAAACCCATAAAGGTATCTAAAGGCCCATTATTGGGTCTATTCAAGTATAAAGCAATATTTTTTGGCTTCTTGGTAATGCGATGGGCTTCCAGATCTGGGTCCAGTGTATTGACTCAGACTTTTGGGTACCAACCATGATCTCTGTACATTCATCTATTTTAATCCTGTGTAATGAAGCCTTAAAATTATATTCCTATATCAAACATCTTCTGGGCATTATTCTCTCTTCCTTCTGTACCCTCTCCTATGATGATTTTGAAGAGAATTCTAAGACTTCCTCTATACATCCTTTTCTCTCCCTGTTTAGACTTCTACCTGTTGGGTTCATAGAGCATCTGCGTCTCAAAAGAGCATCTCCCCAGGGTTAGATTTCCAAACTCCCTCTCTGTTACCCCTGTGGGTTCTCTGTTTAGAAACCTTTGTATCTCCCCACTGAACAGACTCATGATTCTTTTCTATTTGATTTTTCAAGAACTTTGTATTTCATTTCTTCTCAGTAGGATGGATGTTTTCACACAAAGCCAACTGAGAATTTAAAACATCTGCATCTCCGGTGTGAAGAAGCATCAAGCTCTTGCTTTTTGCTAAGTAAAATATTACATAATTAGTAATAAATAGCACATTGTCCTGTTACTTTTGGGACTCGGCCCAGGTATATGAACACATTAAGTTTAGCATGCCTTTACAGGCTATCTTTCGAACAAAATAGTACTTGGGATGCATTTCTATGGCATACTGTTTCAGATAAACATTTAAAGAAAGACCTTCCCTCGTTCTCTTTTTTTCTCAGGGCAACAGTATTAGGCAGTTCACTGTGATACCACTTTACAGAGGAGATGCAATGGCTGTGGGATGGTTCTTGTAGTGATCACTACTGGTGCCCCATACAGGTCTCCTTGTATCCTTTTACCAACTCAGCTTCTACATGTGTGCTTTGCTGCTGAGAGCTGGCACCTGCCACCTTCACAGGACTGCCCCTTGGGCATGGGCACCATCTTGCCCATATGAAGAGCTAAAAAAATGCCTAGATTTTTTGTTCCCTCATGCCCACCCCAGGGTTGGCTGTAGCCAGTGACTGATGGGTGTGGAAGTACAAAAGCCCAACTCCTGTTTCTCGAGGTGTAATTTACACTTCCCAACACCCCACAGGATCAGGCTGAGTCTGGGAGTTCAGGTGAAATCACTCGTGCTGGGTTTTTTCCTCTTTCCTATTTTGCTTCTGCAATTCCCTTACTGGTTGATCCTGAGAGTACTTCCTTTAATAAATCATTTGGACCCAAATGTGGCTCAGGGTCTGGTTTGGGGAGAAACTAAGCTAAGACAGCTCTGCTGTTTTCTTAGCCCTGGGTACCAGAGCCCCTCATGCCTCCCTAGGGCGACACTCCTGGGAGGTGATGAGACCCGAGAGAGATTGTTATCTCAGCCCTGGGCATAGGGCCTTGTTTGCCTTTCAGCACTCCTGGGAGATCTTGGGGAGGATGACTGCAACTAGAAAGGCTGCATCTCATCAGAGTGTCTCCAATCTCATCAGAGGTTCTCCAGCCTCCACAGATATATCAGGCTCCAGCATCCCACCCCCATCCCCACCAGCAGGGCTGTTTTGACCTGAAGGGATCAAGACAATGGACTTCCCTAAGCTAAACAGTGTAGACATGGAATCCACCATCCAAGGATTCTCCCTGCTGACTTGGTGCTGTCTGTGGAAAGCCAGGGACCTTTTTACAGCCCTGGGGTATAGAACTTCTCACGGGCCTGAATTATGGGTCTTAGATTTGAATTTAAGTTGATTTAAAGCAAATAAAGTTGTATCTTTTTCTCCCCTGATTTGTGCACAAAGATTCATACCCAATATAAAGTAGCTAATATGACCAGGTCCAGAAGGTCTATAAGAAATGGACACAATGATGAAGACATCAGGGAGTATGTCAGGATAATGTAGAGACATTTTAAGGAAAAGTAGCTTTTTGGTGCACACAAATAATACCACTTTTTTGTGCCCTCTTGTCAGATCAACTATATTGACTATAAGAAAAGGAAGGTCACACTCTTCATCCCTAATTTAGGGAGTGGACCCACCTTCCCATTCCCCAAATAATCACAAAACTCAGGGAGCAGTTCCAGCTGTGGCAAGAAAACAGACCTCTTGCTCCATTATATTGCTCTCTACCAGTATATCCCTGTTCACAAACTATCTTCTTATGAATGAGTCTAGAATTTCCCTATGATATACCAGACTTCAAGAATATTTGTCTTTTCCTTTGGTCTCAAAGCTGTAAGTTCAAATTTGGAGACAACATCTAGAAAAAGCCCCTAAGAACCAAAGAATCCAATCACCACTTTGCCTTTTGGAAGCCCTGTAAGTCTCTCTGTAGAGAAAGACTGGTGAAGTGCTGTTGGCTGTCCATTTCGTTGATTAATTTTCTTGCACCACCTAGTGTTCTCCGTTGCTTGTTCTTGTCCCACTTCTAAATTGTTTTACTTTAATTATCATTTATACCCTGCTTGTTTTCAGGAATGGTTTGATGTGATTTACAAAACTGCACCTAAAAAAAGCATACTTTTTCCTCTAATTTTATATTAATGATATATTTAGGGTAGCCAGAGAGCCACCTGAGCAAAAAACTAAGAGGACTACTCTGTCTCTTTAACAGGAGCTGGGTTTCAGAGCTGTAAAAATTATCTTGAGAGTTCCATCAAGGGAAAAAGATCCAAAGTCAACAATATTCATTACCCCATTATCTAGCTGGCAGTGTGGGCTGGGGTGTTAGTCTCAATTCTTAACATACTCTTGGTATCCACCCATTCTCACTCATCAAAAAGTCAAGGGAATAATTTATGACAGAATTAAAGTTCTGTTTGGGAAAGGCATTAACTTTCTCATTGGAACTTCCTTCATTCTGGAAACCCAACTTAATCTGAGACCAACACCCAGAGACAACCGTTGGACAGGCTCGCATCTCTTCCTCACTTCTTCCTATTCAGCTAATATCTGTGCCTGGTGCCTCTGGACCCAATATCTTTTACTTCCGCAAAGGTCTCTCCCAACCAGGAATAATGACACCAACTGGTGATATAAACCCCCACTGAAAACCCTTTTTATCCCTGTCCAGCCAATGGAACCCTGCCGCTCTGATGTTTTCCAGCCTTCCAAAGTTGTGAATGAGACTATCCATGTGAAATTATACTTGGACTGCACACACTGCTATTTGTTCATCTGGCAACACTTTGGAGGCTGAGGCTTACAATTAGCTATTTGATCTTAATCAGTATTGTCCTTGGCTTTGGGTACACTGTGTCTTTTGGATACCACTTTCCTGGTATTTGGATGGCCTATTTCATTAGACAGCTGAAACTCCCTGTGCCTAAGAGATGGGTCAGCTTCAAAAAATCCTCAGGAAATTCTGGTCTTTTTGTGGAGGTGGGATGAATTGGGAGATTGGGATTGACATATATACACTACTATGTATAAAATAGATAGCTAATGAGAACCTACCATATAGCACAGGGAACTCTACTCAATGCTCTGAGGGTGACCTAAATGGGAAGGAAATCCAAAAAGAGGGGATATGTGTATACATACAGCTGATTCACTTTGCCGTACAGCAAAAACTAACACAACATTGTAAAGCAACTATACTCCAATAAAAATTAATTGAAAAAAACAAAACAAAAAGATGAACCTCTCACATCCTCATGTGGTAGAGCCAATGAGCAACCTACATAACTATAGAAACTTAGCCGTCTTCTACCTAGCCGATGTGCTCAGTAAGTCCTCTTAGGGCTCCCACAAATCTCAGAAGGTTTCTGAGTCAGCTCCTGGGGATGGGGCTGTGTGGGGGGCAATAACACTAAACTACCAGGGGAAATGTCCCCCAAGGCATTCATGGTTAACTTTTCAAATATAAAATACATCCCAATGAAAATGGCCCAAACAAGGCAACACTATTCTGTTTAGCCTTGGGGATGAAGAGAATGACCTTGCAGAGGCGTCCTGAGCTTCTGAGAACATGTGAGTCCTAAGAGATCCTGCTAACTTAGTAATTCTCACCACCATCACCATTACCAACCAAAGGTCTTTCTAGAAAAAGTTGTCACTGGGAAATGTATGGCATGACCACTCTCCTCTGCACCAGAAAAAGGCTAAGATAGGAATTGTTTTACAGTTCTGCCTAATGAAGGGGGAAAATATACCAAAGAGCCCTGCCTTATCTCCTCAGTGCCTGGTACCTAACAGACACTCAAAAATGTCTGGCTGGATGAATCTGCAAAGTGGGGAGGATAATAGTACCTACCCCAGGGGGATGTTGTGACAATGAAATGAGACAGTGTCACAAAAAGCACAGAGCTTGACCTATATTGAGAATCGTGAGAATAACTACTGTTGTAATGTTTAATACTTGGATACCAATAAGGATGTCTTGTGTTTTGCAGAGAGGAAGCTTTCACCTTCTGAAGCAGGGTGAGGGACAGGTAGTGAACACCCCACAAGGCAGGAGGCTTTAAGGAAAAGTGGGAACTCTGTAGCCTTTGTCAAGGGGCTGGAGTCTCAGGGTCTGTGACAGCAAGGATGTTTGTTTCCATCAGAAGTTAATTCTGCTTTGCTCTCAAGTTCTTCTACTCTTTGCATCTTCTTCCCACTTCCCTGCATGGGCATACAGTCCAACCCAGCTCTAATGGGTTACCTCTTAACCCAAAACCAAAATAAAATCCACCCCCTGCATTAAGTCCTGCCTCAGGGACCTCGTCTGCCAAAGCAAAAGCCAAGGGGGCCCCAACAAGGAGCAGGCAAGTGGAAGCAAAGTCTTAGTAAAACAGTGGTGGACGTGGCCCATTCCACACTCAAGGGCACTCCACCCCACACTCTTGGAGACAGTCAGGCTGGAGAGTTGTTTAGGAGGCCTGACCTGTCCTCTTATTATTTGGCTGGAATGCCATCCATAACTAAAACAATTGCTGACTAGCAAAATACATCCCTTATATACAAACCCCAGTCATCTTACTCTGAATGAGAAGAGGCAATGCCTTGGTTAAGGGGCCACAGGCGCTTGGAGCCCAGCAGAGTTAACACTAAAATGTCACTGGGTCTATGTAGACTCAGAATTACCAAGAAGGAATGATCCAAATGAAAAGGAAATTTTCCCCTAAATTATAAAAGCAAACAAACAAATACCTTGATAACTATACAAGGGCAGCTTCTACTGTGTTCAGTGACCTCTTTGGCTTTCCAGATCTAAATCCAAATGAGACAGCTTCCCTCTAAACATGCTAAGAAGGATGGCAGAGATTCATCTCCATGTTAGGGAGGGAGAGGAGATGGGAGGCTCAGGTATAGGGGATGTGTAAGAAGTAAGCAGTCCACTAGCCAGTCATCTTTCTGGACTCCTCCACTCTCTGAAGGCTCTGGGTTACCAAGTGCTGGTGGGTAACAACTACAGATTCCCCGGGACTGTTTTCCATGGAGTTATCCCTATACCCCTCATACCCTCTCAGGGCAGACTGTGTATTCTCTTTTCTACCCTGTTACTCTAATAAAATATGTAAGGGATGCTCTGGAGCTTTGGTTTCCTGCATAACCACAGGGGACTGACATAAAGCCCACCCCATGTTAAATGAGTGACTATTAAAAAGTCCCATGAGAAAAAAAGGAGGCTGACTAGATAACATGATGCTTGGGGCAACCTGCTCTGGAGTTTCCCAATCTAGTTCCCCCTGACATTCCTCCACTTATCACCTCTAACAGCCCCTTCCTGGTTGTTCTGGCTACAGAGACTCCCCATCCATCATGGCAATGTTCATGTCTTCTCCTGGGATCCAGGGTTCCTTTATGACAATGGCACTGGCAGTATCTACTTGTCCTTTAAAACCCGATCTTTCTTACCTGGATACTGGTGTAATGGTAGCAATACTTAGCATCTGGCAATGATTCAGGAGGAAGAGTTCACAGAGAAAACTTAGAAAGTCTTGTGAGAATTTTCTTAAACCCTAAGAAAGGTTTGTCATGATCATCTAGTTTGTAGAAACTAGTGCCGTTACCCTAACCCCTTGTCTAGAGAATCCCTGCTTTCTGCCAAACTTTTAAATGGCCACATGGGGCCAAAAGTAGTAATAAGAATCACTGCTTCTATTATTCAATATAATAACATCAATATCAATATAGAAGCGCCTTACATGGCTCATCTCATTCCATCCCTGCCATCACCCCTAAGAAGAATTAGATAATATTTTCCTGGAATTTATAAGTGGCGAAACTGAGGCTCATAGGAGATGAATGACCTGCTCGAGATTTACTGGGCTGGTAAATTGCAGGCTTACAACCAAACCAAAGTCTTTCCAACCAGAGTCCAAGCTCTTCACCCAGGATTGCATCATCTCACTGTGAACAAAGGTGCACCTGTCTTCCACATGTTAAGGATGAAATAGGCCTTTAGAACTGTAAAAAAGCCAGTGAAATCATTCCATTTTTACCATACCTCCCCTAAGAGATCTTACAAGAATTTGCATTAATTCCAGCAAACCTAAGGCACATTATTTATCTGTGATGGGAGAGGCAATTGCGACCCACTAGGGGTCTCAGTGCATCCTCACTGCATCAGTGTTAACGTCTCCTTGAAAACCCCAAAGTTCCCAATCGCTTATTCTGCTGAGAAACGCGGGTTGGCCCTTTGAAGCTGAAGTATAAAGTGTGCCTCTCATCCTGGGCTCTTTTCTTCCCAGTCCTTGGGACAGGCTACTGGGAAACCTTCTGATGCTCCAAAACCCCAATGAATCCAGAGACACCATTTTTCTTTAATTGGTGGAAGCCGATTCGTGTTGTTCAAAGGCGCGTCAGAGCCCGCAGTATGAGCATTGTGCCCCAAGATTCAGCCCGTTTCATCACCCTTCATTAGGATTCAGAGGGGAGACGCCAGCACCGTCAACTGGGCCAGAGGAACAAAGGCAACATGGAAACTGGAGCGGGGCAATGAATCCCTCGCTCTCCACTTTTTCAAAACAAGATTCCAACCGTTTACTCAAGAACTTATTTTGTCCTCGTGTTCCATACAAAGAAACAGGAAATTTCAGAGGGGAAAAAAAGGGGCTCCAGTTTCTTACATGGTGGCCCAGGGAGGTTGGGGTCACGGAGGGTGCTGGCAGGAGGTTAGCTTGGCCCCAAAGCCGAGGAGGGGCCACTCCCCTCTTTTTGTTCTCAGCGGAGTTCACCTGGGAGCAGGGGAAGGTTGTTGCTCCTTGGAAAACATTTTGAGGAGAAGGCTGGGGTAGCTGTCCTTGAAGATTGTCCTCGGGGCTCTTGTACCCTCTCCCTAACCGAACAGGGCAAACCTGTGTTGACAGTATCTTATTCTTCATTTACTACAACACAAAATCTGAACAAGACATCTCCCCTCAGACCCACAGAATTCCTTCTAAAATAAATCCATTTCCAGCTTGACAAGAATAGACCCTGGCTTCTGACCTCCAAGTTCTGATTCTTATTTTGAGGACTGGCATTTAAAATGGTTCATCTTGTAATCTGGTAAAACATTTTGGTGGCCATTTTGACAACTCCCCAAAGTTTAAATACATGTACCCTTTGGACTAACAGTTCAACATCTAGGAATTTATCTTACAAAAATACCTCTACATGTGAGCAAAGAAACATATGTTAGGCTATTCATTGTAGCTTTCTTCATAATAGTAAAAATATTAAACGTGATATCAAGTCCATCTTAAGGGGTGATTATATGATTGTATAGACACCCATACAATGGAGGCCTCAGCAGTCATTTTTTTCCCCCATGAGGGAGACCAAAAAGGAATGACCTGGAAAAAATATCTATGATATGAGCACGGAAAATAAAAAGTTGAAAAATTGTATGCATACTTTAATCCACTTTTGTTTAAAACAGGGTTTCTCAACCTTGGCACTACTGATCTTTGGGCCAGATAACTGTGGTGGAGGCTGTCCTGTGTATTGTAGGATGTTTTGCAGCATCCCTGGCCTCTACCCACCAAATGTCAGCAGCACTCTCCCCCCTTGCTATTATGACAACCAATAAAGTTTCCAGTTTGCCAAAAGTCCACTGGGGGTGGGAGCAGGGGACAAAATCTCCCCCAGCTGAAAACATATGGACAACCTAGGTTTGCATGTCATAGAAAAAGTTTGGAAGGATACTCACCTAGTTGTTAACAGTGATTCCCCTGGGAACCGGGATTGGTGAGGGAAAACAATGTTCTCTTTTTATTTTATACACCTCTGTACTGTTTGATTATTTTTACAAGTATATATTTCTTCTGTAGTTTAGTAGAAAATCTATTTCTATTCCACTCCCACTCACTGACATACACATACACAAAGAATATAAAGAGAATAGCTCATATCAAGAGACAGTCAATCGGGACTCTCTAGAAAAGAGAGACAGGTGGGCTTTACCTGGGAAGGGAAGCCCTCTGGGAGGACTTGATAATGAGACAGGATGGTAACCACAGCTCATCAATCCATCATCTGGAGTCTCATCAAGCCAGGTGGTGAGAATGGTGTTAGAGAGATTGTGAACAACGTGGGAAATGAGGAATTCTGGCCTCTGGTTTTCAATTTGACCGAGATCGGTGTCTTGCACCCTGTACTTCAAATCCTTCATTTGCTTAAAGGATCATCTACCTTTCCACAAAACCTTTAGGAGAGCAATGCATTAAAGCAGCAACTATGAAGCAGTACCTCATCAGATTTGGTACTACATAAACAAAAGATGGAATTCTCATTAATATTGGCTTTGGCGGTTTTTTTGTTTGTTTGTTTTTGTTTTTGCGGTACGCGGGCCTCTCACTGTTGTGGCCTCTCCCGTTGCGGAGCACAGGCTCTGGACGCGCAGGCTCAGCGGCCATGGCTCATGGGCCCAGCCGCTCCGCGGCATGTGGGATCTTCCCGGACCGGGGCACGAACCCGTGTCCCCTGCATCGGCAGGCAGACTCCCAACCACTGCACTACCAGGGAAGCCTGGCTTTGGCGCTTTTAAAGCCATTTTTTAAAAAACATATGCCTAGTCCAATCTGGACAATTTAGAATTTGGAGAATCCCAGAATGCTTCAGTTTCTTATTAATTTTGAAAGAATTTCCTCCAAGGAGGTTTGTTCGGTTTTTTGAGATACTCATGAGAAAAACAATAAAGTAAAGCTTGTTTTTTTTCTTTTTTCTTTTTCTAGATGATAGACTGCTCAGGAAAAATGGTTGACGTTTGTTCAGAAATTACAAGGTAAACTGCCACAGCCAATTGTGATCATTCCCTCACTGAGTTAGTTGGAATTCATGCTGAATTTCCTAAAAGGAAAAAGAGACCTAAATCTTAAAGAAAATAATCAAACATTTGGTCCCCTACATTGATGCTAGCAAATGGCATATCAGATATCCACCACCAATATCTTCACCCAGTCACAACTATAGGGTACTAAGGAAATCACAGTTTTTGAACAACATTTTGTAAAGTAGCTAGGAAGAATTCTCTTGTCCATCTATGCTGATGTTTTGAGACCGAAAGTGATTTGAGACCAAAAGTGATTTGAGACAGTTTTTGAACCAAGCTATGAATCAGTTCATAATGACATATTTTACATTTTTTTCATCATGGTTAATTGTTTTCTTTTGTTTTGGTATTTTGCTGGATAGAATAACAATGACGAGAAGTCCTTTTTTGGCTCAAAAGCTACTCATAAATATTTTACTCACAACTTTTGGACCAATTTCCTTCCCCCCCTCCACCCCCACCCCATGATTTGACCCAGCTTCTTAAAGGCATTTTGACTAATTCGGTGATGTTTTACTGCACTCCAATTTTACCTTTATTTATCAAAGCTCTAATATCGTACAGTTAGTTCACCAAGAATTTAAGCCTTCCTTTTTTGTTCCCCCTCTGCATCTAAAGGGTAGAGCTCAGGATTTGCCATTGTCAAGACTCCAGAATATGTACAAATTCTTGAAACAAAGGGAAAGCAACATTTCTCTTCTCCACCTTGCACACAACCCAGTGAACTTAAACGAGGCAGGAACCACAAAGCAGAACATCACTTTCTAAGAATCCGGCATAATCACACTCAGGTCAGCTGTACCACCCCAAAGCAAGGAGTGCTTTGAGTCGAATGAAATGTACACTCAAGGACACACTACCGAAACTGGCTTCTGTCTACATTGTTTGCAAGGCAAGTTCATGAAAGTAATTGAAAAAAATGCATGAACTTTATAGAATGCTGTCAGACCAGGCCCCTTATATATAGGATGACCCCAGAGTTACCCGTGCACGCTAGTTAGAAGCGATGGTAGCAAACACTGCTGGTGTTCTGTCCTTGGATGCCCTTTATCTTCTCTCCCCCACCCAGTCTACGCTGTTTTACTTCCAATGGCCTGCACCTACCAACTCTTCCACTGCTCAAGGGTTATTGGAACCCCTCTGGCACACGCGTAGAAACTTAGGCATGTCCTGCTCACCCAAGGCAGCCCTTAGCCAATCACCGATTGCAGTTGGGCTCTGAAAGCCCAGCTGCCTTGCATTAAAGCCAGGACACAGTCTGAGATGTACTTCACATTCCAGATTCCATTGCCTGTTAACACTAAGGCTGGGATTTTGCCTGAAATCATGACTCTGCTTGGCTTCCTTCCCTTCTGGCCCAGCTTCCCCACCCCCTTACCAGCTTCTCCTGGGGTCATGTCCTCACACATTCGCATGTCAGGATTTGCTTCAGGGGAACACTGCCTAGGTCATTAGCTGCCCTCCTTGGCTTTCCCCAAATTTTGATTCCTCTTGCTCTTCCAAACGTCTCATTCCGTGTTGACAGCTGCAGTTTGTGGCACCTGTTTTAAGTCTCAAACTTCTGTTAGGACATACACAGGGTCTTGGTTACCAGAGACCCTTGATAGGTGATTTCTAGTCATAGTGTTTAAGTTCCTCTCTGCCAATGGCACAGTCTTGGTACTGCACCACTGGGCTGGATGTCACCTGATGCTGCCGTAGGCAGTGGTCAGTGTTTGTACCCTTCCCCAGGGCAATGGATTTGCCCTATCAGATACACGTTCTAGCTTCTCTCCTCTGGCAGAAGTTTGAGTCTAATATCGAAGAAGAGCCATGATCTGCCTTTCAAGAACATGAATTAGAAACTTCTACCTCCTTCTGAGTGAGTTATTTCTTTGTGTTTGTTTCTTCTTATTTCTGCTGTTTGGTTGAACCAGGGTTAATGAGGGCTACTGTAACTGAGCAGGACCCGATGGACCCTTCCCGGGACAGACTCCTCCCCCATATCCTCCGCTGTGGCTCCTCTCTGAAATACCTAGATAATAGTATCTGGTGCACATTTCCTGAGTTGTTTTACAGATGCTAAAACCACCACCAAGTGGAAGAAATTAACTACTTGATGATCATGGGCATGTAGCTCCCAGACCTACTGGCACCTAAGGACTGATCATGTTAATCCTTCTGACGCCACTCTGTTACCTCACCATCAACTGATCAGAGAATTGTGCACGAACTGATCACATACTCTGTGACCCGCCCTCCCTCACCTGGCCTTTAAAAATGCTTTGCTGGGCTTCCCTGGTGGCACAGTGGTTGGGAGTCCGCCTGCTGATGCAGGGAACACGGGTTCGTGCCCCGGTCAGGGAAGATCCCACATGCCGAGGAGCAGCTGGGCCCGTGAGCCATGGTTGCTGAGCCTGCGTGTCTGGAGCCTGTGCTCCACAACGGAAGAGGCCACAACAGTGAGAGGCCCGCGTACAGCAAAAAAAAAAAAAAAAAAAAAAAAAAAAAAAAAAAAAAGCTTTGCTGAAACCCTTTGGGAAGTTCTGGCTTTTCCTAGCCCTAGCTGTCCTGGACTCCTTGTAGGGTGCCCTACAATAAATACCACACTTTCCTTCACCACAACCCGGTGTCAGTAGATTGGCTTCACTGCACGTGGGTGAGCAGACCCAAGTATGGTTTGGTATTACTACTATGGTTCTGCTTGTGACTTCTGTCTGCAAGAACTGGAGAGTGTGGGTGACTCAATGGGATAGCCAGGATACAGCTCAGGCAGGAGGTGGGACTTGAGTGGTGACAGCAGAAGGGGAGCCGTCCTAGAGAACGATGTGTGGAATTCCACAGCTGGCATGACTCCAAAATTTGGATGATGGGATGGACAGAGAGTTCAGACTCTGGGCCCCAGGTGTGTGTATGGTGGTGGCTTTCTACTGTTGACACTTTCTCACTGTGTTTGAGTTCAGAATATTATTCAAGGCCACTGAAGGCATATCTTTTTGAGAGGTATTTGCAGCAGTTGAGGACAAAACTGGGTGGTTCCAGACATCCTGACTCAGAGGTAGCCCAGCCCTCTTGAGATCCACTCAATGCCAAAGCCCACATTATCCATCATCTTGGAGGGACCATGGTAGACAGCAGGGAACAACACCCCTGGCAAGCTCCCCAAACCCTCTCCACGCCAGCCCCACGTGACACCTTAACTCCCACTCCGGAGGCAAACTCACGATTTTCACAGTGCTGCCCGGTGTAGCCTGCCAGGCAGGCACACTTGTAAGATCCGGTGTTGTCAAGAAGGCAAGTGCCATCATGGAAACAAGGCGACGAAGAACATGCTGTAAGAGAAAAGGCAGTTTCTCTCAGTGCCCCTGTGCAGTGAGTCAGTCTCTTCAAGCCTCCAGTCTTTCACCTGTTTTTCAGTCTTCTTGCAATTTTTTAACTCCTTTTATTGATATCATGTTACCATTGTTTGAGGTTGCCTAAAACAGCTGCTCATTAATCAAATGTTGCTGATGTTCTTTGATGTTTTCCAAGGCCCCAGAAGTATGCTCTAGACACTTAAGAGTCTGAGACAACACACACAGGCGCACCACACAATTAAAGCAGAGGCCTGCTTCACCCCCTCCTGTAGGGGCTCCGTGGGAGACAGCAGCCTTGGGTAATAGATCATCTTTATTTCCAAGGAAGCTCAGTATCCGGGATACTGGGGGAAAGGAACCGGAAGATGATCTTCATGACACGAGTGAAAGTGTACTCAAGAATTTTCAAACACGCATTCTGTAAACAGTAGTCCCTTGAGATACTGAGAGTTAAGATCTCAGATATGGTGGGGAAATGCTACTGGTGTTCAGTGATAATTAACCAGATTCTCTACTGCAGAACTTCTCCGAACATTCCACATTCTAAGGCGCATTGTGAATTTCTAAGAATGCACATAATGTTCCACCTTTCATAGGCTTATCTGACCTGAGAGACTGCATTTTACAGAGTGTCCTGGGGACTATTTTTCTACAGAGAACACTTTGGAAAACACTAGTCTGCTCATTACCCACCAATTCCACATTCATTTACCCTGGTGTAGAAATGTATCACTCGGCCAAGTTCAACAAACCCAAATTGAGAGCTTGCTCTGTGTAAGGCACTGGAGGGATACAAAGATGAACAGGACGGGGCTTCCCAGGTGGCGCACTGGTTGAGAGTCCGCCTGCCAATGCAGGGGACACGGGTTCGTGCCCCGGTCCGGGAAGATCCCACATGCCGCGGAGCGGCTGGGCCCGTGAGCCATGGCCACTGAGCTTGCGTGTCCAGAGCCTGTGCTCCACAATGGAAGAGGCCACAACAGTGAGAGGCCCGCGTACCGCAAAAAAAAAAAAAAAAAAAAAGATGAACAGGAGCTCCCACTCACCAGATCAGAGCCTTTCTAAGAAGAGTAGGCAGTGAGTATAAACTGAAGCATGATTCAGTTAGTGTCAGAAAAGAGAGAAAGTGCTAGAAGACATTCAAAAAAAGGCAAAGCCACAGCCCATCAGAACAAGGGAAAAGGCTTAACAGGGGAGGAGAAATCTGATAGGGCCTCGAAGGGTGGGACTTGATGGGCAGGAGGTGGGAGGTGGGTTTAGTCAGAGGGAAAAACTTGAGCACAGGCGGGACGCTTAGGGTGTTTGAGGAACGGGAAGAGCTCTGTCTGACTGTTTGACAGTGGAGACCAGAGTTTCCCAGAGTTCTCCAGGGGAGGTTGAAGAAGAGACCCTCCTAACTCTCCCCTCAGTCACAGGGTCACAAGCTGGCGAGCCACTGATGCCCCCAACGGCTGCCTGCCATAAACACCCCCAGATGTATCTCAGCCTCAGCTGGTAGGGCGTCACCAAGGGGCAAGGATTCAGCCACAGGCCGACCACACCACAGCAGCAAAGCTTCTAGAACTCCCAGGCTCTGAGCAGCTGCAGAGGAGACTGACATCCCTGAAGGAGGCAGTCACACAGAGGCAACTGCTGAGAGCTGCTGTGGGACCATTCTCCGCGGGAGGAGGCTGGGGAGGGTGGGTTGTCTGCCGGTCTTGCTGAAAGGACAGGGCTGATGCCACTACTACCTGCCTCCCTGCCTGAGACTTCTGTACCACACCTCCCATAAGGAAGCTATAAGGGTCAATTGCAATTTTTAAAATTCAGTATTAAAAAAATAGAACTTCCAGCTCGAGTTTATTTTGTAAAACCCGATGCAATCCCATCTCTGAGGACTGAGCACTTTGTTCATTCTGGCCGAACCCTACTTCCTAATATGAACAGGACAGGAGGTGAAGTCAGACTCAGAGTTACTCATAAAGTATGTGGCATTTCCTATGTAGTTTAAGACTTTGAACACCTATCTGAAAGATGAGAAAGGGAGGCTCAGGGCAGGCCTGGGGCAAGGCGGCTACTGAGGGCTTCCTCTGTTCCAGACACTGTGCTAAGCTCTTCATCTGTTCTGTCTTCCAGCACCTCCTTAACAGAGCAGGATCTAGGGTTATGTCCTTATTCACTGATTAGGAACATGAGGCCCAGAGAAGCAGAACTTGTCCAAGCCACACGGCTCAATCTGCTAGGGACCAAAGCTAATGCTCTTAACCATGAGAGCCCCTAATAGAAGCTCTAGAGCCAAACTGTACAGATCCCTGGTTCCATCCCCAGAGCCGTGCAACCACAGACAAATTACCTGGGCTCTCCGTGCTGCAGCATCTAAACAGGGGAGTTAATAATTCTTAGCTCTGGTCCTAGTGAGCGTTTCTGAAATATCCCTTGCCATTTCTCTCTACCTTTTTTTTTTTTTTTTTTTTTTTTTTTTTTTTTGTGGTATGCAGGCCTCTCACTGTTGTGGCCTCTCCTGTTGCAGAGTACAGGTTCCAGACATGCAGGCTCAGTGGCCACGGCTCACGGGCCCAGCCGCTCCGCAGCATGTGGGATCTTCCCGGACCGGGGCATGAACCCGTGTCCCCTGCCTCCGCAGGCGGACTCTCAACCACTGCACCACTAGGGAAGCCCCTCTCTCTACCTTCTTAATGTGCAGGTTGCTTCTGAGAACCCAGCACACTGGGTTTTAACAAGGCTGGGCAGGGAGAAGGCGGGTCCACAGAAAGGAATGTTTGTCTGGAGCACAGCCATAAAATGCGACATTTGTCTCCCTGGCCTTTACCTGTGATCTCCTCAAAGATGGCGTGGAAGCCGTCAAAGTTCTTGGAGCCGTCTGAGTGGAAGAGGACGTGGAGCGAGGAACCCGTGCTTCGGATGGGAGCTGGCCGCTCGTTGCCACAGAAACGCTTGATGACCTGACTGTCGCTGCTGTCCCCGTCACGGATCTCAACATAGTCATACTGGCACATGTAGTCAAACTCCAGGCTCAACATGACAATCCTGTGGGTGGAGAGGGTGACAGCAGGAAACAGGTGGGTCCCGGATAGTCCTTACACCCCTGGGCAAGTTCAAGGCCAGATGAGAAACAAGTCTCTTGAAGAGTGGTGCCATTGGCCTGATGTGATAGGACAATGGTCCTGGAGGACTTGAGGTCAGATACGTTTCTTTTAATGTGTGTAGGTAGGTATTTTGTGTGCAGGTGTGTGTACGCGCATACCCAGGTGAGGGGGGCGCCACAGTCCATTCAGAGAATCTCTGCACACACTGGCTCCTCTTCCAGGAGCACTTCTCCTCCTAGGCTGCGTGGCTGGTTCTTTCCTATCCTCGGGTCTCAGCTTAAATATTCTCTCCTCAAAGAGGCTTCCCTGACAACTCTTTCTAAAGGAGACCTATTGTTTTCTTCATAATGCGTGGATACATTTTAATTTCTCACATGTATCTCCTTGACTTTGTGAGTGTGTGTGCATGCCTGTCTCCTCCCTCTGACTGCAAATTCCTCGAGGGTACAGTGTGACATCTGTCTTATTCTACCACTGTTTGCTTAGTGACTAACGCAGTGCATGGCATATAGAGACAATAAACAAATATTGCTGAATAGATGACAATGGATACTCTATCGTAATTTTACAATGGGAGAGTGGAAAAGAGTATGTTGTCTTGTAAGACCAAGTAAAGGAAAAAACTCTCTGCACACTCTTCTGTCTGACGGAAGGATCAGAAGATAATTATTCTCTTGGTAACAATACTTGCCCCAAAGAGTAGAAAAAGCAGCACCATATCAAAATTTCAGAATTGAAAGAGATCTGATATATTTGTGATTACCTTAAAGGGGTCTTGGGTTTGGAAATACTGGGGTGCAGCAGATCAAAAAAGCAGAAGGTAACCTTAAGCTCCCATTTCCAAGAGATAAGAAAAGAGGCAGTCACATCCCAGGGCAAGAGAGGAAAAGACATTTTTTAGAAGATTCCCAAGGGAATGTCTCAGTATCAAGTTCACAAAATGTACCTCTGTATCTTGTCCCTCACATTTTGGAGAAGTTAGGGATAGACAGAAGAGCTCAGAACTACAACCTGAAAAGTTGGGACCGGTGCTATTTCTACCACCTTGGGTAAAAACTTCACGTGACAGAGTTAGAGAACAATCAGGATATTCTAAATGCTCTTAAAGGTCTTACTGAAAAAGAAACCCAATCACTGAGTATGCTTAGTGTTTATTTTTCAAAAATTTTTATCACAAAATCTTTTGCTAGGGAGTGTAAGTCCTATTAACCATACTTTGTGAAACATGCTGTAGCATGTAAGGATCTGACTTCTCATCCAGGTGCCACCACCAACTCACTGGGAGCCTTGAGCAATCACTTCCTTCTCTGGGCTTTGGTATCTTAGTCTAAAAAGGGTAGGAGGGGGGACAAGGCCACCACCCAACAGAAATCACAGCTTTTTCTGAAACTGAAACATGAGACATTGCAACTTGTATTTACATTCATTCATTTGTTCACTTATTCAACACATTTGTGGCAGGTCAGCACTGTGTCAGACGCTGTTCTGGGTGCTGAAAGTACAGCAGTGTCCCAAGTAGACACAGTGCCTGCCCTCATGGAGTTCTGATCTGGGGGACAGACAATAAGCAAGGAAACCAGAAAACAAAGGAATTGTTGGCAATAGAGACAGTGGATGGACTTGAGATTATTTTACAAGTAAGGAAGTAGATTTTGTGATGACCTGGCTGTAGTAGGTGATGGAAAAGGGGGGCATCAGGGATGACTGCCAGCTTTTGGGCTGAACACTAGGCTTCAGAGTATTTATGTCCTTATTATTATCCTTGGTCAGCAGGTCCAGGTTGGACTGGCAGGAAAGAAATCTACATATTTCCAATCCTTCCTAGGGCCCTTTCCCGGGCAGGTGATGTGCTTCTCAATCCTTCCACCATTTTGGATTTTTGTTTGGCAGGGTTAGGGGGAGGGGATTTATTTTGTATCCTGTATCTCCGAGAAGCTCTTTAGAGGCCCCTGAGGGGACCATTGGTCCTGGTCCCTGAGCTGCTGAAAAATTAACATGGGGCATCTAACACCTGCCTTTATCATCCTGCCAGACCCAGCCTGGAGCCCATTCAGCAGAACCGTGTGGCCTCTCACTTGCTCCTTGAGTTAACCTTCTTCCGGGAAAGTCTACTTAAAGAAGCTTACTCCTAACCCCAGGACCTGGGGGAGCAAGAAGACCAGCTACTAAAGGGCAGCTTTGATGTGGAAGATTGAGAAGGGGACCTGATCTGCTGGATCCTTCCAAAGTGGGTATCGTGTTGCCCCTCCTGAAGGACAGAACACCATCGATGAGCCAGCTGGCACGTGGTCACCTCCAGGTGCATTGATCCACCCAGAAAATACCTACTGAAAGCCTGTGCCCTAGAAGATTAGAGATTTCCATCACCGCCAAGCTCCCCACTGGTTAGAAAAGGGAAGAGCTAGGTGGACAATGTCCCTAGGTGTCCCAGGGGAGAGTGGGCCACTCTGCTTTCCTAGAGAGGAAGAGCCGAGGTGCTTGCCAGGGGAGAGAAGATACACTGGCAGCAGGGAGCACTTCTTTCAACTTTATTTATGCAACAAGAATCCACCAAGCACCTGTGGTGTGTACTGGGTCCTGTTTCAGGCACCTGGATGCAGCAGTGAGGAGTTCTCACAAAACTGGATGCACTCGTGTTATTTATCTATACTTACAATGAACCTGGGTCTATACTTTGGACTATGGCATAAATTAGTCACATTTGTGAGGACCCCAAAGCTCCATAAGAAGAATCAGCTTATCTTCCACGCACGTGAAACAATCAGTTTATTGGCTGCAGGGCTGGTGGTTGTCTTCTGAGAACAGCCATGAAAGGAGCAGTGATGAGCATAAACCCCAGTCTAGAGTGTAAATTCCTTAAAGGTTAGACCTGTCCTTATTTCTTCCCTTCCCTCCCATAGAGTCTAGTCCAGTACTGAGCGAATAGGAAGACTTGGTCAAGATCTGGGGGTTGGGGGATAGATTGCTCTCGGTGTCCTGCAGTGTTGGTATTATTCTTGGGTCACCGTCACCTGAGCCTCACTGTCCTCAGGCAGTGAATGACAAACATCTAATTGACTGTAGCTTTACCCAGGCCTTATCCCACAAAATCACTGAGAGGTAAAGGAAAAGATTCTAATATATATTTTCTGCTTTTAAAAATGAAGTTCTGATGATTAACCCTTGGTCACTAGGATCCAGGACCTTTGGTTTTGTTACTGTGTTTCCTTATAACCCTAATTCTGACCCCAGCCCCTTACCTTAGCTGGATGATAAACCCAGGTTTGGCGTGAATGGTCCATTCACAGTGAGCATTCAGGGGGTAGCTCTCCAACAAAATCTGACCCTTTGGGACTCGTAGAACCTGGCCACATCCTAAGAAGAGAAGATTGGGGAATGAAAATTGGAGTCAACAGGAAAGAGATGGTAAAAGGTCTCAAAGCCTCTGAGCTCATCCCACATCCTTGAGCACAGAATGGAGAAAGATATTTCTATTTCTCAAGCACCTGGTAATGTGCTAGGCAATTGGCAGTGAATTGTTAATTCATTTAATCCACCCAACAGCTTGAGAAGAGAAGTAGTATCATTCCAGCTTTCCAGATGGAAAAATAGATAACCAGAGATTCAATACATAACTTGTCTAGCTACTAAGTGACAAAGCAGAGATTTAAACCTGTGTCTGAATGTAAGGTCCAAGCCACTCTCTCACCTGCCTCTCCAAGGCTGCCACATGCCAGCCTGTTGCTGCCACCTTACCAGGCTCAGAAAGCAGGCCCTCCCCGTAGCTCTACATGGGACACTGTGGCCTTTGTCCAGAGTCTAAATCTGCATAAGACCCTTTGGTCTGTGTTCCCTGCACATTCTCTACCCTACAAATATAACCCCAAAGCAACTCCTTCCTGACCCCCCTCCAGCCCTTTAGAAAACGTATGTATTAATTTGTTCTATGAGCAACTATGTGATAAGCACCTGCAGGGGGACATGAACTCCAACCATTTGGACTGGATTAGTGGTTTTCAATTTTTTTTCTACCTCCCAAGCCCCTTCTTTTTTGAGACAAACTCTTATGAAGACCACCAATTTAATTTTTAAAAATGGATCCAAGAGGGGCTCCTGGTTGAAGCAGAAGCTGGGGCCCCAAGCCCTCCACTCTCACTATCACCTTGGTCTCCTGAGTTACCTCCAAGGAATCCCCAAGATTTGAAAACCACGGAACAGAGTCTTCATTAAATTATATCATATCTTCTAGTGTTAAGCAGAGATGTGTAAGATGCACCTTAGTTTTACAAAAGAGTTTGGGGGAAATGTCTTGAATTGGTGTTGTAGAAAAAAAAGTTATCTGGGTCATGTAAATAAACTATATTTTCTACCATAGTTGGCAGACTATGATCCATGGGCCAAATCCGGCTTCCTGCCTGTTTTTTAAATAAAGTTTTATTGGAACAGAGCCACACCCATTTTTAACGCATTGTCTAAGGTCAGTTTCCAGCTATAATGGCAGAGTTGAGTAGTTGCAAAAAGGAGGCAGTAGAATCCACAGAAATGAAAATATTTACCATCTGCCCCTTTACAGAAAAAGTGTATTTAACCCTGTTCTACAAAGAACCCAGTTTGACCTCATAAATTCTGGACATGTGGTTATCTTCAATAACCTCCCCAAATAAATTCTCATCGCTCAAAAGAAAAATATGAACATCAGCGGATGGTCCCTCATGGCAGGATAATGTTAGTAATATTTCTACAGTGTTAGGAATACAGCCCAAACTCTGCTTTTGACAAGCTGTGAGGTCTGAAGCTTGTGACTTTTGCAAAACTGAGTGCTAGGCAGCATGAGTCATCTCATCATTAGGATGTTTATTGCTGCTGCCCGGCACCACATGGGAAACATCTTCCACCACTTTCCATGTGGGACTCTTGTCTGGGCCAGGCCTCCATTCCCTCTCTCTCTCTGCAATTCCAGCCTCCTCGCATCCATCCTTGTCTCCCAACTTTCCATTCTCCACGTAGCAGCCAAAGCCACCCTTTAAATAAGTAAATTTGATCACATTACTCTCTGGACTTGACCCTCCAAAGGCTGGCCACTGTGCCTCACCTTCCCACAGCATCCACGGCCCTGCCTCATGGACCACCCAGCCCTGCCCTCTGCCCAGTTTCTACCACCACCCATCTGGTCTTCATGCAGCTACAGCCACACGGCCTCCTTTCTGTCCCAGCTCCAAGCCTTGCACCCACTGCTCCCTTAACCTACAAGGTTCATCTTCTTCCACATCTCCTTCCTTTGGGAATTAAGCTCAACTGCTGCTTCTTCAAAGAGGACTTCCTGGACCACCCAGCTAAAATAGACCTTCACGTTTCTACAGTCACTGCCTTTTACTCGATTTTGTTTTCTTCATAACACACATCACTATCTGAAATTACCTAGCTTATTTGCTTACTCCCTTTGGTAGAGCTGGGACTTCTCTAGCTTGTACACCTAGAATGGAAACTGGCATATAACAGGTGCTCAATAAAGAGCTGTTGAATGAATGAATGAATGATGACATTTGGACAGGCCAGGGACTGGCTAAAAGACGTACACAAATTCTCTTGTTTAATCCTCACAAGAAACCTGGGAGAACGATATTCATCTCCCCAGTCCCCAGACAGGAACACTAAGGATGGGAGAAGTGAGGTGACTTCCCCACAGCTGGGTGGCCAGGAAGTCGGAAGACTGCAGACGACCGTTCTAACTGCCGAGCAGTGGTTACGACGGGACTTCGGAGTCCCGCTGTCAAAGGTTTGAGTCTCAGGCTTAGCTTCACGGGCTGCGTGGCCTTGGGAAAGTTTCTTCATCTCACAGAACCTCAGTAGACCTGAGCCAAATGGGAGTAAAACTAGCACTTACTTCATACGTTTTGTGAGACTTGAATCGGATTACTCACATGGAAAGGAGTTAACAGAAAACTCAGCAAATGTAGCTGTTGTTATTTGGTGGCAGAGCAGGGATTTGAACTTGGATCCGTCTAGCACCAAGGCTGGGTCTCTGCTAGTGCATTAAACTGTCATAGGGTTTCCTGACCCAGCCTTCTCCCACTCCATTTTGAAGCAGCAGGATTTTTCCACCACCACCCGTCCCCCAAATACAACGAATCTCTGCCCCAGCCCCCCACTTTTGGAAGAGCACGTGCCTTCTTCCTGCATACCTCACACTCCTCATCGCCCCCATCCGCCCATCTGCTGCCCGGCTATGGAAGTGATACATTGGGTGTGAGAGACAAAAAAAGAAACCTTCCTGCGCAGTCTCCGCCCCTCTGGGACTGGCAGCCTCCCAGCCACAAGGTGTTAAATCCCAGCTCCGCAGCAAACATCCTGCAGGGACCCCAAGTCGGAATCAGCAGCAGATGCCGCCAGCCTGCTTCTGGTTTCTTCCCTGGAATCGGACAGCAGTGGCGCTGCCCCCCCCACCCCCCAGGTCCACGGGGAGCTGGTGCCCCTCCCCAGGCAGGTCTTCTTGGCAAGACCGCGCAGGTCTTTGGCCAGCCCCAGGGTCTCGTGCAGGCCTCCAGAGGGCCGGGAGCCCCACCCACCCCGGG
Organism: Mesoplodon densirostris; assembly: GCF_025265405.1. NCBI lineage: Eukaryota > Metazoa > Chordata > Mammalia > Artiodactyla > Ziphiidae > Mesoplodon > Mesoplodon densirostris. Next base: position 24,515,787 of record NC_082667.1, on the reverse strand, counting down.
GGGCTGGCCCCGGGCCACCTGAGATGCAAGACCACTTGTTCCTGGGGCCCAGGGGCCGTCCTTCAGAAGCAGCCAGGATTCCCAGCCACATGTGATGCCTCGGGCCCTCATGATGTTTTCCTTCCCACTCCAGAGGGGAGGGCAGAGTCGGTCCCAAGAGCGGGGACAAGCTCCAAACAGCCAGCGACAAAGAGGCCACTTCTCAGAGATGGGCTCTGGGGGGAGGGTACTGGGCACCGGGAAAAGGAGAAGGTGGTCTGCTCCCCCCTCACACCAAGCGACTCCCACCTCCACGTGGGCGTCCGAGTCCAGGGGTCTGGGAGCGGGGCAGACTCACTGCACCCTCCGCCTAGGGCGGAACACTGAACACAGGTGAGCATCCCCGCCAAGGAAGTACGGCTGGCCAACCAAGCAGGTGGTCCTGAGTCTGAAAGACCAGAGAGGCAATGGCCCAGACGAAGTGCTCAGATTCCCTGACCATGTCTTGCTGCAGGGGAAGAGGGTGTGTGTGTGTGTGCGTGTGTGTGTGTGCGCACGCATGTGTGTGTGCAGGGAATTTTGCCAGCCAAGCCAGACTGTCCCCTGGGATCTCGAATCCTGGACTCATCTCCAAGGCCGCCCCCTCCCCCATCTTTCCCCATGGCTACAAACCCAGACAAGAGAGAGAGCTGGATAGACTTTGCCTCTACAGAGCTGAAAGGAAACCTTCATGAATTTCTAAACTAGAAAGAGAGCGGAAGGTTCCCAGCAAAAATGAACACCCCCAGCATTCAGACAAGTCTTGTTATCTCCAGCTGGGGGAGCAAGGAGGGAGGGTCAGGAGAGAGAGACAACATTCTTCTGAGAAGCAGTGCTTTTTTTTTTTCTTTAATCTTTCCTCTTGGATGGGGGCGGGGGAAGGACTAAAGGAAGCATTCTGCATTTGCACTTTCCTTCCTCCTTCAAATAGCACTCAGGAGACAGGACTCACAATGGTTAAAGGGGCAGCCTGGAAGCCCGACCAGGTCGTAATCTCAGTTCAGATTTTCCAAGCTGTGTGACCCGAGACAAGTTCTCTAGATTTTCCAAGCCAAGGTTCCCTCATGTGGAAACAAGCATAATAGGAATACCTACTACCATGTTGTCGTTGTTGATACGTTCTTATTTGTTTGAGGATTAAATGAGATAGATATTGTATGTAAAGCATTTAGCAAAGTGCCTGGTACACAGAAATCCTCAGTAAATGGCAACTAATACTGTCGTGTCTCGAGTCTTGTCTGGATCTGAGACACAAATTTGGTACAAGGATCACAGGTGGGGCTTCCCTGGTGGCGCAGTGGTTGAGAGTCCGCCTGCCGATGCAGGGGACACGGGCTCTTGCCCCAGTCCGGGAAGATCCTACATGCCACGGAGCAGCTGGGCCCGTGAGCCATGGCCGCTGAGCCTGCGCATCCGGAGCCTGTGCTCCGCAACAAGAGAGGCCACAACAGTGAGAGGCTCCCGTACCACAAAAAAAAAAAAAAAAAAAGAATCACAGGTGACAGCCCAGGTTCTGACCCGCCGCTCCTAGGAGCCTCAGGGCTCCTAGGAGCCTCTTTACATCATCGGCTGAAGCCCTAAGGCCTGTAGGCCCAGGATCTCCGACAGTGATGGCAGAACCAAAGCCCGGATGAGGACATGGGAAGGACCAGGAGTCGGAAGGAAGCTCACACCTTCCATGTGATTTGGTTCATCCTAGCCTGGCCTGCTAGGCCCTCAGACAGGCACTCGGAGTGAGGACCTCACGGGCCTCTCACATCAAGAGGCGGTTTCGTATAGAGGATGAGAGACTGGGCCCTGGGGCCCAGCCTCTGAACGGGCTGGCATCTTGGCTTTGCCACTTACCAGCTGCATGACAGCAAGCAGGAAAGTTACTCAGCCCCTCTGTGCCTCAATGCCCTCACCTATAAAAGGCTGTGAGGAGGGTTCATGAGTTTGTACATGAAGGTACTTAGAACAATACCTGGTTCTAAGTAAGTGCTAAGTGATGGCTTTTGTCAGGGGCTCAGGTCTTCATTAGATGTCCAGGAATGACTTCAAGGGTCATCCTGTGAATTGGCCTATAATCCCAACCAATCTGACACTTTATAATGGTGGTTTAAATGTTTGTCTCCTCCATGACACAGTTCTGTGAGAGCAGGGACCTTGTCTGTCTTGCTCACACCTTTCTATGCATCGAGTAGGTGCTTAATTAATTGTTAACTGAGTGAATGACTATGCCAGATTAAATCGAACATCTTCCTGCCCAATCAAACCATTTTTGAAGCCCCTCCCCCCATACCAATGGTCCTGAGAAGATAACCTCCTCATGGCCAGTGTATATTCTCTTGTCCCTTGGGAAGTTCTGTTTTATTATTCTTCCTCTCTGGCCCTACATTGACTTCCTTCCCAACAAAGAAAAAGCAAAAGAGCTCCCTTCAAGAAGGCTCTGGTTTAGTAAAAATACCGATAGCAACTACCATTTATTGAGCACTTACTATATACCAGACTCTATGTTAAGGAATTTTATAGACAGCACTTCAGTTAACCCTCACAAAAATCCTCTGAGGGGGCACTATTGTTTTCCCCATTTTGTAAATGAGGAAACTGAGATTTACAAAGATTGGGTAACTTTGCCCAAAGTCACGGAGGAAGAAGTCACAGGAGAGATTAAAATCCAGGTCCTAATGGGTTCCAAGCCCAGCTGTTAACTACCACATAATACCATCCCCAATTTGTTCCTAGTTGGGCATTGTTCCTTTCCTGGAAGTGTCAGGACACAAAAGCCCAGAGGAAGATGAGCCAGTTTTCAGTAACTCCACCCAGGTGACTCTATGCTCTCCCAGGAAGACGGCTCCTTAAATCAGTAACTCAGTCACACACAGATTTGTGAGCCTTTTCTCTCCCTCCCCCTCTCCCTCCCGCTCTCCCCGCTTCCTTCTTTCCTTCCCTCCTTTCCTCCCTCCCTCTCTCCCTCTCCCTCCTTCTCTCTTCCCTTCCTGTCTCCCTCTCTCCCTCTCTCTCTCTTTCTCATTTGCTCTTGATCATTCCTGGTTATGGCTCAAGGACCAGCCTGATATTCCAGCCCCACAAACATTTTTGGTCGCGGCTGATGGCCAGTTCCTCTCCTCCTCTGCTTCTATCTATAATATAACTAAGAAAAGAAAAAGGTGTTAAGGGCCTATAATCTCTCCCCATAAATCTTCTCTCCTCTAGGTTGCTTTCCTAACCTTCTTACCTCCCCTAGAGCCCTTGGGGCCCGAAGGGTTGGCATCACTTCAGTGCTACCTAGAAGCATGGCATCCGGGTGGCTCTCAGGCCCTCTCACGCTCATCTCATTTGGTGGCTTAGGAACTTGGTCTGAAGGCCAAGTTAAATAAACTTCACTCTGGAAGTCAGCAGAGTGGTTCCACTTAAGAACTCAACTTTCCTGTTTAAGAAGCTTTGAAAGGAAGCCTTGATTTTGACTTTAGAGATCAGTGTCTCTCATGGCCAGCACCAGATCACAGTTCCTAAATACCATTCCCCACAAAAGGAACCAGGATTCATGGAGACATGGCTGGTTCCAGGACCTGTATGTAAACAGTCAAGGTGAACTTGAAACATGTTGGGAGAGGGTGGGGGGTTACGGTGGCCAAGAAGCAAGGAAGTGCTCAGAGAATGATGTGATGAAGTGGGCTTAAAGGGTCTTCAGTGGCCAATTCTGGGACAATTTGAGCATTAAAAAATGATGGTAGCGCTATGAAACGTGGAAAGAATCCATAGTGCAGAAGAAGAGAGAGCAGGCCAAAATGTGGGAAAATTATAATAATGGGTAAATCCAGGTAAAGGATGAATGAAGTATTCTTTCAACTTTCTGTGTATTTAAAACTTTTCAAAATAGAAAGTTGGAGAAAGGAGGAATCAGCTTCTTAGCCTGAATATTCTGAGATTACTAAACCAACATTTCCTGGCCAGGAAGATGTGAAGCAAGTTGTCTCCTGGGCTCAGTGACCTCCAGCCCTTCTCCAATTCTCTTGGTTAATGGAACTTGTCAATGGTTATGAATCAATCAATCACCTAATGGATTTTAAGACTCTAAGTAGTTAGGTTAATACCAACTGCGACAAGCATTGTCAAGGACAGTGAGCAAATAAAGGTGCTACCACGACTGCTCAGTACTGAATGCTCTATAACTCAAATATAAATGACGCGGATACTTTCTGGCATTTGCACTCCTCTTTCCTTCTAAGGTTCTATACGGAGCTCAGGAAAAAATGCCAGGGCTCTACAATGGTGCTCAGCAGGAAGCCTTCCTCCTCCAGGATTAAAGGGCCTGAAAGGATCGCTTGGGCGCCATCTACTGGGTAAATGCTTGCACTGCCACCTGGCTCCCGCACTGTGCCCGAGCTGTGCACAGACCACCCAAGTGCTCAGCTGACCCTTAACAGAGGCAGGCAGCATGGTGCCCAGCACTGAGCAGGCATTCAACAAATACTGAAATGAATTACTTCCTCTTATGAATTCCCTTCACATTTATTTAGTGCCAGTATGAGCTGCAGGTGATAAGAACCTAATAACATCATAGTGATGTCTTCTTAGGGTCAAGCCCTGTTTCCACGAATGTACTGTAAACTCACGGAGGGTTCATTGTATTGCCTGGTGACCAGCCCAGCGATCCATAAGAAATGCTTCCTTCGTGTATGTGGCTGTGTTCAGATAATATCCATAACTGGGTGGAATGAGGACAGTGATCAGGTAACATACACTGTATGGAATGAGGCTTTCAGAACAAACATCACGGAATTGAACAAGCATAACTGAACCAACAAAGAATGAGATAGGAGTATGACCATTACTTTGTTTGTTTCATAGCATTGACCACACTCTTATTTTGTTTTGGTTTTTGTTTTGGTTTGTTTTGTTTTTTGGTCTCTCCTCTCTAATTTTCAAGCTCTAAGATGGCAGTGACTACATCTGTCTTGCTCATCATTGCACCTGGAAGCATCCATTCAAGAAATATTTTTTGAATGGTTATGGGTAGATTTATTCATTAAACTTTTTTTTAATGAATGGGGGCATGTGTGCTCTGCTTTGCCTGCCTAGTGGTGATGACCAGTTGCCCTGAGCCAGTTCTGCTGTCCTTGAGAAGGCTTTGATCCTACACATGGCCACCATCACTAATCCAACCAATCAGACTCCATACACAGTCAGCTCTTACACTGAGGCTAAACCCAGGACTCAACCAATAGGTACCATTTGGAAAGACACACCTACAGGATTTCTTGGGGCAAATGCAGTCCTTCTGTCTTTGACCTCCCGCATGCAAATATTCTTCCCCTTCTCTGCCTTGTCCGCTAAACAAACCCACTTACTCACACAGAGTGTTTAAAGTATTGTTTAGGGAATATTTGTACCCTTCCCCTTGGGATGGAATATACTCTCATACTTGACTGATTTGGGGATTAGCCATGTGACTTCCCTGGAATATGAGTGAACGTGATGTGAGCAGAGGCCTTAAATTTGGCTGTGTGTTTGGCTTGGCCTCTTGTGCTTCTGTGACCCACTCTGAGAAGACCACACCCCAAAGTTGTCCCTTTGGTCTGAGCCCTGAACCCTAGAGTTCAACCCAGGCCAACCCAGCTGAAACCAGTTAAACCCCAGCCAACTCACAGACCCAGGATAGAGAAAAATACACATCTGTCCTTTTGAGGTTGTTTGTTACACAGCAAAAACTGACTAATCTATATGAACACGTTATCACCACCACCCCTGAAAGCTTCAACTTAGAAATTCTGTTCTCTGACCACAATACCTCTTCCATCTACATGTTCCATTGCTTTATTATCACTAAGCCTGCTTTTCCATCTCATTGAGACCTCCAGTCCCTAGTCTCTTTACCCGGTTCTTTTTGGTTTCATGTCCTACCCAACCCAGACCCCTGGACAATCATGTCTCAGCCAACTCTTGGATAAACCAAGTGACTGCTTTTATTCATCTCTGCTACCATGCTGCTAGAGAGCATCATCCACCTGTCCTGGCTGCATCACCTACACAGGAGTTCCAGCTTCAACTGGGTCCTCAGCCTTGCTTGGACATGCTTTAAATTGTCACTAGCTGGTGCATTTCCTCATTCATCACGTGGCTGTCCCAAAACTTTGGTACTCTCAAGCCTCAGCTTCCCTTCTACTCTGCTATCATTAGAGACTTCATATCCTGCTTTGCAGAGAAAACAGAGCTATTAGGAAGAACTCACCACTGGGAGGTAGGTGAGTACTGTGGTTGAGAATAAGGGGTCTGAAATCACATAGACTTAGGTATCTTCCTCACCCTTTGCCCTAGACTCTTGCATTTTGCGACAGGTTTGATCAAGCGAAGAACACCAATAGCACTCCATCCTCTATTTCTGCAGACTGGAAATATCGTTCATAAGAGTAAAATTACTTAGACTCTTAGACCATCCTGACTGCTCCTGATTCAAATAGGAAACATGTAAAATAGGCTTAACGAAATAATGACAATTTGTACATTGCTCCAGATCCTGACTCTCAGTTGCTGCAGAGGGGAATCTTAAACTGAGACAGGTTAGATTTCCACTCCATTTTCAAAGGATTATTGACCCAGAGGGGGACACTAATAAAGATTTAGTAATTCTTGGAGATCAAGCAGAACCCAGAAATAATCCCTTTCCTGGGACAAGTGGCATGCTGACAATTTGATGTGGGTTCTAGGAATTTAACTCAGGATTCAAGAAGGTTTCCATAGAAATTCATATGTTAAATGCACTACAGACTTAGCATTTTTGAAGCCTTATTTACTGCTTGCTGACCAATGACAACATGCAGTTCCTTCTCAGTGGACATGAGGCATGCTCTGTGCAGAATGCATTGACTTCATTTACGAGAGAGGGGAAGATTTAAGAACAGACAGAAACCTCCTGTGGTCAATTCCAAACAGAAGTCCACAATCCACACCTAACAGATGGAAACACATCTTTGTGTTTTACAGTCTTACCTAGAAAGCCCTCTGGCCACAAACTTTCCAGAACTCAGAGTCCAATAAGATAAACCTTAGTCCATGGCAAAGCTGAGACTTGAAAGGAGCACACACTAGAGATGGAGCTATGTCAGGGTCTACTCACGCATGCAGTCTCCTCCGTACCAGCCTGCGTGGCACTCTGCACAGTAGATGCCCTTCACGTAGAAGTCGTCCAGAGTCCCCCCCCACGAGCCGTTTCGGCACGTCTTGCAGTTTTCAAAGATGGTACAACCTGAAAATTTTCCAAGCAGAAGGGTGTTAGATTAAGCACATGCAGGTTCTAATCGGCTGCACGAGAGAGAAACTATGGACCTTCCCAGGACCTTGTCTCAACTGAGGGCATCTGGACCTAGAAAGGTGCCAAAGCCCTTAGGAAAAAATGCTCATTCCTAGGAAGACGCTAGAGGCACCAGAATTCAGACTGAGAAGTTTAGGAGGGTGGTTTGAACCATCTTCATAGTTAGTGGCTGATGGCTTTTTTTTTTTAATTCCATTTCTGGTCATAATTATGAACTTTAAGTTTCAATAAAACACAATGCTATTTAAAATTATTTTGTAATCACTATGTTTTATAAAGCAAATAACATTGATGAAAATACCTCCAAATTTAAGATTAATTGACAGCAAATGCCTATTACTATATGAAAACCAAATCTAAATTACACTGTTGTTTGTACTGAAGGAAAACCCTCTTGCTGGTTGTAAATGTTTCACGTTTTACAAGGGTGCTATATCTCACATAACATCAGTAACCTGAAAAGTATATCAAAAGTAACCTGAAAAGACATCAAAAATATTTAGTAATAAGCTTCCAGACTGATTGCACATTTTTGTTCTAACGCATTCGTTTTTAAAAAGTCTACATGGAGATAATTCACATACCATAAAATTCCCTCTTTTAAAGTGTACAATTCAGTGGGTTCTAGCATACCCCAGAGTTGCATAACCATCACTATCATCTAACTTCAGAACATTTCATCACCTTCCCCACAAAAGACCCCATACTCAATAGCAGTCACGCCCCATTCGCCAGTTCCCACCCCCGGCCCGAATCCCTGGTAACCAGTAATCTACCAGTCATCTCATATGAATGGAATCATACAATATATGGCCTTTTGTGTCTGGCTTGTTTCATTTGTGGCTGATGTTTTAATGCAAAATGAAATAACCTGTAGTAAAAGGTAGAATCCATCAATACAGGGTATTTTTTCTCTTTATAAAAATATTACATGTTTATTATGGAATATTTAGAAAATTCAGACAAGCAAAAAGAATTCAATTAAAAACACCAAAAATTCCATCGCCCAGAGAAAATGATCAGTAATTCTCTCTCTATATATGAACACATTTTTTAAAAATTAGGCTTATACTATATACTGTACATTCTGTTTTCAATAACTTACCTTTTTATTTAATAATAGATAGTAACCATCTTCCCATTCCATTAAATATTCTTCTATGGCATATTCTTTTTTTTTTTTTTCCCGGTACGTGGGGCTCTCACTGTGTGGCCTCTCCCGTTGCGGAGCACAGGCTCCGGATGCGCAGGCTCAGCGGCCATGGCTCATGGGCCCAGCCGCTCCGCGGCATGTGGGATCTTCCCGGACCGGGGCATGAACCCGTGTCCCCTGCATCGGCAGGCGGACTCTCAACCACTGCGCCACCAGGGAAGCCCTATGGCATATTCTTCTATAACCAGAGTGTGCCATCAGAAACAACCTTAATGCCTAATAATGGGCTCACCCTGGAAGGTGTCAGGCTCCCCCCGACCAGCAGTCCACACCAGAGAGGGTTGAGCAGACCCTAGTCAAAGGTTATTTTTTTTTTTTTTTCTTTTTAATTTTTTTTTTATTAGTTTCTGCTTTATAACAAAGTGAATCAGTCATACATATACATCTGTTCCCACATCCCCTCCCTCATGCATCTCCCTCCCTCCCACCCTCCCTATCCCTCCCCTCCAGGCAGTCACAAAGCACCGAGCTGATCTCCCTGTGCTCTGCGGCTGCTTCCCACTGTCTATCTAGCCTACGTTTGGTAGTGTATATATGTCCATGCCTCTCTTTCGCTTTGTCACAGCTTACCCTTCCCCCTCCCCATATCCTCAAGTCCATTCTCAAGTAGGTCTGTGTCTTTATTCCCGTTTTACCCCTAGGTTCTTCATGACATTTTTTTTTCTTATATTCCATATATATGTGTTAGCATACGGTATTTGTCTTTCTCTTTCTGACTTACTTCACTCTGTATGACAGACTCTAGGTCTATCCACCTCATTACAAATAGCTCAGTTTCGTTTCTTTTTATGGCTGAGTAATATTCCATTGTATATATGTGCCACATCTTCTTTATCCATTCATCCGATGATGGACACTTAGGTTGTTTCCAGCTCCGGGCTATTGTGAATAGAGCTGCAATGAACATTTTGGTACATGTCTCTTTTTGAATTATGGTTTTCTCAGGGTATATGCCTAGTAGTGGGATTGCTGGATCATATGGTAGTTCTATTTTTAGTTTTTTAAGGAACCTCCATACTGTTCTCCATAGTGGCTGTACCAATTCACATTCCCACCAGCAGTGCAAGAGTGTTCCCGTTTCTCCACACCCTCTCCAGCATTTATTGTTTCTAGATTTCTTGATGATGGCCATTCTGACTGGTGTGAGATGATATCTCATTGTAGTTTTGATTTGCATTTCTCTAATGATTAATGATGTTGAGCATTCTTTCATGTGTTTGTTGGCAGTCTGTATATCTTCTTTGGAGAAATGCCTATTTAAGTCTTCTGCCCATTTTTGGATTGGGTTGTTTGTTTTTTTGCTATTGAGCTGCATGAGCTGTTTATAAATTTTGGAGATTAATCCTTTGTCAGTTGCTTCATTTGCAAATATTTTCTCCCATTCTGAGGGTTGTCTTTTGGTCTTGTTTATGGTTTCCTTTGCTGTGCAAAAGCTTTTCAGTTTCATTAGGTCCCATTTGTTTATCTTTGTTTTTATTTCCATTTCTCTAGGAGGTGGGTCCAAAAGGATCTTGCTGTGATTTATGTCATAGAGTGTTCTACCTATGTTTTCCTCTAAGAGTTTGATAGTTTCTGGCCTTACATTTAAGTCTTTAATCCATTTTGAGCTTATTTTTGTGTATGGTGTTAGGGAATGATCTAATCTCATACTTTTACATGTCCCTGTCCAGTTTTCCCAGCACCACTTATTGAAGAGGCTGTCCTTTCTCCACTGTACATTCCTGCCTCCTTTATCAAAGATAAGTTGGCCATATGTGCGTGGGTTTATCTCTGGGCTTTCTATCCTGATCCACTGATCTATCTTTCTGTTTTTATGCCAGTACCACACTGTCTTAATTACTGTAGCTTTGTAGTATAGTCTGAAGTTAGGGAGCCTGATTCCTCCAGCTCCTTTTTTCGTTCTCAAGATTGCTTTGGCTATTCGGGGTCTTTTGTTTTTCCAAACAAATTTTGAAATTTTTTGTTCTAGTTCTGTGAAAAATGCCAGTGGTAGTTTGATAGGGATTGCATTGAATCTGTAGATTGCTTTGGGTAGTAGAGTCATTTTCACAATATTGATTCTTCCAATCCAGGAGCATGGTATATCTCTCCATCTGTTTGTATCATCTTTAATTTCTTTCATCAGTGTCTTATAATTTTCTGCATACAGGTCTTTTGTCTCCTTAGGTAGGTTTATTCCTAGATATTTTATTCTTTTTGTTGCAATGGTAAATGGGAGTGTTTTCTTGATTTCATTTTCAGATTTTTCATCATTAGTGTACAGGAATGCCAGAGATTTCTGTACATTAATTTTGTAACCTGCTACTTTACCAAATTCATTGATTAGCTCTAGTAGTTTTTCGGTAGCATCTTTAGGATTCTCTATGTATAGTATCATGTCATCTGCAAACAATGACAGCTTTACTTCTTCTTTTCCGATTTGGATTCCTTTTATTTCCTTTTCTTCTCTGATTGCTGTGGCTAAAACTTCCAAAACTAGGTTGAATAAGAGTGGTGAGAGTGGGCAACCTTGTCTTGTTCCTGATCTTAGTGGAAATGGTTTCAGTTTTTCACCATTGAGGACAATGTTGGCTGTGGGTTTGTCATATATGGCCTTTATTATGTTGAGGAAAGTTCCCTCTATGCCTACTTTCTGCAGGGTTTTTATCATAAATGGGTGTTGAATTTTGTCGAAAGCTTTCTCTGCATCTATTGAGATGATCATATGGTTTTTCTCCTTCAACTTGTTAATATGGTGTATCACATTGATTGATTTGCGTATATTGAAGAATCCTTGCATTCCTGGGATAAACCCCACTTGATCATGGTGTATGATCCTTTTAATGTGCTGTTGGATTCTGTTTGCTAGTATTTTGTTGAGGATTTTTGCATCTATGTTCATCAGTGATATTGGCCTGTAGTTTTCTTTCTTTGTGACATCCTTGCCTGGTTTTGGTATCAAGGTGATGGTGGCCTCGTAGAATGAGTTTGGGAGTGTTCCTTCCTCTGAAATTGTTTGGAAGAGTTTGAGAAGGATGGGTGTTAGCTCTTCTCTAAATGTTTGATAGAATTCGCCTGTGAAGCCATCTGGTCCTGGGCTTTTGTTTGATGGAAGATTTTTAATCACAGTTTCAATTTCAGTGCTTGTGATTGGTCTATTCATATTTTCTATTTCTTCCTGAGTCAGTCTTGGCAGGTTGTGCATTTCTAAGAATTTGTCCATTTCTTCCAGGTTGTCCATTTTATTGGCATAGAGTTGCTTGTAGTAATCTCTCATGATCTTTTGTATTTCTGCAGTGTCAGTTGTTACTTCTCCTTTTTCATTTCTAATTCTATTGATTTGAGTCTTCTCCCTTCTTTTCTTGATGAGTCTGGCTAATGGTTTGTCAATTTTGTTTATCTTCTCAAAGAACCAGCTTTTAGTTTGGTTGATCTTTGCTATCGTTTCCTTCATTTCTTTTTCATTTATTTCTGATCTGATCTTTATGATTTCTTTCCTTCTGCTAGCTTTGGGGGTTTTTTGTTCTTCTTTCTTTAATTGCTTTAGGTGCAGGGTCAGGTTGTTTACTCGAAATGTTTCCTGTTTCTTAAGGTGGGATTGTATTGCTATAAACTTCCCCCTTAGAACTGCTTTTGCTGCATCCCATAGGTTTTGGGTTGTCGTGTCTCCATTGTCATTTGTTTCTAGGTATTTTTTAATTTCCTCTCTGATTTCTTCAGTGATCACTTCGTTATTGAGTAGTGTATTGTTTAGCCTCCATGTGTTTGTATTTTTTACAGATCTTTTCCTGTAATTGATGTCTAGTCTCATAGCATTGTGGTCGGAAAAGATACTTGATACAATTTCAATTTTCTTAAATTTACCAAGGCTTGATTTGTGACCCAAGATATGATCTATCCTGGAGAATGTTCCATGAGCACTTGAGAAAAATGTGTATTCTGTTGTTTTTGGATGAAATGTCCTATAAATATCAACTAAGTCCATCTTGTTTAATGTATCATTTAAAGCTTGTGTTTCCTTATTTATTTTCATTTTGGACGATCTGTCCATTGGTGAAAGTGGGGTGTTAAAGTCCCCTACTATGATTGTGTTACTGTCGATTTCCCCTTTTATGGCTGTTAGTATTTGCCTTATGTATTGAGGTGCTCCTATGTTGGGTGCATAAATATTTACAATTGTTATATCTTCTTCTTGGATCGATCCCTTGATCATTATGTAGTGTTCTTCTTTGTCTCTTCTAATAGTCTTTATTTTAAAGTCTATTTTGTCTGATATAAGAATTGCTACTCCAGCTTTCTTTTGATTTCCATTTGCATGGAATATCTTTTTCCATCCCCTTACTTTCAATCTGTATGTGTCTTTAGGTCTGAAGTGGGTCTCTTGTAGACAGCATATATATGGGTCTTGTTTTTGTATCCATTCAGCCACTCTGTGTCTTTTGGTGGGAGCATTTAGTCCATTTACATTTAAGGTAATTATTGATATGTATGTTCCTATTCCCATTTCCTTAATTGCTTTGGGTTCGTTATTGTAGGTATATTTCTTCTGTTGTGTTTCTTGCCTAGAGAAGTTCCTTTAGCATTTGTTGTAAAGCTGGTTTGGTGGTGCTGAACTCTCTCAGCTTTTGCTTGTCTGTAAAGGTTTTAATTTCTCCATCAAATCTGAATGAGATCCTTGCTGGGTAGAGTAATCTTGGCTGCAGGTTTCTCTCCTTCATCACTTTAATTATGTCCTGCCACTCCCTTCTGGCTTGTAGAGTTTCTGCTGAGAGATCAGCTGTTAACCTGATGGGGATTCCCTTGTGTGTTATTTGTTGTTTTTCCCTTGCTGCTTTTAATATGATTTCTTTGTGTTTAATTTTTGACAGTTTGATTAATATGTGTCTTGGTGTATTTCTCCTTGGATTTATTCTGTATGGGACTCTCTGTGCCTCCTGGACTTGATTAACTATTTCCTTTCCCATATTGGGGAAGTTTTCAACTATAATCTCTTCAAATATTTTCTCAGTCCCTTTCTTTTTCTCTTCTTCTTCTGGAACCCCTATAATTCGAATGTTGGTGCGTTTAATGTTGTCCCAGAGGTCTCTGAGACTGTCCTCTGTTCTTTTCAATCTTTTTTCTTTATTTTGCTCTGCATCAGTTATTTCCACTATTTTATCTTCCACCTCACTTATCCGTTCTTCTGCCTCAGTTATTCTGCTATTGATCCCATCTAGAGTATTTTTTATTTCATGTATTGTGTTTTTAATCGATGCTTGATTCATCTTTAGTTCTTCTAGGTCCTTGTTAACTGTTTCTTGCATTTTGTCTATTCTATTTCCAAGATTTTGGATCATCTTTACCATCATTATTCTGAATTCTTTTTCAGGTAGACTGCCTATTACCTCTTCATTTGTTAGGTCTGGTAGGTTTTTATCTTGCTCCTTCACCTGCTGTGTGTTTTTCTGTCTTCTCATTTTGCTTATGTTACTGTGTTTGGGGTCTCCTTTTTGCAGGCTGCAGATTCGTAGTTCCCGTTGTTTTTCGTGTCTGACCCCAGTGGCTAAGGTTGTTTCAGTAGGTTGTATAGGCTTCCTGGTGGGGGGGACTAATGCCTGCGTTCTGGTGGTTGAGGCTCGATCTTGTCTTTCTGGTGGACAGGTCCACGTCTGGTGGTGTGTTTTGGGGTGCCTATGGCCTTATTATGTTTTTAGGTAGCTTCTCTGCTAATGGGTGGGGTTGTGTTCCTGCCTTGCTAGTTGCTTGGCATAGGGTGACCAGCACTGTAGCTTGCTGGTCGTTGACTGAAGCTGGGTGCTGGTGTTGGGATGGAGATCTCTGGGAGATTTTCGCTGCTTGATATTATGTGGAGCTGGGAGGTCTCTTGTGGACCCGTGTCCTGAAGTTGGCTCTCCCACTTCAGAGGCACAGCACTGGCTCCTGGCTGCAGCACCAAGAGCCTTTCATCCACCCAGCTCAGAATAACAGGGAGAAAAAGCAGAAAGAAAGAATTAGTAGAAGAGAGAAAGAGAGAGGGAAAGAAAGGAAGAAGGGAAGAAAGGAAGGAAGGAAGGAAGGAAGAAAGAAAGGAGGGAGGGAGTGAGGAAGGATGGAAAGAAAGAAGGAAAGAAAGGAGGGAGGGAGGGGGCAATGAAAGCAAAAGGAAGAGTGAATGGAAGAAGGGAGGGAGGGAGGGAGGAAGGGAAGAAAGAAAGAAAGACAGGAGGGAGGGAGGGAGGAAGGAAAGAAAAAAAGTGGAAAGAAGAAGGGTGGGAGGGAGGGAGGAAAGAAAAAGAAAGAAGGAAAGGAAGAGCGGAGGGAGGGAGGGAGGAAGGGAAGGTAGGAAAAAAAGAAAGAGCAGGTAAAGTAAAATAGAATAAAGTATGAAATATAGTAGCGTTATTAAAATTAGAAAGTAATTATTGAAAAAAAAAAAAAAAACGGACCGATAGAACCCTGGGACATATGGTGGAAGCAAAGCTATACAGAGAGAATCTTACACAGAAGATTACACATACACATTCACAAAAAGAGAGCAGGGGGAAAAATCAAAAATCTTGCTCTCCAAGCCCACCTCCTCAATTTGGGATAATTCGTTGTAAAAAGAGGAAAAGGGCAAGAAGTCTGAAATCTTGCTCTCTAAGTCCACCTCCTTACTTTGGAATAATTCGTTGTAAAAAGAGGAAAAGGGGGGAAAGTCTTAAATCTTGTCCTCAAAGTCCACTTCCTCAATTTGGGATGATTCGCTGTCCATTCATGCACTCCACAGACGCAGGGCACATCAAATGGACCGTGGAGCTTTAATCCGCTGCCTCCGAGGCTGCACAGAGAGATTTCCCTGACTCTGCTCTCACAGCTCCCGGGTCTCAGCCTTGGACCTGGCCCCGCCTCTGTGCGTAGGTCGCCAGAGGGCGTCCGTTCTTCGCTCAGACAGGACGGGTTTAAAGGAGCCGCTGATTCGGGGGCTCTGGCTCACTCATGCAGAGGGGAGGGAGGGGCGCGCAGTGTGGGGCGGGCCTGCGGCGGCAGAGGCCGGCGTGACGTTGCAGCAGCCCGTGGCGCTCCGTGCGCTTTCCCGGGAAAGCCGTCCCCGGGTCTCGGGACCCCGGCAGTGGCGGGGTGCACAGGTCCCCCGGAAGGCGGGGCGGACAGTGACCCGCGCTCGCACACAGGCCCCGCGGCTGCGGCGGCGGCGGCGGGCGGCGGCAGGCGGCGGCGGTGGCGGGCGGCGGGGGCGGCGGCGGCAGCGGGCCTCGGCGGCGGCGGCGGCGGGCGGCGGCAGGCGGCGGCGGTGGCGGGCCGCGGGGGCGGCGGCGGCGGCGGGCGGCGGCGGCGGCGGCGGCGGTGGCGGGCCGCGGGGGCGGCGGCGGCGGCGGCGGCGGGCCGCAGCGGCGGCGGCGGCGGCGGCGGGCCGCGGGGGCGGCGGCGGCGGCGGGCCGCGTCGGGCGGCGGCGGCGGCGGCGGCGGCGGCGGCGGCGGAGGGCCGCGGCGGCGGCGGGCGGCGGCGGGCGGTGGGCGGCGGCGGGCCGCGGCGGCGGCGGGCAGCGGCGGCCCACGCCCGTCTCCGAGGTCCACGCCTTACCCGCGGCTCGCGCCTGTCTCCGGCGCTTCCCTAAGCAGCCCTTTTAATGCCCTCTCCTCGCACACCAGGAAACGAAAGTGAAAGTGAAAAAAGACTCTTGCCTCTTCAGCAACTCCAGACCCTTTCCCCGGACTCCCTCCGGGCTAGCCGTGGTGCACTAACCCCTTCAGGCTCTCTTCCTGCCGCCAGCCCCAGTCCTCTCCCTGCGCTCCGACTGAAAGCCGATACCCAAGCCTCAGCTCCCAGCCCCGCCCGCCACGGCGGCCGAGCAGACAAGCCTCTCGGGCTGGTGTGTGCCTGAGGGCACCGATCCTCTGTGCCGGAATCTCTCCGCTTTGCCCTCCACACCCCTGTTGCTGTGCTCTCCTCCGCTACTCCGAAGCTTTCCCCCTCCGCCACCTGCAGTCTCCGCCCGCGAAGGGGCTTGCAGTGTGTAGAAACCTTCCCTCCTTCACGGCTCCCTCCCACTGCTGCAGGTCCCGTCCCTATCCTATTGTCTCTGTTTATTCTTTTTTTCTTTTGCCCTACCCAGGTATGTGGGGAGTTTCTTGCCTTTTAGGGGGTCTGAGGTCTTCTGTCGACGTTCAGTAGGTGTTCTGTAGGAGTTGTTCCACGTGTAGATGAATTTCTGATGTATCTGTGGGGAGGAAGGTGATCTCCGCGTCTTACTCTTCCGCCATCTTCCTCCGGCCCCCCCAAAGGTTATTTTTAAAACATGGTCTCCTGAGGGGTGGGGGACAGTGAGGAAAGGTAGAGATAATCCAATCCCACTTATTAAAACGGAGCGCTAAGTTCTGGCACCTCCATTGTCCAGCTGTGTGTCCTTGAGCAAATTGCTTAAGCTCTCTGTACCTCAATGTCCTCATCTGTAAACCCAGGGTTAAAAACTGTGCCTACCTCATAAAGTTGTTTTATAAATTAAATTCACACCTGTAAAGGGCCTGACACATAGCAAGTACCCAGAAAACATGAACTATTTTTATTATTCTGCATTCCCATACCTCCTCTTGGCTTATCCCCACCATAGCATATAGCATGCTCAATTTTAACTGCCTACTGCCTGTTTTCCTGTACAGACTGAAGTCAGGGACTACACCATGTTCAACATTATATCCCCCCCGCTTAATACAGTATCTGGCACATAATAAGTGTTCCAGAAATATTATTATTTGAGATTTGAACGAATAAATAACTGGATAGATGGATGGTTGAATGGATGAATAATCCAGGCTTCTGAGCTGTTCAAGATAACCAGCATTTCCTTGAGCTAAGAGCATACTTTTTTGCTTTTGGCTAAAATTAGGTTTTCATTGGCCTGTAGTATATACATGCAGTGTACATATGTGTGATTTCTGTAGGAGAGAGACTTGTAGCTCTCTCTCTGCACACCATCCTGACTTTGCTTCCCTCTCCCAGGGTCTCTTCCAACCAGAAAAGAATTGCTAATATGAATCATCAAATTTCATATGGCCCATAACTGGGTCCCAGTGGTCCTTTAAAAGACTGCTTTAAGAGATGGTCTTTTAAAGGCCATCTTCGCCCATGTGCCACATTCCCGTCTGATTTCCTACCTACTGTGCCACCAAGGAGGCCAATGGACTCAGAGTCTGCCCTCTACGACTCTGCCAGCTCTCAGCACAGTAACATCCGGGCCATTAGTTGCAAGCCACAAAAACCAGCCTGGTCATTAAGATGAACAAGGCTGTGTTAAAAGGACGCTAAGTAGCTCACGGTATTGCCAGAAGAGTTAGAGGACTGAGGTCCAGGCTACACAGCCTAGAAACGCACGAAAATACACAGCCACCTTCTCCACTGAGGGCCCCAGTGCCACTGGCCACTGCTGGATATCAGCACTGCCATCCCCACCACCATGCCCCTGGACATCGACCCTCATGCAGTTACTGCCATCACAAGAGAAAGAATCGTTGTCCAGCATAATGATAGAAGTGATAGACATTCTTAAACCAGGCTGAGATCCCATTTCGCACCTTCGAGACTAACAAAATTCCAAAACAACACACTCTGTCACAAGACTTCGGGAAAATGGTACTCTCAGGTACTGTGTGAATGCTGTGAATGCCAATGCATGGAGGAGAATCTGGCAAAGACTGGCACAATGACATATGCACCTCCCTTTGATGCAGCAATTCTTCTTCCGGGAATGTACCCCAAAGATATGCTGCAAAAATACTAGCTGATGTATGCCTGAGGCTATTCACTATAGTAGTATTTATAACAGCAAAAAGCTAGAAACAACCCAAATACTCATGAACTATGGTAATCCACGTGATGTAGTTATATGCAACTGTAAAAAGAAATGGAAAAAAAAAACCCAGCTTTATTACTGTCAGTGAGTGATCTCTAGCATATATTGTTAAGAGAAAAAAGCAAGGCAGTTAGCAGTGTTTATGGCATGCTGTCTTTTGTGCAAGAAGGGGAAAGATACAGAGATGCACACACATATTTTCTTGTATCATCAAATATAGAAAACATATAGAAACAATAAACCTAACTACACATCAAGTAGATGGTATAACACCACAGACAAAAGAACTACATCAATTGGCTTTAAAACATAGTATTTTGACTCTATATACTTATGAGATATATTCTAAGGTGAATGAAAATCACTATCATCAATGGTCTTATTACTAATACCAATAGTGCTGTTGTTGTTTTGTATAATTATAAGATAAAGCAAGTAAGTGATTAGGTTAATATTAACAGGAAACAGGATTTTCACCATGAGAGAAAAGACATACAAATATAAAATCAAAGAAGTTAATTAACAACCTTGGAATATTACATTTGAACTTGAGTAGCAGCAAAAATTCATTTTAAAAAATACATGTTTCCCAGCTCCATCCACTTAAGAAAATATACAAACAAAACCTTGTAACAATGACAGTCCAATAGCAAGGAACACCTCAGGTGACCAGATCGTGATCTCAGACCAAAGTTCTTTTGAGAAGTGGCTGATTCCAGATCTGGGGCAGAAAATATATAAGAAGAGGCTAAAATATCTTGTCATGTGAGAAATCAAGAAGTCTTCAAAAACAGTGTGGTCATGTCAGAAGAACACAGAAAGACATAAAGGGGCACCCAGTGTTATGAGTTGTGTGCATTAAAATAAATAATGACTGAAATGGATTAAATCACATCAATAAATAAAAATGCCTGCGTTCATAATGACACACACACACAGAGAAACCTCTTTGATCACCAGTAGGGACTGCTAGGACACCAATTCACTACTTTTGAAAATCTTTTCTTCTAAAAAAGCCTTTCTCTAGCCTCTCCTTTCAGGGTAACCAGATGGTAGGTATGGGACAGTTCTTCACTACTCAGTTTGAAAGATCATTCCTAGCACCATTCGACGTGGTCATATTGGGTGCCTCCGTATGATGTAATAAGATGTTGGGCGCAAGCGTGGCAGATGTTGATGCCCTTCTATATGATGCAGTAGGAAGCACACAGCACTGCCTATGAAGGTCTCTTATTTATTCCACGACCTCATGCCAGCTCATTAAACCAAAGCCCCACCCTCATAACAACAGTAATCGCTAGGCTTTTGAAAATATTGAAAATTGTTCAAAGACTTCAGCATCCCTGTCAAGGACCCCTAGTCAGGAGACCCTGGCTTAGCTCTCAAAATTTCCTTAGAAAATTTGGAGGCACTACTCAACTATTTCCCTACAAAACATTCTCACCATCAGGGAATTGGAACAGTGGGTTTCTTTTCTGGATCAGATGTGCAAAGGTTATTGAGGTCACTTCTATTTTTTTTATTTTTATTTATTTATTTATTTTTTATTTTATTTTTTTTTGCGGTACGTGGGCCTCTCACTGTTGTGGCCTCTCCCTTTGTAGAGCACAGGCTCCAGACACGCAGGCTCATCAGCGGCCATGGCTCACGGGCCCAGCCGCTCCGCAGCATGTGGGATCTTCCCAGACCGGGGCATGAACTCGTGTCCCCTGCATTGGCAGGCGGACTCTCAACCACTGCGCCACCAGGGAAGCCCTGAGGTCACTTCTATTTTAAAGCTCCACATTACTCTCTTCCAAGAAGGAAGATGGTTTAGATGTAACACCTGTATACTTAAGCCCTGTTTTCTCTCCTCTTCTATAGCTTTCCTCAAAAGAGAGTTCCTGGTAATAATGAGCAACATTCTCTGTGTTTGTAAAATAAGGGGAGAGGAAGAAATGAGAGAAGTTCCCAAGGCACATATTTGACATCCTTTTAGTCTTCAGTCTGAGGAAAGTGTATTTAAAATTCTCTACCTCCTCCTTTTGATCAGGCCTGGAAGGGAAAAGGTCAGATTCCCCTGGAAAAAGTCAGATTTACGAGGCAGCAGATATGAAAGCACTAAGAAAACATTCAGTGAGTCACTAATCACGCTGGAAATACCTTAAGAGTGAAGCTCAGTGTCCACACTGCTCCAGGCAGACAGGCACTTCAGTGAAGAAGGCCAATCACTGCCCCCTCTATGGTGGGGGCCAGGGAATTGGGGGTTTGGGAGAAGGCAGGTCCAGCCTGATGTAAAGGCAAAGGAATAGGCACCATGACCTGGGAAGGTCCCATCTCACCCTAGGTTGCTCTCATATTACTGCGACCACCGCCCAAATGTCTAACTCAGGGCCGGAGCATCATCCTCGACTTCTGCTCTTCCCTTCACTTCCCCATCCTACCAATCCCAAATTGTCATCAACTCCACTCTCTAATCTCTCTCACATCCCTCCACCTCTCTCCATCCATAGGGCTTCTGTTCATCAAGGTCTCCAGTATTCCTCCCCTGCCTCCAATCGTGGCCTTCTCCCAATCCTTTCTCCATACTGCATTTGAAGAGAAAATCAGCTTTTACCTTTTTAATGAAAAGATCTCCAATGTTACCAAATATCTTCAGGATATAGCCTAAACATCACAGTACAGCCTCCAAAGCCCTTTAGCTTGGAGCCCCCTGTTCTCTCCTTCAGATTGTTCTCTCAATCTTTGGTCTATTTCTTTCCATGTTTCTCATCTCACACACACACACACACACACACACACACACACACACCCCTCCAGGCAGACGGAGCTACTTGCAATTCCCTAAACTCTATGCTTTCTCTTGCCACAGGGCCTTATCACATGCTATGCTCTATGGCCTGACCTCTCGACTGGCTTCCCTTCATGCTTTTCAGTTTGCTGCTTCCATATTCAGCACACATATCACCTCCTCTAATAAGTCATCCACCCACATCCACATCCAGGCTCCCATGGTACCCATGCTTCTCTGTCACAGCACCTGCCAGGCTGCATTATAGCCACCTGTTTACTCCTCCATCTCGCCCACTAAGCTGTAAGCTCTGGAAATGCCAGGAATGTATCTTTTTAAAAATCACTGTATTCCCACTACCTGTCATGGTATAAAGGAGCTGCTCAGTCTATTTGTTAAATGAATGACTAAGTAGATAAATCTACAGCTTTATAAGCTTAACACTGAAAAGGGTACTAACTCCTCCAATTCCTTTGCCTGTAGTTAGAGTGGGTTGAACTATGCCACTTTTAATCATCATGGCATCACAGCCTCCTGATGTCTACCTGGCAGAATTCAAGTGTTCGGCGTGCTCCTATTACTGACCTCAGAAAACATGAAGGCAACCTGAGGTCTCCCATTGCGCACTCACCTGGGTGAATCAGGCAGGAGTCACATTCATTCTCCTCGTTCCTGCAGCAAGGGATGGTATAACCCACCACTTCTTTCTTTCCAGGGCAGGCACACTTAACCTGATCGTATTCACAACACTCCCGACACATTATGTTCCACTCAGCTCCGGGGCAGCCTTCATTAATGACCATGTACTCTGAAACAGAAACCAGAAGGTGAGATGGAGGGTCTGGCAGGAACAGGTAAGACCCATAAGTACCTTACTGCCAAGAAGCAACCTTGCCCTACAAACGTGTCACCCTGCCTGAAGGATGTTCAAAACTATCCAGTGGGGCTTTCCTGGTGGCGCAGTGGTTGAGAGTCCGCCTGCCGATGCAGGGGACACGGGTTCGTGCCCCGGTCTGGGAAGATCCCACATGCTGCAGAGCGGCTGGGCCCGTGAGCCATGGCCGCTGAGCCTGCGTGTCCGGAGCCTGTGCTCCGCAACGGGAGAGGCCACAACAGTGAGAGGTCCGTGTATGGCAAACAAACAAACAAACAAACAAACAAACATCCACTGGGGCACAGATGAAATTTGTTAAAACTGCTATTCATTTTTATTTTTTAATCAAAAAAAGAAATCATGTTTTATCAACATATAATCTAAGTGGATTGATACACATACACATAAATAACTTATAAACAAGCATACATTTCCTGAGTGTCTGTGCTCATTTCTGTTTTTGCCGGGGCACATCAGGCCAAGGCTTACAGCTACACAGGTTGTGCACTGCGCAATTCCAGAAGGAACCATTAAACTGCACAACTGTAAAGTGCAGCCCAGGCACCTGGGCCATCAAAAAAGTTTGGTGACCACTTTCTAGACTAGGTCTATCAAGTGCAAGGCTGAATGCCAAGTAGGAACCACATCATTTCCTCCAAACCTGGCTCCTCGATTTTGCAACATGCCATTTTTATGGTATCTTCAAAGCTAAAACCAACAGAAAAGACAAAAGCCATCTTAATTAGTATGTTTGGGAGAATTTCAACGTTTTACAAGAGTGAACTCATTGGCAGAACTTCATTCAGTCCCTAAAAACAACTGAGCATTCTTTCCCATGAGAAAAAAAGTATTCCTTTCTGGGTGGAATTTCTTTCTGTCTGTCTTTTTAAAAATATACCTTAGGTAATGAAAAAGAAAAATCATTTGGCAAAAACTATAAAAGGAATCAGTCGGAGGCTGCCCAGAGGAATTCAGGCTAAGAAACAGACCTAGCTTTGATTTGCTCTTCTTCCTGCCCCAACTCTCTATTCCTAAAAATTTTGCACAAAGATGACAATTGAAGCAGAAATAGGTCAGATATTTGAGGAAGAAAGTGAATCAGGCTTCCCTAAAAACCCCGGGGAGGGATCCCCAACATGCCTTGTAGGCCCATATAAACCAACCCTAATATCTGCGGTGGCTTCTAACCTCTTGAATTTCATAGTTTACTTTTCTGTTTTCCTCCCCTAAATTTGGAAGTCTGACACAGAACTGTTCATTCTCAATTTGCCAAGTAGACCAATTTAAAGAAACTCTCACCATCTTCTCTCAGCCTTCTGTCATAAGAACATTCTAGCATCATAGAAAGGAACCACTTTCATAATAAGGGACAGTTCCTTAGATTGAATACATGTAGTTTTATGAAAAAATTCCTCTTTTCTTTTCTACAAACATTGGTGGGGCAGCAAAGATCCTCCCACTGGCATTTGGGAACAACCAGCATAGACCACCATGATATTGTCACTACTGAGATTTTGTTTCCCGTTCTATTCTGTGAGCCCCTCCAGGACAGACACCAGGACTTACTTAGCTGAGCTTCTCATGTTTCTGACTTGGCTGGATGAGATGAATAACTTCTAAAATCTAGAAGAGAGGACTTCCCTGGTGGTGCACTGGTTAAGAATCCGCCTGCCAACGCAGGGGAAAATGGGTTTGATCCCTGGTCCGGGAAGATCCCACATGCTGCAGAGCGACTAAGCCCGTGTACCACAACTACTGAGCCTGCATTCTAGAGCCTGAGAGCCAGAACTACTGAGCCCACACGCCACAACTACTGAAGCACGTGCACCTAGAGCCCGCACTCCGCAACAAGAGAAGCCACTGCAATGAGAAGCCCATGCACCGCAACGAAGAGTAGCCCCCGCTCACAACAACTAGAGAAAGCCTGCACCGAGCAACAGACCCAATGCAGCCAAAAACAAATAAATAAATTTATTTTTAAAAAAATCTTGAAGAGAACTTAATGGTTAAGAGTAAAAGAAAGTAGAAGAAAACATAGGAGTAAATCTCCATGATCTTAGATTGGTTATGATCTTGGATTCTTAGATGTGACACCAAAAATGACAAAAGAAAAACAGATAAATTGGATTCATCAAAATTAAAAACTTTTGTGCAACAAAGGAAAGTGAAAGGACAACCTACGAAATGGGGGGAAATTTTGCAAATCATATGTCTGATAAGGATTTAATATCCAGAATACGTAAACGACCCCTACAACTCAACCACAAAAAGACAAACAGCCCAATTTTAAAAAGGGCAAATGACATGAACTGACACTTCTCCAAAGAAGATATACAAACGGCCAATAAACACATGAAAAGATGCTCAGCATCACAAGTCATTAGAGAATTGAAAATCAAAGCCACAACAAGACAACACCTTACACGTACTAGGATGGCTATAATCCAAAAAAGAAAAAAAAAAAGGAAAATAACAAGCATTGACAAAGACGTAGAGAAACTGGAGCCCTTGTATATTGCTCAGGGGAATGTAAAATGAGGCAGCTTCTGTAGAAACCAGTTTGACAGTTCCTTCAAAAGCTAAACATTGAATAATTTTATGACCCAGCAATTCTACTCCCAAGCATATACCCCAAAAATCAAAAACAGAAACTCAAACAGATACTTATATACCAGTGCTCACTTCAGCATTATTCACAGCAGCCAAAAGGTAGAAACAACCCAAATGTTCATCAAGAGATGAGTGAATAAGCAAAACATGGTATATGCATAAAATATTATTCTGAATGTGGAATATTATTCAGCCATGAAAAAGAACACGATGCTGATACCAATTACAATATGGATGAACCTTGCAAACATGCTAAGTAAAAGAAGCCAGATACAGAAGGACAAATATTGTGCCACTGAACTGTATACTTAAAATGACTAATGTAGAAAATTTTATGTTATTTTTATCATATTTTTTTAATATTAAAAAACTAGTGAGAGGAAAAAAAGTGTTTAAAGGCTTAAGCATTGGAGTCAGACAGACCTGGGTTTGGAATCCCACCTTTGCTACTTACTGGGTATATGACCTTGGCTAAGTTACTTTACTCACTCAGTCTCAGTTTATCATCCAATGAAATGAGTACATTTTATCTAACTCAGAAGCCAGCTGAAAGGACTAGATAAGATTATGTATATAAAGAGCTTAACACAGTGCCCAGTATATAATGAACATTCGATAACTAGTAGCTTAAGAAGAAAAACACTATTGACATCCATATTTCTCAAGGATCTAAGTTTTTGAATGTACCACATATCAACTCCTTACATAAAATGCTCATGTTGGGACTTTCCTGGTGGCGCAGTGGTTAAGAAGACTCCACGCTCCCAATGCAGGGGGCCTGGGTTCGATCCCTGGTCGGGGAATTAGATTCCACATGCACACTGCAACTAAGACTTCACATGCCACAACTAAGGAGCCAGCGAGCTGTAACTAAGGAGCCTGCGAGCTGCAACTAAGGAGCCTGCCTGACAAAACTAAGACCTGGTGCAACCAAATAAATAAAAAATAAATAAATAAATTAAATGCTTAGATTGTTTCCCCACTGCATTTGGAGCAAACCCTAAATGCTCTGCTATGGCCCCCAAGGCCTTTGAGAGCTGCTCTCTCCTGAGCCCCGCAACCTTTCCTTGGCACTCTTTCCCACCTTTTATTTCTCAAAACCATCAAGGTCTTGCTCATCCCAGGGCCTTCACATTTGCTTTCCCCACTGCCTCTGTCAAAACGTTGGGCCTTAGTGTAAATGACACGCGTTCAGAACGGTCCTCGCTGACTTTCTCATCTGAAGTTCATGCCTCTGCCCCTCCGTCCATAGTGTTCTCTATCACAGCATCCCAGTTGTTTCCTTTCATCGCCCTTACCACAATTTATAATCCCTTTCTATGTTTCCATTTACTTGCATATCATCTGTCTCCCTTACGTGACCATAAGCTGGTAGGAACAACACCTAACTTGTTCACCGCAGCTAGGGAAGGGCCTGGAATGTAAGAGGTGCTGGATAAATACTTGTTGAAAGAACCAGCCTCCACTCTAGAGCTACCCTCCCTTCAACAGTCAAATATTTCCATCCAGTGGTCCAGCTCGGAGCTGAGCCAGGAGAGCTGGCTCCGCCCCATAATTTGCTGATATCAGAACCGGGGCACTTCCCCTCCCATGGTGAAGGGTCTAGAACAGTTGGTCCAGGTTACCCAACTTGGGTCTCCATTCCTTGGCGCCAGCCCTTGCCTTATCCAGCTGTATGATTTCTCCACTCTCTTAACATCTAATATGCCTGTGGGGTGTGGCTCATGTCTTACCCTTCCCCCTGCCCACCCGAGGGTAAGCACTCCATCCTTCTAGGTTTTCTAAGAATTTACAAGTACTAATGACTCTTGGGGGACACCAACAGAATAAACGTTGTTTGCAGCTTTTATAAGCCTTGTAATAAAATATGGGAAGCCAAGTAAGGTCTGCTCTACGCCAGTAGAGGGCAAAGCGTGTTTTCCCTAAGCAGCTGACTAGTCCACGTCTGGCCCAGCCATGGAATACTGCGGGCCTCCCTTTACCTGGGAAATGAATTCCCTAAAATGCCTTCAATGGCATTTCTCTTTGTTTCAATGAGCAAACCCACCTCTTCCCTCCCTAACGCATTACAATAATTTTATAGGTAAGGTCCAGAGTATTGTATCATCTTAGCCAAAGGGAATGATCCCAGGGAAACCCATTTCTATGCTGTCTGCCAAGTCAGCCAGCTGGCTCCTTTCCAAGGACTCTGTGTGTTAGCCCCAAAGATGTCCATATCCTAACCTCCAGGACCCATGAAAATGTTACCTTACAGGACAAAAGGAATTTTGCAGATGTGACTAATTTAAGGTTCTTGAAATGGGTAGAGAATGCTGGCTTGTCCAGGTGGGACCAAGGTAATCCCAAGGATCCTTATAAGAGGGAGGCAGGAGGGTCAGGGTCAGAAACAGAGGTGTGAGGACGGAAGCACTGGACAGACAGGAGTGATGTGTTTTCAAGATGGAGGAAGGGACCACAATCCAAAGAATGCAGGCAGCCTCTAGAAGCTGAATGAGGCAAGGAAACAGATTCTCCCTTAGGGCATACTGAAGGAACACAGGCCTGCCATCACCTAGATTTTGGCTTCCTAAGACTCATTTCAGACCCCTGAGCTCCAGAATGGTACAAAAATACACTTGCGCTGTTGTAAGTCACTAAGTCTGTGGTAATATGTTACAGTATCCACAGGGAATTAACAATCTGTGTCTTCTCAAAAGAAAGGTTAACCCACAGCCAGTCATTTAACCACTCTGGTCCTCAGCTTTCCCACTGAGCACAGTGCTAAGGGTGTGGGTGAACTGATGAATTCATTGTTTCATCCCACAAGTATTTATTGAGTGTCTGCTACATCCCAGGTAGGAGGCTGGGTACTGGGATACAATGGAGAGAACAGACACCATTACCGGCCCCATGGAACTCACAGTTTTGTAGAGGAGTAGACATTGAATAAAGGATCCCACAAACACACGATCACTCATTGTGATGAGGACATGTAGGATGCTATGAGAACAAATGGATGGTCATGCAGGGACATTAGCACCAAATCTACAGGACTCGCAGGGTTAAGGGGGTTTAAGTAAAATCACAAATAAAAATCTATTTGCCAAGATAAGACCACTTCTCAGGAATATGGAAGTGATGGGGGAGGGGAAGGTTTTAATGCTTCTGTTGACTCGGCTCCTCTGGTCTGGTAAATCCATCACTCTTCCTTCTCCCCTCACTGGAACAGAGACAGGAAAGTGTCCCCAAAACATACATGTGGGCTCCCCTGGTGGCGCAGTGGTTGAGAGTCCGCCTGCTGATGCAGGAGACAGGGTTTGTGCCCCGGTCCGGGAGGATCCCACATGCCACGGAGCGGCTAGGCCTGTGAGCCATGGTCGCTGAGCCTGCGCATCTGGAGCCTGTGCTCCGCAACGGGAGAGGCCACAACAGTGAGAGGCCCGCGTACCGCAAAAAAAAAAAAAAGAAATCTCCCAACAAACAAAAGTCCAGAACCAGATGGCTTCACCGGTGAATTCTATCAAACATTTAAAGAAGAATTAATACCAATCCTTCTCAAACTCTTCTAAAAAACAGAAGAGGAAGGAACACTTCCAAACTCATTTTATGAGGCAAGCATTACCCTGATACCAAACCAAAGATGCCACAAGAAAAAAAAAAAAAGTTAATTTAAAAGTCGAAAGAAGGGGCTTCCCTGGTGGCACAGTGGTTGAGAGTCCTCCTGCCGATGCAGGGGACACGGGTTCGTGCCCCGGTCCGGGAGGATCCCACATGCCGCGGAGCGGCTAGCCCGTGAGCCATGGCCGCTGAGCCTGCGCGTCTGGAGCCTGTGCTCCTCAACGGGAGAGGCCACAACAGTGAGAGGCCCGCGTACCGCAAAAAAAACCCCAAAAAACCAAAAAACATACATGTGAGAAACAAACAGGTAAGTGAAATATTCTATGAGAAATATTTAAAGTTGATCAGCTGAAGAGGTTTGAAAATACAATAAGCAGACAAAAGTGATCTCCTGGACTTTTCCTTCTCCATTTATCAGAATTAAATGGACAAAGGGCACATTGGTCATTTGGCTTCAGCTGTACAAATTTCAGGCGATTTCAATATGATGCTAAAGGTCAGTTCCAGAAACTAGGATTTAAAGAAATACCAACAGCAGGAGAAGTTCTGAATGTTTTCCTATATGCATGCTAAATCACGTTAGCATTTGTTTAGCTAAAGGGCTTTTATATTGTTTATGCAATTTAATTTTCAAGATGACCCAGTGAGGTAGGTAATACATTTTCTTGTAATCTAAAATAAGCTACCCTAACCTCTTCACTTTACCAGTGATGAAAAGAGCTAAGTAGGGAAGAAGCAAAGAGAAATGCCAAAGACGTTTTTTAGGGAATTCTGAGTGGGAAGGGAGGCCCATAGAATTCCAGGTTTAGGGAGGGGGTGAACAGCCTGCTGCTTCCTTAGCCTGGAAACAACCCAGGACAACCTCTAGTTTCAGGGGCTGCTGTAGTTGTGTAACTGTTACTTTGCCTTCCATGTTTGAGAACAAAGAGTTATTAAGCTGCAAATGAGTTTTATCCTGTCAGTGCTTCCCAGGAAATAAGCGCAAATTAAGCACCAAGAACTCATAGAGCACCACTTTGGGATCAATCAAGGCACCAAAATGTCAAGCACATGCCCATAATCACATAGCAAAATTGAACTTACAAAGTTCCAGGCACCATATGTATTCATTCATCTCTAACTCTTCCATTGGACAAAATATTTATTTTTTTCTATATAAAACACTCCATATTTTAATGTAAAAGATTCCTTGTGAAAGCTTCAAATAATACGATCATACATAAAGGAGTAAGAAGTATTCAGAAATAACCTTAATATTATATTGTCTATCTTTCAATTGTTTTCTTTCAGTGGACATACATATCCACATGTAGAAAATGCTAGATGTGTAGATTATCTTCTTACCTCTCAAAGCTGGTAACCTATTATTTTATTATTATTATTATTTATCAGCTCGGTGCTTTGTGACCACCTAGAGGGGTGGGATAGGGAGGGTGGGAGGGAGATGCAAGAGGGAGGGGATATGGGGATATATGTATACATATAGCTGATTCACTTTGTCATACAGCAGAAACTAACACAACATTGTAAAGCAATTATACTCCAATAAAGATATTAAAAAAGAAAGAAAGAAAGAAACTGCGCTGCTTCGGGACTTCCCTGGTGGTCCAGCAGTTAAGACTCCGCGCTCCCAATTCAGGGAGCCCAGGTTCAACCCCTGCTCAGGGAACTAGATTCCACATGTCCCAACTAAAGATCCCACTCGTGGCAACAAAGATCCCACGTGCTGCAATTAAGACCCAGTGCAGCCAAATAAATAAATAAATATTTTTTAAAAGAAAGAAACTGCTCTTCTTCTTTACTTTAATCACATTTCCTCTTGACCTTGAGTAATCTTCAAAAGTGATTTTAAACTGCTGCATCATTATCCTGTATGTGCAACTGCTTCTCTCCCCTCTTTTTAAAATCAGGGTAAACAAATAAAAACAGAGATGCAGAGTACTTTGGTATCATAGGCTTTGCCCAAGCCCTTCCTCAGCTGCCACGCTTGGGACAGCCATCCTGGTATCTCCTATCCAGAGTAAAGAGTTCAGTTATATTGGTCCAGCTCTGGTTTTTCCTGAATTCACGTTGGAAAACGTAAGACACTTAACCGCTCAGTCCTGTTTTATCCATGCAAATACCAAGGCAATGAAAACAATGCTGACCGATTGGCACAGGTTTGGCTTTCATAGATGTGGTGAACAAATGAACAAGTGAGTGAGAGAGAGTTGGCTGTCAACATGGCCATCAGCATTATTTTCGCAGCCCCCCATCAGCCAGGCAGCTTGCTTTAAGGCTCTCCAACACTGATGTATTTCTACGGCTGACAAGATGGAGAACACTTAATCCCTCAAACAGCAGGGGCTGGATTCCACAGAATGGCAGAGGGAGCAATTGTGTCTCCTTAGCATCGTCTCCAAGTGGCAAGCTTTCAACACTAGGTTTTAAGGAAATATGTTGACATGATAGTTGTTAAGGTAAATCTGAAAAAGGTCAGAGAATTCATGATGAAAACATGAGTCAGACTGTTCCACATACGGTGGAAATGTCAGTTGTCAGACCACAGGCCACCCCAGCAGGTGGCAAAGAAAGGCGTTTTCATCATGCGCCCTCTCCTCTGTGATGTTAGGGTCTGCCTTTGCATCCACCAAAAACCCCACAGACCTCCCCTCTAACCACATTTAATGAAAATTTCTACTGAGTGTTTTATTGTCCTGCATTTTATAAACCATCTAAGACCAGAGGGAGAAAAAAGATGTAGGAATCAGAGAGTCCTGCAGCTAGGCAGCTTGGGCTCTGCTCTCATCCCCACTCATTCCCCCGTCTCCTCTCGTGTTGTCTGAACTCCCTGTAACACACAACATTCCTAACCACCTGAAGGTCTGACCACCCACTCCATGCGGCCAATGACAGATGCCAGGCAAATCCCAGACAGAAATGATGTGAGTCAGGGGTGATGGAACGGTTACTGGGGCCCTTGGTGACTCAATATCTCCTCCTGTGCCTTTGAGAACCATCCCATCACCATGACCCTCAGTCCCAGCCTGGCTGGATTCCCAACTTCAGTGACCTTGGTCTTTCCCTGCTCACAGCTCCTCTTGTTAACGAGGTAATGATAGATGGAAAGTCAATGCCTCCATCACCCCCTTTTGGGTATCAGCAGTGATAAAACTTACAATGGATTCCCTAGAAATCTAGTGTGTTGACACTAGTACATTGGGGAGGGGTAGGGAAGCAAAAATCAGTTTTTCACTTCCTTCCCCTCTTCACTCTGCCCGGCACTGTCACTCCTCGTTCATTCTCCTCTCTCCCTGGGTCCCAGCCCCCACGGAAACGGAGCTGAACCTTTCAAACATACCAGCTCACTGAATCCTCAGAGCCACCCTTCAAAGGAGGTATCATTTTTTTCATTTAACAGATGAGGAAACTGAGGAACAGAGAGGGTAAATAAATTGTCCCAGGTGGCACAGCTTTCAGGTGAAAGAAGAAAGATTAGAAGCCAGCTCTTTCTGGGGCCAAAGTCTTATTCTTTCCAAAACAGTATTTTGATTCTAGAGAGTTCACAACTTTGACTTTACAGATTAAGAATGCAGCATTGGTGAAATGAACGCACTTGGTAATCAGACCACCCAAATTTTAATACCAAATCTGTCCCTCTTGTATGCTGCTGGACAATCATAGACAAGACACCTTGCTGTGGCATTTCCCACAAACCTCAAGAGAATGGGTGTAGGTTGATAGGGTTGTTAATGTCACTGCAGTTAAAGAGGCAATGAGCATAAAGCACTTTCGAAGAAAAATCGTATGTTTGTGGAGATATTACCATTATTCTCTGTAGAATAAAAAACCATCAATGGATAAAGAAGATGTGGTACATATATACAATGGAATACTACTCATCCATAAAAAGGAATGAAGTAATGCCATTTACAGCAACATGGATGGACCCAGAGATTATCATACTAAGTGAAGTCAGACAAAGACAAATATCATACGATACCACTTATATGTGGAATCTAATAAAAATGATACAAATGAACTTTTTTACAAAACAGACTCACAGATCTCAAGATCAAACTTATGGTTACCAAAGGGGAAACGTGGGGGGAAGTGATAAATTAGGAGATTGGGATTAACATATACACACTACTATATATAAAATAGATAACCAACAGGAACCTACAGTATAGCACAGGGAACTCTACTCAATATTCTGTAATAACCTATATGGGAAAAGAATCTGAAAAAGAATAGAGATTATATATATATATATATATATATATATATATGATTCCCTTTGCTATACACCTGAAACTAACACAACATTGTAAATCAACTATACTCCAATAAATTTTTTTTAAAAAACCATCACGTATAGCTAAAACACAGATGGCTAAGGGAGCAAAGGGGGTGAGTAATAATGTCTCCTCCAGAGGCCCACACATACATGGCATTTTCAAGCAGTCCGTTCTTGCTTATATCATGGCATTCTGGGTTCCTCCCCCTTGCTTCTAGATTTCCTGATCTCTTTTTTCTAATACCTCCTCTTCAGACACCTTTTTAACTAGGACATACCTCACCTCCTGCTGCTTGTCTTCCAGAAATAGAAATTCTACATCTATAGGCAAAGGGAACAAAACTCAAACTCTAGCATCTTGGAAGAGCCCCAAGCTGCCATTATCCTCAACAACTGTGCTGGAAGTCCTTGAAGGGCGGCTGCTTCTGGGTTATTTCAAACACTGGAATATGAGCTGAATAGATCTTATTTTTTTATTAGCATTGAGTACTAAAAATATAATTTAATAATGCATCTAAATGTACTTGGCAATAGAACTCAGCAAATATTATATCCAAGCAAAGTATTAGAATGTCTAAGTTAAAAACAATAAAACTTAAGCTATACCCTAAAAATCCAATCTGGATTTCCCCAGACCTAAGAAGTCTACAAATGATCCCACCTGCTCCTCAATCCTCAACACTTTTAAAACCTTCTTTCTGAGTCAGAGTGTGTCAGGGCTATAAGGGGGTCTTGGTCAACCACACCCGCCCCATTGCCAAGAGCTTCCAGAGTAAGTGTTACTGTCTTCACATCCAGGTTCACTGATGCCAGGCAGAAGCCAGATTTTCCTTCTACCAAAGGCACATGGCCAAGAGCAGATGTCAGTTTGAGCGAGGGTGATGCGTTTACAATGGCATGTCCTATGGTTCACTAAGCCCTAAGCTGGCGGCAGCTTCATGCAGGCTAGCCCTCATTAGAATTGCCTTCTCCAGTTCTGCAAGCTAGAACAAGATGAAGGGGAACTTCTTTTTGCCTGAGGATTCCTGGCTGGCTCTACCCTTGAATCACAGCAGATGGTCATGAGCAACATCTCATGTTTGGGAGACATCATTGACCCAGAATCACCTACTCTGAAAGACACCATCCCCTCAAACCCCTGCAAGAACCTACCACCAGCCATATTTCAAACATGGACAAACTTAGGCACAGCATGTGGAAGGCATTTCACCCTAAGGCTGGAAGGCAGATGCATGATAAAAGCAAGGGGAGAAAGCAAGTCTCAAAGAAATAAACATATGGTGAATCTTTAGGAATATTTTTTCCCTGACACAGAGTAACAGATGAATAGCATAGGACTGTGGACCAAGGTGGAGTGGGCCTCAAGAAGACCATGTAACTTCCATCCTACTATAGATAGAACACCCAGTATTTTTCCTTCTTAATTCCTTGTGAAACATGTGCTAGTGGGAAATATAGCAGAAAGGAGAGGAGTGGAAGATGACTTTAACTTCCTGAGCGCTCCCTTTTTGCAAAGCATTATACTATTTTAAATAGGTTACTTTATTTTTTTTTGGCCATGCCACGCAGCATACAGGATCTTAGTTCCCCGACCAGGGATTGAACCTGTGCCCCTGCAGTGAAAGCATGAAGTCTTAACCACTGGACCACCTAGAGATTGTCATACTGAGTGAAGTAAGTCAGACAGAGAAAGACATATCATATGAGATCACTTATAAGTGGAATCTAAAAGAAAAAAAAGGCTACAAATGAACTTACCTACAAAACAGGAAGAGACTTATAGATGTAGAAAATAAACTTATGGTTATCAGGGGTAAAGAGGGGGAGGGATAAATTGGAAGATTGGGATTGACATATACACACTACTATGTATAAAATAGATAACTAATAAGAACCTACTGTATACACAGGGAACTCTACTCAATACTCTGTAATGGCCTATTGGGGAAAAGAATCTAAAAAAGAGTTGATATATGTATAACAGATTCACTTTGCTGTACACTTGAAACTAACACAACATTATAAATCAACTATACCCCAATAAAAATTTAAAAATAAATAAATAAGTAAATAAATAAATAAATAGGTTATCTCATTTAACACCTGCAATAAACCTATATAAAGACACTATTATTACAGGGGCTTCCCTGGTGGCGCAGTGGTTGAGAGTCCACCTGCCGATGCAGGGGACACGGGTTCGTGCCCCGGTCCAGGAAGATCCCACATGCCACGGAGCGGCTGGGCCCGTGAGCCATGGCCGCTGAGCCTGCGCGTCCAGAGCCTGTGCTCCGCAACTGGAGAGACCACAACAGTGAGAGGCCCACGTACCGCAAACAACAAAAAAAAATGACACTATTATCCTCAGTGTACAGACTAAGAGGTGGTACAGCCACATTAAAGAGGTTAAGTAACTTGCCAAGAAAACCAGCCATAAATGACGGAGGCAAGATTCAAACCTGGCCCATATTTTAAACCATAATACTCTACACCCTATGTTTATACATATCCATACATATACACACATAAGTATACACACACCATATCTACACTTTTATTTTTTTGTGTACATGTGTATTCAAACTTGAACATATCCATACTAAGATGTCTATATCAAAAATGAAATCCATAAATATGGCAAGCAAGGGCTGAATCTTTGCTGAGAAGGATATGGTTACTCAAGTCTGCTTAGGCAGGAAGCCCTTAAAAGGAACAGCTGGTTTTATTCCTTATCCATTGCCACTGTTCTGAAGCAAGTCTGGGCAGAGAGAGGAGGCAGGCAATGCTAGGGGCAAGGGAGAAGCCGTGTCGCGTGACAACAAGAACAATATTTAGGAAAGGCAGGAAGAAAGCTGTTCCCAGAAACAGCAAACAAGGAGTTGATGAACAGCTCAAACTCACATTCTGTCTCTATGGGATACAGCCCCAGTGTAAACAGCCCAGACCACTTCCAGGTTGTGCAAATCAGGGTCATGGTAGCTATACTAGAACTGGCAGACAGGGGGGTAAATAAAAAAACAGTGGAGACAAACCTGCATGTGTTAGACGGGGGAAGGGAGAGGTTAATTGGTAATGAACAGGCCATGGACTCAGTGCCCCCAGGGACTAGAAGGATGCCCAAATATTCTCTGTATTGGTTTTTTTTTAATTTTTTTAAAATTTATTTTATTTTTGGCTGCGTTGGGTCTTCGTTGCTGCACGCAGGCTTTCTCTAGTTGCGGTGAGCGGGGGCTACTCTTCGTTGCAGTGCACAGGCTCTAGGCGCGCAGGCTTCAGTAGTTGCGGCTTGTGTGCTCTAGAGTGCAGGCTCAGTAGTTGTGGCGCACGGGCTTAGTTGCTCCGCAGCATGTGGGATCTTCCCAGACCGGGGCTCGAACCCTGACCCCTGCATTGGCAGGTGGATTCTTAAGCACTGTGCCACCAGGGAAGTCCCATATTCTCCTTATTTTTGAAGAGGAGACAGTGTGAATGTCACCAAGGATACAATGTAGTCGGGAAGTCAAGTCACAGCTCTTATCGCTCCCCAGAACTGCCACCTCGTCATGGGTGTGCGTTACTCAGACCCACACCTCAGTTTGACCAGTGATCCCAGGGCAACCACATTACTTTAAACAACTATAGACAAGAAATTAGTTTTCTTGGTGAACTATGCAGGTCGATGCTGGTGAGGACTTTTCTTACAGCAATGTGGTCGGAATCACCTCCACAGTTCTTTCAACATCTCAACAAGTGTGAAGGGACTAGGACATCAGACTTCCCGTCCATCTCTCAGCAGAAGTCTGAAGAAAAGCTCATGTTTTGTAGATTTTCAAATTCCCTTCTTACCCCATCCTCTATAATGGTGAAGATATTCTTCAATGTTTTATTCATTATGGGCAAGAGACCTGAGTTTTCCAAATGCTAGAGCACTAGTTCCACTGGATGGTATAAGGTATTATGTGAATAAAGGTTCTGTGGCCAAACAACTTTGTAAATGCTAATAACAGCTTTCTTTATTGTAGGGCTTTGCCAAGTCTATAATATTCTTTGCACATAGTTAATTCCCACATCCCCCAAGCTAATTCCATCATGACGTCCTAGGTTTTGTTTACTTCTGCTGAATATCCTTTAGGATTAGTATTCCATGAAACCTACTTTGGAAAATACCAGGCTGGACCATAAGCTGTTTCAACCTTAAAGAAAGTGCCTTACGTATATACAATGGAATACTACTTAGCCATAATAAGAAACGAAATTGAGTTATTTGTAGTGAGGTGGATGGACCTAGAGACTGTCATACAGAGTGAAGTAATTCAGAAAGAGAAAAACAAATACCGTATGCTAACACATATATATGGAATCTAAAAACACAAAAAACAAAAAGGTTTGAAGAACCTAGGGGCAGGGCAGGAATAAAGATGCAGACGTAGAGAATGGACTTGAGGACACGGGAAGGGGGAAGGGTAAGCTGGGACGAAGTGAGAGAGTGGCACGGACATATATATATACACTACCAAATGTAAAATAGATAGCTAGTGGGAAGCAGCTGCATAGCACAGGGAGATCAGCTCGGTGCTTTGCCTCCACCTAGAGGGGTGGGATAGGGAGTGTGGAAGGGAGATGCAAGAGGGAAGAGATATGGGGATACATGTATATGTATAGCTGATTCACTTTGTTATAAAGCAGAAATTAACACACCATTGTAAAGCAATTTTACTCCAATAAAGATGTTAAAAAAAAAAAAGAAAGAAAGTGCTTTAAGGAAAAGGCCTTTTATTCATCATCCTGTCTCCAGCACCTAGGATCACACCTGGCACCTGGTAGGTGCTTGATAAAGTCTGCTGAATAAATATATGAATGTGGATACATGAGGCATGTGTGATTTCCAGGGTCAGGTTATTTGTGTCAAAGACTGATGTTAGAAATGGCTCTTGCAGGGCTTCCCTGGTGGCGCAGTGGTTGAGAGTCCGCCTGCTGATACAGGGGACATGGGTTCGTGCCCCGGTCTGGGAAGATCCCACATGCCGTGGAGTGGCTGGGCCCATGAGCCATGGCCGCTGAGCCTGTGCGTCCGGAGCCTGTGCTCCGCAATGGGAGAGGCCGCAACAGTGAGAGGCCCGTGTACAGCAAAAAAAAAAAAAAAAAGAAATGGCTCTTGCGATGACATTTTGGGGTCGCTATTTTACAGTAGAAGGAATCCATTGGGTCCACTACTGCTGAATACTTTTTGTTCTTTGTGTACTGCAGTTTGCATCTCATTTCCATAAAGGCTTTCGCTGCTCACTTGTTCTTTTCTACCTTTGATTGGCCGGGGGAGCCAGGCTTGTACAGAAAGGAGGCGGAACATCACTTAGAAGCAGGCAGTCAATCACCCACTGGGAGGCAGAAAGCCAGACCAAGAATAAAGATTCTTTATACCAGGCAAGCCCTCCCTTCTGCTTGTATCCAGGTGAGCCAAGTGGTATATTGAAAAATATAGTAGATGCTACCAGATGGAAGCTAAGCTCAGGCAACTTGTCCTGGGATATCTCAGGTGTTCTCTACCATCACTGTTGACTTCCAAGGTGGGATCCCATGATGCAGGGGATTAATTGATCATCTTCAAAGGAGTCCTATGAAGTAAGTGGACATGGAACTGGGTTTGAAAATCATTGACACCTTGGTCCCTCAGAGTCCTCAAATGATTTGACTTGAAGCAAAGCAGGCCAACATCCCTCCTTCGCACAGTGGTTTTCCATTAAAAACTGGTTGGAAATTTATTGTAACCAATCATAAATTCAGCTGATGAGGACAATTGCTGCATCTTCCCATGAGCTAAAGTTGCCTGAATGTGTTCCTCACTCTGTTCTGGCAGCAGCAGCCCTGGGTTTCCAATCACCAAACCAACTGACCAGACTTCTACTTACATTGACACTGGCTGCCAAAGCACTAACTCAACCCTCTGAGACAGCCAGAGCCTCGGAGAGGGCAGTGAGAAAGATGCTTACACTGCAGGAACAAAGGCATTTCCCCAACTCCAGAGGCAGAAGGGTGACGGAAACTTGTGTCTTTATTTGCTGCTCAGCTGAGGGGAGCACTTCGCTTAACCATTTGACAAAGGACCCAAGACATTAGTGTCTAATAGACAGCTGATCCTCATTCAAAACCCACCTGAGTATTAATGGAAGGAGTCTACATTTCCATCCCCTGCAATATCCATCAACTGTGTTATGCCGAAAAAAAAGAAGAAAGAGAAAATGCTTCCCCTTACTCATGCCAGGCCTGCAGCTCCTGTTCCATAGCCTAAGAGTTTACACATTGACGATTTTGACAGAATAAATCCATAAAGGAGAAGCGCTACACAGTGTCAGGGCCAGGCTTGAAGCACGTCTCATCCTTGATTCTGTCCCTCCACAAGCAGACACATGACTTTGATTATAAAGGCTGACCATGGGACAAAGAAATTCTCACTTCCCACATCTAATCAGAATGAGATGCGTGAGCCTGTGGACAGCTACCCCAGAAACTGGCGGGGTTTGCAATCTGCTTAACACTCCTGTTTCCTTTAGAAAATGGCTCCTCTTGGTTTCCATGTGGTCCCACTGGGGCTGCTGAGGTCTCTCCATCGTCTCTCACATCCACTCTGCCCCCACAGTGGTGAGCACATGACCTCCCTGAGGCCATTCTCAGCTCCTGGAATATCCAAGGGATAACCAGAATTCTTTACTAACACCATGGTCTTTGTGATTCGGCCAGCAGATCTACCATATTTGGACCCCCTGCTGACCGTGGCAGCGTTGTGTAGTGCACGCATAACGGGGTCAGGCTGTCTGGGTTCAAATCATGGACGTCCAGCTCTGTGACCTGAGCAAGTACTGTACCTCTCAGTTCCCTCCTATGTAAACTAGGGATAATAACACTACTAATTAGCTTCTAGATGTGTTGTGAGGATTAAATAAATACATGTAAAGCATATAGGAGAGTGCCTGGTATTTACCACAGACTCAGTAGATCATTTGGGATCTGGTCCCTTAGGCATGGAGGCTTCCACCACTGGTGTTTCCACCATCACCGGTGAAGAATCTGATGTGCAGCCCTACCTACTCCACTCTCAGCCCACATGGGCTCTGTGTCTGTATCACAAATAACAACTGAGAACAATGAAAGGAGTCATTGTTGGTGGGTTGGGCAGTGCGCGGGGAGTAGTAGAAAGTCCCACTGGTTAAGAGAGTGGAATATCTCCAGCCAACACTAATTCTCTGCCTTCTGTGAGTGGTTTTGTTTATAGATATGAGGTTTGATTTTTTTCCCTGCATTTTACTTCTTTCTCTCCATTATAAACCTAATGCTTTGGCCCAGATCTCATGATGACTGACGAACAGAACTCCTTAAACATAGACCAGGCTTGGACTCTGATAGACTTTCTGCCACTGATCTGGTAGCTTTCAAAGCTCCAGCTGCCCTCTGGGTCCTCTGCCATGGAATTCAGGAATTAGAAAATGTAAACATTGCTTTTCCCTCCCCTTTAAAATAAAATAAGAGGAAAGGGATCTGGGTTCCTATGACTTTCAAGTATCCACAAGGTGAGAGTGACAGGTTCTCCCACACGTGGGAAGAGCAGGGCACCACCTTCTCTCATTTATCACTGAAATGGCACTTTTCCCAATTTGCACATACCCCAGATCAATTGCAGTGTCTAGAGCTGGGCTCAGGGGAGGCAGGTAGAGAGGTTTTCTCATGCATTGGGATTGGCCACCCCTAGTAGGGCAGATGGAAATAATTTTCTGACTTAAGGCCAGTCATTAGGTCCTCCAGACGCCATGAGACGCCATTATCTCAGCCATTGCTGTCTAGCCAGGGTAACCCAGATGCAGATAAGTTTAAGTCAAACCCATGGTCCCTGCCAGGAGCATTCCAAAGCCCTCCCTAAGGCTTCTGGATATTTCTAAGGGACTTACATGCTCCAGGTCACATCTGCCTCTGGGTCCAGAGGTGCTTTGTCCCTAGCTTACTAACCCAAACATAACACCAAGCCTCACCCTCAGTTTCCACCAAAAGCTCACTCTCAAGGGCATTCTTGAGAGTAGAACATTTTACCAAAGAGTTGGTGGTCACAGAGTTGAGATTACATTCCACAAACACACAAGTTAAACTATATTTATGTTCCTTCTTTTAAAAGCCCTGTCTGCTACGAAATTCTCACTTGTGCTTCCCCCCATTTCAGTACACAGCCTTCCACTTTCTTTCACTCTCCATTTCTGCCCCACCCCTCCCAGGAATGGAGGTCAAAAATGCAAATGCCAGTAGAGACTAGCAGAGAACATACGTGTGAATTGAGAAGGCAGGGTGTCAGGCCAGAGAGGGGACCCAGCCTACCTCAAAGCATTCAGGTTCAGAACACTTTTAAGCATCATATCCTACTAGCTACTTCTGCAGACCTTTGACCCGAAGGCTGCCAATCCTTCGGTGCTACAGTCTCTCTCCCTCTTTGCCCAAGTGACCCCCAAAAGAGCAGGAGTGCCACCCAAACTGGAGCTAGCAAGAACCCTCCCCCCGCCACGTGTGTCCTGAAGCCATGCCATGATCACATGTGTATCAGTATATGATGCTGTTAGGTATGTGAGTTTAAGTCAGCCAGGTACCACATGAGCTTGAGCTCAGGAATTCAACAGTCTGGGCTCACGCCAGGCTCCGCTAATCTGCTTGCGTTTTCTTTTTTATCATTATTACAGCAAAATGTAAATAACATAAATTTACCATTTTAATCACTTTTAAGTGTACAGTTCAGTGGCCTGTGTAACCATCACCACTATACGTCTCCAGAATGTTTCCGTCACCCCTCAGTGACACTCTACACCCATTAAACACTAACTCCTCAATCTTTCCTCCCCACAGCCCCTGGTAACCACTGTTCTACTTTCTGCCTCTATGAATTTGACTTCTCTAGGTACTTCATATAAATGGAATCAGACAGGATTTGTCCTTTTGTGTCTGGCTTCTTTCACTTAGCATAATGTTTTCAAGGTTCATCCATGTTGTAGGCTGTGTCAGAACTTTACTCCTTTTTAAGTCTGAATAATATTCCACTATATGTACGTACCACATTTTGTTTATCCATTGATGAACACGTGGGGTTTTCCCACCTTTTGGCTATTGGGAATAATGCTGCAGTGGACACTGGTGTACAAATATCTGCTGGAGTTCCTGCTTTGACTTATTTTGTGTATATACCCAGAAGTGGAATTGCTAGATCAAACGTTTACCTTTTTTACAACTGTGCCTGTATATCTTTGGACAGGTTACAGACCCTCTCTAAACTTAATCTGGAAACAGCACCTACCCTGCTTTGGCTCAAACACTGGGCACATCATAAATGCTCACAGATGTTTACTCTCCTTGTCCTCTGCATTTGAGGTACTCAAACTAAATGATCTCTACAGTTACTCCCAGTTCCCTAAACCAATGATCCCACCCTCAAATTATTTCCCTGTGGAGAAGCCAGGCGTTCTCAGAATATATATCTGGGGAACACCCTCTTTATGGTCCCCACAGAAATCTAGCCCTGCCAAGAAGGCCCAATTTTCATAGCTGTCTCCTTGGAATTTGCTAACACATCCCATTATAAACCAACATCTAATTTTTCTTGCCACTCTTTCCCCCTTGCTCTCTTTCCACATTCCCTTCCTCGGTTGGCTTCTCCTGCCCACTGAATATCTGTGCTTCAGATTATCTTCCCCAGCTGCCTTGATGCTCATTCCCCACCAGCTAATGTCTGTTGGAAGCAACACTTGTGAAGTTATTCATATTAAGGTTTCACTCCCCAGAGTCACATCTTTTAAATGAGTCGCTCCTTTTAGGCAGAATCCTGTTGGCAGAGCTACTGCTATTTGGTGAAGTCAGTGGAGTTGGGTTTCTCCCCTCACATGCTGTTTATATTGGGTTATCACTTGGCCCGATGTTTGGATTTTCATCCTCAGACACGTGTCCCAAGTCGATGAGCAACAACCGTCTGCTGTGCCATCCCCGTGGATGTTTACATTTCATCAGACGCTCTTTTTAGAAAACTAATTAGAGGAAATATGCTACTAAGCTTTCCTTGACAGGGCTAGATTCAGAACTCCAGCGGGGAGTGGACTCATTCACTCACGACTTGAAGAAATATTTTCCTTCTCCACTCCATCTCTCCGTGTTCCCTCTAAATGCGAATGCTCAACAATGAAATATCCTTGCTAGACTCGTGAAGTTGCTCTCTGGTTCAGTCAGCAGCTTGGCTGCCCAGACGCCGCGTACCCTCCCTGAAGCTTTTCCAGAGCAAAAGGTAAAAGAGATTCTCAGTTCAGGAAAAAATGGGTTTTTCGGATCCTGGGCAAGAGAAAAGGGGCAGCTGAGCTTTGGTTTTTAACTTTTCTGGGTTTCAGCCATCTAACCTGCCATGTTAGAAAAAAAGAAGCAGGGGCGTGCTGATGCAGGGATGAGCAAACTAG
This sequence comes from Mesoplodon densirostris, assembly GCF_025265405.1. Lineage (NCBI taxonomy): Eukaryota > Metazoa > Chordata > Mammalia > Artiodactyla > Ziphiidae > Mesoplodon > Mesoplodon densirostris. The sequence continues at coordinate 24,472,887 of NC_082667.1, read as the reverse complement.
ACCTCGGAGCCCTGGTGCTCCAGAAGGAACCAGGTTCCTCTGTAGTTGGGCTCGGGCCACCATGCCCTGGAAGTTCAGCTCCAAAAGGCAGAGGTGGAACAGGAAGGAGCCTTAAGGAAAATTCACCAACTTACCCCCTGGGGCGAGTGTCTGGGTTTATGGATTATCAGACTTGCCCCTCCTGGGCTTCTTCTTCCTACATTCTTGTCTTTGGGCTATTCCAGATGCCAGTGAGGCAAAATTCAAATGAAACACTCTCTCCAGCTTGAGAGTAAATCACCAAGGAAGATTTCACCTGGGGCTGGCAGGCTACAGGTAGATGGGAAGTATTCACCAAAATGGGTTTTTCTTTTTTTATATCTTGGCTTTTTGTTCATCAAGAAGGGATATGCCCCATGGTCCAGCTCCCCTTCTACAGTAGGTGATTGCATTTTACACCCTCACCACTCCCACTTACTCTGTTTCACTCTCAGGCACTTGCGAGCTATGTGCAGCAATGGAGCATCCACCTCTCAAGTAGAGCACAGGTGACAGGTAACCAGCACAGGTGACAGGTAACCCCCGGAGAAGGAGAGTAGCAAAAGCTCACATACTCCCTGCTCCTCTGCAAAGTTGTCCTATTTTATCATGTGTGTACATTTCAACTGGTCCTTATCTCCTGAGGTCTCTCCCTACCTCCTGACACCTAGCCTCTCCAGCCATAGGACAGATGATCCTAAGAACTCCTCCTTCCCTGCTTGCCTGGAAGCAATCAGAGGACAAGCCTGCCCTCTCCTTGCTTCTGCTGGGTCAAGAGGCTCCCAAGACCTCTGTGTCTCGTTTCAGCCTCACTTGGCCCAGGAACCCATTTGACATGGGTTTTGTGGCTCAGAAAATGACATGTGAAAAACACAGAAGCCACAGCTCTTTCTAAACAAGCACTGTGCTTCCCCAGAAACGACTTGCACTCTTCACCTCGGCTTTTCCTTCTTCTTTCTCATTCTTATCAGAAAGGAAGTGTATATATGCTGAGTGAGTACATCTCCCTTGCTGGGAATCTGTTCTGAAGGGTTGTAACTGTAAGATTTCACCAAGCAAGATGCCCCAAAGGGACACCCTCGCTGCAAGCCCTGCTCTCATCCTCCTCTTTCCTTCCAGCTCACCTCTGAGGGGGCTTTTTCCAGTGGGAAATTTAGCTTTTGCATGTCAGGGGGTGGGGTACCTGACACTGGGTAGATTCCCGGAGGTAATTTTGTGCTTTAAGAAGCTAAAATAAAAAACCAGTAAATGAAACTGAAGCTGGTACTCCTCATGAGGCAGTTCAGTCCCACAAGTTGGGATGACAGAAAACAGTGTCCCATTCTCAGGGAGAAAGACAGACACTCCAGCATCACCAGCCAAGCCCCCAAGATTATCACTGAGAAGAAGCCCCCGCCCCCAGCCACCACCCACATACACACAAGCACCATCTCCTGGGACCCCCCAGTCCTGCAACCTACCAAACCCCAAGAGGGAAAAGTCCCCTCCTGGGGGTCCTGATGCTACCCACAGTACCTCTTGGCAAGGAGGAGATGAGAAGCAGCTGCAGGAAAGTGAGCCCCAGCTGCGGCCACCAGCCCAGCTCCATCGTTCCGCGGTGGTGCCCGGAGCGACTGCCGGGGAGGGACCGAGGAAGGCCGGCGGGCAGGCGGCTCTTACACGGACCTCCCCAAGCCCCAGCCGCGCGGGAGCTCGGGTTTCAGCTCGCCAGGCTCTCCCATCCTCATCCGAGGGGAACCACCTTCAGCCAGAGCGACGTCAGCCCAAACCTCTCCTCCGCGGCTGCCTTAACCCTTGCGGGGCCCGGGGAGGTGTGGCCGCGCGGAGAGGCCCCAGGCTGTGGCTGGAACGGAAGCTGCGGGGCACGGAGGCCAGCCCAGGTCAGGCTGGGCTCCCTCAGCGCGGTGAGGGGAGGGGAGCAGCCCGCAGTACGCTGAATGGGAGCGGAGGTAGACGGGGCTGGGGGCCGCTCAGGTGAGGCCTGAAGCACCTGCCCCCAACACCCTCACCCACGCCCCGAGCCTGGGATGGGAGGTCCACTGCCTGCCTTCACTGCGCACACTGAGTCTGCTATATTAAAAGCCTGCCTTCGAGGGGGAGGGGGCGCACCGGTGATTCGAGGAGAAAAGCAGCCAACCTGCCTCCCCCTCCACCTGTATCCCCAAGTCTCCTTCCTACCTGGAGCATTTGCCCCAGGTGATCACAGTTTGGAAATCTTATCCTTTGCCTCTACAGGCTTCTGGGAAAATTCTTCGTCTTCCCATGGCGCCCATTATGGTAAGTTCAGCAGCATAAAAGCCCCTGCACACATGCTAGGCAGGGTATTGGGCTCAGGGATAAAAGAACATACAGGATATTGCCTCCGTTCTGAGGACGTTCAGTCTAGGTACAGAGATAGCAAATGACATGTTGAAGTGAGGAGGAAGGATGCTTTACAAGATAATAGCTGACATTTTTTATCAGTTTCTCTGTGTCAGGCATCTAAGTACCTTACATGTATTAACTCATTTATTCCTCAAAATAAACCTATCATCTCTGGGACTTCCCTGGCAGTCCAGTGGTTAAGACTCCCCACTTCCACTGCAGGGGATGCAGGTTCGATCCCTGGTTGGGGAACTAGGATCCTACCTGCCATGAGGCATAGCCAAAAATAAATAAATAAATAAATAAATAAATAAATAAATAAACCTATCGTCTCCATCTTACAGATAGGGAAACTGAGTCCTTGAGAGTTCAATAGCTTATCCAAGGTCAGGCAGTAAGTGGCAGAGCCAGGGTTTGAACCCAAGCAGCTTGGGTCCAGAAGCCATAGTCCTAGCCACCGGGCATACTGCTTCTTAAAATGCTGTGTATACAGCATTTTATTTAGCCATTATAGTCACCATGTACAGTAAATGGCATTGTCCACACAGTATGGATACAGAAACCAAGACTCAGAGATTACATGACTTGTTCAAGGTCACTTGGCTGGAAGTGGCAAAGTAGGACTCATACCCAGGTCTAACTCAGGGAGGCACTGGGGCTTCAAGCCATGCTTGGCCCCAGTTTGTATCTTCAGATGAAGAACCAAAGTTGAGAGGAGTGATCATTCAGGCCCAGAGCACTGGGAGGCTTCCCTGAGCTGGGGAAGCTTGATCTGGGACCTAAGAGAGAAGTAGGATCTCAATCCATGGAGGGAGTGGGGAGGTCTTTCTAAGAAAACGGGCTGAGTTTGTCCAGAGCCACTGGGAAATAAGTGAGTATTTGCATGTTTATAATTTATATTTATCCTTTTCCCCAAAGGATCCATGGCAATGTATGCCATTAAAATGAATTTTCAATAGTTTTCATATATAGATAGATAGATCGAGATATAGATATATCTCGATCTATATATCAAAACTGTTTATATATAGATAGATAGATAGATAGATAGATCTATCTATCTCTCTATCTATATCTCTCTCTCTATATGCCTCAGAACAAAAGCCAACTCAAGAGGATAGACAATCTGTATAGCTTGGATATGGCAGAGAGCAAGGAAAAAAGCATGTGGTCATGGTCTTTGGATTTTATTCTACAGTTAATGATGGTTCTACAGCTCTGATGGTTTAGGAGAAGGGGGTGTTGGGCCCAAAGCCAAGTCCCAGGAAGAAAAGTCACCCTGGTGTCCAGACTGAGGGATGGAGGAGGCCAAGGCCCGCCTAGAGAGAACAGCTGGGACTATGGAGTAATGCCTGGACTAAGGAGCCAGCCGTGGAAGTTGAAGGGAAAAATTATGGGAGAAACTTGGCGAAGGTAGAATCCCAGGACTCAGGACAGACTAAATGGGCAGGAGCCCTGACACAGGTGCTCCTCTCAGGGAGAAATTCCTAAATCCCAGCCCTGCTTCTGGGGCCCTTTGCAGCCAAAAGATTGTGAACGGCAGTCAAATCCTTGATTCACCACTAACTCTCTGAATCTCAATTTTCTCATCTGTCACATGGAAATAATAATCAAATCTACTTTGTAGACTGTTTGGAGAATTTAATGAGATTATATACATAAAGCCCTTAGCACAGGGTCTAGCTCATTCTCAATGCTCCATAAATATAAATCATTGTCTGTATTATCAGTCTGAGACTGATCCCAAGGACATCCCGTGGTATGGGCCTTCTCCCTCACCCTCAACTTGTCTATCCAGGTGAAACTTGTTTAAAACAAGCACCAAAAGTAACCTTAAAAGGGCGGGGGGGAAATGCCAAAGGGCAGTGGAGGGAAGAAGTTAGAAGAGGAGAGGTTTACTTTGTTGCTGGTCAACCAGCTCTAGTCCTTTGGTGATGGGAGTGGGGAGGTGGTGACTTCGTTTCCAAAGAACTGTAGGTATTAGAGCCTCTCAGGAATCTGTTTCTCCCATCAGCTGACAACGCTACTTCCTTCTTCCCTTGTCTCCCCTCACCTACACACACAAACACACCCTCCCTGAGGCATACCCAGCAACCTCTCCCTACAGCAATTTACCCCACTACGATGGAGCCCCAGGTGGTGAACAGGACTGGCAGCTCCCTAAGGAAGTCCCTGGTGCCAGGTCTCTGCTTCTCCAGGCTTAGGGGGCTGGAAACAGGCCCTCACATCTATCTTTGGAATGCCCACAGGAGTAATTGGGCCCTACTAGTTTGTTGTCACTAATCTGGGTTTGCAAACTTCCTAGGGCTATGGAACCTGGAAAGGAATTCTCAGAAAGGAGCGGGACACATTCTTCTGGGGAACTGAAAGCAGTGATCAGATATTACCTTGTTGAACTTGACAATAAACATGGGCTGGTAGAGGAAGAGGGAAGCTATGACTATGATACAAAAAAGGTCAGTAATTTGTCTGAGGTCATACAACTCTACACAAATTTCCTTTTTCCTACCCAAATTTAGCTTCCTCTCTTCCCATTATGGTCAAATCAGTTTTTCATATTGATAGAGTTTAATATTCTAAGTCAGGATTCTTGACCCAGGTTCCATGGGGTCTATTGGGAGGAGAGTTTCACATGGCCTTTGAACCTCTGGAAATGATATGCAAAATTTTGCACGAAGTTTTTGGAGTAAGAGGGAGCCATGGCCTTCTTCAAAATCTCAAAGGGATCTGCAAAGTCCCAACTTTTTAAGAATCACTGATCATCATAAGATAACACTGAAAAATTCACCAAGTATCTGTTGGGTTTGGGGAAAGTGGTTTGGGACAGACAATTGTTGAATCTAGGCTATAAGCTGCACAATGGGTATTTGTAGGACCCTTCCTCCCTTTTTTTCTATTTCTGTCTTAAGAGCTCTTACTCTGGATCATACTACCTAGTGTTGAATCCAACTGGACCACTTACTACATATGTACACCTAGGCAGGTTATTTCACCTATGATGGCTGTAGTTTTCCCATCTGTTAAGTAGAGAGAATAATGGTACCTGCCCCCATAGGGTTGGAGTAAAGAGCTCAGAACAGTGCCTAAAATATACTAAGTACTCAGGAAACATTAGCTATTTTTATTATGATTCTCTCCCCCTCACTTTCTACACCCACTTCTGGGGGGAATAAATCATTAGAAAGGCTATGGGTGAAAGAGGTAAAGTGCCATGCTGGGAAGTAGGGAACAGTACCTGGAATTAAGAATTATCTACTTATAATCAACACTCAGAAATCAACAATTGGCTGTAGTAGATGGAGTGGGGCCACCCATTTAATTACAAGTCACAACCCCCTCTAATTTTCACATGAAAGGATGAGGCACTCTAAAAAACCTGAACCTTTTTCAATGCCGTGGGAGGCTGATTGCATGTGAATACACAGAAAGAAACCGCAGAGAAGGCTGTCTTGTGAATGCCAACAGCTCCTCAATCTCCAAACTATAATTTTTTCAGATCAGCACCTGAGCAGCAACCATACAGAGGGCAAGCCAGAGTAAAGAGCTGGGGTGGTACAGGTCTGCAAGCCTGAGACAGGCATCCCAGAGCAGTGGTCAGTAGTGTGGTCAGTAAGTGTGGTTTTCATCAGTGTACAAGACACAAAGTTCAAGTCAACCATGGCCAGAGATGGAGAAGGGTAGGTCTGTGGAAAAGACAAAGGGTCCTTCCAGCAGAGCCTGCTCTAACTGGCCGCACCATGGAAGTCTCCAGCCCTAATGAATCCCGGCTGTTCACCTACACAACAAGCAGCAGTGTTCCACCTCCAGGGCTGGCTCAGCTCCACTCCCTTTCCATCGGGAACCAGGCAAAGGGGTAGGTGAGTCTGTCGTCCTTTCTTTAACCACATTCTTCTTGGTCTATGTCATTCATCATGGAAATTGCTGAAAGTGGGCATGCTTCCCTCCTTCATAGTCAATGTGCTCCTGAATCACTTGGGGAAACCTATTCTTGACTTTTATATGTGTATTTATAAACTTCAATTTAAAGCCAAATGTCTGCCATGCCACGGAACTGCAAAGCTTTACAAAGAACACTGGCAAAAATTGTGACCCCAATCCAAGTGGCTAACTCAACAGTTACATGCATTTGAGCCATTTAGGATGAGGAAGGGACCAAAAAATAGAATAACTCCAAGGAAAGGCAGCAGGGTACAGTGGCATACAAAAGGCAACAGGCCCCAGGGTGGATCAAGGCTCTACTACCTACCGGCTGTATGAACTTGGGTAAGTTCATTGGCCCCTCTGAGTCTCAGTTTCCTCATCTATAAAAGGGAGGTAATAGCTACCTTATAATTCTGGTGAGATTAAAATAAGGCTGGCAAACATAATGGTAGCTCAATCAAGGTTGACTGTTGTTATAACTATGTATGAACATCTACTTTTAGATTTTCATTTCAAAATGAAACTAAGTAGGTACTATTTTCCACAGGTCTGGTGATATAAGTTAGGTTATGTTCCTATATTGATTTGAAGCCAATGCATGTGTGAAGAATATATTGTCTTGTATATTTATGCTTCCAGTTGGAAGTCTAGGGGTAGAGTGTGCATTTGTTAAAAGACAAATCGAGAGGCCTGTCCTGAGTAGACCCAGTCCAAGTGCTGAAGAAAAAATTATTCTGATGTTTGTTAAAGACTGTAAGGAAGACTTTATTCAAGGGACTGCAGCAATGGGTGTCTGCAGGAAGCAGGGGAGATTGGGCTCAACTCTGAATTAAACAAGGAAAAGTGAGGATTTATCACCAAGAAGAGGGGTGGGGGGTCAGTGGATGGAAAACTACTAAGAGGAAACATTAGGAATAAGGGGGGATACTGGCTAATCTGATTTAACAGGATTCTTGCTGAAGGCACGTCAGGGTGATCAGATATCAACCAGGAGATGGTGGGGGATGAGGAACTGAATCAGATATCAAGGGTGATCAGATATCAGTGATGGGAGATTCTCCCTAAACTGACTTAGCAGGATTCTTTCTCTTGAGGACAAGGCTCGAGGAGGGGCCTAGTCAAGAAAAGGCTTACACAAGACTGACTACAGCTTGCTTAAGGAGCAAGTCTTTGTCACACAGGACCCACAAAATCCCCTGAAAGGTCCTTGCTTTGAATGTCTGGTTCAATCTTGCCACATTGTTCATTGGGATAAATAGGATTTGCATATAAAGTAACCTGTCTCCTTCCATGGAAGGAAGGAAAGGAGAAAGTGCAAATACCAAGTAAAAATCATCCATTCACTTATTCAACGCAATGTATTGCATGTCTGCTACATGCCAGACATCATCTCAGGTCCTTGGAGTAGAGCCGTGAACAAAACCTGTGTGGTCCCTCACCTTGCAGATTTTCAGACCAGGTAGCAATGAGACATCGGGCAAATGTGATGAGCAGCATGAGTGAAGATGGAACATTCCAAAAGCATGTAGCCAGGGGATCCAGTCTGGTCTGAAGGTCAGAAAAGTTTCCCTGAGAAGGTGACCCTGAACTTCAGACCTAAAGAAACACAGAGGGAAGGGAGAGTAAAGGACAAGAGATGAGGGAGACCGGGTAATAAGGAGGCTAGAGGTGCAGGCAGGCCTTCAAAACCATGAACTTGATTCTGACAGGGTCATTGAAAACAACTTGAGGGCCAGTGACTGGATCAGACTTGTGCCCCAGACTCAGCTCTCTGCACCTACATCCAGTATGCAATAGGATGGAGAGAAGTGGCTTGATCTGAGAGGCACCAAGGAGGTAAAAAGGATGGGATCAGTGATTATGGTGTATATTGAGGTGAAAAGTGAGGGAGCAAAGACCACTCCTAGTTGATAACCATGTAGATGTGGGTGGGTGCATGGTGGTGCTCTGTGTAGGACTCTCTCTCTCTCAGATCATTCACTCTGGGAGAAGTCAACTATGGAGAGTCTCACACAGAAAGGAACCAAAGCTTCCTGACAACAGTCCCATGAAGGATCTTGGGAGCCAATTCCCCAGCCCTTCCGATGGCTGCAGCCCCAGCCAGCAACTTGTCTGTGACCTCACAAGAGTCCCTTTAGCCAGAGCCACCCAGCTAAGTTGCTCCCAGATCCCTGACCCTCAGAAACTAGGCAAGATAATAAATTGTGTTGTTTTGCACTGCTAAATTTGTTACACGACAATAAATTACTACTACAAAAGATTTCTGAATTGGGCAACCTGGGGTAGAGGAGAAACCAAAACTGTCTATACACTTGGTAAACCTGCAGCCAAATGAAAACTTCTGGGCAGCCACAGCTTAAGGACTCAACACTGAGAAATGTTAATACAATGAGCCTATCACAGGGAAGAAGCTTTCAGTTGTGCATAACAACAAACCCAATTCATGTGGCTTAAACAATAAGGAATTGTATTATCATGTATAACAATAAGTCCACAGGTAGGACAGCTCCAGAGTTAATTCTGTGGCTCAACAATAGTGTTAAATACTTAAATAGGTCCAAATTACCAACAGATACATAGTGTGCACAGATTTATATAAAATCTTGGGACATATAAAAATAGCATGTGTTATACAGATGGCCAACAGCCACATGAAAAGATGCTCAACATCGCTAATTATTAGAGAAATGCAAATCAAAACTATGAGGTATCACTTCATACCTGTCAGAATAGCCATAATAAAAACATCTAGAAACAATAAATGCTGGAGAGCTTGTGGAGAAAAGGGAACCCTCTTGCACTGTTGGTGAGAATGTAAATTGGTGCAGCCACTATGGAAAACATTATGGAAGTTCCTTAAAAAACTAAAAATAGAGCTACCATATGATCCAGCAATCCCATTCCTGGGCATATATCCACAAAAGATGAAAACTCTAATTCTTAAAGATACATGGACCCCAATGTTCATTGCAGCACTATTTACAATAGCCAAGACATGGAAGCAACCTAAGTGTCCATCAATAGATGAATGGATAAAGAAGATGTGGTACATATATACAATGGAATATTACTCAGCCATAAAAAAGAATGAAATAATGCCATTTGCAGCAACATGGATGGACCTGGAGATTATCATACCAAGTGAAATAAGTCAGAGAGAGGAAGACAAATATTAAATGATATCACTTACATGTGGAATCTAAAAAATAGTACAAATGAACTTATTTACAAAACAGAAACAGACTCCAGACATAGAAAACAAACTTATGGTTACCAAAGGGGAAGCGGGGGGAGGGATAAATTCAGAGTATGGGATTAACAGATACATATTACCTATATAAAATAGATAAACAACAAGGATTTACTCTATAGCATAGGGAACTATATTTAATACCTTGTAATAACCTATAATGGAAAAAAATTGAAAAAAAGAATGTGTATATATATATATATATATATATATATATATATATATATATATATTCAATTATGTATATACATAACCAAATCACTTTGCTATACACCTGAAACTAACACAATATTGTAAATCAACTATACTTCAGTAAAAAAAAAAATAGCATATGTTGTTTGTGAATAGAAATACGTGTCATTAAACTACTAAAACATAGTTAGAAATGACATACACTACCTTCAAGGCAGGAGTTACTACTGAAAAGGAAGCATGTCACAAAATGTGAGCTATGAAATTTTAGCTAAAAAATAAAACAAATGAAGGAGAAATTGAAGCAATTGAAGCCAAACGTTAACATCTGTCTATCTTTGAGGCTAGTCCATAGGGATCTGTTATTGTCTGGAATTTTTTTGCATGTCTGGATTATTAATAATTATATCTATATTTATAGTTCTATAAAGTAGCTACAAAAAATGTAAGAAGGGGACACATTGGAAAATATTTTAATGGACAGAGAAGACAAGCATTTATGCTTAAGAAAACATTTTGAAAGAATGAAATAATGCCATTTGCAGCAACATGGATAGACTTAGAGATTTTCATACTACCTGAAGTAAGTCAGAAAGAGAAAGAGAAAGACATACCACATGATACCACTTATATGTGGAATCTAAAATATGACACAAATGAACTTATCTACAAAACAGAAAGACTCACAGACATAGAGAACAGACTTGTGGTTGCCAAGGGGTGGGGGGAGGGATGAATTGGGATTTGGGGATTAGCAGATGAAAACTCTTATATATAGGATGGATAAACAACAAGGTCCTACTGTTTAGTACAGGGAACTGTATTCAATATCCTGTGATAAACTATAATGGAAAAGAATATAAAAAAGAATATATATATATATATATGTGTGTGTATAACAGAATCACTGCTGTACAGCAGAAATTAACACAACACTGCAAATCAACTGTACTTCAATAAAAAAAGAAAACATTTTGAATGTCTCCTATATGTCAAGAACATTCTAGGCTATGGGGAAAGCATGGTGAACAAGAGAGAATGACTTGTTTTCATGGAGCTTACATCCTACTGGGCAAAGATATATCACAAACAAATAACAAAGAGAAGATCAGATGGAAGAGCTCTCTGCTAGAAATGAAACAGAGAAGTATGTTAGGAGTGACGGAGGAAGGTACTTTAGTTTGCAGAATCCGAGCAGGCCTCTCTGAGAAGCTGACATTTAAGATGAATGCATCTGATGAAAGGGCATCCCAGGCAGAGGGAACAGCTAAGACAAAGGCCCTGAGTTGGGAATGAGCTTAGAGTGCTTGAGGAACACAAAGGAGGCCAGTGTAGCTGGCACACAGCTCTTCAGAAAAGAGGGAACATGAAAGGTGCCAGGAGAACATGCTGGGATGACCAAGTGAATTCACACCACTGTCACGCTACCTTCTGGGCATCAGGGAGTTCTTTGAAAGTTGAGTGAAAAGCTATGGATTCTAGAAACATATACACATATTGATTTTTGCTTACAATTTCAGGATGTGCGTGGACCTTCTGAAGCCTACCCAGAAATGACCTAATTATAGCATTTGAACTCAAGCCACATTATTCCCAGTTGGTGAGGGTATGGGGGCCTGGCCATTTCTACCCAGTGCAGGACTTCTCTATAGGTAATATTTGCACTAGAGTTCCCTACCACACTGACCAAGAAATCCTGAACGCTGTACCAGTCTGAGGGTCTCCTACCCCATCCTCCTGTGTCTCCCCTGGCTTTTCACCATGTCAGACCCGCACAGCAGTTTGAAGGCTCTCCCTGCCTACTCTTGCCTCTCTCCCCTTTATTTTTCACAGGCTCTACAACCAAGAATTCTGTCTTGCACTTCTAACTTAGCTTGGTGTCTGCTTCTTAAAGGGACCAACCAACATAACTGATACTGGGATACTTATTAAAAACTCTTAAAAACATGGAGAAAAAAACAGCCCATTCTGGGACTTCCCTGGCAGTCCAGTGGGTAACACTCCAAGCTCCCAATGCAGGGGGCCCAGGTTCGATCCCTGGTTGGGGAACTAGATCCCGCATGCATGCCACAACTAAGAGTCCACATGCCACAACTAAGAAGTCTGCATGCTACAACTAAAAAAAAAAAAGATCCTGCAAGCCACAATGAAGCTCCTGCATGCCACAACTAAGACCCAGCACAGCCGAAAAAAAACCCAAAATAGCCCATACTGAGCAAGTGGTAATGCCTAAGGTACCATGGAAACTAGTGGGATTAAATGGCTCAGGGAACTAGGCATGCTGAATTGGATATATTACATGAGGACAGAAGATCCATCAGAAATTTTGTTCCATGGAAGGATCTAGAGAACGTGCTATTCATGAAGGCCATCAAGAACATGCTGATGGGATGAATATTAGCATCACTAAGACATTAAGTGGTGGCTTTCCTCTACTGGCTAGCACTGACTATAGGAAATATGTCATAGAACTTGGCTTACTAATTGCAATGGGAATGATAAGGCCTCAAAGCAAAAGAGTCCAGATGATGGTTATTAATCACCAGAAATGAGGGGGCCCCACAATTACTATCACCAACAAGACTGGAGGGGCAGCCAAGGGGGCTTGACCCACAAGGAGTTGTGGATATGGTTAGTAGAACATGGGATCCCCTGGGGACAAAAGACACAGGCAGACAAAGAGGGTGCTGCTTAACATATACAATCAAAAAAGGCAAGAATGAATGAGCAGGAGGCTGAAGGTGGTCACCTCAACAGAAGTATGAACTTTGCTCAATTCCTGGACCTGAGCCAGTTTTCATATCCAGACTCTGTTGGCTACAGAGGTGGATAGGTCCCCAAAAGGAAGTACACAGCAACACCATGGCAAGTATATACTAATGATTCCCTTAATATTTCCCTAAAATACCTACAACCATTTACTTAGATGACTGGAGAAAGAGAAATACCAATACATTTTGAGGGTTAGTGGACACAGAGTCTGAGATGACATCAATATCTGGAGACCTGAAATGTCATAATGGCCACCTGTTTGAGGCATATGGCAGCAAGTTAATATATTGAGTTTTGGCCAAAGGCCAACTTACGGTGGGTCCAGTGGGTCCATGGGTCACCCATCCAGTGATGATTTTTCTGGTCTCCAAATGTATCATTGGGATTGATATACTCAGCTCTTAAATTCTTACATGAGATCCTTGGTTTATAATAATGGAAAGACTGAGTAAAAGCCTCTGAAATTGCCTTCCCCCCGAAACTTCAGTTCCCCCAAACAGTGAATCCAAAAAATATCACATTCCTGGGGAAGTTGGAGATTAGTGCCTCCCGTAAGGATCTTACTGATGCAGTCATGGTGGTCTTCTTCATATCTCCACATCTCAACTTAATTCACCAGTCAGGTCCTTGCAGAAACCAGATGGATACTCTAGAATGACTGTCAACTATCACATACTCAGCCG